>NC_074679.1:41585356-42226251 GCF_029448725.1 Salvelinus fontinalis | reverse complement strand
CCCTTACATCATAATGTTACAGACAGCTATGTTCAAAGGGTCCCTGCTGTAAGCTATATGATAAAGCTTAAATGATTGCTTTCCACCACACATTGCCTCGAAAATAGCCTGTAGACTGTATACTCGGTAGACTGCCAACTAGGCGAAACTGAAAGTACCCTGAATGAAAAGACCGCATTCTTTAAAAAAAATATTACCTTAAAAATAGGTCCATGTCAGCACTAACAGGTCTCAAACGGTCACTTTGCTTCATCAGCACTGGGGCAATCATGTCGCAATCATTGCCCTACACGAGCACCGAGGATAGGCTAGATCTTTTGGAAAAATGTAGAGGTGATGCGATTCGGCGCGAGGAAAATTAATAGGGATATACATTAAATAATTGAGGAGTCTCAAATGCGCAATCTAGAACATTCCCAAAAAAATGTGCCCAATGCTTAGCTATGTTACACTGTAATGCAATACCTATTCAGTCTAGTTTCCATAAACTCCAGAGAGCCAGACCCAAGCGTTAAGCATTTCCCCGCAAATTAAACGTCCAGCTGGACACATTGTATTCCCCCTATTAAAAAGTTAGCCTACTGTATCACCGTTTTTTAAGTTAGCATATTTTCTATTACCGATGTAGCCTACTGGACAGCCAACTCGGCGAGAGCAGTTCAGACAAGATAGTCGACAAACATATTCCAGAACTTTGGTAAAAAAGAAAATGTTTAAAACGTTACTCACTTCCATGCACAACTGCATCGGTGGTGTTGATCGCAAGACGGGGGCGCAACAAAGTTTTAAATCGTGGGCAGCGGTGCCCCTTCACTCTGCATCTGTGTGTTTTGCCATCTTGATTTAACTTTTTCTCCCGCAGTTAGGTTACTCGTGTTGTACCAGAGGAGAGACTCGGCATTGCTTTCCACATGCGAATAATTAACCCGAAGCATTACGTCAGGGGCTTGGCAGCACAAGGAAGCACACAAATAGATAATGGGGTTAGGGACAGATCACATAGCCTACCAGCAACCGAGACGACAGAGGGATTAGCATGTTTTAGAAAGGGGAAAAGAGTTTTCCCTAGCCAAGAGGACAAAATCAGTGTGAAGCTATGTGTGAATATGCAACAGGGGCGGGAGTTGCCTCAGTGTGTCCCGTTCACTTATCTGTACAATAATTTCACCTACATTTGCAAAAAGCAGGTCGATAAAAGATGAATACGTGGCGAAAGATACCTTTGTCGGAGTTGATCATTTGGCAGTGTTTACATTACAGATACAGGATGAAGAGAAAGATTCTATCAACGAATGTACCTCCCTGTTCCTGAAGTTCTTTATTGTACATTTAGCTCCAATGTGTGCGTTCCATACAGCAGAGGGCCTCAAACACCCCACCGTCTGGTCTGGTTCAATTCAAAGATAAATAGATATTATTAACATTGTTTCAATGATGGTAACAGAAACAGTGATACATTGTATCATGTTATAGCAATACAGCAGCTGATACAATGTATCGAGTTACAGTATCAGTTGGCAAAATAAGAATTTAATGCGTGATGTTACCAATCTCCGGAAACACAATTTGATATTTAAATTTGATACAATTGGTATCTTATGTTTTATGTGAAAAACCTTGATGTTTTTTAGCATTGAGAGTTTTTTGTTGTATTTGTTTTTATTATTGTCTAATACATCCATTAATGCATCTAAATGTGCACAGATGTTACGTTAGAACAAAAGTGAAAGAATAGTTGCATAAAAATAGAATAATTGGGAAAAAAATATATCCTTAATTGGGCCTCTTTAGGGAAGGCTGACTGGCACGGCACACCACTGAAACCTCAGTAGGACCTCAAATGCATTCTCGGGCCATTGTTTATCAGCAGTGTCCTTTTCTGTCAAACAATGCACCTTTGCCTTCAGCCGAGTGTGCTCAATATTGACTATACGTGGAAGGAGGGGGAAGGGATAGACATCCAACCACAGTGGGATAACAATGAATGAGAGAACTTCAGCTTCTTGAGAGGGGTGTCATCTGCAAAGAAGCATAATATGGAAGGCGGGTTGTGACAAGGACGCATAATCCACAGACTGATGCTTAGATTCTAGATGCTGTCCAATGGTAATTAGCTCATGTGTTGAAACAGAGCACAAAGATTGGTCGACAAAGCAAAAACAGTTTTTTAGAAATGTTTGCAAATTAAAAAAAATCGAACTGAAATATCACATTTACTTAGGTATTCAGACCCTTTACTCAGTACTTTGTTGATGCACATTTGGCAGCGATTACTGCCTCGAGTCTTCTTGGGTATGATGCCACAAGCTTCGCACACCTGTATTTGGGGAGTTTCTCCCATTCTCCTCTGCAGATCCTCTCAAGCTCTGTCAGGTTGGATGGGGAGCGTCGCTGCACAGCTATTTTCAGGTCTCTCCAGAGTTATTCAAATCGGGTTCAAGTCTGGGCTCTGGCTGGGCCATTCAAGGGCATTCAGAGACTTGTCCCGAAGCCACTCCTGCGTTGTCTTGGCTGTGTGCTTAGGGTTGCTGTTCTGTCTGAGGTCCTGAGCACTCTGGAGCAGGTTTTCATCAATGATCCCTCTATAATTTGCTCCGTTCATCTTTCGTTTGATCCTGACTATTTTCCCAGTCCCTGCTGCTGAAAAACATCCCACAGCATGATGCTGCCACCACCATGCTTCACCGTAGGGATGGTGCCAGGTTTCCTCCAGACGTGACACTTGGCATTCAGGCCAAAGAGTTCAATCTTGGTTTCATCAGACCAGAGACTCTTGTTTCTCATGGTCTGAGAGTCCTTTAGGTGCCTTTTGGCAAACTCCCAGTGGGCTGTCATGTGAATTTTACTGAGGAGTGGCTTCAGTCTGGCCACTCTACCATAACGGCCTGGTAGAGATGGTTGTCCTTCTGGAAGGTTCTCCCATCTCCAAAGAGGAACTCTGGAGCTCTGTCAGAGAGACCATCGGGTTCTTGGTCACCTCTCTGACCAAGGCCCTTCTCCCCTGATTTCTCAGTTTGGCAGGGCTGCCAGCTCTAGGAAGAGTCTTGGTGGTTCCAAACTTCTTCCATAAGAATGATGCAGGCCACTGTGTTCTTGGGGACCTTCAATGCTGCAAATAAAATGTGGTACCCTTCAACAGATCTGTGCCTCGGAGCTCTACGGACAATTTCTTCGACCTCAGTGCTTGCTTTGGGATCTGACATGCACTGTCAACTGTGGGACTTTATATAGACAGATGCGTGCCTTTCCAAATCAAGTCCAATCAATTGAATTTACCACAGGTTGACTCCAATCAAGTTGTAGAAACATCTCAAGGATGATCAATGGAAACAGGATGCACCTGAGCTCAAGTTAGAGTATCAGAGCAAAGGGTCTGAATACTTATGAAAATAAGGTATTTCTGTTTTTATTTTTTAATACATTTGCGAAAAAATTCTAAAAACCTGTTTTGCTTTGTCATTATGGGGTATTGTGTGTAGATTGATGAGGGGGAACAATTATTTAACACATTTCAGAATAAGGCTTGTAACGTAATAAAATGTGGAAAAAGGGAAGAGGTTTGAATACGTTCTGAATGCAATGTATATATAAATTTCATTTTTAGGGGCACTCAGGTCATAAATTACCAAATTCATTTGAGTTTAATACTTATAGGATCATGGAATGCATTTGTTCTGGTTTCTATATCAAGGCAATTGGTAATTGTTGCAGGTGGCAGAACAATGATGTATTGACAGTTTTGGGGAAGCTACTTTAAAAAGATAGCATACCAAGCTACCAATTACTTCACAACAAAATAGGTTAAGCTACATTAAAGCTACCCCAACAAAAAATATAGTTAAGTAAACTAAAGTTACTTTGAAAAAGTAGTTCACTACATCCAAACTACTTTGTGAAAAATTATCATACAGTTGAAGTCGGAAGTTTACATACACCTTGTCCAAATACATTTAAACTCAGTTTTTCACAATTCCTGACATTTAATCCTCGTAAAAATTCCCTGTCTTAGGTCAGTTAGGATCACCACTTTATTTTAAGAATGTGAAGTGTCAGAATAATAGTAGAGAGAATGATTTATTTCAGCTTTTATTTCTTTCATCACATTCCCAGTGGATGTGATACACTCAATTAGTATTTGGTAGCATTGCCTTTAAATTGTTTAACTTGGGTCAAACGATTCAGGTAGCCTTCCACAAACTTCCCACAATAAGTTGGGTGAATTTTGGCCCATTCCTCCTGACAGAGCTGGTGTAACTGAGTCAGGTTGTAGGCCTGCTTGCTCGCTCATGCTTTTTCAGTTCTGCCCACAAATGTTCTATAGGATTGAGGTCAGGGCTTGTGATGGCCACTCCAATACCTTGACTTTGTTATCCTTAAGCCATTTTACCACAACATTGGAAGTATACTTGGGGTCATTGTTCATTTGGAAGACCAAGCTTTAACTTCCTGACTGATGTCTTGAGATGTTGCTTCAATATATCCACATAATTTTCCTGCCCCATGATGCCATCTATTTTGTGAAGTGCATCAGTCCCTCCTGCAGCAAAGCACTCCCACAACATGATGCTGCCTCCCCCGTGCTTCACGGTTGGGATGGTGTTCTTCGGCTTGCAAGCGTCCCCCTTTTTCCTCCAAACATAACAATGGTCATTATGGCCAAACAGTTCTATTTTTGTTTCATCAGACCAGAGGACATTTCTCCAAAAAATACGATCTTTGTCCCCATGTACAGTTGTAAACCATAGTCTGGCTTTTTTAATGGCGGTTTTGGAGCAGTGGCTTCTTCCTTGCTGAACTGCCTTTCAGGTTATGTCGATATAAGACTCGTTTTACTGTGGATATAGATACTTTTGTACCTGTTTCCTCCAGCATCTTCACAAGGTCCTTTGCTGTTGTTCTGGGATTGATTTGCACCTTTCGCACAAAAGTACGTTCATCTCTAGGAGACAGAATGTGTCTCCTTCCTGAGCGGTATGACGTCTGCGTGGTCCCATGGTGTTTATACTTGCGTACTGTTGTTTGTACAGATGAGCGTGGTATCTTCAGGCGTTTGGAACTTGCTCCCAAGGATGAACCAGACGTGTGGAGGTCTACAATTTTGTTTCTGAGGTCTTGGCTGATTTCTTTTGATTTTCCCATGATGTCAAGCAAAGAGGCACTGAGTTTGAAGGTAGGCCTTGAAATACATCCACAGGCACACCTCCAATTGATCTCAAATTATGTTAATTAGCCTTTCAGAAGCTTCTAAAGTCATGTCATCATTTTCTGGAATTTTCCAAGCTGTTTAATGACACAATCAACTTAGTGTATGTAAACTTCTGACCCACTGGAATTGTGATACTGTGAATTATAAGTGAAATAATGCCTGTAAACAATTGTTGTCATGCACAAAGCAGATGTCCTAACCAACTTGCCAAACTATAGTTTGTTAACAATACATTTGTGGAGTGGTTGAAAAACCAACCTAAGTATGTAAACTTCCGACTTCAACTGTATGTAAATCTGAAATGTCAGACTACATATTGCAAGAGCAGATCAGGCCATATGTTAACAGAATGTGTAATTTAGCCTATTAATAACAAAATCTATGTTTCAAGTGAGAATGAGGCAGGCCTGAAGCCGAAAAATAAAGAAAATGATTGCCTACTTCACCCATATTTTATTGTAGTGTGTTGTTCCAATATCTAGCTACACAACTAGAGGGCAAAAAAAAACACTAAAAACACTAAAACACTACCTAGATTTGAATTTAGTTGAACTTCCACCAAGCTACTCTAAAATGTTGTTAAATTACTAGTTGAACTACCTATATAGTGCCTTCAGAAAGTACTGTATTTACACCCCTTGACTTTTCTACATGTTGCTTTGTTACAGCCTGAGATTTTGTTTCGCTGGCCTACACACAATATCCCATAATGTCAAAGTGGAATAATGTTTTTCGAAATATTTACAAATTCATAAAAAAATTAAAAGCTGAAATGTCTTGAGTTAATAAATATTCAACCCTTTTGTTATAGCAAGCCTAAATACATAAAAAAAACAGATGATGCTGGGCCAATTGTGAGCCGCCCTATGGGACTCCCAATCACAGCCGGATGTGATACAGCCTGGATTCGAACCAGGGACTGTAGTGACACCTCTTGCACTTAGATGCAGTGCCTTAAACCGCAGCGCCACTCGGGAGTAAACATGTGCTTAACAAGTCACATAATAAGTTGCATACACTCACTCTATGTGCAATAATAGTGTTAAGCATGATTTTTGAATGACTACCTCATTTCTGTACCCCACACATAAAATTATCTGTAAGATCCTTCAGTCAAGCAATGAATATCAAAAAGATTAAAACACAAAGACCAGGGAGGTTTTCTGCAAAGAGGACCTTTTGGTAGATAGATAAAAAAGCAGGCATTGAATATTTCTTTGAGCATAGTGAAGTTATGAATTATACTTTGTCACTGCAAAGATACAGGCACCCTTCCTAACTCCTCTGCCAGAGAGGAAGAACACTGCTCAGGGATTTCACCATGAGGCCAGTGGTGATTTTAAAAAAGTTACAAAGAATTTAGGATGGATCACAACATTATAGTTACTCCACAATACTAACATAAATCACAGAGTGAAAAGAAGGAAGCCTGTAAAGAATAAAAATATTCCAAAACATGCATCCTGTTTGCGATAAGGCACTAAATTAATACTGCAAAAAAGAAAGTGTGCAAAGAAATTTACTTTTTGTCCTGAATAAAAAAGCATTATGTTTGGTGCAAATACAACCCAACAAATCACTAAGTACCATTCTTCATATTTGTGGTGGTGGCTGCATGTTATGGGTCTGCTTGTTATCGGCAAGGATTAGGGAGGTTTAGGATAAAAGTAAACAGAACAGAGCTAAGCACAGGCAAAATCCTAGAGAAAAACCTGGTTCAGTCTGCTTTCCACCAGACACTGGGAGAGGAATTCACCTTTCAGCAGGACAATAACCTAAAATACAAGGCCAAATAATACACACGAGTTGCTTAATTTTCTTCCACTCTGGCATTACAGAGTATTTTGTGTAGATCCCGGAATTTTTTTAAACAATTAAATCAATTGCAATCCCATTTTGTAACACAACAAAATGTGGAAAATCCAAAAGGTGGGAATATTTTATGGTTCGATTCCCGGGACCACCAATACGTAGAATTTTAGTCGTTTTGGATAAAAGCGTCTGCTAAATGGCATTTATTATTATTATTATTATTATTATTATTATTATAATAGTTCACTACTCCCCAACACTGCATATTGGTTGCTGAAAAGTATGTTGGTTCTGAATAATACAATTACAAAAACAATTCTTGATCAGGCCTGGGCCTATGTTCTGTGATTTCTCCAGTGCAGTTCATTTTGGAAGATAATTTTGGTGCACATTTCTTCCAACCTCCAAACAAGCATGTTTATAATATCCAGTAAAATTGTACTTCTTATTTGAAATAATGACAGTGGACACAGGCCTACCTCAGTGTTAATTTACCTCAATGGATGAAAACTCTTAAAGGCCTCTGAGGTTTGGACGCCATCTTGTGGGTATAGAACTTATCAAAGTCCTCTTTACCTGGCAAGTGAAACAGAAGTTTAGTTGGTTACATAGACCTATTTGTGGTGTGATGAGTGGGTCTGAAACTTTAGTTTTAGAATACATTCTATAATATTTTCTGCTTTTTAATTTATAGCCTAACTATTAATTATTGAGGAATATAATGGCCCAGATACACCACGCGTAAAATCGGCATCGGTGAGACTTGCGTCATATGGAGGTAGGGGACTCACGGGCTGTAGGTGCCCCCAACCCCTGGAGGTCGCCCCCCCCTCTCCCCAGGTAGGATATGAACACATCAAAAGACATGGCATAACAAAAATAGAATTACAGGAAATAAGCTGTAAAACTGAAGAAAAAAGAATTGTACAGTTGAAGTCAGAAGTTTACATACACTTAGGTTGAAGTCGTTTTTCAACCACTCCACAAATTTCTTGTTAACAAACTATAGTTTTGGCAAGTCTGTTACGACATCTGCTTTGTGCATGACACAAGTAATTTTTCCAACAATTGTTTATAGACAGATTATCTCACTGTATCACAATTCCATTGAGTCAGAAGTGTACATACACTAAACTGACTGTGACTGTGCCTTTAAACAACTTGGAAAATTCCAGAAAATGATGTCATGGCTTGAGAAGCTTATGATAGGCTAATTGACATCATTTGAGTCAATTCTGTACAGCACTTTGAGATATCAGCTGATGTAAGAAGGGCTTTATAAATACATTTGATTTGAATTGGAGATGTATCTGTGGATGTATTTCAAGGCCTACTCCAAACTCAGTGTGTAACGGCAGCCTTCCTTCTCTTCAAGAGAAGAGGTGTAGCAGGGATTGGACCAACACGCAGCATAGCCAGTGCTCAACATGTTTAATTAAACAAAACAGTGAACACTTACAACGATACAAAATAACAAAAAGTGGCAAACCGATACAGTCCTAGCTGGTGCAGAGAAAACACAGAGACAGGAAACAACCACCCACAAACCCCAACACAAAACAAGCCACCTATATATAATTCCCAATCAGAGACAACACAAAACACCTGCCTCTGATTGAGAACCATATTAGGCCAAACATAGAAACAGACAAACTAGACACACAACATAGAATGCCCACCCAGCTTACGTCCTGACCAACACTAAAACAAGCAAAACACACAAGAACTATGGTCAGAACGTGACAGTACCCCCCTCCTGAGGTGCGGACTCCGAACGCACATCCTAAAACTCTAGGGGAGGGTCATCTGTCTGCGGTGGCGGCTCCGGCGCTGGACGAGGACACCACTCCACCATTGTCTTTGTCCCCCTCCTTAGCGTCCTTTGAGTGGCGACCCTCGCCGCCGACCTTGGCCTAGGAACCCTCACAAAGGGCCCCATCAGACTGAGGAGACAGCACCGAACCGAGAGGTAGCTTAGGACAGAGAGGTAGCTCAGGACAGAGAGGTACCTCCGGACGAGTGGCAGCTCCGGACTGAGTGGCGGCTCCGGACTGAGTGGCGGCTCCGGACTGAGTGGCGGCTCCGGACTGAGTGACGGCTCATGACTGGAGGGCGGCTCATGACTGGAGGGCGGCTCATGACTGGCGGGCGGCTCATGACTGGAGGGCGCCTCTTGACTGGAGGGCGGCTCATGACTGGAGGGAAGCTCATGACTGGAGGGCGGCTCATGACTGGAGGGCGGCTCATGACTGGAGGGCGGCTCATGACTGGAGGGCAGCTCATGACTGGAGGGCAGCTCATGACTGGCGGGCAGCTCATGACTGGTGGACGGCTCTGGCGGCTCCTGACTGACTGGCGGCTCTGGCGGCTCCTGACTGACTGGCGGCTCTGGCGGCTCCTGACTGACTGGCGGCTCCTGACTGGCTGGCGGCTACTGACTGGCTGGCGGCTCTGGCGGCTCCTGACTGGCTGGCGGCTCTGGCGGCTCCTGACTGGCTGGCGGCTCTGGCGGCTCCTGACTGGCTGGCGGCTCTGGCGGCTCCTGACTGACGGACGGCTCTAATGGGTCGGGACACACAGGTGGCTCTGACGGCTCGGGACAGACGGGCGGCTCAGATGGCGCTGGGCAGACGGATGGCTCAGATGGCGCTGGGCAGACAGGCAGCTCAGACGGCGCTGGGTAGGCAGGCAGCTCAGACCTGCTGAGGCGCACAGTAGGCCTGGTGGTACCGGTTTGTAGACACGCACCTCAAGGCTAGTGCGGGGAGCAGGAACAGGGCACACTGGACTCTCGAGGCGCACTATAGACCTGGTGCGTGTTACCGGCACTGGTGGTACCGGGCTGAGGGCACGCACCTCAGGGCGAGTGCGGGGAGAAGGAACAGTGCGTACAGGGCTCTGGATACGCACAGTAAGCTTGGTGCGTGGTGCCGGAACTGGTAGTACCGGGCTGGAGACACGCACCACAGGGAGAGTGCGTGGAGGAGGAACAGAGTTCTGGAGAGCTGGTGCGCTGAGCTGGCACAGGACGTGCAGGGCTAGGAAGGCGCACAGGAGGCCTGGTGCGTGAGGCTGGCACAGTCTTCACCAGACGGCTAGCCCGCACCTCAGGACGAGTATGGAGAGCTGACTCAGGTGACATCAAATCCCCGACATGTTCCGTCGGGCGGATGTCGTGCCTCATGCACCAAACCAGCAAATCCCTCATTTCTCTCTCCTCCAATTTCCCCATTAGATCCTTCACAGTCTCTACTTCGCTCACCTCCAATACCGCCCTCACTGGCTCTGGTTCCATCCTTGGCTCTTTACGGTAAGCAGGGGGAGAGAATATTGAGAAAAAAATTGTGTCTTTTGCTAACGTGTTTAGCTAATAGATTTACATATTGTGTCTTCCCTGTAAAACATTTTAAAAATCTGAAATGGTGGCTTTATTCACAAGATCTGTGTCTTTCATTAGGTGTCTTGGACTTGTGATTTAATGATATTTAGATGCTACTATTTAATTGTGACGCTATGCTAGCGATGCTAATCAGTGTGGGGGGGGGGGGGGGGGGGGGGGGTGCTCCCGAATCCGGGGTAGGTGCTTGGTAGAGGTTAAGTAATACTCTCTCAGTTTAGGAACACTCTCTCAGTTTAGTAATACTCTCTCAGTTTAGTAATACTCTCTAAGTTTTGGAATACTATCTCAGTTTAGGAACACTCTCTCAGTTTAGTAATACTCTCTCAGTTTAGTAATACTCTCTCAGTTGAGTAATATTCTCTCAGTTTTGGAATACTCTCTCAGTTTAGGAACACTCTCTCGGTTTAGTAATACAACCTCAGTTTAGTAATACTCTCTCAGTTTAGTAATACTCCCTCAGTTTAGTAATACTCTCTCAGTTTAGTAATACTGTCTTAGTTTAGTAATACTCTCCCAGTTTAGTAATACTCTCTCGGTTTAGTAATATTCTCTCAGTTTTGGAATACTCTCTCAGTTTAGTAATACTCTCTCAGTTTAGTAATACTCTCTCAGTTTAGTAATACTCTCTCAGTTGAGTAATATTCTCCGAGTTTTGGAATACTCAGTTAAGTAATACTCTCTCAGTTTAGGAACACTCTCTCAGTTTAGTAATACTCTCTCGGTTTAGTAATACTCCCTCGGTTTAGTAATAATCTCTCAGTTTAGTAATATTCCCTTAGTTTAGTAATACGCTCTCGGTTTAGTAATACTCTCTCGGTTTAGTAACACTCTCTCAGTTTAGTAATACTCTCTCGTTTTAGTAATATTCTCTCAGTTTAGGAATACTCTCTCAGTTTAGTAATACTCTCTCAGTTTAGTAATACTCTCTCAGTTTAGTAATACTCTCTCAGTTTAGTAATATTCTCTCAGTTTAGGAACACTCTCTCAGTTTAGTAATACTCTCTCGGTTTAGTAATAGTCCCTCGGTTTAGTAATAGTCCCTCGGTAAAGTAATATTCTCTCAGTTTTGGAATACTCTCTCAGTTTAGGAACACTCTCTCAGTTTAGTAATACTCTCTCAGTTTAGTAATACTCTCTCAGTTGAGTAATATTCTCTCAGTTTTGGAATACTCTCTCAGTTTAGGAACACTCTCTCAGGTTAGTAATACTCTCTCAGTTTAGTAATACTCTCTCAGTTTAGTAATACTCTCTCAGTTGAGTAATATTCTCTCCGTTTTGGAATACTCTCTCAGTTTAGGAACACTCTCTCGGTTTAGTAATACAACCTCAGTTTAGTAATACTCTCTCAGTTTAGTAATACTGTCTCAGTTTCGTAATGCTCTCTCAGTTGAGTAATATTCTCTCAGTTTTGGAATACTTTCTCAGTTTAGGAACACTCTCTCGGTTTAGTAATGCAACCTCTGTTTAGTTATACTCTCTCAGTTTAGTAATACTCCCTCAGTTTAGTTTTACTCTCTCAGTTTAGTAATACTGTCTCAGTTTAGTAATACTCTCTCAGTTTGGGAACACTCTCTCAGTTTAGTAATACTCTCTCGGTTTAGTAATATTCTTTCAGTTTTGGAATACTCTCTCAGTTTAGTAATACTCTCTCAGTTTAGTAATACTATCTCAGTTTAGTAATACTCTCTCAGTTTAGTAATACCTTCTCAGTTGAGTAATATTCTCTCAGTTTTGGAATACTCTCTCAGTTAAGTAATACTCTCTCAGCTACATACCCCTTTTAGCCCACCCCCCAAGAAATATTTGGGGGAGCCTCTTGGGCTTCCAGCCGCTCTGCCTTGCTAGCGCCTCATAATGCCGCCTCTCTGCTTTTGCTGCCTCCAGCTCTGCTTTGGGGCGGCGACATTCCTCTGGCTCTGCCCAAGGTCCTTTTCCGTCCAGCTCATCCTCCCATGTCCACTCCTGAACTCGCTGCTGCTGCTGCTGACGCTGCTGCCCGTTGCTATGCTGCTTGGTCCGAGATTGGTGGGTGGTTCTGTAACGGCAGCCTTCCTTCTCTTCAAGAGAAGAGGAGGTGTAGCAGGGATCGGACCAACACGCAGCGTAGCCAGTGCTCAACATGTTTAATTAAACGAAACAGTGAACACTTACAACAATACAAAATAACAAAAAGTGGCAAACCGATACTGTCCGAGCTGGTGCAGAGAAAACACAGAGACAGGAAACAACCACCCACAAACCCCAACACAAAACAAGCCACCTATATATGATTCCCAATCAGAGACAACACAAAACACCTGCCTCTGATTGAGAACCATATTAGGCCAAACATAGGAACAGACAGACTAGACACACAACATAGAATGTCCACCCAGCTCACGTTCTGACCAACACTAAAACAAGCAAAACACACAAGAACTATGGTCAGAACGTGACACTGTGCCTCTTTGCTTGACATCATGGGAAAATCAAAAGAAATCAGCCAAGACCTCAGAAACAAAATTGTAGACCTCCACAAGTCTGGTTCATCCTTGGGAGCAATTTCCAAACGCCTGAAGGTACCACGTTCATCTGTACAAACAATTGTTCGCAAATATAAACACCATGAGACCACGCAGCCATCATACCGCTCAGGAAGGAGACGCGATCTGTCTCCTAGATATTAACTTACTTTGGTGCGAAAACTGCAAATCAATCCCAGAACAACAGCAAAGGACCTTGTGAAGATGCTGAAGGAAACAGGTACAAAAGTCACTATATTCACAGTAAAACTAGTCCTATATTGACATAACCTGAAAGGCAGCTCAACAAGGAAGAAGCCACTGCTCCAAAACTGCCATAAAAAAGCCAGACTACGGTTTGCAACTGCACATGGGGACAAAGATCGTACTTTTTAGAGAAATGTCCTCTGGTCTGATGAAACAAAAATAGAACTGTTTGGCCATAATGACCATCGTTATGTTTGGAGGAAAAAGGTGGAGGCTTGCAAGCCGAAGAACACCATCCCAAACGTGAAGCATGGGGGTGGCAGCATCATGTTGTGGGGGTGCTTTGCTGCAGGAGGGACTGGTGAACTTCACAAAACAGATGGCATCATGAGACAGGAAGATTATGTGGATATATTGATCTCAAGACATCAGTCAGGAAGTTAAAGCTTGTTTGCAAATCGGTCTTCCAAATGGACAATGACCCCAAGCATACTTCCAAAGTTGTGGCAAAATGGCTTAAGGACAACAAAGTCAATGTATTGAAGTGGCCATCACAAAGCCCTGACCTCAATCCTATAGAACATTTGTGGGCAGAACTGAAAAAGCGTGTGCGAGCAAGGAGGCCTACTGACTCAGTTACACCAGCTCTGTCAGGAAGAATGGGCCAAAATTCACCCAACTTATTGTGGGAAGCTTGTGGAAGGCTACCCAAAATGTTTGACCTCAGTTAAACAATTTAAAGGCAATTCTACCAAATACTAATTGAGTGTCTGTAAACTTCTGACCTACTGGGAATGTGATGAAAGAAATAAAAGCTGAAATAAAGAATTCTCTCTACTATTATTCTGACATTTCATATTCTTAAAATAAAGTGGTGATCCTAACTGACCTATGACAGGGAATCTTTAGTAGGATTAAATGTCAGTAATTGTGAAAAACTGAGTTAAAATGTATTTGTCTAAGGTGTATGTAAACGTCCGACTTCAACTGTATATCATTTTTTGAGGGTCAAACCTTACGGGCCCACAAAACTACGGTACGCTGCTAATAAGAGTCCTACTGTTGTCAATGTTAGGCTACCTGCTACACTGGTGCATGGAGACTATTTTTCTCGGATCCACCCACGTAAACACCATACAAAGTGCCTGAAATAATTGGTACAAATCTTTTTTTGACAATTAAAACATATTCACTCAGCTTCATAGTAATAGACACAGTACTGACGTCCTGTTCACGGTTTTGCATGCATAATCCAGGTGTAGCTCCTCTGTAATTTATATACACTACATGTTTATTTTAGTAATTTATTTATAGGGGGTGCCACGTTCTGACCATAGTTCTTGTGTGTTTTGCTTGTTTTAGTGTTGGTCAGGAGGTGAGCTGGGTGGGCATTCTATGTTGTGTGTCTAGTTTGTCTGTTTCTATGTTTGGCTTAATATGGTTCTCAATCAGAGGCAGATGTTTTGTGTTGTCTCTGATTGGGAATCATATTTAGGTGGCTTGTTTTGTGTTGGGGTTTGTGGGTGGTTGTTTCCTGTCTTTGTGTTTTCTCTGCACCAGATAGGGCTGTATCGGTTTGCCACATTTTGTTATTTTGTATTGTTGTAAGTGTTCACGTTATTCGTAATTAAACATGTTGAGCACTGGCTATGCTGCGTGTTGGTCCGATCCCTGCTACACCCTCTCTTCTCTTGAAGAGGAGGAAGGCTGCCATTACAGGGGGCGATTTACATTAATCAACATCAATATTACAATAATGAAAAATCCATGTAAATATGCCGGGGTTAGACAAAAGCTAATTTGCACCCTTAGTCCCAGGGCAAGTAAGGGCAATTACACAACAATACAAATACATTACATTGAATAATACTGTATATAATTCTAACAACAACAACTTATTTGTAATAAAAACACTATCATCAACTGTCATCTTACATATGAGGAACCATAGATGACTCGTGTACAAGTTTGGATATTTCATTCCAGTATATTGTAGCTCTAACAGAGAAGACCGATTGATCAAATTTACTGTGGCAAAGTGACAAAGCAATTCCCTCTAGTTACTGCCCTTG
This sequence comes from Salvelinus fontinalis, assembly GCF_029448725.1. NCBI lineage: Eukaryota > Metazoa > Chordata > Actinopteri > Salmoniformes > Salmonidae > Salvelinus > Salvelinus fontinalis. Next base: position 42,211,053 of record NC_074679.1, on the reverse strand, counting down.
TTGTCCTGGAGTTGCTTTCCTTGAGCATGCTATGCTGGCATAGGGGTGGAGCGGCAAGACCGTGCAGGATCTTAAAGACAATGCTTGCATCTACATACTGCTTAAAGCTATCCAGACTGAATAAATTATGTTTGCGTGTTAACTTGTGGGAGATCATTTATATAGATGGTAAACAGAAGGGGGCCTAATATTTACCCTTGTGGGACCCTAATGTTATAGTAAAGAGAGTCCGACTGAGTGTCCCCCAACTGAACCCTTTGACTTCTGTTTGTCAGATGGGAAGACATCCAACTAATGGCTTCAGTGGACACATTAAAACTTCTTATGGCTGCAAGGGGCAGCATTGAGTAACCTGGAAAGAGGTGGCCATTTCAAACGGCCTCCTACTCAATTCTTGCTCGTACAATATGCATATTATCATTTCTATTGGATAGAAAACACTCTCTAGTTTCTTAAACCGTTTGAATTATTTCTCTAAGTGAACCAGAACTCTTTCTGCAGCCCATTTCCTATCCGGAAGTGAGATTTCCAAATGCGAGGTCTTTTTTCAAGAGCTTGTCTATAAAAGGGCATGTCACTTGGGACCATAGAAACACGTCATACGCCTTCCCCTGGGTGTCATGCGGAAGTGAGAGCAGAAAGGACTTGAATATCTCGTTCTGGGATTGAATACAGCCTCTTGGAGTGAGAGGTCCGCCATAAAAAAAAAATTCGAAGGCGCGAAGTTGGACCTTGAATTGCCTCCTGGAAAACCGTCGTTATAGGTGAATATGATCTCCGGCTTCGATTTTACTTGATACATGTCACAATATCATCCTAAAGTATGTTTTTTCAATATAGTTTAATTATATTATTGAAATTTATTCGGGACTTTAGACGTGATGCGTTGGAAGAATTTTTTCAAGAAGGAGAGGTTAGCGCCGCACGGCCAGTGTGCTTGCTAATTCAAGAGGGAAATAGTTTGTTCTGGATCCAAACAAAGACCGTTCTGGACAATGGACCCCTTTACAACATTCTGATGGAAGATCAACAAAGATAAGGACCCAATTTGGGATGCTATTTCATAAATCTGTTGAGCTGTGCTATCGCTACCGATTACTTGGAATCAATGCTGTTGTGTGTTAGCCATTGCAGTAAGCTAATATAACGATATATTGTGTTTTCGCTGTAAAACACTTAAAAAATCGGAAATATTGTCTGTATTCACAAGATCTTTGTCTTTCATTTTGCTATACACCATATATTTTTCTGAAATGTTTTATGATGAGTAATTAGGTAGTTGACGTTGGTGTCTGTATTTACTCTGGCTACTCCCGTGCTATTTCTGACTGTAGCTATGATGGTAGCATCAATGTAAAACTGATTTATAGCTCAAATATGCACATTTTTCGAACAAAATATTGATTTATTGTGTAACATGTTATAGGACTGTCATCTGAGGAAGTTGTTTCTAGGTTTGTTTGGTTGGATCTTGGTTAGTTAGGTTGGCTTTGTGCATGCTACCTGTGCTGTGAAAAATGTCTGTCCTCTTTTGTATTTGGTGGTGAACTAACATAAATATACGCGGTGTTTTTGCTGTAAAACATTTAAAAAATCGGACACGTTGGCTGGATTAACAAGATGTTTATCTTTCAAATGCTGTATTGGACTTGTTAATGTGTGAAAGTTAAATATTAAAAAAAAAAGATTTTGAATTTCGCGCCCTGCAATTGAGCTGGATGTTGTCATAAGTGTACCGACGTCGGGACAGCCCGCCTAACAGGTTAAGGGAGGATCGTTTGGATAGGAGGACCTCATGATTCACGGTATCAAAGGCCTTTTTAAGATCCAAAAATACTGTGCCGACCTCCCCACCTATGTCCAGTTTAGATTTAAACCACTCCAGAAAATAGCAATTGGCTGTTTCGGTGGAATGGTTAGTTCTGAATCCAAATGGCATTTGATGTATGGAGTTGCCCTGACTGAGGTGATCAGTCAGATGATCAGCCACCCATCTTTCAGCTACTTTTGATAGCAGTGGAAGCATGCTTATAGGTCGGTCATTTTCCACCAGTGTTGGGTCACCATATTTTAAAACAGGTATCACTGCAGCAGACTTCCAAGCATTGGGGAAGAAGACATATTTGATGGACAGATTAACTAGATGTACAATAGGGGCAATCAGAGAATATTTGTGTCTCTTCAGGAATACAGTGTCTAGAGCTTCTGAAGAAGCTAATAATACTGCCCCCTGCTGAAGCGGAGATTTCAGGAATTCTGAATATTGGTTTATCATAATCTATGGGAGTGAGAAATGTGGTCTTGGTTGAAAATCTTGATGCTCCATCGTGTACCTGGGACAGGATGGCCCTTAGTCCCGTGTCACATGCGTCCGACTGGACCAAAATCGGCACCTGGAAATCGGGCATTACGAGAATTGGATGGGAACACAGCGCTTCCTTCAGGTGCCTGAACGACTGCTTCGGTCTCGGCCGTACATTTCACTGTTTTCAGGAGGCGGGCCCTGGTTAGATCGGTAAGGAGGGAGGCTATAGCCACAAAGTTGGGGATAAACCGTCTGTAGAATCCTGTCAGTCCCACGAAGAACTTGACCTGTGTCTTGACCTGTGAGTGGAACGGGCCAGTCACGTACCACGTGAACCTGGGGCTTGACGTTCCCCTGTCTGATCAAATACCCCAGGTACTCCCACCTCCTCGAACACTAGTTTGCATTTCTTGGGGTTCGCTGTCAACCTGGCTTGCCTGAGCGCGTCCAGAACCACCTGGAGGTGCGTCAGGTGCTCTTCCCAACCTTGGCTGTGGATGATGATATCATCCAAATAGGCCGCTGCGTACTGCTGGAGGGGTCAAAGTACTTTGTCCATCAGGCGCTGGAATGTGGGCGGGGCTCCGTTGAGAACGAATGGGAGCGCCCTGTACTGATATAATCCGTCCGGTGTTGAAAACGCTGTCTCCTCTCGGCAGGAGGCTGCCAACGGTACCTGCCAATATGCTTTGGTCAGGTCAAGGGTGCTTATGTACCGGGCTTATCCCAATCGGACGATGAGCTCGTCCACCCCCGGCATGGGGTAGGCGTCGAACAAGCTGATGTCGTTCACACCCCGGAAATCATTACAGAAGCTAAGTCTACCGTCCGGTTTGGTCACCAACGCGATGGGGCTGCAACATGCGCTGTGGAACTCTTCAACGACCCCCATCCTCAGCATAGCCTCCACTTCCTGCTTCACGGCCTTCCTTCGGGCCTCAGGAATCCAATATGGCCTCTTTCATACCGTTTCCCCGGGCCAGGTACAGACGTGGTGCCGGGCCTGGTTGAGATCCTCGTTGCTCGGGAACACCACTGGTACAGTTGGCGTCCTGGGTCACAACCATAACAAGGCCAAGGCTGTCCTCTCGTGCAACTTCTTCAACAGGTTCACGTGGTAAATCTGTTGGGGTTTCCGTCTCCCCGGCTGCCGTACGCGGTAATTGACGGGTCCCAGCTTCTATTACCTCGTACCAGCCGTGCCATGTTGCCAGGAAGGACCAACACCTTGTCTCCCACCTGGAATTCTCGGGGCTGGGTTCCCCGATTGTAGACCTGGGCTTGGCGTGTTGGGCCTTCTCCATATGTTCCCTTACCACTGGCCATATGGCTGTCAGCCACTCCCTCATCGTCTCCACGTGCTTTACCACGCTGCGTAAGGGGGTCGGTTGGGCTTCCCACACCTCCTTGGCAAGGTCCAGTAGGCCGCGTGGCCTCCTCCCATAGAGGAGTTCGAAAAGGGAAAACCAGTGGAGGACTGGGGTACTTCTCGGATCGAGAACATTAGGCGGGGTAGTAGCTGGTCCCAGTTCTTCCCGTCCTGCTCGATGACCTTCCACAGCATTTGTTTGAGGGTTTTATTGAACCACTCGAAGAGCCCAGCCGTCTGCGGGTGAAAGACGGAGGTCCGGATCTGCTTGATCTGCAGGAGAGTACACAAATCTTTCATTAGGCGGGACATAAACTCAGTACCTTGGTTCGGTCTCGTTCGGGATGCCCACCCTGCTAAAGAGGTGGAATAGCTCACGGGCGATTCCCTAGGATACCGCTGCCCGTAGGGGAATGTCCTCAGGATACCAGGTAGCATAATCTACTACTACCATTATGTACTGGTGTCCTCGTGCTGTTTTTACCAGGGGTCCCACTATGTCCATGGCAATGTGTTCAAAGGGCACCCCAATGATTGGTAGGGGGACCAGTGTGTTTTGGAAGTGTGCTTTTGGAGCAGTGATTTGACACTCCGGGCAGCTGCGACAATAGTCTTCCACGGTCCTACTCATCCCGGGCTAGTGGAACCGGGCTGCAATCTGTTCCTGGGTCTTCTCCATTCCCAGGTGCGCCCCCAACAGGTGGGTGTGGCCCAGCTGAAGAACGGTTCCCACGTACCGTCAGGGCAGCAACACTACCTCTTGAAGTTCCCCTGTTGGTGTGACACCTGATACAAAAGGTTATTCTTGATTTGTTAATGGGTTTATCGCCAGTCATTCACCCTCGGAAGTAGCTGTCCATCCACCGCTATCACTTGGGCTGCGGCGGCTTTTAAGTTCGGATCCTCCCACTGGGCAGTCCCGGATTGTTCCCTCAGTTGGCCCCCAGCGGGTGTCTCGACTGGTCCCTCGAAATTGAGGAGGGGGAGGTTGGGCTCCTCCTCCAGTGGTTCACCGGGGGGTCGGGTTCTCATCCCGGGCTAGTGGAACCGGGCTGTAATCTGTTCCTGGGTCTTCTCCATTCCCAGGTGCGCCCCCAACAGGTGGGTGTGGCCCAGCGGAAGAACGGTTCCCACGTACCGTCAGGGCAGCAACACTACCTCTTGAAGTTCCCCCTGTTGGTGTGACACCTGATACAAAAGGTTATTCTTGATTTGTTAATGGGTTTATCGCCAGTCATTCACCCTCGGAAGTAGCTGTCCATCCACCTCTGTCACTTGGGCTGCGGCAGCTTTTAAGTTCGGATCCTCCCACTGGGCAGTCCCTGATTGTTCCCTCAGTTGGTCCCCAGCGGGTGTCTCGACTGGTCCCTCGAAATTGAGGAGGGGGAGGATGGGCTCCTCCTCCAGTGGTTCACCGGGGGGTCGGGTTTCAGGCCCCTTGAGACTCAGACTCCGGACGAGTAGATACAGGTTTGTCAACCGCTTGCTTCCGGGCCGCGCAGGACTCATACCTTTTTCCTCAGATCATGCCTCCACAGTGCCGCGAACAGTGGACAATCTCGTCCCACGAGGAGGGGTACCGGCAACTCCGGTACGGCACCCACTACCATCTGGCAGCACACTTGTGGCGTCACGATATTGGCCCATACGGTTGGAATCCGCTTTATGTCACCGTGGACACAGGAAATGGACATCTCCCTACCACGTTTGGTCCCCTGGTTCAACAAGCTCGTGGTTATTAGCGTTACTTCCGGAGTCTAATAGAGCTTCCGTGTCGTGTCCGTCAACCTTCACCGGGACCATGGGTGCCGTTGATTTGTGGTGCGCCCAACAGGAGGTGACGTAGTTCACTGCGTGGCCCACCTCGCCTCCGGGGCTTGCTGATGGCATCGACTTCTCTCGAGAAGGGCAATTGCAGGCAAGGTGCCCCCAGGCGCCACAATCAAAACACCTCCTCTCCATCTACTTGGGGTCATCGGTGGCGGGCCGGCTCTACCCCAGCCGCCTCTCCACGGGTATGTAAACCTTTGGCCCTGCCGACTGTCGGTTCGGGGTACACAGTGGTGGGGCTGTCCTTCCGTCCCCTCGGACGGGTCCCGACATGGTCATACTCCCACTCAGCAGGGCCTCAGTGTTCTGATGCATCTCCACTGCTCCCAGGAGGCCCTCCAAGGTCTGGGGTGCACATAGACTTGCTACACTCTTCATGTCGTGGGGTAGCGCCCATAAGAAGCGATCCAGGAACACTTTGTCTAGGATGGAGAGGGTGGATACGTCGGTTAGGAGCCATGCCTTGGTGATGAGTAGTAGGTCGCTCATTTGGCTCGGGGGTTGCGTTGGCCACAAACCTCCAGTTGTGGAGCAGTTGGGCCCGATAGGCCAGGCTGTACCCGTAGCGGCTGAGTATCTCCCGTTTGAGTCCGTCATAGTTAGCCGCCTGTTGTTAAGGTCCCAATATGCCTTTTGGGCGTTCCCGGAGAGGAACGGGGCCAGCAGACCCACTTCGGCCTTGGCCATCCTTCCCGTAGTGCTGTCCGTTCAAACGTATAGAGGTAGGTTTCGATGTCGCTGTCTTCTGTTACCTTGATTAAAAACTCCTCCTTGTAGCTTCCTGATTTCCTCAACGAGGCGGATATTTTGTAGCCACTGTTCCTCCAGCGTTCGTTCCTGAACCGCCTGTTGTGCTTGTTGGGCCCAGACGAACTGAGCTATCAACTCGTCCATGCTGACGCTGCATAAACGTCAACCCTGATTTGACCACGTTATCAGAATGGCTGCCTTCTCTACCACTTGTGGCAGACCAGGGGGTTTGGTCAAGACGCTTACACAGATCAGATACCGACAGAGTTGGATTAGCTCGGTTTCACGGATGTTTATTTAAATATCAAACAAAAAGAAAAGAATAGATCTCCCCCGGGAGACCCTCTCCGGGATACCGTCTTCTGGGCTCCGGGTCTTGCTGTGTCCTGTGGGGAACAAAACTGAGCTCCCTCCGTTATCCCTGGGACTGAGCACGACTATACGGGAGTAATCTCTCTTCCCCCAGTCCCTCTCCCATGTGTCTGGCAGCTCTCCCATGTGTCTGGCAGCTTCTGGCAGCTTTATGGGACTCGTCCAGATGGTGAGCAATCAGCCCTTTGATTACTCACCAACCACAATCAGCCCCAATTAGTCCTGGCCAGAGAGCCCGTCGAGACCTGGCACGTCCAGCAGAGAGAGCCATCGCCTTGTGATGTAGACCTCGTCTGTCACCAGGCCTCAACAAGTCTCCCCCTGGTGGCTGATCTGCTGTACGCCACAATAGATTATTTCAATCATGTTCCACCATTAATCAATGATTTTGGACTGGATGGCTAATTAGGGGGACTTTTCTCCACTTCTCCCAGAATTACAGTCTCCATATCAGCCTTTTTTCTGCAGGTGGCCTAACTCCAGACTCTGATGGGGAAGCTTGGTACCCTGGGCCGCTGGGGTGTTTGTTGATTCCGGATTGTTTGAATGAAGGCCAGCATTGATGTTTGGCTGCCTTCTTTTGTATTCCGCAAAGAGTTCCACAGCCTTCGTGGTCCCTTATTATCCTCAGAGTTTTCTATTAGTTTATGATTGTCACTGGTCTAAGTAGGAACTTTCCCAACTTAATTTTTTGTATTTTTCCTCATATTCTTCTTCTTTTTCTTGGAATGAGAGGTTATTGTTGTAGACTCTGGCTCACCAGGTCCTTGGGAGCCGAGAAATTCTGCTCTTCAACCTCCATCTCACTTTCTGTCATTTCAGCTGAGATATGTGATACGTCTGTCCTTGTCATGGGGACAGAATTGTTGTCCTGCACATAGTGTGAAAAAGTTTCCTCTGTGCACCTTATGTTGTACAGTGTAGTAGGACTGTACTCTACCTTGGGCCTTGTCCATCATAAAATACTTTGATCCGGTGAGGGCCTATCTTTACCGACTATGTTATGGGAGTGATGGGTGCTGCTACAACATATACAAAACGATCTCCATTGGAGCAGTTTGTAAAGTTGACTTTTGTATCTTATCATGCGCCTCAACAATCTCCCCACCACCTTACATCGAGCTTTAGCCAGAAACTCAGTCAACACTATCATCTGTTGATTTTAGGTAGTTCTTTATTTGTAACTTGAATTGATTTCTGGTCAGCCATGCGTGACTTCAAACTGAAAGGATTATTCTCTTTGAACACAACATGTTTTCCTCTGGTCAGAAGCTTTGCCCTTGCTTCCTTGCTGAGAAGATATATACGCCAGAGTGCACTTACTTTCTGTACTGACCTCAAGTGGTTTGGATGAATTTCATCTATGAGACTGTGGTAGAGCTTCTCCTCCTTAATGGGATTGGCTATGACCTCCTCTTTTGTCAGGATTTCTCTGTCCATGATAAAAATAGGTAAAGCATTCTCCTTTTGGGCATTTCATCCCACAACCTTGCTCCAGGTGTAATTTTCCTTGACATCAGTTTTTCCATTACTGGAAATAGCCTCAACTACAGCAGCCATTTTAATTGTAGTGTTCATTTTTAAAGTAATTTGTTTAACATTGAAATGTATCAACAAGACTATTCAGCATTATACAGTGAGGATACTTCTTACTCAACTGATGGATGGATGGTTGATCCTCAAATAGATATTTTCTGGATTCAGTGTTATCCAGCGATTGAAGCTTCTTAGTTGGGCTGAATACCAAGACAAAAGGAGATGTCAAAACATAACAAACAAAATATGGACATATCTTTACGGACCTTACAGGCTGTTGGTTGCTAAGTCCTACAAAGAAAGAAACAAATAAGATTTCCCTTCACTGGAACTAAGGGGCCTAGCCCAAATCATGAAAAACAGACCCAGACCCTTATTCCTCCTCCAACAAACCTATGCATTGGGGCAGGTGGCGTTCTCCTGGCATCCGCCAAACCCAGATTCGTCCGTGCATGATTCATCACAGCAGAGAACGCATTTCCACTACTCCAGAGTCGAATGGTGGGGAGCTTTACACCACTCCAGCCGACGCTTGGCATTGAGCATGGTGATCTTAGGCTTGTGTGCAGCTGCTCGGCCATGGAAACCCATTTTATGAAACTCCCAACAAACAATTATTGTGCTGACGTTACTCCCAGAGGCAGTTTGGAACTCGGTAGTGAATGTTGCAACTGAGAACAGACAATTTTTCTGCACTGCGCACTTCAGCACTCGGTGGTCCCGTTCTGTGCGCTTCTGTGGCCTACCACTTCGCAGCGGAGCCGTTGTTGCTCCTAGACGTTTCCACTTCACAATAACAGCACTTACAGTTGACCAGAGCAGCTCTAGCAGGGCAGACATTTTATGAACTGACTTGTTGGAATGGTGGCATCTTATGATGGTGCCACATTGAAAGTCACTGAGCTCTTCATTAATGGCATTCTACTGCCTGTTTGTCTATGGAGATTGCATGGCTGTGTGCTCGATTTTATACACCTGTCAGAAAATCCACTAATTTGAAGGGGAATCCAAATGTTTTGGAATATATATATAGTATATGACCTTGTACAACTACTGTCTTAATCTATAATACCTTAAAGTATAAAGCGTGACTCCATTGTGTATGTTTTGTTGTTCTTTGAGTCACTGTAAACAATGTATAACTTAGAAGTCCAGGTCAGGGCTATCCCCAGAATTTGCTACACTGGTGTCAGATGTGGGATGGCGGCCGTGGGGCCATCAGAGCGGCGTGTACACATGAGGGACTTGATATAGAGAAGTTTGGGCACAAGCTCTTCCACAGGAAGGTGGTAATGTAGTGACCTTAACTCAACACCTAGTGACCTCATCAAGGGGTTTGTACCTCTTGCCATTGCAGTTAAGGTGTTCGTTTGACAGTTGCTGGACCTGGGTTCAAGTCCTGGTCGGGGCTCCTCCCAGGATTCACTACAATAGGTTTACAACTATTATGTTAATCTCATAGTCTATGAATGATACAGTTGAAGTACAGTTTTTTTACCACAGGTGATTGGTAGCTTGGATGACTGCGCTTGTGATGTGGAGACGATTGATGCCTTCAACGATGAGCGACTCTTGCCCAAACTTCAGAAGCTGCTTGAGTTCGACTAGCTCAGGTTTTATAAGATGAGTCAGACTTATCACACCTGTCATTTCATGTGTCCCAACTATGTCATCCTTGATCACATAGCTCTGTCTTTCTTTACTAAGTGAACCCGAATAAGCCTTTTTCATTCTGGACAGACAAAAGCCTCTGTGGACATAGGAACTGTGCTGTAATACCGTGCAGGCCAGTGAGTATCTTTCAAACATATTGACTCAAGCTGGGTTAAGATTGTACTCCTGTGCCACAGAATGAGGTTCCAGAGGGAGTCAAAACAAATAGGGAGTAAGGCAATATGGTAATATGATTGGGAACTTCATAAAGGGAAGTATTTGAAATGATTAAGAGGGTCATATCGCATAGCTACTGTAGTTGACTTTGGCAATTTAGATGGGCTGAAATTGTTGAATTAGGTGTGTGTGTGTGTATGGAAGCAGTACTTAGCAGAAGCGAACAACCAGGATTGTGAGAAGACTGAGAAGTTTTGAGCGGTGGACAGCTTCCTCAGGTAAATCATGAGCTCTATGCCCCTGTGGCTGTTTCTCTGTGCAGTGAGGAGACCAGACAGTCCCTCCTGGAATGGAACAAGCACGATGATGAGGCAGAACGCTTCTGTGATTGATGGTAAGCTAACCATGTTGTCTTCTCAGTGAAGTAAAAATTATATATTTTTTAAATCCCACTTGTCCAAATACCTGTGAAAGACAGCTGGACTATTTGTGCATGTGGCAATAGCTTTTTCCACTCAAGAGGATGTCAAATCTTTCACCTTCTTAGCAACCTCATGTGCTGTAGGCTACTGTCACGACCGACTATGGGAGAGAGAGAGGAGCAAGGCGCAGCGTGTGAGAAATACATCTTCTTTTATTAAAGATGACGAAACACGAAACAAACACTATACACAAACTAACAAAAGACCGTGAAGCTAAATAACGTAAGTGCACAGACAAGCAACAAACGTTCAACATAGACAACACCCCACAAAAGCCTACTGCCCATGGCTGCCTTAAATATGGCTCCCAATCAGAGACATTGAATGACAGCTGTCTCTGATTGAGAACCAATCTAGGCAGCCATAGACATAACTAGACAACTATACTCTACTTTGCCCCATACACATACAACACCCCATAGACACTACAAAACACATACATTCCCCATGTCACACCCTGACCTAACTAAAAAACATAAAGAAAACAAAGAATACTAAGGCCAGGGCGTGACAGCTACAGTATTGTAGAATAAATGAAACAGACACATCCTCTTAATTAAGGTTAGATGAGGATGAGGAATATCCTGATTCACTGTACATGGATCTACTGTTGAATCCAGTGCACTTCAATGGATACAAAAGGGCCAGAAGCCTGGTAAATCTGGAACAGCATCTATGAGGAGAACTGCTAAAAGTAAGACTTGGTTACACTTTTTAAAACATAAATGTTTGTTAATGCTCTATAAATGTCATATGTGCTTGTAAGTTGTAAAGCTTATGAATGTTCATAAATGCTCCCCTTGAATATGACTCCGTTTTCTCTTAATCCATGAAGCTGTAGTGTAGGTTATATGTTGGATTTTTACTGTAGGCTACAATGTCAGTTTCCTCAGACCATACACTGTGAAGCAGCCTTTAAATCCTATGGTATCCTACTCACGTTAATTTACCACTGTAATGCCATATTCTACAAATGCAGTAATTTGCTGTTTAGAATAAATTCAAATTGATCAAAGTGTCAAGATTATATATACATTGCAACCAACAATTTATATTTATCTTTATTGTTTCTTTCCACTCACAGAAACTGATGGTAAGTATCATGTTCCTTACAATTATAAATCTATTGGACCATGAAATGTTTGTTCAGTGAGCTAAATTGAGCAAATACCATAAAATCTAGAATCTCAAGGAAGACATTTCCCCGATACCTCCTGGATGGTGAGACGCACGCACGCACGCACGCACGCACGCACGCACGCACGCACGTCTAGAACTACCTCCAGAGAGAGGAAGATGGTTGGTATATTCTGATTTGTTATTTTGGAGTCTGTCATCATGCTTCAACGCAGTAGTTTCTTTCTCCCTATGACTTTATTCAATCAGAACCGCTATGTGGATTTTAGGGGGACACTTGTGATGGATTGTTTTACATTTTTGTTAAATACCTAATCCAGCTACTGAATCGTTCATCCACATTTCGTCATGTTTCAGCTTGTTGCCCAGATGAACTGTTATGCACATACTGTACCATTATTTACCTTTCACCTCTTTATTTCTGCAATGCAAATATTCCGTGGGAATATATTGGAATACGTCTATTGCTGAGGAGAGTATCAAAGGTCCTGTCCAGAAACAACCGTTGCCCATACCTGCTACTCACTAGACACTTGTGGAGATCTGAGAGGATTGGACAGATGTAAGCAAGCCTATCAGAGGGCACAAGAGGCCTAGGTGGAGCTATACTGCTTAAACCTATCAAATCCTCTCAGATCAGCGGAGTGGCAAAACACCAGTCTCAACGTCAACAGTGAAGAGGCGACTCTGGGATGCTGGCCTTCAAGGCAGAGCTGCAAAGAAAAAGCCATATCTCAGACTGGCCAATAAAAAGAAAAGATGAAGATGGGCAAAAGAAAACAGACACTGTACAGAGGAACTCTGCCTAGAAGGCCAGAATCCAGGAGTCACCTCTTCACGGTTGACGTTGAGACTGGTGTTTTGCGGGTACTATTTAATGAAGCTGCCAGTTGAGGACTTGTGAGGCGTCTGATTCTCAAACTAGACACACTAATGTACTTGTACACTTGCTCAGTTGTGCACCGTGGCCTCCCACTCTTTCTATTCTGGTTAGAGAAAATTTGCACTGTTCTGTGAAGGGAGTTGTACACAGCGTTGTACAAGATCTTCAGTTTCTTGGCAATTGTTTCGCATGGAATATCCTTCATTTCTCAGAACAAGAATAGACTGACGAGTTTCATTATAAAGTCTTTGTTTCAGGCCATTTTGAGCCTGTAATCAAACCCACAAATGCTGATGCTCCAGATTCTCAACTAGTCTAAAGGCGGCCAGTTGTATTGCTTCTTTAATCAGAACAACAGTTTTCAGCTGTGCTAACATAATTGCAAAAGGTTTTTCTAAAGATCAATTAGCCTTTAAAATGATAAACTTGGATTAGCTAACACAACGTGGCATTGGAACACAGGAGTGATGATTGCTGATAAGGGGCCTCTACGCCTTTGTAGATATTCCATAAAAGCAGTTTCCAGCTACAATAGTCATTTACAACATTAACAATGCCTACACTGTATTTCTGATCAATTTGATGTTATTTTAATGGACTCAAATGTGCTTTTCTTTCAAAAACAAGGAAACATTTTTGTGACCCCAAACTGTTGAACGGTATTGTATGCCAGATAGGATAAAGTGCAAACTCTTGCTTTATGCTGATGATTGCACACTGCCCTATCCCATCTGGACAAGAGGAAAACCTATGTAAGAATGCTGTTCATTGACTACAGCTAAGCATTCAACACCATAGTACCCTCCAAGCTCATCATTAAGCTCGAGGCCCTGGGTCTGAACCCTGCCCTGTGCAACTGGTTCCTGGACTTCCTGACGGGCCACTCCCAGGTGGTGAGGGTAGGAAACATCCCCTCCACTCTGCTGATCCTCAACACTGGGGCCCCACAAGGGTGCATGCTCAGCCCCCTTGTGTACTCTGTGTTCACCCATGACTGCGTGGCCAACCACACCAACTCAATCATCAAGTTTGCAGACGACACAACAGTAGTGGATTGATTACCAACAATGATGAGACAGCATACAGGGAGGAGGTGAGGGCTCTGGGAGTGTGGTGCCTGGAAAACAACCTCTCACTAAATTTCAACAAAACAAAGGAGATGATCGTGGACTTCGGGAAACAGCAGAGGGTGCGCCCCCTATCTACATCGACGGGACCGCAGTGGAGAAGGTGGAAAGCTTCAAGTTCCTTGGCGTACACATCACTGACTAACTGAATTGGACAACCCACGCAGACACTGTGGTGAAGAAGGTGCAACAGACCTTCTTCAACCTTGGGAAGCTAAAGAAATTTGGCTTGTCACCTAAAACCCTCACAAACTTTTACATATGCACAATTGAAAGCATCCTGTAGGGCTGTATCACCGCCTGGTACGGCAACGGCACCACCTGCAAACACAGGGCTCTCCAGAGGGTGGTGCGGTTTGCCCAACGCATTACTGGGGGCAAACTACCCACCCTCCAGTACACCTACAGCACCCAATGTCAAAGGAAGGCCAAAAAGATAATCAAGGACATCAACCACCCGAGCCACTGGTGGTTCACCCCGCTATCATCCAGAAAGCGAGGTCATTACAGGTGCATCTAAGTTGGGACCGAGAGACTGAAAAACAGCTTCTATCTGAAGGCCATCAGACTGTTAAACAGCTATCACTAGCACATTAGAGGCTGTTGCCTATGAGCATAGACTAGGAATCACTGGTCACTTTAAGGAATGGAACACTAATCACTTTAAAAATGTTTACATATCTTGCATTACTCATCTCATTTGTATATACTGTATTTTATAATATTCTACGGTATTTTAGTCCGTTCCGCTCTGACATCGCTCGTCCATGTCTATGTAGTCTTTATTCATTCCTACTTAGATTTGTGTGTATTGGGTATATGTTGTGTAATTTGTTCGATCTTACTGCACTGTCGGAGCTAGAAGCACAAGCATTTCGCTACACCCGCAATAACATCTGCTAATCACGTGTATGTGACTAATAAAATGTTATACTGGTATCAGGGAAGGATACAGTTTACACAGAGGAGACCCTGAGTAAGGAATGTATTTTGTTAGAGATTGGTTGTCTGACAACAAATTGTCACTACATTTGGGAAAAACTGAATCGATTTTGTTTGGAACAAAACCTAGATTGCGGTGAACTGTGCAGGCAAGGAGATTGAATCTAAAACAAGTGAATTTTATCTTGGTTTGTCCATAGATCAATCCCTTTCTAGAGACCTGAATGCTGCTAAAATTATTTCTAAAATGGTGAACAAATTGAAATGTTCATATCGTAACACTAGATATTTTAACATTAAAGTTAAGAAACTGCTTGTCTCAACCTTAATTCAGTGTCATTTTGATTACGCCTGCTCTGCTTGGTATAGTGGGCTATCAAAAAAGCTGAAAAAGAGAATGCAGGGCATGCAAAATAATGTTATCAGGTATACGCTGAATGCCCCCCTAGGACTCCACATAGGGGTACAGGAGTTCCAGGAGGTGGGCTTGTTGCCTTTGGAGTCCAGAGTGGACCAACTTAAACATATGTTTGACATCTTAAATGATCGTGCCCCAGGTTACATGAAAAACCACATTGATATGGCCTATAACCAACACAGTTACAATACCGGAGCGAGTTATGTATAGTAAAATCCCAAGAGTAAACAGTACTGCGAGGAACATGTTTTTCTATACAGGCATTTGTCTATGGAAAAGTAAAAATAGCTTTAAAAAGCAAGCAAAGGTTTTTATTTGGACAAGGTTGTCTAAGAGAATCCACTCCACTGCCCTTGTGCCCCCTACTGCTGGTCAGGAGTATTCATTTGAAGGATCGGTATGATATGCAATTAATAGATTGTTTTAATGTGAAATGAACATGATGGTTAGGGAGGTTAGGGAGAAGTGCAGTGAATAGTGCCACTTTTTAGGATGTCAATATAAATGAATGCATTTATGATCGTTTGTAATTTTGTCTTGCCTTTTAATCATTAGATGTGTTATTGTTTTTACCATCGAGGACCACTTTGGAAACAAGCGGTTTAATGCTTTCAAGTGATATCCTCTGGGTCCACATTGTACATTTTGTTGTATGTCTGTTACCAAAAATAAATTAAATTCATCGTCAGGACTTTAGGATGACTTTCCGCAACATATCCAGGATAATGGGCTGCATGGGCTGTGTTAAGTGCAGGCTCTGGGGCAAACTGCAGGTGAGTGAACCGGAAAGTTCCCTTCACTCTGTGTGTGTGTGTGTGTGTGTGTGTGTGTGTGTGTGTGTGTGTAGGGGGGAGGGATATTTGACTGCTCAGAAACATATTGTTCTGATACAAAGATCTATTTTAGTTAGTGAGGTACTAGTGTTGTTATACTGTGACCATTGTAGGTGACAGGTCAGCGGAGACTTCTCAGATGAGGAAGGAGAGGACCATTCTCCTCAAACAAAATAAAACTATAATAAATATATTCAAGTCACCAAATCATTGATTAAAACTCCCTGTTTTGCAATGAAGGCCTACAGTAACCTCCACAGCACGGTAGGGTAGCGCCATGGTGTAGCCGGAGGACAACTAGTTTCCGTCCTCCACTGGGTACATTGAAATGTGAAAGTCCTGACAACTGACTTACAAGGGATCTAACAAAACAAATACAGGAACATGGACCGTAACCAATACCCTTTCGGCTAAATGGCACTTTGATACTGTATCAGGGTAAAAAAAAATAATACTTTGCACAATTTTTCTTGCAATAGCTTTTCATAATGAATTTATTGGTGAATGGTGAATGTTATTCACAGGAAATATTTTGTATACACATGTCAAACGTGTTGACCAATCATTGATAGAATGTGTACACTTCTCAGGGCCTTTCGAAGTGCTTATCCACTCTTTCTCAATGGCAGAATGGCTGTAAGGTAACTGAATGTAATGTGATGTAGAGATTGTTTTCTATGACTGAAATAAATATTGGTCTGTACACAATCTGTTAAGTAAAAACACAAAGAACACACACCCTTTTGGCGAGGTGCTGACTAGCGAAAGATACTATACAAATAAAAAATAAAGTCGCACACTCATCTCTTCTTGCTGTAAGAGTAAATAGCTTTGTCTGAGCCAGAAAGGTCCATAGGGCGAGAGCCTATCACCTATTCCTGTAGCATGAGGCAGATTAATGTACAAGTACACCCCATGGACAAAAAGCTAGTCTATCGCACGCCCTTCTGCTGAGTGCCAAGCAGAGAGGTGTTGAGTCGTCTTTGGTTATGACTCACCCGGGGATTGACTCACCCAACCTTCCAATCTCAGGCTAATCTCTGAGTGGCAATCAGTTTCACGGTTTCATATAAGAGTCTTAATCAGGGTGAAATACTCTGATGAAGGCTCTTTAGCCAAAATGTTTGTAAAATAAAGAAGAGATGAATGTGCGACTGGCTATCTTTTCCCCATCAAGGTCAGCAGCCTTTGAAATTATACACATGTATCATTGTCATTTCCAATCCTCCTCCTCCAGCACATCAATGATTATATACTTTACTTGCGCCATCACCAGTACACAAACATGTTTGTTTTTTAAACGCTTTTATAATGCATTTCACTGCCTATCTGCTGTGGGTTTCCTCTGTTCCAAGTGATGCAAAACACTGGCTCTGATAACTCCTCACACTGACTGTTTTGACCACATGCTTGAGCATCCTTGTGAATATTGGTAAAGGCAGAAGGGTGTTGATTATGGATCAACTGTGAATCAACATCAGTTGCGTGATCAGATGCGAATCTGTGAAGCCAAATCTGGCTCATAAATCTTCTTAAATCAGAGATGAGTGTGAATACAGTGGAATGAAAAGTCGTGTCAAAACACACAGGAGCTCAAACCTGATCTGCTTTAAAACACGTGTAATTGAATTGTAGTCGAGGGTTCGGCCAAGACACAAAACCCAATTTCGACATCCAGTCGTTCACAGACAAGAGAAACCTCTGAGCTGATCATGTTGGTCAGGACTTAGGAATGCAAACCAACTCTTAACACACTGGTTATGGTTTGCACCATCAAAGAAAGTGGGCGATTCATATTTATGGTTGATTTGTCAATTGCAGTCACATTGATAACCAGAGGGTTCTTGAGCCTTCAGAGAACTGGGCTGTGTTCATTGTGTTCAAAACCCAGTGAAACAGGGAGAGACTACCTGGACATCAAATAAGATATGCAAATGTACATTTTCTGTTGCAAAACAATTTAAAACGGTGTCCACTGCATGTTTTAATAAACACTCCCCCTCTTTGTTATTTTGCTATGTATAGAGTACCACAATATGAGTCCTAATACCCATAAAACCTAGGGGTCAAACAAGGAAATGGTTCCAATCATTTTCCACCATTTTAGAAACACTTAAAATAAAGTCTGTGTTTCTTGTAGGCTTACCCTGGCATTATGTTTTGATAACTGTGTAAATCTCTTTAGAACAAGGTGACATTTATCAATAGATTCACCTGTATTTACCTCCCAAAATAGAAATGCTAATTAGCTGCTAATGTGGCTATCCTAAAAAAACTACAAATGCCATGATCTGGATGAGACTGCCAAAATCGAGACAAAGGTAAGAATATCTGGATGAACTATCTATAACGGGAGTAGACGTGACACTATCTAATGTTAGCTAAATGTAGTAATGAATAAATTGGCAAAATTTCTTTAAATGGACAATTCTGTGAACTGTCTTATGCACATTTTAAATTAACACAATACCTGTTAGCAAAGGTGTCAGCTAGAGATGACTTGTAGGAGTTTGCAGGGATTTGTAGTTTTTCATGATGTCTACTTTGATACTAATTATCATTTTCAAATCAGAGTAAATAGAGCCAAATATATTGACGAAAGTCACCTTGTCCGAGAGAGATTTATATTGTTATAAAAACGTCTCGCCAGGGTAAGCCTACATGAAACACAGCCCTTATTTTAAGTGTTTCTAAAATCCCCTATGGGAAAAATGAATGGTGGAAAACGATTGGAACCATTTCCCTGTTTGACCGCTAGGTTTTTGGGGTATTATGACACCTCCACAGTGGGGCTCGATCATGCCCTTGAATGCAGCCTCTAGTTCTGCAGAGGACTCTTGTTATACCTTGTGTGTTCAGTTGAAAAGCTTTATTTTAACATGGTAGTGCTTGCAAACCTCTTTAGTGATCTATGAAAGATGGGTAAACGTGTTACATTCATTGGCCACCAATAAAGAATTTGAGACAAATTATTATTATTATAAAAAGGCTAAACCTGCTCTTTGCGAGACACAAGAGCTTATATAGCAATAGATTTCACAGAAACAAAATCAGCAAAAAAATACAATACTTTCAACACATACATTTGAACATAAGTTGCTGTTAAACAGATAGTTTAATATTTTTGCAAAGAAGCCCTTTATCTACGTCCCCAGAGTCAGATGAACCCATGGATACCATTTTTATGTCTCTGTGTTCAGTTTGAAGGAAGTTGCCAACTAGCGATAGTGTAATTGCTAACTAGCATTATAGCTAACTAGCGTTATAGCAATAGTCTATTGAACGCTAGCTAGCATTGGCTCACGAAAATACCTCTAACTCCCTTCACGCAGAGACATACAAATGTCTCTGCGTTAAGTAAGGATAATTTGCAATCATGCCAGATAGAATGCTGTATGTTCTTGGATATAAGAGTGAAAATATAAACATTTGCCAGTCTTTTCCCATTGATTATAGCTGTCTGCTCGCTTTTGCTTACTGACAGAGATTTGTTGCAACCATCACACATGTATGCAACTTAGTGTGAGACTCCAAAGCAAATTAAGGGAAAGACAACCATTTGTTTGTTCCTACACCCAAATCCATTACCCTGCAGAATCCACCTCTAAAATTATATTTTTTAAGAAAAAGGGGGAATAAAATACAATAAAAATCTTTAAAAGCAGTTCTCCTGGCTGGCCGGAATTGGCGTATGGCCCTGGGAGGGTGAAAGGAAGTTCAACCTGCGGTTATACTGTAGAGATAGATAGAGGACTCATATTTGTATCTGTGCCATTCTAGGGTCTTAGACAGCAGCTCCATTAAGGCTATCTCCATTCTAAAATAGTACATTTTCAATTGGCTAATCCCTCCTAATGACCCAGTTGGACATGACTCCAACTGGGTCATCAGGAGGGATCAGCTAATGAAGATGGAAGTCCCACCCAGTTGCCTACATTAAAATGGTGGAAGCCCTCAATGGCGCTGCCCATGCTAAAACAGCCTTTTGGCCATTAGAGGCCTCTATCATTCTCTGTGGGTTATACTTTTTCACTTCCTGTCCAACTGGACCTTTCCTGTATGTCCTCCACAGCACCAAAGGTCAAAAGGTGACATCAGCCATATGATGCAATGACATCAGTCCCAAACACAGAGATGTTGGGAGAAAATAGCATAGAATATACTTAAAAAAATAGCATAGAATATACTTAAAAAGACCCCCGAGTGGCACAGCGGTCTAAGGCACTGCATCGCAGTGCTTGAGGTGTCACTACAGACCCAGGTTCGATCCCGGACTGTGTCATAACCGGCTGTGATCAGGAGTCCCACAGGGCGGCGCACAATTGGCCCAGCATGGTTTGGGGAGGGTTTGGCCGGGGTGGCTTTACTTGGCTCATCGTGCACTAGCGGCTCCTTGTGGTGGGCTGGGAGTCTGCAAGCGGACTTCGGTCGTCAGTTGAACGGTGTTTCCTCCGACACATTGGTGCAGCTAAATACTGGGTTAAGCGGGCAGGTGTTAAGAAGCGCGGTTTGGCGGGTCATGTTTCGGAGGATACCGTTGGGGAGTTGGAGTGAAATTGGGGAGAAAAGGGGGTCCATTTAAAAATAAATAAAAATAATATACTTAAAATATGATTGCATTCGCACACTGATTGTGTTTGTCAGCAGATATTAATTTACACAACTCGTATAACACTTGATCTCAGACATTCATGGAAGGAAGGCAAGGGAACAAGAAAAGAATGGCAAAATAAAACAAAATAAAATATTACTAGAAGGCATATCAAGTGTGTAGAGAGCAATTCCTCTTGCCCTCTCTGAACATGTTTTTGCAAACACAAAACTCTGTTCAACAGTAACAAACAAAGGAAAGTGTCACATTGCGCCCACAACACCCTCTCGTGTTCATCCGGTGTCTTCTTAACCTTCAGTTCTCCCCCTGTATACACTCTCTCTCTCTCCCTTGGTGTGATTGGAGACAGGTGTGCTGGAGTCAGAGCTGGTCCCTACCAGCTGCAAATCATCCCATAATCAAGACCTCTACATATACTCATCCCTGCCAGATCGTAATCTCTGCTCAGTCAGTTATCACTCTAGCCTTTTGTCTATTCTCAAGATCCTGTTGCTCTGCTTTGCTCGTTTTCCTGCCTTACGCCATTTTTGTCCTCTCCTTGCAGTTACCGCTTTGTCTCTGTCTCTGGCTCCTGTTCCACATCTCACCACCAACCACCTTGCTCTGGATATCACTCACCACTATTACCTTGGATTCCCCTCGGGCCCTGTTCTACTCAACCAACTCCAACCTCACTCTACACTCCTGGTTTCTGCAACTCATCTGAGCTACCCCGGTTCTGCACTCCCCATTTCTCTGTGATCAATAAACCTTTTTGTGCATTCATCCCGGCTTCCTCTTCTGAGTCCGCTCTTGGGTTCCCTCCCTTCGCTCATCGTAACAGGAAAGGAAAGACAATCAACCGTTTTCTTACCTCCTACCTAAACACTTTCTGTGCATATAAGCATGTTTAGCAAACACATACTCGCCC
Source organism: Salvelinus fontinalis (assembly GCF_029448725.1). Lineage (NCBI taxonomy): Eukaryota > Metazoa > Chordata > Actinopteri > Salmoniformes > Salmonidae > Salvelinus > Salvelinus fontinalis. Next base: position 42,189,717 of record NC_074679.1, on the reverse strand, counting down.
TGTACACCTGGGCCGTACCACTATCTCGACATGGAAAAGTCCAAATTAGTAGCCATGGAGTATAAAAAACAAACATAGAATCCAGTTAAAATTGAAATAAGTAGGTCATAAAGCGTATTAATAATTTTCGATATTTTGTGTAAGACGTTTTCCACAAGGAAAATAAACAAACAGTAACATGTAATGGCACATTTTCAGGTGTCCCTGTATGGTGGTGTAGCCTGGTCTCAGATCTGTCTGTGCTATTTTTGCCAACTCTTATGGCCAATGGGGTGACTATGACCAGAGTAGCTGGCAAGACAAAACAAACAGACCTGGGTACAGGCTAATGATGGTGATCTTGATGCTGTAAACTACCACATGAATACATCTACTATTATAGTCAGGATATAGAAAGAGAGGGAGGGCGTCTTTAAGCCCATCTATCCCTCTCTGTCACCAGTTAACCTGGTCCCAGATATCTTTGTGCTGTCTGGCGACAATGACCATTAGAGTTGTAAAGACAGCACAAACTGAGCTGGGACCTTGCTAGGGCTCTGCAGGGAGTAGCCTACTGTACTATGAAACTGGACCACAACACTTTGATCTGATCACTCCGCCGATCCACACTTAATCCGTACATTCACTTTACTGGGTCCAGATCCGAAAATTCATTCAGAAACATATTGTTTCCCCACAGTCTATATGCTCCATTAGGGGCCTCTCGTCGAAACGGAGTTCCCAAGCAGCTAGGAAAGCTGGAGGCTCGAGACTACATTTTAGGCCCGACTCTCGATCTGTGCGCTCTTTGGCAAAAGTGGCCTTCCTCTTTCAGTCGTTGACCGTGTGAAAGATTCAAACACACAAAGTATTAACCCTTCCCACGGTGTCCCAGTGCACATTGGGCTCGAATGCCGAGAGCATTGCCCATGATTCCAGACCCGTTTGGTGTTGCTTTAGAAGGACATGGCCATGGATGTCTCATTGCTCAGATAACAACTGGTCTTTACAGGGAAATGAGACATGGTCCAGGGAAGGAACACAAAGTCTGAGATTGTATAAAGATCCAAGTCTACATTAAAGCCAGGGTCTTGTCCTCAGAATGTGAAGTGTGGGGATTTTTTTCAAGTACAAATGTCACCTCCCGACTCATGGAGGGGAGTCTGTGTGCATGGGGCAGCGGGGAGAACTGCCCACTGGACCAAAGCAAAATAGGAAATTTGGGGTGCAAAAACAAAAGTGCTGGTCCATGTACTTGTCTGGTCCTTGAAAGAGATAGAGGACTAACTTTTCTGTTTGATGTCCGACAAACATACAGTATGTGTGTGTGGAAAAGCTGAGAAGCACGATCCTTTCCATACAAACATTTCTTTAGGAATAGTACAATGTTCCAGAAAGAGCCCTGCACGGACATGAATGCAAAGCCCGAGCCCTACCCATGCCCACAACGTTCAGGCCCTACACTACCCAGGCCCGATTGCTTCTGCCAAATTTAAGGCCCTGCCAAAAAACCCAAATCAGAAATAACTTCCTCAGTTTGTAAATCCATTAGCTGCTCCTCCCTGTCTGTCACTCGCTCTGCATCCGCTCAGCTCATGGTGGCTCTGAGGATCCATAGTAATGGCTCTGCTTGGGCTACTTTTCGTCACTTTAAACTCCTAAAAAACTCCAGGAACATTATTATTTTCTGTGAAATCATCTCTCCTGTCTTATATGTAATGTGGTTGAAGAACGTAGTTAAATATGACTGTACTGCGCAGCAGAGCACGCACAAATGGTTCAGCTTCAAAATGTTAGTGATCAATCTAGTGATACCCGAGCCCTGCCCGTTCTCTAGTTATTGATGAAAAAAATAGACCCTACCTGGCCCTAACCCGGTGTATAATGTCGGGGCCCGTTTGGCTCGGGTCGGGTAGCAGACCTCTGTTCCACGACTATGGTAATAGACATGTTGGAAAGCTTTTTTAATAAAAGGAATATCACTCAGCTGACCACTCCCTAACCACCACTGACCTCAAATGATCTTCCCCTCGTCTAGCCCCAGAAATCCCAAAGGTCGTCACCATGCCTACAACAAGACGGGTAGTTAAGTAGCCCTGGTGGGGTGGGACCGGGTCGAAAGCTGGAATGAGGGAGGCGTGGCCACACAGCGCCAGTCACAGGATCGCCAGGGTAACCCAGAGGGTCGTAGCCATGTAGCTGAAGGTCAGGAGCGCCCGTTTCCTGAGTGTTTTCCGGATTACTTTCAGGGGTATCTACTGGGGACGGCAGGGGTGGTTAGTTCTGAGGGGTGCAGTAGTGATTCTGGGGGGTAGAATAGTAGTTCTGGGGGGTGGAATAGTAGTTATGGTGCTGGTTGGTCTGGATGTTGCCGTAGGCTAGGAGAAGGGGTGCAGTGGAGGTCTGAGGGCCGGCGGGGAGATGGGGGATCCCCGTAAGGCTGCCGTTCCTCTGGGTGGAGCTGTACCAGCTGGGGTCCAACTGGGACGTCGAGGACAGGAAACTACTGTGGAATGGAAGGGACAGGCTTAACTCAGCATTGTATCTATGGGGGATATAAGACGTTAGGTTGACTGGGGGATGTAGAATGTTATATGTGACTGTATGGGCGACTGTGTAAAGGGACTATAGGAAGTTATTGGTGACTGTGGTGCATATGCAGTGCTTTGAGAAAGTATTCACACCCCTTGACTTTTTCCAGATTTTGTTGTGTTACAGGCTTAATTTAAAATTTATTAAAATGAGGTTGTGTGTCACTGGCTTACACAAAATAGTGGAATTATGTTTCTAGAAATATTTACAACTTATTTTGTGACTTGTGAAGCAATTTTTTTCCTCCTGAACTTATTTAGGCTTGCCATAACAAAGTGGTTGAATACTTATTGACTTAAAACATTTCAGCTTATCATTTTTTGTTAATTAACTTGCTTCACAAGTCACAAAATAAGTTGTATTGACAATAATAGTGTTTAGCATGATTTTTGAATGAATACCTCATCTCTGTACCCCACACATTCAATTATATTTAAGGTCCCTCAGTCGGTCAATGAATTTGAAACACAGATTCAATCACAAAGACCAGGAAGGTTTTCCAATGCCCCTATTTGTAGATGGGTAAAAGAAAAGCAGATATTGAATATCCCTTTGAGCATGGTGAAGTTATTAATTACACTTTGGATGGTGTATCAATAGACCCAGTCACTACAAAGATACAGGAATCCTTTCTAACTCAGTTGCCGGAGAGGAAGTATACCGCTCATGGATTTCACCATGAGGCCAATGGGGACTTTAAAACAGTTACAGTGTTTAATGGTGGTGATAACTGAGGATGGATCAACAACATTGTAGTTACTCCACAATACTTACCTAAATGACAGAGTGAACATGCAACTTGTTTGCAATAAAGCAGAATTTATTTTATTTTTTTAATGGCAAAGAAATTACATTTATGTCCTGAATACAAAGCGTTATGTTTGGGACAAAATTCAACAAATCACAGAGTACCACTCTTCATTTTCAAGCATGGTGGTGGATGCATCATGTTATGGGTATGCTTGTCATCGGGAAGGACTAGGTATTTTGTTGTTGCTGATCAAATGAAATGGAATAGAGTTAAGTACAGGCAAAATCCTAGAGGAAACCCTGGTTCTGCTTTCCAACAGACACTGGGAGACAAATTCACCTTTCAGCAGGACAAGGCCAGATATACACTGGAGTTGCTTACCAAGATGACATTGAATGTTCCTAGTTACAGTTTTGAATTAATTTGGCTTGAAAATCTATTGCAAGACTTGAAAATGGCTGTCTAGCAATGATCAACAACCCATTTGACAGAGCTTGAAGAGTTTTTCAAAGAATAATGTGCAAATATTGTACAATCCAGGTGTGCAAAGCTCTTAGCTGTAATCACTGCCAAATATGATTCTAGCATGTATTGTACGAACAAATATGAAAATGTATGCACTCACTACTGTAACTCGCTCTGAATAAGAGTGTGTGCCAAAAATGTATTAAATGTATTGACTCAGGTGTGAATACTGTGTAAATTCTAAAAACATGTTTTGACTTTGTCATTAGGGGGTATTGTGCGTAGATGGCTGAGAAAAAAATTGATTTAATTAATTTTGAATTCAGGCTGTAACACAACAAAATGTGGAATAAGTCAAGGGGTAGGAATACTTTCTGAAGGCACTGTAGGTTGTTATAGATGACTGTGTACAGGGGAAATATGATGCTATAAGCAACTGTATAGCTGGAATGTAGGATGTTAGCATTGTGTACGCGGGATACAGGATGATATAGGTGACTGTGGGGGGTAAAAGATGTAACAGGCAAATTTTCACCAGCGATATTTAGGATGTTACAGGGAAATTTAGTTGAGCGATATAGGATGTTATAGGTGACTGTGTACAGGGGATACATGATGTTATAGGTGACGGAATTTACAATATAGGATGTTATAAGTGATAGAGTAGCCTGTAACCCACCTCGGTCGATCTGCTCTGGAGTTGTTGCTCTTGGACAGGTCATCATCGCTGTCGTACCTCCGGGGGTTATCAAAAAAATAGGCCTTGGAACTGAAGCTGTGACTGTTGATCATTCCTCCTGGTGCCTGGGGAAAAGGGACACACTCACAACTTAATAAGTAATATATGACAAGAAAAACATTCTTAAAGAATTTACATGAACTTATACCATAGTAATAAGACTGGAAATATTCTTGTAAGTACATAGTTTTTTAAGTACATAGTTTTCATGTGGCTCAGTTGGTAGAACATGGCGCTTGCAATGCCAGGGTTGTGGGTTTGATTCACACGGGGGACCAGTATGAAAAAGTAGCACTGCTAAATGACTAAATGGTCATTATTTGCGTTTCAAAGTCAGTGTGGTTGTACCTTGCAACTGTCTGATAAATTAATGTGTCACGCCCTGACCTTAGAGATCCTTTTTATTCTCTAATTTGGTTAGGTCAGGGTGTGACTAGGGTGGGTACTCTAGTCTTTGCATTTCTATGTTGGCCTGGTATGGTTCCCAATCAGAGGCAGCTGTCTATCGTTGTCTCTGATTGGGGATCATATTTAGGCAGCCTTTTCCACCTGTTGTTTGTGGGATCTTGTTTTTGTGTAGCTGCCTGTGAGCACTCCATTACTTCACGTTTCGTTTGTTTCTGTATTTGTTTTGGTGAGTTTCATTTATTAAAACATGTGGAACCCTAAGCACGCTGCGCCTTGGTCCATTTATTCCAACGATCGTGACAGAATGTCAATTTACAATGAACAAAAACATAAACGCAACAAATTTCAAAGATTGTACTGTGTAACAGTTCATATAAGGACATCAGTCAATTTAAATGAATTCATTAGGCTCTAATCTATGGATTTCACATGACTGGTCACAGATACCTTAAAAAAAAAGTTAGGGGCGTGGATCAGAAAACCAGTCAGTATCTGGTGTGACCACCATTTCACGCAGCCCTTCACATAGAGTTGATCAGGCTGTTGATTGTGGCCTGTGGAATGTTGTCCCATTCCTCTTCAATGGCTGTGTGAAGTTGCTGGATATTGGCAGCAATTGGAACATGCTGTTGTACACGTTGATCCAGAGCATCCTAAACATGCTCAATGGGTGACATGTCTGGTGAGTATGCAGGCCATGGAAGAACTGGGACATTTTCAGCATCCAGGAATTGCATACAGATCCTTGCGACATGGGACATATTTGTGCATTATCATACTGAAACATGAGGTGATGAATGGCATGACAATTGCCCTCAGGATCTCGTCACGGTAGCTCTGTGCATTGCCATGGGGCACTCTGACATCAGCAAACCGCTCGCCCACATGACACCATACGTCTGCCGTCTGTCCGGTACAGTTGAAACCGGGATTCATCCATTAAGAGCACACTTTTCCAGCGTGCCAGTGGCCATTGAAGGTGAGCATTTACCCAAAGAACGCCGAACTGCAGTCAGGTCAAGAACCTGGAGAGGATGACGAGCACGCAGATGAGCTTCCCTAGGATGTTTTCTGACAGTTTGTGCAGAAATTATTTGGTTGTGCAAACCCACAGTTTTATCAGCTGTTTGGGTGGCTGGTCTCAGACGATCCCGCAGGTGAAGAAGCTGAATGTGAAGGTCCTGGGCTGGTGTGATTAAATGTGGTCGGCGGTTGTGAGGCCTGTTGGACGGACTGCCAATTTCTCTAAAACGGCTTTGGCGGTGGCTTATTGCAGAGAAATTAACATTACATTCTCTGGCAACAGCTCTGGTGGACACTCCTGCAGTCAGCATGTCAATTGCACACTCACTCAAAACTTGAGACATCTATGGCATTGTGTTGTGTGACAAAACTGCACATTTTAGAGTGGCCTTTAATTGTTCTCAGCAAAAGGTGCACCTGTGTAATGATCATGATGTTTAAATCAGCTTCTCGATATTCCTCACTTGTCAGGTGGATGGTTTATTTTGGCAAATGAGATGCTCACTAACAGGGATGTAAAACAAATTTGTACATTTGAGAGTAATTTCTGGGATCTTTTATTTCAGCACATGAAACATGGGACCAACACTTTACATGTTGTGTTTATGTATTTGCTCAGCATAGATGAGAGAAACTGAGAACAAGATTAAAATAAAGGCCACATAGAACCTAATGCTGTGTTAAGCTACCCTGTATCGAGGTAGGCAAATATTTGATGAATGTGCATTCAAACACATATGATTAATGTGAGCTCCTTGTAGGGCTGGGCAATATATCCAATTAAATTTTTATTTTATTTATTTTTTTAATTTTTTAATTTTAAATTTTATCCCCTTTTCTCCCCAATTTTTCGTGGTATCCAATCGCTAGTAATTACTATCTTGTCTCATCGCTACAACTCCCGTACGGGCTCGGGAGAGACGAAGGTCGAAAGTCATGCGTCCTCCGAAGCACAACCCAACCAAGCCGCACTGCTTCTTTAACACAGTGCGCCTCCAACCCGGAAGCCAGCCGCACCAATGTGTCGGAGGAAACACCGTGCACCTGGCCCCCTTGGTTAGCACGCACTGCGCCCAGCCCGCCACAGGAGTCGCTGGAGCGCGATGAGACAAGGAAATCCCTACCGGCCAAACCCTCCCTTACCCGGACGACGCTAGCCCAATTGTGCGTCGCCCCACGGACCTCCCGGTCGCGGCTGGCTGCGACAGAGCCTGGGGGCGAACCCAGAGACTCTGGTGGCGCAGTTAGCACTGCAATGCAGTGCTCTAGACCACTGCGTCACCCGGGAGGCCATATCCAATTAATTTGAATGTATGTTTTTGCGCGATATTCCAAATGCCTGTCTCGCAGAATCAAGTTTTTAAAAATATTTTTCACTTTTATGAGCGTTTATGTCAGCTTGTTCACATTGTCTTTTTGGTCTCGTCTCATTCGCTCCTTCTGTACTGTGCACCTTCCCTTTTACACCAGACATCTGTATGTAATGATGAGATGCTCATATCTCTGCCCTAACAATGGGAGTCGTTGTCCCAAAGGCAGACCTTTGGGACAATTCAAAATAAGCGCATAGGGCTTATTTTTGACAGATTTTTGCGAGCGAAACCTCTCGCTTCGCATCTTTCTCCCAAGCCCCCCCCCCCCCCCAACAACAACAAAAATGAGAGATCACTTCTACCTCTCTGACAAAAGTTTTTTTTGTATAATTTATTTTCGTGGTATCCAATTGGTAGTTGCAGTCTTGCCCCATCGCTGCAACTCCCGTACGGACTCGGGAGAGGGACAGTTCGAGAGCCGTGTGTCCTCCAAAACACAACTCAGCCAAGTCGCACTGCTTCTTGACACACTGCTCGCTTTACCCGGAACCCAGCCGCACCAATGTGTCGGAGGAAACACTGTACACCTGGCGACCGTGTCAGCGTGCATTGCGCCCGGCCCGCCACAGGAGTCGCTAGTGCGCGATGGGACAAGAACATCCCTGCTGGCCAAACCCTCCCCTAACCCGGACGACGCTGGGCCAATTGTGCGCCGCCCCATGGGTCTCCCGGTCGCGGGCGGCTGCAACAGAGCCTGGACTCGAACCAGGATCTCCAGTGGCACAGCTAGCAGTGCCTTAGACCACTGCGCCACTCACTCACTATTTGCATTTGAGGTTTGGTCCAACAGAATCGGTCATATGGACACCGAAACGCATGGAGACATTATTTTACTGTAATAGAGGAGAAGGTAACCTTTCGAACCTCAAATTTCGAGCAGAGCAGACACACTAAGACAGATGTACAATGAAAATTCATTTTGGAAAATGAAGGCTCAGTTTGTCGCACGCGCATTACAGTACCACGTATCACTAGCGGCATTTTAGTCAGATAAAGATACACCGGCTGTTTAGTCTGTGTTTTCTAAATGCGCAACAAGCATAAAACAGTGATGTAAGGAATTGTCAACTTGTTCTCATTCTGAGAAATAAGGTAGCGACTTCAACATGTGAACACAGAGGACAGGCGCGCATGCTGTTCAAACAGTTGGAGACGGACAGAAGGTTGTGTTTATAAGAACTGTTTTGCCGTGTTACCTGAATTCAGAGCTTGTGTAACTAAACCTAGATCCAAGTTGGCTAAACTTGAAATATAAATATTAGCTGGCTACTCACCAGCATGTGGGCTTGTGCTTGGGAGATTGCTAATGAGACCGGTGTTCATTTTCTATTATGCCTGCTACATTATTAGTGAATGGGCATTATGCATGGTTCTGATTAAATGTGTAACATCAAGGGCATTTTTATAGACAGACCTGGAAGCCAGATCAGTGATTATTGCAACAACAACAAAAGCAGGTACAACTATATTGATCAAATAATGACATTATTATTGGGTCTTATGGTTATGGAAGGCATACTTTCTTTATTTTTTAAAAATGTAACTAGGCAAGTCAGTTAATAATACATTCTTATTTACAATGACGGCCTAGGAACAGTGGGTTAACTGTTCAGGGGCAGTACGACAGATTTTTACCTTGTCAGCTCATGGTTTCGGTCTAGCAACCTTTCGGTTACTGGCCCAATGCTGTGACCTAGGCTACCTGCCAACCCCGCATATATTCAGCCTAGGAATAATCTCACAAGCTCTGAATTCATTTGATTATTGCTGACTGTTTTAAATGAAGTGTATTTTACCTTCAATTGTACAACAAAGCTTATTTAGAGAAAACGTAAAACAAATCGAGATACAGTATATATCGTGAATCGCCCATAAGTTTGACATCTTTTTAGATATTAGTTTTAGGCCATATCGCCTAGCCGTAGCTCCTTGATTGACTGGTATACCATCAGGAAGTCAATTGTCTTAATCTGTACTGATTGGATAGTATACATGAAGTAAATGGTCTTACTAGGTTCTGATTGGGCCTCTGTACCCTGAAGAAGACCACGACCAGACTGGTGGGTAGCAGCTCCCAGAAAAAGAGGATGATCCCAAAGATGATGTAGGCCTCTCCACTGATCTTCTCTATGTCTGCCTGGAGGGAAAACACACACAGATCCAACAATTAGAGAAATGAAACACAGAAAAAATACACACATGGAGACACACACAAGCGCACATAATAGTTTGTAGGCCAAACAGTTCGGAAGCTACAGACGATCGGTGGATGCGGTGGATTGAGATGCATTCTAATGCAAAAAACATATCTCCAGCTGAAACTATACATATACAGTGCCAGTCAAAAGTTTTGGACACATCTACTCATTCAAGGGTTTTTCTTTTTTACATTGTATAATAATAGTGAAGACATCAAAACTATGAAATAACACATATGGAATCATTTAGTGAACAAAAAAGTGTTTAACAAATCAAAATATATTTTATATTTTGGATTCTTCAAAGTAGCCACCCTTTGCCTTGATGACAGCTTTGCACACGCTTGGTATTCTCTCAACCAGCTTCATGAGGTAGTCACCTGTAATGCATTTCAATTAACAGGTATGCCTTGTTAAAAGTTAATTTGTGGAATTTATTTCCTTCTTCATTTGTTTGAGCCAATCAGTTGTGTTGTGACAAGGTACAGTAGGGGTGGTATACAGAAGATAGCCCTATTTGGGATGATTAGGTCTGTTCAAACTTTTGACTGGTACTGTATATACAGTCGTGGCCCAAAGTTTTGAGAAAGACACAAATATTAATTTTCACAAAGTCTGCTGGCTCAGTTTGTATGATGGCAATTTGCATACACTCCAGAATGTTATGAAGAGTGATCAGATGAATTGCAATTAATTGCAAAGTCCCTCTTTGCCATGCAAATTAACTGAATCCCCCCCCAAAAATGTTCACTGCATTTCAGCCCTGCCATAAAAAGGACCAGCTGACATCATATCAGTGACTCTCTCGTTAACACAGGTGTGAGTGTTGATGAGGACAAGGCTGGAGATCACTCTGTCATGCTGATTGAGTTCGAATAACAGACTGGAATTTTCAAAAGGAGGGTGGTGCTTGGAATCATTGTTCTTCCTCTATCAAGCATGGTTACCTGCAAGGAAACACGTGTCGTCATCATTGCTTTGCACAAAAAAGGGCTTCACAGGCAAGGATATTGCTGCCAGTAAGATTGTACCTAAATCAACCATTTATCGGATCATCAAGAACTTCAAGGAGAGCGGTTCAATTGTTGTGAAGAAGGCTTTCAGGGCGCCCAAGAAAGTCCAGCAAGCGCCAGGACCGTCTCCTAAAGTTGATTCAGCTGCGGGATCGGGGCACCACCAGTACAGAGCTTGCTCAGGAATGGCAGCAGGCAGGTGTGAGTGCATCTGCACGGACAGTGAGGCGAAGACTTTTGGAGGATTGCCTGGTGACAAGAAGGGCAGCAAAGAAGCCACTACTCTCTAGGAAAAACATCAGGGACAGACTGATATACTGCAAAAGGTACAGGGATTGGACTGCTGAGGACTGGGGTAAAGTCATTTTCTCTGATGAATCCCCTTTCCGATTGTTTGGGGCATCCGGAAAAAAGCTTGTCCGGAGAAGACAAGGTGAGCTCTACCATCAGTCCTGTGTCCTGCCAACAGTAAAGCATCCTGAGACCATTCATGTGTGGGGTTGCTTCTCAGCCAAGGGAGTGGGCTCACTCACAATTTTGTCAAAGAACACAGCCATGAATAACGAACGGTACCAACACATCCTCCGAGAGCAACTTTTCCCAACCATCCAGGAACAGTTCGGTGACGAACAATGCCCTTTCCAGCATGATGGAGCACCTTGCCATAAGGCAAAAGTGATAACTAAGTGGCTTGGGGAACAAAACATCGATATTTTGGGTCCATGGTCAGGAAACTCCCCAGACCTTAATCCCATTGAGAACTTGTGGTCAAGCCTCAAGTGGCGGGTGAACAAACAAAACCCCACAAATTCTGACAAACTCCAAGCATTGGTTATGCAAGAATGGGCTGCCATCAGTCAGGATGTGGCCCAGAGGTTAACTGACAGCATGCCAGGGCGGATTGCAGAGGTCTTGAAAAAGAAGGGTCAACACTGCAAATATTGACTCTTTGCATCAACTTCATGTAATTGTCAATAAAAGCCTTTGACACTTATGAAATGCTTGTAATTATACTTCAGTATTCCATAGTAACATCTGACAAAAATATCTCAAGACACTGAAGCAGCAAACTTTGTGGAAATTAATATTTGTGTCATTTTCAAAACTTTTAGCCACGACTGTAGATTGATGAGGGGAAAAAATAATTGTATACATTTTAGAATAAGGCTGTAACGTAACAAAATGTGGAAAAAGTCAATGTGTCTGAATACTTTCTGAATGCTCTGTATATATATTGAACAAATATATAAACTCAACATATAAAGTGTTGGTCCCATGTTTCATGAGCTGAAATAAAATATCCCAGAAATGTTTCTCTCAAATTCTGTGCACAAATTTGTTTACATCACTTTTAGTGAGCATTTCTCCTTTGCCAAGATAATCCATCCACCTGACAGGTGTGGTATATCAAGAAATTGATTCAACAGCACGATCATTACACAGTGCACCTTGTGCTGGGGAAAATAAAATGTGCAGTTTTGCCACAAAACACAAAGCCACAGATGTCTCAAGTTTTGAGGGAGTGTGCAATTGGCATGCTGACTGCAGGAATGTCCACCACTGCTGTTGCCTGCGAATTTCTCTACCCTAAGCCATAATTACAGAATTTGGCAGTATGTCCAACGAGATCGTCTGAGACCAGCGATCCGGACAGCTGATGAAACTGACGAGTACTTCTGTCTGTATTAAAGCCCTTTTGTGGGGAAAAACTCATTCTGATTGGCTGGGCCTGGCTCCCCATGGCTGCACCCCTGCCCAGTCATGTGAAATCCATAGATTAGGGCCTAATTAATTGATTTCAATTGACTGATTTCCTTATATGAACTGTAACTCAGTAAAATCATTCAAATTGTTGCATGTTGCATTTATATTTTTGCACAGTATTGTTTGCGACAATTTGTTGGTTTGCCAAAAAAATCTTGGCCAACCAACAACCTATCAACCAAACAATCGACCATTCGACAAAATGGGGTCAGCCCTCAACTGAGACAGAAACATACTTTAAGATAATTTCTCAGATAATCCCAAATACAGACACAAACCGACGTGGATAGATTAGATAGATAAGATTGTAGACATAGAAACAGAAAAAAGACACGTGAGTGTGTGTGTCTGTGTCTGCGAGTGTATGTAATTGTGACACACCTACTCAACAAGACACATTTAAACCAATGAACCAAGACAGACAGACACCCAAACACACGCAGTGGCTTAAGACTGGCCTAGGGAACTAGGAAAACCTCCAGTACAGGGCCGTCTGTCTCAGGGTTTGAGACCAGATCTAGGTCACTAGCACCAGGCAGTCCTTTGCTGTGATCCCCCCCTCTCCTCGCCTGGCCTAGCTGGGTTATTTATAGACAAATGAAGACCTTTCCCCTACAGAGCCCTTATCCTCCCAACTCCCCTCAAATGGATTGTAGCTGCAGAAGCCACAGAGCGCTCAGCCACTCAGCAAACAGATCTGGATAGAATGGCTCTGTCATCAATGTCTTCTGGACGGATGGAACTCAAGCCAAGTGTCAACTTAGAAGGGAGACTATGGAGAATGGTCGTAAACATGAGATGTATGCACAGATACACACAGAGGGACTCATCCACACATACGGTACATATAGTGCTCGTCCTTAAAGATCTAACAACCGGATTTTGTGGATAGATGAGAAAGTATGAATTCAGTTATCAAAATGAAATTATAATTGAAAACATGTTATTTCTACGAGTACATGTGTGCTTTAGTGTTGTTTGCTTTGGCAACGGTTGTATAAGTGGGATAAACGCTTAAATATAGAGTCATATAAAAGAGCTTAGTGTTCACAGGCACAAACACATGCACGCACACAAACACAAACGCTCATCGGAGCGTACGTGCGCACAGACACACACACACACACAGAGTCATGTAAAAGCAGAACACACACAGACATATCCACATTGTACACACATTGACACTTAAATTGGGCATACACGTGTGCACTGTTGAGAGACAGAGAAAACCCCCAAAAATGTGTTTGAACTTTCATCTATGTAACTAACACAGAATGGATGTGACTGCCGATTAGTTGCAGACATAGCCTAATCATACAGACACACACACACACACACACCGACACACACACACACCGACACACACACACACCGACACACACACACACCGACACACACACACACACACACACACACACACACACACACACACACACACACACAGATCAGCCCTATAATAGATGATTAATTATGTCAGACACCCAGGGTGACTGTTTGGCTGGCAGAACAGCAAGCTTTGAATATCTAGGACAGCAGGGTTCACTGAAGGTGAACAGGCCGGACACACATTCACACACACGCCCCTAGTCCTCTCACAGTGACTTAACACTAACAATCTTCATGATCATCGTCAACATTTTACGCGTGTGTGTGTATTCCTAACCACGGCTATCCTACCTGGTCAGAGACGTTGTACCAGCTGTAGTTAAAGGCGCTGGGACGGTTCTCTGGAGAGAGAGCCACCACCACCAGGTTATAGCCGGCCCTGGACGTGTAGAGCAGGATGACTGCAGCACCTATGACAGTAGCTTGGCACACTGACGTACCCTACAGCGTAGGTAGGGAGAGGGTGAGAGAGAGATATTGTATTACATTTTTTGGGATTTTAGTCATTTAGCAGACACTTGTCCAGAGCGCCTTACAGGAGCAATTAGGGTAAAGTGCCTTGCTCAAGGGCACAAACAGATTTTTCACCTAGTCGGCTCAGGATTCGAAACAGCGACCTTTCAGTTACTAGCCCAATGCTCTTACCCACTAGGCTACCTGCCGTATGGTGCACCTCTAGAGCACTAAGGGATGATAAAGATGATTAATCAATGAATTGATTGATTAAGTAACTGATTGGTTAGTTGGTTAATTGGTTAAGTGACTTATTGGCTAATTGATTGATTTAATGCTTGATTGATGGACCGTCCAGTACCTTGGATTCGAGGTAGACGTTGGACGAGGACATCTTGGCAATCTTGAAAATGCACACAGCCAGCGAGATGGCGCAGAGTACGAAGAGGCTGTCGTTGACCAGCACCCGGGCCAGCACCACCTGCCGCACCTCTGCCTCGCCCGCCTCGCCCCCCATGCCACCCCCTATGCCCCCCTGCACCAGCATTGCGCATGTCAGGTTTACCACGAGGAAGAAAAGACTGGCAGAGATGAACGCCAGACGCATGGGAAACCTGCGGAAAAAAACACAATTATAGGTGGTACAAGAACTAGCTTACAATACACAACATTACAATAATTCTACACAACAATAAATTAATAAAGCTTAAAAACCCCAAAACCCCCTTTCATTCTACTGCATTGGCTCAGTCAATCTTCCCAGTTCCCCCTTTTGCCTTCTCCACCTGCTCTTCTCCTTTACCCCCCTCCCCCTTGCAGGATGTGTGTATGGGTTGTGTTTGTGAATGTGCGTGTGCGTGCATTTGTGCATGTGTGTGTGCCTACGTGTGTGGTGCTGGGGATTGTAGAGGACTGGGATGGAAAGGGGGGAGGAGGGTGTGGTGGATTTGGGGATTTTGAGCTTGCAGCTTTTCATTTCGCATCAGACATTAATCGGCTGGGTGATCAAAGTGTTTATTAGTCCAGAAATTCAGACACCACCTTCCCCAGTCCACATCAAACAGCCAAGGGTGGAGACAGCTGAGACGAAGCTCAGAGGCATTATTAGACCTCATCAAGGTTACTTCATCAGTCCATTCCACTGTATCTACAATAACACAGTCTAGGCATTCAGTTAAAGTCAATCATTGATACTGTACAGAGCTTGGCCAACTTGGTTTTGGGCTCCTGACTATCTGAACGAATTGCTACCATTTATTCCAATTACAAATCACTTTAAGGGAATAACATAACATGAAAATGACACTCTAGTACGTTCTTACTAGAATGGGATCATTCAAACCTTTGGTGGCAACATGGCTCTCGTGTCCTGTGTCCTGTGTGAATTTAAGTATGCTCTCTCTAATTCTCTTTCTCTCTCTCGGAGAACCTGAGCCCTAGGACCATGCCTCAGGACTACCTGGCATGATGACTCCTTGCTGTCCCCAGTCCACCTGGCCGTGCTGCTGCTCCAGTTTCAACTGTTCTGCCTGCGGCTATGGAACCCTGACCTGTTCACCGGACGTGCTACCTGTCCCAGACCTGCTGTTTTCAACTCTCTAGAGACAGCAGGAGCGGTAGAGATACTCTTAATGATCGGCTATGAAAAGCCAACTCACATTTACTCCTGAGGTGCTGACTTGCTGCATCCTCGACAACTACTGTGATTATTATTATTTGACCATGCTGGTCATTTATTAACATTTGAACATCTTGGCCATGTTCTGTTATAATCTCCACCCGGCACAGCCAGAGGACTGGCCACCCCTCATAGCCTGGTTCCTCTCTAGGTTTCTTCCTAGGTTTTGGCCTTTCTAGGGAGTTTTTCCTAGCCACCGTGCTTCTACACCTGCATTGCTTGCTGTTTGGGGTTTTAGGGTGGGTTTCTGTACAGCACTTTGAGATATCAGCTGATGTAAGAAGGGCTATATAAATAAATATGATTTTATTTGATATTGTGTGTCTTTTCAAACAGCCATAGCATTTCAACTCTCATGGCATCGTTTTAAGAAAACACTGTCCATTCCCATACACGAGCTTTCATTTGGGTTGTTGGCCATTTGATGCCCTACTGCCCAACATCCTCTCCCCTGCATTGTCCCTCGCCTCACCCCAATCAGTATAAACTCAGTTAGACGAACCCAGACACAGAGCAGCTAAAATTTCACTAACTTGTATTTGTTGAGCTCCGGAGAATATTTTGCTTTGGCTTTAAACATTACCTGGGGAGACAGAGAAGGGACACATTGTTATTAACAGTTTACTCATCATTAAACATTCACACATTGATATTGCTGAGGAGCACAGAAAAGCATGTGGTAGCAGCAGTGGCACTCAAAACAGATAGAAATAGACACCAACATGAATCACAAAGGTGGGTGCCGGGCTGGTGGGCTACGGAAGGGGGTAAAGCATTGAATACATGCAATCAGTATTAGGTCTTCAAAGTACTTTTCACACTACTGAGCTGAACAGAGCCGAGCCCAACCAAGCTGTACTGAGCTGCCCTGATTACACATCCACGGTCCGCCATAGTTGCTGACAATGTGAAAAGAAAAGATCCAAGCCAGTACAGTTTGGGACAGCACAATAGTGTGAAAAAGGTACAATTCTGGGGACAAAGGAGACCCCAACCGTTCTGCAGACACCGATGGGGTTACGGTCTGTAGTGACAGCTCCTTGGCATTCTGCCACAGAGGCTTGTTGAGAAATTATCAGTCAGCGTCTATAACTGAGGCTGTGCCCAGATAGGCCTAAAATCTTGGCTAAATTTGTGGGGCTGGCTGGAAGCCAGATGAAGAGAGGGGGAGCAGTGGGGGAGACAGACTCTTCTCCTCTTCCCTCTGCTCTTTACTCTCCTCCACCTCTGAACCGCTCTGTCCCTTCCCTTCTTTCTAATCTTCACTGAGGAAGCAGTCCCAGAGCAAAAAGAGTAGAGCACAGAGCCATCATGGGGCCTATAAACCCATTCCTCGATACAGCAGTTTACACAACATGAGGATAATGTTAACAAGGCAAGGAAACTGTCCTCTATTTCTATTTCATGTCGAATGTGATTGTCTCGGACTGTGCCATGGGACAAAATAGTGGCCTTTAATATTCTGAGGGTGACATTTTTATAGCTTTATCATTTTTGCACTTTGCACAATTATGTTGCATTATGGCAATGATGCCCTGAATCTCTAACAAAGATTCTAACAAAACATCATCAAAAAGGACACTGCCACAAAAAAGGCAGCCATCATGATGAAAGACATCCAGAAAACATTCTCTCGCAGATGCTTCTCCCATTTATCAATGGTCTTCAAAGCAGGCCATTTCACGCTGTTATTATCAGTATCACTGGTCACCCTAGCAGAGCTCTGTCTGGGGGATCTTTGATATCTGACTTAGTGGTGAAGTGCCTGTACAATGGGTTCCCAACACTTGTTCCCCTGGTAGAGCTATATCTCTGTGTGTGTGTGTGTGCGAGAGCAATATAGAGAGAATGAGAGAGAAAAATAATGTGTGAGCAAAGAAGAGAGAGAGTGCTTGTCATTGACACCATGGACAGTTGAGTGACACACCGTACTAGATATTTAACACATTTTGAGTGAATCAACGGCCACTGCGAATCAATAATTATAGCAAGCCACACACACAAACACACACACACCTTGAAAGCTTCAATATGCACACACTAAGTATAAAACAAACAGGTAACACTTTATCTGTACTCTTGTTGACAGCTTTGCAAGCACTCAGCTCTCTTCATTGTGTATACGTTTGTGTTTCTCTAGATACTCAAGGGCCCGGGATTCTCATTAGAATCTACAAACTGACTCCTGCACAAAAAAGTGCACAAAAATAGTTTGATGGCATTTATATTCTAACACTTATAGGGGTGTCCAGTGTCTACATTACTGTCCCGATTTGTTATGGGAATGGCCAGCACCACCAGAAACTGAACTCATCTTGCAAAGGAACCTCAAATACTCTTTTCACAATACTAAGCCGAGCCAAGCTGTACTTCGCTGGCTTGCACACATCCACCATAGTTACTGGAACCATGCTGGAAAGTATAATGTGAAGCAAAAACAGAGTCAGCACAATAGTGCGAACTCGGATCAGCACAATAGTGTGAAAATAGTCAAATAGGGGCACAAAACATCAGTATCCTCAACAGAATTCCCTAAAAATGGAAGCTAGGACCAGGGCTGAAGGAAGTTCCAAAATGTGGAAAGGGTAGAAGAGTGGGTACGTGCTGACCTAGTCCATTTAGGGAACAACTGTGAAATTCAGAGTCTGTGTCGAAATTCCCTGACACCTTTGGGAGAGAACGAGAGGGTTCGGATTCCATGACACTGAACTCTACACATCACCTGATGCTGACAGTTATTTATTGGAGAGGACGTGTTTGTGTGTGTCTGTGTGTGTGTGGGCCTAAAATGTTGTGTGCTCTAAAATACATACCTTGCAAATGACCAGGTTCAGAGTTCATGAGCATGCAGTGTGTGTTGTGTGTGTGTGTGCAATGTAATAATGTGTTGAAATACTACCCAGTTCAGAGAACGTGTACTAGTTTATGGGTCTGTATCTGAATGTTCCTGTACATGTCGGTGTAAAAGTGTGTGTGTGTGTGTGTGTCTATGTGTGCATCTGAATTTTCCTCTTCATGTTTGCGTCAGAGTGCTTGTGTCAGTCAGTGTCAGTGTGTTGAGGGGGTTTGGGAAAGGATTAACACCTGTGTAGTGGAGGTTTCCCAGTCTCTCCAGCCTGCCAGCCAGTCAACCAACCAGGCAGAAAGCCTGAAGCTAATCTGATTGCAGACGAAGGCTGGACTGGGCCAGATAGAGAGAGGGCTGAGGTGGAAGGCAGACAACAAAGCTGGGAAAGGAGGGTTAGTAATCAGGGCGTCATGCACCCTAAAAATCTGTGGGGGCACAAAGTACGTGAGGATGATTCGGCGGGGCTAGGCCCGTGTTCTTAAATTGAAAAAGTAAAATGTAAACACCCTTTCCCTGCACGCTAGAGCCATAATCATTATGCTTAATTCCATGTCAAAAATGTTGATTTTTCTGCATATCTAAGCATACCTCTTGAGCTGTTTGTATCCTCCTGACTGGTTTCCATGTCAAAAATGTTGATTTTTCTGCATATCTAAGCATACCTCTTGAGCTGTTTGTATCCTCCTGACTGGTGGTTCTTTTTTTAAAATGAAACTAAATATGCTGCTCTACAACTCTGCTAAAATCTGGGTGAAAGATTGAAAGGAATGTGAGTCTTATTCAGTACATTAAACAATGGCTTGCTTCTACCATGTCTACCAGCAGGCAGCAGGCATGCTAGCTAAGAAAGTTAGACAAGCTAGCCACTAACATCATTGATAACCTGAAATGGCTTATTGGTAGCTATTTATGAGGTTGGGAGATTGGGAACCTATGTGGGCAAGCTAAAGTCAACTTCATAAAATTGCTAGGTGGCTAGTGGTATTACAGAGAAACCAAAAAATGTATATCCTTTTTTTTTTTTTTTTTTAACAGGACAAATCTGAACAGGACACATTTTTTAAACATGCCCCATATGGCATGACACCTTTGTTAGTAATTCCTGCTTGTCCCCTATTCGACTAGCTACCCGGGAATCCACACTGAATTTTGTTCACCATTCCATTTCGAGAGTGAAACAATTGCGAAAATTAGCAACATTTTGTTTGTATTTCAGCCTGATGCTAAATCCTAAGACTCCTGGGCTAGGATTACTTGTCTACAACACTGACTATTGGTTTGTTAATGTCTGTCAGTCAATCTAAGTCACCTGATTCTTAGCATAAATGGTAGGCAATGTCCCCACTAAGCTGCGCGTGTGCGCAGAGGAAATATCAGCCCATGGAGAGAAGGATGAGATTGAACTTCACTTAACTTTCGAGTTTTCCATGTTAGTTAACAATATCAACATTTCCCTTAACCGTGGACATTGTGATCAAATCAATGCAATATTAGCCACTTTCAATGCAACATACCGAAACAAAAGGCTTAACGCATCGGAGTAGGATTCTATTGTGTATGACTGCCCGTAGATCGGTTCGGCATAAGCAATCAGAGCTGTAGTAAGCCTATATGCAAATTGCATTGCCATATATGGATATGTGCCCTTTACTTTGAACTGGACTGTGTTTACAGCTGTGGTCGTGAGTAGATGCATTGTTTTGAGATCAAAGCAACATTTGCATGTAGCCACTTGTGCACATTTTGTTCATATCCTTTGCTAGTTAAAGATGTATTAGCCCAGTTACAGATAATTTGCAGTCAGCAATAGGGGAGTGATTGCTTTCTACAAGAGAAAAAAAACGTTCATTTCTAGACATCTTTGAAAAGCGAGTCAGGATTCACATTGGCTGCTACTGTAGGCTGAATGATAGAATAGCTATTTCCATGTTAAAATGTTATGGGTTGCATTTTCTCCACTGTTTTTGATGGTAGGCCACTCTGGTAGGCCTACATTATGATCAAACAGCCACAGTATCCTACTTGGCAAATGTTAAAATTGTAACAAAGCGGGACCTGACATTTGCTCAATGCCAAAAAAGATTAGAGGGAATATTGGTGGTGTGTTTTTTTTTCTTGGGTGTCTCATCGGAAACTAAAACATCCTGTGAAGATCCATGAGAAAGCACCGCTAAGGTTCTACGATGGTAGTGAAAAACAGATTTTTTCTCTCAATGAGGCTAACTCAGATAAACAGAAGTTCAATAGAAAGCAGACAGCAGGGAGGTTAGAGAGATGTCAGGATTCAGGAAAGTGTTCTGACTCTAGAGCAGTGGTACCCAACCTTTTTTTTGAACCGTGGAACACCTTGATGGATCTATGAGTTTGATAGTTGCCATGGCGCCATAGTAGCAGCCTAGGCAGAGAGCTCCTGTAAATGTGTATTGTTTTTAAGTATTATTTTTACGTATTCTTTTATTCATTTATTTTGTTAGCTTATTTAGTATTGATTATAAATATAATCGATCCACAGTTTTAAGACTGGCTAGTCAGTTGGTGTGCTAAGATAACTGAGAGGCCAGCTAACTAGCTACTTAGCCATTGTCTTAATTTGAAAAACAGAAGAATTGGCTCGGAGATTGTAAAATCTTGTTGAAATTGTGCGGATCTCCAAAGTGGTTACTCCAAGACTTTTCCAGTAGTGCAGTGATCCTTTGGCGCCCTAGCAGCGCTTATCTGGGATCACCCAGTTGGGGGCTACATGATGTTGGAGGAATAGTTTACCACAGACCCTACATAGAGTCTGGGGATGGCAAGAAGGTGCCTTGATCACCGGCTCCAGACGTGTCTTCCTGACCTCCAACATGATTGGCACTACTTTTATTGATCTCACATACCACAGCTGGTTGGACTGGAGGATGGTACAGTGCTGGTGGAAAGCTATGGCTGGCAACAACACCTGACTCCGTACTTCAGGCCGCTGCCACAGATCAAGCAGTATCAGGACTTCAGGTGAATATAATTTTCATTGCATTGTATGAGGTTATTCTTCTTATCTAAACTTGGGAGGTGAATTGACGTTGTGCAAGGTTGTAATGTCTTATTTTTTATTTTTTTTAAATAGGCTCTCCAAAAATAGATTCCCTTGTTCATGCGTGGTTCGGACGGACCGGTCATCAGCACTATCTGAATTTTAATTCCTCATGATGCCATCTATTTTGTGAAGTGCACCTGTTCCTCCTGCAGCAAAGCACCCCCACATGATGCTGCCACCCCCATGCTTCACGGTTGGGATGATGTTCTTCGGTTTGCAAGCCTCCCCCTTTTTCCTCCAAACATAACAATGGTCATTATGGCCAGTTCAATTTTTGTTTCATCAGACCAGAGGACATTTCTCCAAAAAGTACGATCTTTGTCCCCATGTGCAAACCGTAGTCTGTCTTTTTTATGGCAGTTTTGGAGCAGTGGCTTCTTCCTTGCTGAGCTGCCTTTCAGGTTATGTCGATATAGGACTCGTTTGACTGTGGATATAGATACTTTGTACCTGTTGTTTCCTCCAGCATCTTCACAAGGTCCTTTGCTGTTGTTCTGGGATTGATTTGCACTTTTCGCACCAAAGTACGTTCTTCTCTAGGAGACAGAACGTGTCTCCTTCCTGAGCGGTATGACGGCTGCATGGTCCAATGGTGTTTATACTTGCGAACTATTGTTTGTACAGATGAACGTGGTACCTTCAGGCGTTTGGAAATTGCTCCAAGGATGAACCAGACTTGTGGAGGTCTACAATTTCTTTTCTGAAGTCTTGGCTGATTTCGTTTGATTTTCCCATGATGTCAAGCAAAGAGGCACTGAGTTTGAAGGTAGGCCTTGAAAAGTTTGAAGGTAGGCCCCAGGTACACCTCCAATTGACTCAAATTACATCATTTAGCCTATCAGAAGCTTCTAAAGCCATGACATCGTTTTCTGGAATTTTCCAAGCTGTTTAAAGGCACAGTCAACTTAGGGTATGTAAACTTCTGACCCAGTGGAATTGTGATACAGAATAAGTGAAATAATCTGTCTGTAAACAATTGTTTGCAAAATAACTTGTGTCATGCACAAAGTAGATGTCCTAACCGACTTGCCAAAACTATAGTTTGTTAACAAGACATTTGTGGAGTGGTTTAAAATGAGTTTTAATGACCTAAATGTATGTAAACTCTGACTTCAACTGTAACTACCTCGTCTATCCCTATTGTTATTGATATTGTTTGTGTACACACTGTATATTTTATTTATATTGACACTATCTGTTTCTGATATTGCTACTATGCAAGTAACCATTTGGCTGTACCGTTTACACCTTCTGTAGAGACCCATCCACTTAGCAAGACTTAGCAAAATATTGATATAGAAAATGTATATTTGTGGCCATAACATGATTTTGTGAGAAACCACAACAATATCATGTGACCGTATCAAATGTCCACCACATAAATATATGGTTCATTCATCTGTTCATATACTGTACATGTGCACTTCACTCAGGTTTCAACTCATGTTCCATGGCCTTAACTTATATATGGAATACTATGTGAAAAGTGTGTGTGTAACAGTATATAAAGTATGCTAATGTACTGATGTGAAGGCATTTTGGCAGTGGTGTAAAGTACTTATTATTCAAGTATTTTTTTGGGGGGGAATCTGTTCATTACTTTACTAATTATATTTATAGGTGAGTTTGTCATTTTTATATCAAGATTAGAATTTTTTTTGTGGCACACCTGTGAGTTCATCAAGGCACACCAGTTGGGAACCACTGCTCCAGAGAACCAGAGGACTACCCACTTCATTGGACCAAGGGTTGACTTGTTTACAGACTTCCCTGGAAGCTAGACTATGAGGACTGACAGTAAGAACAATGTATAGAAGATACTGTGTGTGTGTACCACGAAACAGTATCCCAAACAACAACCACTCTTCAGTAGAGAGCCCAGATATCTAGGTAGGTCGAGCTGTTGATATCACTCTGACCCACACAGACCTTCTCCTGTGACATGAAGTATTAACGTGGAGGAAATCAGACCCAAATAAACAGTGAAACTGCACTTGTGTTTAACGTCCCTGGAAATGACCAGATGGTGTGTGTGTACAATAACGTATAGGAAAAACAACCTGGTACAGAGGATGTATACCAGTTTATGTGTGTGTGTGCCTGTGTTTGTGTGTGCCATGCTCCCCCTGCCTCCAGCTATCCCCTGTGCAGTGCACTGAAAGCCCACTAACATCCAAACACCTCTATGGAAACAGAAGGAAGGACAGCTTTCCCTTGCATCTCAATATGATATGTAATCGACCCATGCGCATGGAAACACACACACACACCGTTTGTGCGTGTGCTGAGTCAGAATAAAGAGCAATGTATTTACCTGTTACCTACACTTGAGAGAAATAAGTAAGAAATAAGAAATAAATAAGCTGTGTGTGTGTGTGTGTGAGTAAACAAACACCCTATCTTGAGAGTGACAGACAGGAGTGTATTCGTGAGCACAACATGTAAACATGACTCCCATAAGTAGGTCAGTGAGAAACAACACTGAGTCAGAGGACCCAGGATTGGGCAAATGTGTTGTTTACTATAGTAGATCTGACTGTCAACAGTGAATATAAATGTACCTTAGGCAATGTCTCTGGAGGCTCCTCAGAGGAAGGGGAGGACCGTCATCCTAAGTGAAGTTCATATATATATTTTTTTATCATAAAAAAAAAGGTGAAACATTGAAAAAGCTATACTTCTTTATAAAACTATAATAAACATTTGCAGCCGGGAGACCTATGAGGCGGCACACAATTATTGGCCAAGCTTCATCCGGGTTAGGGGAGGGTTTGGCCGGCTGGGTTGTCCTTGTCCCATCACGCTCTAGTGACTCCTGTGGCGGGCTGGGCGCAAGGAACGCTGACACGGTCGCCAGGTGTACGGTATTTCCTCCGACACACTGGTGCGGCTGGCTTCTGAGTTAAGCGAGCATTGTGCCAAGGAGCAGTGCGGCTTGGCGGAGTCGTGCTTCGGAGGACGCACGGCTCTCCCAAGTCTGTTATGGGAGTTGCAGCGATGGGACAAGACTGTGTTCTACCAACAGCATATCACAAAATAAATATATATTTTTATAATAATAACAACAACTATAATAAATATATTCACGTCACCAAATAATTTATTAAAACACTGTTTTGCAATTAAGGTCTACAGTAGCCTCAACAGCACTCTGTAGGGTAGCGCCATGGTGTAGCCGGAGGACAGCTAGTTTCCGTCCTGGGTACATTGACTTCAATACAAAACCTAGGAAGCTCATGGTTCTCACCCCCTTCCATAGACTTACATATTAATTATGACAACTTCCTCCTACCTATCATAGCTCTTGCAGCATGAACTAACATTTTTTCCACCCAATCAAAGGATCAGAGAATGAATCTAGTACTGAAAGCATAAGCTACAGCTAGATAGCACTGCAGTACATACAATGTGGTGAGTAGTTGACTAAAACAGAGAGAAAGGCAATAGTTCATTTTTAATTAACAAACATTTCTTCAAAGATGAAGGACAAGAAAGAGAGGGAGCGCTCTAGTTGTATTTCTTAGTTATTTTTTCACTTTCACTTACTTAGCTAGTTTAGCCTACTCGAACACCAGGCTCAAACAGAGAGAGATGCTATGTTAGCTAGTTGGCTATGGCTATTCAACACTGGAACTCTTCCAAGTCAATGTAAGCTTTTGGTTTTACTATTTTATTGCCACCGGGGCCCACCGATGTAACTGCTAAAGTGCTTGCTGAGTGTACTGCATGATTGTAGTGGGTTTACTAATACGTTAGTTCTATCATCTATGATGACTATGACGTTAGATAATATGGTGACAACGATGTAGGCTGTGTGTAGCCGTTAGCGGTTATCATATGAAGGTTTGGCTTGGAAAGGTTTTTTCGCCTGGTCACAGACAGCTGATGTGTTGTGAACTGAAGTCCACAAGCAAAGGGAAAAGTTGAGAGAGGAGGCGAGAGCGTAGATGCGAGAACGAATTACAATGAGAAAATTGATCATGCTGTTTGTATTTGGCTGCTATGAAAGTGAACTGTGTTTGCGTGTAATCAGGGGTGTATTGATTCCATCGATTCTATTGAATTATTTTTTTTTAAATGGAAGCAAAAGGAACTAAACCGGGATAAACATACCTGAATTTAACCAATAGATACTCGTTTGCAACTGTTGGACTAATGATTACACCCTAGATCAGCTAAATGCAGGCAAGTGTGTGCAAGGCGGTAATGAATGTCACTGTCTCTCACCTTGATTACTAAAAAAGATCTTGACCTGTGCACCTACTTTGTAAACCTTCATTCATAGGCTAGGTTGTAGCAACCTCATGATGAGTAGAGACATTCGAGTATCATGTAGTAGCCTAAATATATCAATGTTACATTGAGATGGGTGAATGGAATATGAATGACAGTCATCCAATATGCTGTAATAGAAATAAGGCCATGCCGATGAAAACAATTATCGTCCTCTCTGATGTCCATACAGACGTTTTCACTATTAGGTGTCAGGCAATGCATGTGAGAAGACTCGCCACCAGCATACCAAAGTTTGGATCCCCCTCTCTCCTCATATCTCTTACTCGTAAGTTATTCCTAAGACTGAGGGCTCTATTTTCTGCTGAGGCTAAGGCGGCACAAGCGTCAAACGCACGTTAGTTTGCAATGTCGTCACGTAAAAAATGTCACACTTGCATTTTCCAGCCCTAATGCCAGGTTCGACAATTTTCCTGTCTAACATCACCTCGTTGCGCTGAGGTGGGAGGGGTGGCACTATTTGAGGTGTGTCCTTACAAACAGCTCAGACACAAGAGGTATGTGGCAGGGTCTACAGTCAATAACGGATTACAAAAAGAAAACCAGCCCCGTCGCGGACCAGGATGTCTTGCTCCCAGACAGACTAAATAACTTTTTTGCTCGCTTTGAGGATAATACAGTGCCACTGACACGGCCCGCTACCAAAACCTGCGGGCTCTCCTTCACTGCAGCCGAGGTGAGTAAAACATTTAAACGTGTTAACCCTCGCAAGGCTGCAGGCCCAGACGGCATTCCCAGCCGCGTCCTCAGAGCATGCGCAGACCAGCTGGCTGGTGTGTTTACGGACATATTCAATCAATTCTTATCCCAGTCTGCTGTTCCCACATGCTTTAAGAGGGCCACCATTGTTCCTGTTCCCAAGAAAGCTAAGGTAACTGAGCTAAACGACTACCGCCCCGTAGCACTCACTTCCGTCATCATGAAGTGCTTTGAGAGATTAGTCAAGGATCATATCACCTCCACCCTACCTGACACCCGAGACCCACTCCAATTTGCTTACCAACCCAATAGGTCCACAGACGACGCAATCGCAACCACACTGCCCTAACACATCTGGACAAGAGGAATACCTATGTGAGAATGCTGTGCATCGACTACAGCTTAGCATTTAACACCATAGTACCCTCCAAACTCGTCATCAAGCTCGAGACCCTGGGTCTCGACCCCGCCCTGTGCAACTGGGTACTGGACTTTCTGACGGGCCGCCCCCAGGTGGTGAGGGTAGGTAACATCTCCACCCCGCTGATCCTCAACACTGGGGCACCACAAAGGTGCGTTCTGAGCCCTCTCCTGTTCTCCCTGTTCACCCACGACTGCGTGGCCATGCACGCCTCCAACTCAATCATCAAGTTTGCGGATGACACTACAGTGGTAGGCTTGATTACCAACAACGACGAGACGGCCTACAGGGATGAGGTGAGGGCCCTCGGAGTGTGGTGTCAGGAAAATAACCTCACTCTCACACTCAACGTCAACAAAACAAAGGAGATGATTGTGGACTTCAGGAAACAGCAGAGGGAGCACCCCCCTAACCACATCGACGGGACAGTAGTGGAGAGGGTAGAAAGTTTTAAGTTCCTCGGTGTACACATCACGGACAAACTGAATTGGTCCACCCACACAGACAGCGTTGTGAAGAAGGCGCAGCAGCGCCTCTTCAACCTCAGGAGGCTGAAGAAATTCGGCTTGTCACCAAAAGCACTCACAAACTTCTACAGATGCACAACCGAGAGCATCCTGTCGGGCTGTATCACCGCCTGGTACGGAAACTGCTCCGCCTACAACCGTAAGGCTCACCATAGGGTAGTGAGGTCTGCACAACGCATCACCGAGGGCAAACTACCTGCCCTCCAGGACACCTACACCACCCGATGTCACAGGAAGGCCATAAAGATCATCAAGGACAACAACCACCTGAGCCACTGCCTGTTCACCCCGCTATCATCCAGAAGGCGAGGTCAGTACAGGTGCATCAAAGCAGGGACCGAGAGACTGAAAAACAGCTTCTATCTCAAGGCCATCAGACTGTTAAACAGCCACCACTAACATTTAGTGGCCGCTGCCAACATACTGACTCAACTCCAGCCACTTTAATAATGGGAATTTATGGAATTTATGTAAAAATGTATCACTAGCCACTTTAAACAATGCCACTTAATATAATGTTTACATACCCTACATTACTCATCTCATATGTATATGTATATACTGTACTCTATATCATCTACTGCATCTTGCCATCTTTATGTAATACATGTATCACTAGCCACTTTGAACTATGCCACTTTATGTTTATATACCCTACATTACTCATCTCATATGTATATACTGTACTCTATACCATCTACTGCATCTTGCCTATGCCGTTCTGTACCATCACTCATTCATATATCTTTATGTACATATTCTTTATCCCTTTACACTTGTGTGTATAAGGTAGTAGTTGTGGAATTGTTAGGTTAGATTACTCGTTGGTTACTACTGCATTGTCGGAACTAGAAGCACAAGCATTTCGCTACACTCGCATTAACATCTGCTAACTATGTATATGTGACAAATCAAATTTGATTTGATGATTTGATTTGAAAAGTGACCATTTTATGCTGCGCTAACGGGAAGTTAAGACCCACAAAAGCAGGTCTTAACTGAAACGCAGTTGATAATGTCATGGATTTTGAGAGTGGAAGTGCAGCCTATCCAGCCATGACGCACAGTACCCATGGAAGGAGAGATGTGCATTTTAATGCCGTGAATCTCATATTTAGAAATATTACAAAAACGCTTGGTTTCTCCGCATTTTGTTTAATTTGATAAAAAACCAAGCATAGCCTACCCTCACCTTAATCAAGGCTGGTTTAGCAGCATCGCATAGGTGC
Organism: Salvelinus fontinalis; assembly: GCF_029448725.1. Classification (NCBI taxonomy): domain Eukaryota; kingdom Metazoa; phylum Chordata; class Actinopteri; order Salmoniformes; family Salmonidae; genus Salvelinus; species Salvelinus fontinalis. The sequence continues at coordinate 42,160,805 of NC_074679.1, read as the reverse complement.
ATCTTTCAATCCTGGCCAAACATCTGGTTTCAATAACAATGATTGATAGGCAGCTTAAACTTCTTCAATTCAACAATTATTGTGTTCAAATACACATCTATATTTCTGAACAGCCATCCACAACAACCACAATCCACAAGGCGCAAATAGCTAAATGAGAGAGCAGCAGTGTGATTCACGTCAATGCGCCATGCAGATATCAATAATAAGTGATATCCGTATTGCCGTAGACTATACCACTCCTCTCATCCTTACCTCCAAGCGTTTATTCAAGTTGGAAAATCTTTGGATGCCGATAGCAATCGCACCATTGGAAGACATAGCTTGGACTGTAGCCTTCCAAAAGCCTTTTCCTGCTCTTTTCCCGCGATTGATCAAACACATTTGGTGTGTCATCATAGTGGCTTGTGGTCCGACACACTCAGGTGGAACAAACTTAAACTTGTGCCTTTTTCAATGCTGATTTGAATGTCATTTAGAAAACAGAGAAGTGTCAATGATGTAATCTGTTACTCCCCCAACCCTGTTCATAGGCTACCCTTACCCTTGGCCTCGGCTACTATAACGAAGGCTGGTTCAACAGCAATGCGTCATGCCTTTAAAAAAGAAATCTTGGCCTTGAAAAGTAGCCTAACCATAAAAGGTGTTTAAATGGTCTATATGTTAGAGTGCCTTGAATTGAAAATATACTGCACATCCTAAAACATACACACATATGCCTACCTGCATACGTCATTTCGCTTGTTCAAGTATCCATCCCCATTTTAAAAGAGAGAGACTCATGCGGTTACCAAAGACACGCACCTCCAAACGTATTTAAATTATTCAGTCCTATATTGCAGTATCAAAAGTAGGCCTAGGCTATATATTGCTTATAAAATGTGTATCACACGTACAATACAATTTACGGAAGCCAAGTATTTCCTATTTTAGGAGAAGTGCGATGCATAAAGACATGTTGGCTAGGCTCATTGAAACCAATTACAACAATGTCTACTGCCAACACTCCAAACATAGGCTATTGAACAAACACTGGATGATATTATTTTACTGTGGCCTATGCTATTTAATAAACTGTAGTATCAATCCACAATGGACAAGGAGGAGAATATTCAGTCCCCCAGCCGAATTGGAGTTGATGACAACCCAAAGACCTTCAATAACCTACAGAACTTGAGACAAACGCATTCAGTATTAAGCCATGGAACACGTTGATTGGCTGATAAGTGGCCAAGCCCTCATCACGCCTACGACTTGTTTATTCATCAAACCCCAGCCCTTTCACGCCACCGCCACCTACTGTGCTCATAATTCCGGTTGTGAAAATAGCAAAAATATTTCTGACTCACCCCCCGGCCTAATAACACTACCGCCACTGCTTAGATGTACCATTGCTTTAGGTTTGTTAAAATATAGCCCTGAATATGTGAACTTTTTCAGAAATGTGTCATATTACTGAGAACCTGTTCTGAAAATCACTGTATGTATATGGTTCTTGTGGTTTGCTTTGCACGCTATCTTGGTTTATCCTTCCTCTTACTCTCTCCTTTGCCACAAAGCACATATTTCTTTATTTTCCTGAACAGCACTTTGTCACTGTGTGTGTGTGTGTGTGTGTGTGTGTGTGTGTGTGTGTGTGTGCGTGGTCACCCCTGTAGTACCTCAGGGTTAGCTTTACCCTTTCCTCTCCAAAGATGTGTTTGTTGTTTTCTCACCCTCACATTTCCCTATTAACCAAGAATCCAATATCAAGACGTCCACCCTGCAGTACCTCAAGGTTACCTTGACCTCCTGTCCCCTCCACCGTACGAACGTCTCTTCCTCTTACCCTGCTTTCATAACCAAGTGGGAAGGTGGTATTTATCTCATACAACTGGGAAAAATCCACTTGAACATCCCTCCAACTAGTAATTACTGGTGGGAAACTCATATATTTAACCCTGAGCTCTGACTTCTTCCACATGCTGACCTCTGACAGCACATACTACGGAAATTACCTTGATATCAACATTTTCAGCAGTTAAATGCAACAACAAAAAAGGCAATCTATGAATATGATTTTTGAACACTATCATTTGGTTATAAGCACGATACTGTAGCTGTACTTTTAGTTTATGGTTGAAGCAGCTTGTTGGCCATTAGCTAATCTGCGTTTCTCAACAAGTTCAAAGCCCGTGAATACATCCAACTGGTATTTACCACTTCACAACTGGTCATTTCCACCTTCCCACTTGGTTATGAATGCAGCATTAATCTCTCCCGCTTTCTGTTCTTCTTTCTATCGCACTCAAGCACTTCCAACCACCACAGATAAGAGGCACTTTTCTCTAGTGTGAAACTCAGGTAGCATCTGTATATGGGTGATTCTACAGAAGTGTTACAAATTGCAGTCCCACCCCACAAAAAAAGTTACAAAATTTAGGACATTTATTGACACCCAGAATCATAACACATTTTGACATGTTCATAACCATGCCATAATATGTCATAACAGCTGACATAACTTGTCCTAATAAGGTCATAACACTGTCATGACATATATTTAGACTTGTTGTGACATATATTGCATTATTTTATGGCTGGTTATGACACCTACACAAGAGCGTCAAAACCCACAAAACCTACCACACAAGGCAAAACATTCCATTACACCAAAGCGTACTTATCAACAGTATGTTTATGTTATATAACATTTTCTGAAATTGATCATATAAGATCATTGTAATTGCACAGACATTGATTTCAGACACACACCTACCGCAAAGCTCTGTTGCTGATGACTTGGATGAATACAGGAGCAGATTTTAGGAGCAGGACTGATGACTGACACAAGGGCATGCACGTAATAGGCTTATCTGGCATATATGATTTAAAAACTATGTTTTAGTCCAATTAAAGTGACACAGGAGCCCCACCTGTTTTGAGCCCCACATTTTTTTGCAATTTAAAAAAAATTACATAATGATATATATATATAATTTTTTTGAGGGGGTTTGCCTGTTTTGCATCTTATTTTGGCATTAATACGTGTCACATATCAGTTTGCAAACAATGTAAAAAAAAATAATAATAATAATAATAATAATAATTGAGTTAATAAAGCCTCCAAACATGGTCTCTTTTTTGCTTTCTTAACTTCTACTTCATCACAATCCCGGATCCGGGAGCACCCCCATCAGTAAAAAAGCTGACTAGCATAGCCTAGCATAAGTAAATAAGTAAATACTAGCATCTAAATATCATTAAATCACAAGTCCAAGACACCAGATGAAAGATACACATCTTGTGAATCCAGCCATCATTTTTGATTTTTAAAATATTTTACAGGGAAGACACAATATGTATTTCTATTAGCTAACCACGATAGCAAAAGACAACTTTTTTCCCCCACCATTTTTTTCCTGCATAGGTAGCTATCACAATTTCGACCAAATAAAGATATAAATAGTCACTAACCAAGAAACAACTTCATCAGATGACAGTCTGATAACATATTTATTGTATAGCATATGTTTTGTTAGAAAAATTTGCATATTTCAGGTATAAATCATAGTTTTACATTGCAGCCACCATCACAACTCTCACCAAAGCAACTAGAATAACTACAGAGACCAATGTGAATTACCTAAATACTCATCATAAAACATTTATGAAAAATACACAGCATACAGCAAATGAAAGACAAAGATCTTGTGAATCCAGAAAATATTTCAGATTTTTTAAGTGTTTTACAGCGAAAACACAATATAGCATTGTATTAGCTTACTACAATAGCCAACCACACAACAGCATTGATTCAAGCCAACAATAGCGATAACGAATAAACCAGCAAAAGATATGAATTTTTTCACTAACCTTCTCAAACTTCTTCAGATGACAGTCCTATAACATCATATTACACAATACATATAGAGTTTGTTCGAAAATGTGCATATTTAGCGCCACAAATCGTGGTTATACAATGAGAATAGTAGCCAAGCTGCCAACAAAATGTCGGGAGAAATCTTGGGAAGGCACCTAATCTAATCATTAACTAATCATAAACTTGACTAAAAAATACAGGTTGGACAGCAAATGAAAGATACATTAGTTCTTAATGCAACCGCTGTGTTAGATCTTTTAAATTAACGTTACTACGACATACAGCGTGCGTTAAAGCGAGACCGCACCGAAATTAAATGGCGGAATAGGAGTTTTACATTTTTCAACAGAACAACGAATGAACATCATAAATAGTTCTTACGTTTTGATGAGCTTTCATCAGAATCTTGGGCAAGTTGTCCTTTGTCCAAAATAATCGTTGCTCGGTTGTAGATTGTCGCCTTCAACTTTGGAATTAGCAGTAAACATTAGCCATGTGGCCCAGACGTGCCCAACTCACTATAACGCAGCACAAAGAAATATCCGAAAATCGCAATATACTGATATAAACTGATATAACTCGGTTTAAAATAACAACATTATGATGTCTTTAACACCTATATCGAATAAAATCAGAGCCGGATATATCTAAGGCCTATAACGGGAGCTTCCCAGAACGCCATCCTGAGGTCTGTCTTGCGTCATGGCGAATGATGAAAAGAGTGCACCCCACGTTCCCAGACCCTTTATATGGCCTCAGATCTGCCTAGCAACTCCATTCCAATTCTCACTATTTGCTGACATCTAGGGGAAGGCGTATGCAGTGCATCTCGACCAATAGAAGACATGCAAATTAATAAACTGACCCCAGAACAGCCTGCCTGATTTCAGATTTCTCACAAGAAGTTTGCTCCAACTTGAGTTCTGTTTTACTCACAGATATAATTCAAACGGTTTTAGAAACTAGAGAGTGTTTTCTATCCAATAGTAATAATAATATGCATATTGTACGAGCAAGAATTGAGTACGAGGCAGTTTAATTTGGGAACGAAATTTTTACAAAGTGAAAACAGCACCCAGTTCCAAAATGCAGGAGTTTCAGACTAGCTCAGTTCTTTCTGTGGTGGTGGGGCAGCAAGAGGAAAATACAGAGTGGAGGGTTTGGTAATGTTCTCTAGTTGCGCCGTGATTGGCTCAGTGTTGGGTCACTCATGGGGACACAACGTCACTGCCAAATCTAAAAGTAGAGCTCGAAAATTCAAGCCCCTTGGGTGCTGCCAAAGAGTTACATTAGAAGTGCCCATCCAAGAAGGCTCAAGGTCATTGGCCACAGATAAAATGATGTCAAATCAAGTTATATCTACAGTAGCTTAGATTGGACTGATCATGTCAACATCATACTTTCAAAATCTTAGCTAGCAGTCATGAATCAAGTCGACAATCTACTGGCAAATCCTTTTCAATTCTTGTCATATGAAGAGAAATTGTAGATAAAACGTATCGGCATTGCAAAGCAAAGCAATCACTAGCTTGCTATTCAGTGGAGTGGGGGTGTGGTCCCAATTCTCGGTTCAAGTCTCTTTTCCAAACTTAACATGATTAACATTCAACATTGGCCATGCCATCAATGAGGCATGATTTTTGCCGCGCTCAAAACTGTTAACTCAGAACTGGGAAATCTGACTTCAGTGAGTTCAATACAACTGGGAACTCAGGAAAAAAACTAACTCAGACTGGGAAAATACCTTTGAACGGTCATCCAACTCGAATTGTAAGTCGGGAACTGGGCCTCTTTCTAGAGTTACGTCCTGAAGATTACTAACGTCAGTAATGATTTTTTTTGTTACGAGTTCCCAGTTGTCTTGAAAGCACAATAAATCAAGAGAATGCCAGACATTGATGACAAGGTTTGATGGCAAAATTTGCCCACGAAGGACCGCCGCACCACCTTCCTGTTCAAGTGAGCACAGCACAACAAGGTGAGTCCAAAAATGAATTGTATGCTGCTGCATAAATTATATAATATGCCAGGGAGACGTGAATACTGTAGCTAAGAAAGTAATACTAAGTGTATGTTGTGTAGTAAGCTGTTAGTAGCCCATGTGCCTCACTCTAATAATTTGGTCGATGCACATGTAGTCTTTAACCTGTTTTAGAGGAATGTAATTATCAAATATTGTAAAATCTTTCATTGTCTGCTTATATGCCCTTTATTTATTCTACGGTTCTGACTTGGTGTACAGGGAGAATACTGTAAGAATGGCCCATTTTCTGAATTCAGTCATTATACATTTCAAACGTTCTGAACAAAGTTATATTGACTACGTCCATCCTAGCTCACTCATTATTGTCTTAATCGAAATTAATCGTCCCCTTATGCCATAGTTTGTATATCTCAATTGTTAGTAGAAACCACATTTGTTTAAGCAAGTCAGCCATATCAGCTATGTTTTTTTAAAGGCAGTAAATGAGGCTGAATGAACGGTTTTGCTGCCAGACAAGGCTCCGATGATGTGTTGGGACTGCTGTGGCTCTGCTGTTGGGACAGCTTTATGTAGACCCTAAAGGTTTGTGGGCACCGTTTGTCACCGTTATAGTGCAATTAATGTATTGCTTAGTGTTGTGTAGTGGCTTTGCTGGCATGCATCCCCCAATTTCTTTGTTGTTGCTTGCCCCACCAAAATGTACATGCTAAAATTGCCATTGTCCAGGAGTCATAACCATCCATAAAATAACGCAATATATGTCATTACAGGTGTAAATAGTCGTGTAATGACAGTGTTATGACTATATTATCACAGGTTATGACAAGTTATGTCAGCTGTGTCAACAGGACAATAACCCAACACACCTCCAGGCTGTGAAAGTGCTATTTTACCAAGAAGGGGAGTGATGGAGTGCTGCATTAGATGACCTGGCTTCCACAATCCCCCAACCTCAACCAAATTGAAAAGCAGCCAACCATTGCTCAGCAAATGTGGGAACTCCTTCAAGACTGCTTGAAAAGAATTCCAGGTGAAGCTGGTTGAGAGAAAGCTTTGCACATTCTTGGCAGTCATCAAGGCAAAGGGTGGATTTTGAAGAATCTCAAATATTACATATATTTTGATTTGTTTAACACTTTTTTTTGGTTATTACATGATTCCATATGCGTTACTTCATAGTTGTAATGTCTTCACTATTATTCTACAATGTAGAAAATAGTAAAAATATAGAAAAACCAATGAATGAGTAGGCGTTCTAAAACCTTTGACCGGTAGTGTAGGTATTACAGACTCGGTCGACGTTGAACATTTCAGGGATGACACTTGCCAGTTTGTCCGCGCATGCTCTGAGTACACATCCTGGTAATCTGTCTGGAAAGCCTTTAACTTCTACTTCCTCCCAATCCCGGGTCCAGGAGCACCCCCATCAGTAAAAAAGCTGACTAGCATAGCCTAGCGTCACAAGTAAATAGTAGAATCTAAATATCATTAAATCACAAGTCCAAGACACCAGATGAAAGATACACATCTTGTGAATCCAGCCATCATTTTTGATTTTTAAAATGTTTTACAGGGAAGACACAATATGTAAATCTATTAGCTAACCACGTTAGCAAAAGACACCACTTTTTTTACTCCACCATTTTCTTACTGCATCAGTAGCTATCACAAATTCGACCAAATAAAGATATAAATTGCCAATAACCAAGAAACAACTTCATCAGATGACAGTCTGATAACATACTTATTGTATAGCATATGTTTTGTTAGAAAAATGTGCATATTTCAGGTATAAATCATAGTTTTCCATTGCAGCCACCATCACAACTCTCACCAAAGCAACTAGAATAACTACAGAGACCATCGTGTATTACCTAATTACTCATCATAAAACATTTCTTAAAAATACACAGCGTACAGCAAATGAAAGACAAACATCTTGTGAATCCAGCCAATATTTCAGATTTTCTAAGTGTTTTACAGCAAAAACACAATATAGCGTTATATTAGCTTACCACAATAGCAAACATCACAACAGCATTGATTCAAGCCAAAAATAGCGATAACATATAAACCACCAAAATTTATTAATTTTTTTCACTAACCTTCTCAGAATTCTTCAGATGACAGTCCTATAACATCATATTACACAATGCATATAGAGTTTGTTCGAAAATGTGCATATTTAGCGGCACAAATCATGGTTATACCATGAGAAAAGTAGCCAAGCTGCCCAGAAAATGTCGGGAGAAATCTTGGGAGAGGCACCTATTCTAATCAGTAACTAATCCTAAACTTGACTAAAAAAATACAGGTTGGACAGCAATTGAAAGACAAATTAGTTCTTAATGCAATCGCTGGGTTACATTTTTAAAATTAACGTTACTTCAACATACAGCGTGCGTTAAAGCGAGGCTGCACTGAAATTAATGGCGGCTTATGCAATTTACATTTTTCAACAGAACAACGAATTATCAGCATAAATAGTTCTTACTTTTTGATGAACTCCCATCAGAATCTTGGGAAAGGTGTCTTTTGTCCAAAAGAATCGTTGCTCGGTTGTAGAACGTCCTCTTCAACTTTGCAATTAGCAGTAAACATTAGCATTTGAGACAGAGATACCCAAATCCCTAGAACGCCACAAAAATAAATACCCGAAAATCGCAATATACTGACATAAACTAATATAATTCGGTTTAAAATAACAACATTATGATGTCTTTAAAGCCTATATCGAATAAAAACATAGCCGGAAATTTCTAAGAGCTATAACCGAAGGTTCTAGTACGATATGCCAAGGTCCTCCGTGCGTCAGAGCGAAGAGGGAAAAAAACAGTACTTTTCTTCCCAAGCCATCTATAACCTTTCAGATCTACGTAGAGACTCCATTTCAAGTCTCCCTATTCGCTAACATCCAGGGGAAGGCGTATGCAGTGCATCTCAACCAATAGAAGACAGGCAGATTTATAAACAGATCTGAGAACAGCCAGCAAAATTTTGCATTATCACATCCACATAGGAAAATTGCTCTAAGTCCAGTTCTGTTTCACTCACAGATATAATTGAAACGGTTTTAGAAACTAGAGTGTTTTCTATCCAATAGTAATAATAATATGCATATTGTACGAGCAAGAATTGTGTACGAGGCAGTTTAATTTGGGAACGTAATTATTACAAAGTGCCAACAGCACCCCCTATTGAGAAAAGTTAAACAGCCATTAAACTCTGTAACTGTTTTAAAGTCACAACTGGCCTCATGGTGAAATCCCTGAGCTGTTTCCTTCCTCTCTGGCAACTGATTTAGGAAGGATGCCTGTATCTTTGTTGTGACTGGGTGTATTGATACACCATCCAAAGTGTAATTAATATCTCCACCATGCTCAAAGGGATATTCAATATCTGCTTTTTTTATCCTTCTACCAATAGGGGCATTGGAAATCCTCCCTGGTCTTTGTGGTTGAATCAGTGTTTGACACAATGTTGCAAATGTCAGACAGACAGCAAGGTTAATACAAATGTCTAGATGCTTTTTACAGTGGAGATCACGTTTATAAATTGCCTGGCTGGGCTAATGAGACAGTGGATTGCACAGTGAGATGGAACAGTGAACAGGCATTTTAATGTCATAGCCTTAGCCGGGGGTAACTTGTGGAATAGACACCGTCTGGAACGCGGTTTTAACCAATCAGAATCTAGTATTAGACCCAGCTGTTGCATAATATATTGAAAGATACAGTACTCAGGAAACAGCAAAGGGAGCACCCCCTATCCACATTGACGGGACAGCAGTGGAAATGGTGGAAGGTTTTAAGTTCCTCGGTGTACATATCACCAACAAACTGAAATGGTCCACGCACACAGACAGTGTGGTGAAGAAGGCGCAACAGCGCCTCTTCAACCTCAGGAGGCTGAAAAAATGTGACTTGTCACCTAAAACCCTCACCAACTTTTACAGGTGTACAATTGAGAGCATCCTGTCGGGCTGTATCACCACCTTGTACGGCAACTGCACCGCCCACAACCACAGGGCTCTTCAGAGGGTGGTGCTGTCTGCACAACGCATCACCGGGGGCAAACTACCTGCCCTCCAGGACAACACGCGATGTCACAGGAAGGCAAAAAAGAACATCAAGGACAATAACCACCCGAGCCACTACCTGTTCACCCCGCTTCCATCCAGAAGGCGAGGTCAGTACAGGTGCATCAGAGCTGGGACAGAGATAGATGCTGTTTTTCAATCTCAAGGCCATCAGATTGTTAAACAGCAGCCACCACCAGCACAGAGAGGCGGCTGCCTACCTACATACATATCATTGGCCACTTTAATAAATGGAACACTAGTCATTTTAATAATGCCACTTTAAGAATGTTTACATATCTTGCTTTACTCATCTCATATGTATATACTGTACTTCACTATCTATTCTTTACTATCTATTGCATCTTAGCTGCTCTGTCACTGCTCATTCATATATTTTATACTTATATATTCTCATCCCATTCCTTTACTAAATTGTGTGTTTTAGGTTTTGTTGTGGAATTTTTCAGATATTAGGTTTTGTTGTGGAATTGTTAGATATTACCCGTTAGATATTGCTGTACTCTCGGATCTAGAAGCATAAGCATTTCTCTACACTCACAATAACATTTGCTAACCATGTGTATGTGACCAATAAAATTTGATTTGATTTATCTAATTAGTACTTTCTCTAAAGAACGCTGTCCCACCTTTTTGATGTCACTATCGAAACACACATTGAAAGACAGTAGAATGAATGTGCCTTAAACCACAATCTTACAAATATCCCCAGTCGACAGAATTGCACCTGTCTCCTCGTCTTAGCATGGCCTTATCGTGAGTATGTCTGCAAACATTTGGGAGAAAATGAATGAGCAAGTTGGTAAATCTGAATGTATTTGTGTCACTACCGAACATCTAATACAGGGATGGGCAACTTTGATGGGGGCGAGCACCATAAAAAATATGAACTCATTATGAGGGGCCACAGTGGCTCGTGGGTCTGAGTATCCACATCCATACCCACACATGTAGTCAGAGCTGGCCCTAGCCATTTGGGGGCACTAGGTGAAATGTTGTTTTGAGCAAATAATTTTAATCGGCCCTGCAATTTTAGAAATGTTGACATAGGGTGGAAAGAAATATTTGCAGTTTTAAATATGATATCCGAGTGAGAGTGACAAACAAAATCAATGTAGGACCCCCCAGTCATAATTTGACCATGATTACTACAAGTTTAGATTAGAGGTCGACCAATTATGATTTTTCAACGCCGATACCGATACCGATTATTGGAGGACCAAAAAAGCCGATACCGATTAATCGGGCGATTTTTATTTTATTTATTTGTAATAATGACAATTAAAACAATACTGAATGAACACTTATTTTAACTTAATGTAATACATAAATAAAATCAATTTAGCCTCAAATAAATAATGAAACATTTTGGTTTAAATAATGCAAAAACAAAGTGTTGGAGAAGAAAGTAAAAGTGCAATATGTGCCATGTAAGAAAGCTAACGTTTAAATTCCTTGCTCAGAACCTGAGAAAGCTGGTGGTTCCTTTTAACACGAGTCTTCAATATTTCCAGGTAAGAAGTTTTAGGTTGTAGTTATTATAGGAATTATAGGACTATCTCTCTCTATACCATTTGTATTTCATTAACCTTTGACTATTGGATGTTTTTATAGGCACTTTAGTATTGCCAGTGTAACAGTACAGCTTCCATCCCTCTCCTCGCTCCTACCTGGGCTCGAACCAGGAACACAACGACAACAGCCACCCTCGAAGCAGCGTTACCCATGCAGAGCAAGGGGAACAACTACTCCAAGTCTCAGAGCGAGTGACGTTTGAAACGCTATTAGCGCGCACCCCGCTAACTAGCTAGCCATTTCACATCGGTTACACCAGCTCAATCTCGGGAGTTGATAGGCTTGAAGCACAGCGAAGAGCTTCTGGCAAAACGCACAAAAGTGCTGTTTGAATGAATGCTTACGAGCCTGCTGCTGCCTACCACCGCTCAGTCAGACTGCTCTATCAAATCATAGACTTAGTTATAACATAATAACACACAGAAATACGAGCCATAGGTCATTAATATGGTCGAATCCGGAAACTATCATCTTGAAAACAAGACGTTTATTCTTTCAGTGAAATACGGAACCATTACGTATTTTATCTAACGGGTGGGATCCATAAGTCTAAATATTCCTGTTACATTGCACAACCTTCAATGTTATGTCATAATTACGTAAAATTCTGGCAAATTAGGCGGCCCAAACTGTTGCATATACACTGACTCTGCGTGCAATGAACGAAAGAGAAGTGACACAATTTCACCTGGTTAATATTGCCTGCTAACCTGGATTTCGTTTTGCTAAATATGCAGGTTTAAAAATATATACGTTTGTGTATTGATTTTAAGAAAGGCATTGATGTTTATGGTTAGGTACACATTGAAGCAACGATACGTACTGCATCGATTATATGCAACGCAGGACACACTAGATAAACTAGTAATATCATCAACCATGTGTAGTTAACTAGTGATTATGATTGATTGATTGTTTTTTATAAGATAAGTTTAATGCTAGCTAGCAACTTACCTTGGCTTCTACTGCATTCGCGTATCAGGCAGGCTCCTCGTGGAGTGCAATGTAATCAGGTGGTTAGAGCGTTGGACTAGTTAACTGTAAAGTTGCAAGATTGAATCCCCCGAGCTGACAAGGTAAAAATCTGTCGTTCTGCCCCTGAACGAGGAAGTTAACGCACCGTTCCTAGGCCGTCTTTGAAAATAAGAATTTGTTCTTAACTGACTTGCCTAGTTAAATAAAGATTAAATAAAAGGTGTAAAAAAATAAACAAAATAAATCGGTGTCCAAAACTTGAAATCGGCCCTAATTAAATCGGCCATTCCGATTAATCGGTCGACCTCTAGTTTAGATAGCTGGCTAGACTAACTTACCAATGTAAAAATAATTCCTGACATGGGTTAATTGAGTGAATGTCAGTGACAAGAGAAAAAGTGCTGAGCACAACCACATTTCTAAATTGCACCTTGAGTATTCTACTACACTAACTCTCAACTTTAAGTTAAGACCTCGACTGAGCTCCAAAACAATTATAAATGTGAAATTGATCTGCGGGGCATACAAAAGTGGGTGGCCTGTGCCAAGCCAGCTGCCCATCCCTGATCTAATATTTCAAGAAATATGTAAAGTACGGTCTTGGGACTAAAACATATGTTTGCTGGGAAATAAATAAATAAAAACGCAACATGTGAAGTGTTGGTCGCATCTTTCATGAGCAGAAATAAAAAAGCTTATTTTTATCTCAAAAATATAAATGCAACATGTAAAGTGTTGGTTCCATCTTTCATGAGAACCCACCCACCCCATATTTCTCTCAAATCCTGCACACATTTGTTTATATCCCTGTTAGTGAAGATTTGTATTTTGCAAAAATAATCCACACACCAGAAAGTCTAACATATCAAGAAGTTGATTAAACAGCATGATCATTACACAGGTGCACCTTGTGCTGGAGAAAACAAAAGGCCACTGTAAAAAGTGCAGTTGTGTCACACAACACAATGCCACAGATGCCTCAAGTTTTGAGGGAGCCTGCAATTGGCATGCTGACTTGCAGGAATGCCCACGGGAGCTGTTGCCAGATAATTGTATGTTAATTTCTCTACCATAATCTGCCTCCAATATCGTTTTAGAGAATTTGGTAGTTCGTCCATCCACCATTTTGTGGGGAAAGACTGGAATTCATAGATTAGGGCCTAATTCATTTATTTCAATTGACTGATTTCCTATATATGAACTGTAACTTAGCAAAATCTTTGAAATTGTAGCATGTTGCGTTTATATTTTTGTTCAGTATACATCTGTCCAAATGGAAGATAGCCAGCCATATGCTAGCTACAGGGATTCTTTGAAGTACAAAATAAACAAAACAATCACAAACAAAATAATTGACAGCATAGAGAGCTCATCTTTGTATTTGTGCCATTATGGCGTCTGTGACTGCACAGGCAGCACCATTGAAGCCATCTCTTCTTTTAAATGTGCCTACGCCATGCTCTACCAACTGAGTTACAGAGAAGCACCATGTGGGTAGAGGACAAGTACACACTTTAGGAAAAAGTGTAGAATATTGAGATGCATAGCCAGCAGGAGCACTCCAACCCTCCAAGAGCCCAAACATTGAGATAAATTTGGCCAAAACATAGATGTCTATAATGTGCTATACTCTACTGTGCTCTACTGTACCCTACTGTGCTCTACTGTACCTTACTCAAGTTTACTCTAGTTACATTTCTTACAACCACATACATTCGGTCTTTAACTTGTCATGGTCTCAACTCACTGGGTCTGGATCATGGGATCAATGTCATGGTATAAATCTTGGTCTTGGCATGATACTGAATATTAAACTTCTTATGGCTGCAGTCCCGGTAACGGGACCGATATGACAACAGCCAGTCCAAGTGTAGGGCGCCAAATTCAAAACAACAGAAATCTCATAATTTAAATTCAGACATTCATGTGCCTTATATCATTTTAAAGGTAATCTTGTTGTTAATCCCACCAAAGTGTCCGATTTCAAATAGGCTTTTCAGCGAAAGCACTACAAACGATTATGTTAGGTCACCACAAAACCACAATAATCACAGCCATTTTTTCCAGCTAAAGATAGCTTCACAAAAACCAGAATAGAGATAAAATGAATCACTAACCTTCGATTATTTTCATCAGATGAAACTCATAGGACTTCATGTTACACAATACATGCATGTTTTGTTTGATTAAATTCATATTTATATCAAAAAATCTGAGTTTACATTGAGGCGACTAGATTCACTAAATGCAAAAACATCAAGTGACTTTGCATAGCTCATCATTTCAACAGAAATACTCATCATAAATATAGATGATAATACAAGTTATACACATTGAATTATAGATATACCTCTCCTTAATGCAACCGCTATGTCAGATTTCAAAAAAGCTTTACGGAAAAAGAAATGCACGCTATAATCTGAGACGGCGCTCAAAAATAGCATACCACAGCTGCAAAGATGGCGTCACCATAAACACAAAAATACATGATAAATATTCCATTACCTTTGATGATCTACATCAGAAAGCACACCAGGAATCCCAGGTCCACAATAAATGTTTGTTTTGTTCGAAAAAATCTATTAATCTCACAGACATAATTCAAACAGTTTTAGAAACTTTAGAGTGTTTTCTATCCAATACTAATAATACTATGCAAATATTAGGAACTATGACTGAGGAGCAGGCCGTTTGATATGGGCACCTTTCATCCAAGCTACTCAATACTGCCCCTTCAGCCATAAGAAGTTTTAACTTAGTACTTGGTTTATAAACCATAGGCAATACAATTTGAAGAAGAAGACAATATTCACTGACAACCCAGTTGACCACTCTTGAATGTCCAATGCAGGCATTTGTTTTCTCTCAATTAAGTACCTAGCAAAAGCACCTAGCAAAAAATGATTTGTTTCTTTTTCACCATTTTGATTAAAAACAATCAGTAAGGTACTTAATTGTTACCCAGAAATGATTTGATAGAGATAAAAATGGCTGCATTGGACATCAACATTATCACTACTGTGCATGGTTCTCCCTTTATTGCAACTTTTTCACTATGTTGTTTCGATATTGACAAATTTAGTGGGGTGGTAAGGAATTCAGGTAAATATTTCAAATATGCAACACAAACTAAGTGTGTGAGTAGTATTTATGTCTACCTGACATATGATGGAAGATGTGTGCTGATTTTTTGGGGGGAAAAATAGGATAAAAATGTGCATCACTGCATCACTTCTGTAGAATGGCCCATATCTACTGAGATAAAATAATCTTAGATCAATATTGCATAGTAAAAGGCGTCCCAGGTGGCGCAGCAGTCTAAGGCACTGCAGTGCTTGAGGCATCACTACAGATCCGGGTTTGATCCCGGGCGGTGTCGCAGCCGGCCGCGACCGGGAGACCCATGAGGCGACGCACAATTGGCCCGAGTCTGTACGGGAGTTGCAGCGATGGGACAAGACTGTAACTACCAATTGGATATCACAAAATTGGGGAGATAAAGCTGTAAAAAGCCAGAAATATATATTATATAAAAATGTATATACTGCATAGTAATACAAACACAAAACAGTTACCTACACCTCGGCAGAAAAATGCCTTCTCTCAGGGTTTCCCAAACTCGATTCTCGGGACCCAAAGGGATGCACATTTTGTTTTTTGCCCAAGCACTACACAGCTGATTCAAATATTCAACTAATTATCAAGCTTTGCCCTATCTTCTATTGTGTCACTAGGCAGGGAGTCTTGGCATAGCTTTTATATAACTACTGTGAGAAAGCCCACAGACACACTCTTGGTAATGCGTCCGTCTGATGACTCAGCAAAAAAAAAAAATAAGCTTCTTCAACTAAATTACCCTTTTTATCCCTGGCTGTCTCCGTGGTTCTCTGGCAGATTTACAGGGGCTTAACACATCATTTCCTGTTGACCTTTTCCCTCTCTATGAGGATGAACAACCCATTCAGAACTGCAGAAGCATCCCGTAGCCCTTTACACTCACAGCCCCTGTCATTGTGTACACGGGTTAAAAATGGTAGATTTGGTCATTGAAATGTGCCTCAATTGGAACGCAGTGGCTGTACAGTAACATACTATATATGATGTCAGAGCTCAATCTGTTCGCTTTACCGTGCTGTATGGGTTTCAACTGAGCCATTCTAAATGTGTGTACCAAGCGCAACAAAAAGATGCCGCCATCCCCATTGTTGCTATCTGAGTGAGGGCAATGCAGTAAATTCGAGAGGAGTTGATGTGTTCTGAAAGATGAGACGTTGAGGATTATAATAAATACCCCTTTGATGTCATGCAAGTAAACCCACACACGGGGTGAGTACAAATGTGCATTTCACATTTCAAAATGTAAACTCATTTCATTTATAGTAGAAACATTTATGATCGCTATGAATGATGTACAGTCAGTAGGATGACATGCGTCATACCCCGGGTTGTCCTGAACAGAATGAGCCGTATTGTGAAGAAAGTTAGTTGCGGAACACACACTCGAATGCCCTCATGACTCAATTAAGTGCCTTGTGAAAGCCTAACACTGTAAGATCTGTAAAATACCATTTAAAAAGAGATCGTATTGTATAATTTAGCTAGTCATGTTGGCAATAGTTCAAATTCTGCCCAACTGACCCAGATTAAGACTTATAATGGAATGTTTTTGCATTGAGTAAACAACAACAGTAATTGGGTTATGGTGGCGATACAGAGCTGTGTTCCAAACCTCAAAAAACGACCATGTGCTTGTTTCTGTTCCTCAACAGCAAAGCTAGTAGAGCAACAAAGAAAAAGGCCCTTATATTTGAAGGTTCTTTCTTTCCTCGAGTCATAAAGTGCATTAAAATTACGTAGGAACTGTGCCGTTTGGAGAGATGTGTAGCCACTTGGAGAAACCAGTTAGTCCTCTCACTCAAACCCTTGTAATAGTTTTTTTTCTTATGATGCAACTACCCCACAAATTCAAGGAATATTCTTCTTTATATTACTGAATGTATCCAGAGTATTTTCAGATTTTGTTATTTGAAAAATGCTTCAATAAGTACAGTGTAAAATGCACATAAAATCAACAGTAATCTTATGTCTAATAATTTCCCCATAATCTCCAAAATGCATTTTATATTTATTCTGTTAGAAACATTTACATTTTGCCTTATCCACATATGCCAATTTCCATGAGTGTAAAGGGTTAATGTAATGTAATCCTTCAGTCAATCACAGTGGACTGACTCTAAGGTAAAGATCAATGTATACTGAGGTATCAAATCTGAGAGATGTGTCTACGCAAATTTCTCAAAAACGTATGTTATTAAAAAAAAGTTATTATGATTGTAGTAACAGCTTTATAAATAATATCGATTAATATATGCCATTTAGCTGACACTTTTATCCAAAGTGACTTATAGTTATGCGTGCATACATTTTCTGTATGAGTGGCCCCAGCGGGAATCAAACCCACAATCCTGAAGTTGCAAGCGCCATGCTCTACTAATTAAGCCACAGAGGAACACATCTAAACTTTAGAAGCTTTCAGTTGAGGGCTAAAGCTGAGAGTAGTAGATGAGACAAAAGTATTTTGAGCATAAGGAAGGATTTTATTGCACTGATGCAATAGGAAAGGAAGCCCATTGGGTTAATACATCTGGGATGTGTTCAGTAGCGCACACTGTCACACAACACTTTGCAATAAAAACAAACAAAAAAGCAGTGTTCTTATTGGAAAAGTTCAGGCACCTCCCCATTTGACTATGTTTCATAACATTTTTGTCCCTAATGAACACGATGCAGATTTCAGCAGACAGATGTTTATATGGGAGAGATCGAACCGTAGGTTATATGACTTCAGTATTGTGAAGATATGCAGGGTCATGACTTCAAGTCAGAGGAATGCAAGATTCTATTGTGTCCTCAGGGTCTAGCGCTGGCTTTGACAACTTCACGACTGGCCTTAACCCAGTTTCATTCATGACTTGTGGAGAGGCTGTAAAAACCATTTGACTGGAACTTGAACACGATAATCTGACAGACAAAAACACTGAGACCTGGAAGGGCCTCTGTTTTCAATGCATGGTCCTCTTGCTACAAAGAAAAACCTGTTTGTCCAACCGGAGGTAGACAAACAGAGACAGGCCCCGGTTCCCAGCCTTCTCTCCATCACTCACAGAGGGGAGAGAGAGAAAAATAGAGACACTGGGAGATAAAGAGCAAATGAGAGAGTGAGCGACTAAAAGAGGGAGCAAGAGAAAGAGATAGACACTGGGAGGGAGAAAACAACAGAGGGACTCGGATCAAAAAACCGAGAGCGAGACTGGGAGAGAGAACAACAGAGATAGACATTCGAAAGAAAGAAAGGAGATTTAGGTTGTGAGGAACAGGAAACTCATGGTGGAAATGTTGTTGAGTCAGATGCAGATGACACTCCACACATGGCCCATACTGTCTGAGTCACATGTCACATGTAAATGACTGGTGTAATGTTACACAAACGTTTGTGCAACACCTGCGGCCGGGCAGTCACATTCATGCCACTCTCAGGAGCATAAGCAGAGGCTACCACAGAGGTAGCAGAGACATGCACCTATATGGCCGATGTAGCTAGACTAACTATCCTATCCACATCCTCAAAAACTGTAATCAATGGGCTATGCTTTTCATTTGCAATCACGACGGAAGAAAAACCGAAGGACGGACAATTTCTTGATTTCATTGATAACCACATTCAGGCAAGTCCAGGGGGAGAAACAAAACAACATTCCTGAATCCTGGTATTCCGAAACGAAACAAACGATACCGGTGAATAAGAGCTCTGTTGGACTGGTCTGGTTACCTACTTCCACTGTGTATGTAGGGTGAAGTTGCACCAATACGCAGATCTTGGGTCAGTTTTGCATTTTCCCCAGATTTGGATTAGGGGAGGGAAAGCTGATCCTAAAATGTAGGGTAAACTTCACCCCGGAGCGTATCCCACGGCCAGGTCTGTAGAATTCATAGGGCTTTGGCTGCCAATACTGTGTCATAGTGCCAACTCTGGCCTAGATAGTTAAACATTACTACACAGTACTACGTTCAACACCGCTCCAATCAGTCAATAGTGGTGAAGAAATCTTCACGAGACCACTTGTCTGTGTTGGAGTTTGGGTAGTCTCCTGTTTTTCTTCAATCTTCCGCTCTCAGATCATTTATATCGTCAGGGCTTGCATAGCGACATCCAGTCGGAACTCATTATCTTTGCAAGGACACACCAGCTGACTTGTTACACACTTGTTCATTCTCAGGTGTTTGAAATAGAGTGAATCCCCTAAAAGTTGGAATCAATATTTCCCAGTTTGGGCAGAGAATGACACGCCTTTTGATGACAAAGAGTCTTTAGTCAAGATGGTACCATTTTGCTGTCTGCCTCCCCCCCTCGCTTTTTCTCTCTGCTCTTTTCACTGTTGCATAAGTCACATGTCAGTTTAACTGTAACAGCACACAGCAGCCAGCCAGGCTCCGGCAATGCATGCATTAGGCCAGACAGCAATTTGCACAGATCACATGCACCGGGGAATGGTTGTTTAATGTACAGTTGGTATTCAAGGCACAGCAAGCCATAATGTGTTTCTGCCACGCCACCAGGAGAGTTGCTGAAAGTGTAATCTGACAAATGAATTGGTTATCACTTCGCCCCCATCTCCTGGGATGAGGTGGGAGGGGAGGAGGAGAGGGGGGAGAGGGAGGATGGATAGAGGTAGACTTTTACAAGGGGAATATAAAAGCACATGACACCTCATGCATGGCTGTGTCATCGGAAAAGAGGACAAAAAGGCCTTGACACCTGACTTGTCTGTGAAACAGTCAACACACACACCTTATGACAACAACTCCAGACCTAGCCTCCCCTTGATGGAATGCCATGTCAGATAGGGCTGTGACGATACCAGTACTGCAATATTTTTTTCCATGGCAAAAAATAAAATCATGAAGCAGACCTAACTCTTTGGTCCTTTAAAACCAGGAAAATAAATAACTGGGACTCTGGATGAGAACATAATGAAGTGTGTTTCCAACATTAGGGGCTGTTTTCCTAAAGAAGTTAAATATGCTTCGTGTTTTGTTTCCTTGTCGCGATAACAACGAGTATCGCGATACTGATATCTTCCCGGCCCTAATGTCAGAACAAAGAAAAGAATGAGCAAATCACCAACTTGACTGGATTACCACAATTACCTAGGTATATTATAGTGTTACCCAGAGATGACCTATTTCAATCAGAACTGTCATCATGATGCACCATTCGGACTGTAAACACAAATCATCAACTAATTGGGGCATGTGTTATTTGAAAATTGCAACAGCAGGTACCAAGGGATATTCCACTGATTGTCCTCATAAACTCATGACGAACATACATTGAACAGATGATGAAGGTCACTGCCAACGGTAATGGGATGCTTCCAGGTGCGACCCCCCCCATCTTCCTCACACAACAACCCCTCCAATACACTATGACCATCCTTATCCATCTTCACAAGAAAGGGTCTATATTTGGCAGATTTGGCAGATATTTGGAGACTTCAGATGATTTATGCTATATGTGAGGCAGAGTGCTAGAGCGCTTTACTCCTATACTGCTCGCTGCCTACAAACCCCTTTTTGTGTGACTGGAATAGTACAGGACAAAGAAAGGGGTGATGTTATGCTTCTGATTGGCTACCGTGTTTAAATGCCACCTTGTGGCGGTATCAGTGCACTTGCAGTCTTTCGCTCGAGCAAGAGAAGCTTCGCTTTGCTGAGACTTGGGGAGAGAAAAACATTCACACACCCCTCTCTTTGCTCCTCTCCAAGCGATGGACATATGCCACACAGAGGCTGCCAGTACTGCTCTGGGACACAGTAGGGATTGTCTTACAGGTTTGAGGGTTGTTGTTGCTGCTGTGCGCAGTGAGTCAGTCCACAGTGGAACAAAGACAAGAGAAAGGGTGCGTGAGAGTGACTGCTGTAGCCTACAGTGTGAAGAAGAGCTGATTGGAAGCAAGCATCAAAATATTTTCAGATGTGATAAGAGTCAAATTTAAACAAAAAAGATAGGTTTTGAGGCTGTGGGAACCAGGTGAATAGTCATGATAGCAGGGTTGGCTTTAGTATGCAAAGGAGATCTACTCTTTTGAACTGGATTTTCCTGTAAATGACTATAGGTTCGTTTTGAGACTATTTTTCCAGTTGATAGTGATGCATCCTAAATAGATAAACAAAGGTAGAAATATACAATATCCTCCTTTGCATATTTGGGTATTATTCTACACACTTGCTATTATTTTAATGAGCTCCACCACTAAAAAAGTACAGCACAATAGAGCTCAGTAGAGTAGTGTCAAGCACAGTAGAGTTCAGTACAGGAAGGTCAAGTAAAGTATAGTTCAGTACAGTACAGTATACTCAACTCTACTGTGTACTGTACTGAACTCTACTCCACTCTATTCTACACTACAGTACTGAACTATATTCTACCTTTCTTTAAGGTACAGTACTGAACTATACTTTTCTTTAATGTGCTGTACTGCGCTCTACTCTACTGTACTGTCCATACTTGTGAAACATAGACGTCTATGTTTGGTTCAGACCAAATCTGAACGTCTAAGTTTGGGCCAAATTAAGGCTGGTCCAGACATTCCTTGGATGTTGGAATCAAGGCCAGGACGGACTGACCAAATGTCAACTACTTTTCAAAATGCATGGACTTCCGGTGTTGGTCGGTGCTCAGTCGGTGAGGATGCTGCTTATAGTAAATGGAAAGAGAGGGGGCTCATCGGTAGGTGCCTACCTCCTAACTCTTCACCATTTGCACACACTGTACATAGATTTTCTATATTTCTTTTCTTTTGTGTTATTGACTGTACGTTTGTTTATGTGTAACTCTGTGTTGTTGTTTTTGTCACACTGCTTTGCTTTATTTTGGCCAGATCGCAGTTGTAAATGAGAACTTGTTCTCAACTGGCCTACCTGGTTAAACAAAGGTAAAATAATTTTTATATTTTTAAAAAGGTGTTAGTAAGATCCGGGAAAGGTGGCATTAATTAGAGAGAGGGGTTGTCTAGACAGTTCACACTCTTGCTTTGACCATCAGATGACAGAAAGAGAAAGAAAACAGTTATCAGCTGAACATAACAGGACTATGCCAGTGGAAAGGAGATGACCCAACTGTGGCTTGTGACTACTATGATTTCCCATTGTAGCTAGCAATTTTTCGGAAATTGTGTTACCGATTTTAATCACTTAATAATTAATAACAAAGTCGATATTAGTAAAAACACTCGAACTGATTCATAGTTCTACCTTTACGTTTTACTTCTGTGAACTTTCATTATCCTCCCTCCTCATGAGGGAGATAAATGAGACAATATCTTCAAGATATGTGTGTTTTTGGTAACGGAATTTAAAGGTACAGGGCAATGTTTCTTAAAGGCAGAATTTCCCCCCTAAAATAAATATATGTTGATATTAGTTGGCTGGGGTCTTTACTTCCACATTATTGTGTTTTGATGTATTTCTAATATCTTAAAAAAAATAATAATACAAGACCCCTTTTCAATCTGTCTGACAAGAATTCAAAACCATTTCTTATTTGTAATTTTTTTGGGATGAAAAACAGTTAAAAAAATTATATTTGCCTTAATTTCTCAAAAATACAGACTCAGCTTTCATTTGACACCCAATTTGTCATGTGCCTGTGAACTTTACATGTTGGTACTCATGGGTCCTTTTACATGGAAATGGCCCTATAGGCATATTGTCTGGAGACATACTCTTTACTCATAAATTTAGCATGATAAATTACATGTACAAAAAAATATGATAAACATGTTTAGTTGATAGGCCTATAATAAAGATGACGTATGACAGAAGTCTGATTGTGTGTACATGAAAAACATGACTTGGCAACATCAGAAAATGTATGAACATGCACTTACCTGTGCAAAATAAAGATTGAGCAGACACAGAGTGAAAAATTGGAGGCATACTGGAAAACAGTACAGCAGCCAGTAAGGCAAAGGCTGCAACTGGTTTGCTTGGACAACGTTCTTGAAGTAGAATGAAAATAATGTAGTCCTTAGCGCTGACCACAGCAAACAGAGAAAAAGAAAGACACTCTGGTAACTGAAGCGCTTGTGTCCATAACGCAAAATGAGCCAAAGTTGCAAGTAAACAAACACAAAAAGTAGCGAATATAGGATGGTATACACAATGGTGAGTCCGAGCTCCACAGACTGAGGAACCGCAGCTCGAATCGATTCATCACTTGAGTCCGTTACAGACGTGAAAACACTTAGGCTGACCTGGTTTTCTTTCAACAACATAGCGAACGGATAAGTGTAACAACAACGACTTAAAAAAGCATATCTAATGATTTATTCTAAAATAGTAGAAGATCCAGTTTTTGATGTATTTTCCACGAATTTGGTATAATTATTTTAATGTCCACTCAAAAACAAAAGCACGAGCTTGATAAAACTACACTAACTAACTAACCACCTACCGACATAAATCCGAGGGTTAGCGACAGAGCGGATGACTTAACAGCTATAGCTATAAAACAGATAAACAAGAAAACCCTCCAGTCTCTGCAAAGCAGCTCATCTGTGCAAAAAAAACAACTCAGGAAAAAAGGGGACGTGAAGTAGGGAGAGATCAGCTGAGTGAAGCTGCAGTTTAGAGCCCGCCTACTGACCAATAAGCTGCAGCCTTGAACTAGCTATCAATCAACGCCATCTTGGCTCCCTTTCCATCACATATTGCGTTGAAATCACTGAAATCCCTCGCCTTAGAACCACAATGGTGTCCATTTTCAGTCCATATCACCTTTTAGAGTTTTCTCTCCACCCACTATTTCAACATTGGTCAGTATGGTACCCAACCTCCAGAATCCTTCTTTGTGATTGGCTTGCAATGATGTCAGCTCCGAAGGTGCAGGCCTCTTCATTTTGGATTGGCTGTCAACTGCTTTTAAAAATCCATCACTCTGATTGGATAGTTAGGTGGGACACAGGAAGATGAAACAGCAAAAATGTTCTAGAATCACTCTTTCATTTGGGTAGTGTAGCTACATAATTTCACAAAAAGCAAGTGAAAAAAACTGCTCGTTACCAGGTCGTGTAAATTGTCTAAAAGCTAGTTATATAAAATGCTTCTGCAATGTATTAATAAGAGTGCCCATATCGTGGTCATGGAATTTAAATGGCCCTTGTCTGGCTACTTTAGCTAGGTAACGTTAGCTGAAAAGCGGAGTCAAGGCGTTATGCCATAACAGACCTAGCCAGCTTGCATCGTCGAAAGTAACTTATTCCATTCATCTCTACTAGATTTTGTCGGTTCAATTGATCTGTTAGGTTCGAGCCTTCATCGACCATGGCATGGTTCATATGTGTCGTCATACTTTTGCTCTGCTCAAAAAGTGAGCAATGCACCACTGGAAATGCCTCAAAACTCATTGAACACACAGCTGACCAATTTTTCGAGAAAATGCAATCAGGAAAGATGTATTTTATATACTTTGGAAAACAAGGTAAGTGACATTAACAGGTGAGAAAAATATGAGCCCCCAAGATGCCCTGTAGACTTGCTGGTGGACATATTGCACTGAATACTCTAACAATTGCAGTTCACGACCCTTGCTCAGGTAGGGACATTAATCTCCCCAAAGTGTCTGGAAGGCCCGGGTTCAAGACTTACAAGGGGCGTTGCACTAGCACCATTTGCTAAATTGGTGTCAGGAGTTGAATGGGACCCTTGAGGCGCACGCGAGGAGTGACTTAGTTTGTAACGAACGATGATAGTGCAACACACTTGCGTGTCTCAAACCAGGGTCTCTCAGCCTGCAGGCAAACTCGCTAGCCACTGCTCTAATAGGGTTAACTCACTCTGAGATTGTAATGAGCCTACCTAGGTATGGGGGAATAAAATACTAAATTGTATTCTAATGACCCTAGTTAATAATTGCCATACTACCTTCCCCATGGGGATTACATCATAATTAGTGTTGTGGTTATTGGTTAGGGCATTTATCATTGGGTTCACTGCTCGCTAGTTACCTCGTGCTATTTCCTTGTTTCGTTACAGTATGCTTGCCTTTTGTAGTGCAGTTGAATAATGTATTTAACACAATTGTTTACTATTCTAACCCCACAGTTTATAATTCCATTTATTTTTCTTTTTGATTACAAGTCAATCCAACCATACGTCTCTTCATTGAACAGCTGGAGAAGTCTGCAGATGCTCTAGAAGATTATGGTATTTCAGTTGCTATGGTAACCAACACAAATCTTTATCCCTTGATTTACTCAAGCACCACTGGCTTTTGCTGAGTCAATGTTGCACAAGGAGAAATTAGATATTGATGGGAACCTTGGGAGGTTGTAGTGGTATTGTTTAGATATATTTTCATATCTGTCATATAAAATAATTTTATTTTGACATCACTGGAGTGCTGGATTGTTTGAGAACACAGCACTACAAGTACACTTTTGCACTACAAGTACACTTATGTGAGGAGAAAAGTAAACAAAACATCTGTTTGAAATGAATTGTTTTCAATGTCTATGCACGTTTGCAGGTAAATTGTACTAATGAACACATAGAAAAGTACTGCACTGGAGAGAAGCTGATGAAAAAAGTTTATTTGTTCAGGTGTGTATTGTATATCCATTGTGGATCTTAAGCAGCTTGATTAAATATTGTGCTAACAGTACATGCATATTACACCTATACAATGTCATTTTAGAACGCACCTTAAGGTTTAAGATGAACAGATGTTTCTCACAAAAATGAACAAATAACTACTATATTATTTGTTGTCTTACAGGGGTGGCAATGTCCTGAAGAGTTTCGACACAGACACCGTCTTCGACGTGAACGCCATAGTGTCTCACGTTCTCTTGTGAGTAAAGTGTTTGTAAACATTTCCCCTAAACACTGATACAGATATTGTAAAACCTCTATAGTGGTTGAAGGGGCAATCAGCAGTTGCTTGCTACATCCATTTTTGGACACTTGTAAACATTTATGATACAGTATGTACCCATTTGATTCTTATATTCTTGAAGAATAACTTATAAATGCCTCATGAGCTTAGTTTAACTGTTGTACCCATAAGAATCCAGATAAGCCTCTATTCCAATGTTTGTAAACAAAGTAAATAAATAAAATGCTGTATAGCTTCAAAATATGGTTAAAACTATAATTGTGATATCATGACTGAATTTCAGTGAATACATTTCTCCAGACCCATCCCTCAGCTTTTTACTGAAACAGGTTGGCCCTTTAAGGGTAGGGTAATCTGATCCTAGATCTATGGTTAGGGGCGACTTCTAACTTAAGCTGGGAGTACAGTAGCTCACCTAGGGGTCAATCGATGTATAACTCTCACCTTTGGAACTCTGGCAACTCAGTAAGTCGGTGCCTGCCGAGTCAGTGTCTTTGTAGATGGTGTCTCCAAGTAACAAATAATGGAGACAACTGATGGGTTATTTGAGCTAATCCATACTTTGAGCTTGGCTTTAGGCAGCTTCTCGCTTCAGCGGATGCGCTGTAGCCTCACTGTTAGGAATAGGCTTTGACAGACCCGGGGCGGCAGGTAACCTAGTGGTTAGAGCATTGGGCCAGTAACTGAAAGGTTGTTAGATGGAATCCCTGAGCTTACAAGGTAAAAATCTGTAGTTCTGCCCCTGAACAAGGCAGTTAACCCACTGTTACTAGGCCATCATTGTAAATAAGAATTTGTTCTTAACTGACTTGGTTGTTAGATCGAAGTTAAATAAATAAAATTTGTGTATCAAGAAATTACCGGTCACTTTAAAGGGTGACTGCACTTCTGTATTTGGCCTCATTTTAGATTTGGTTCATTTAACCAAAGGCAACCCAAATTTACCAAACACATTATGATTGGGTCATCTGAATTGATGTTTACTTGTGTGCTGAAAGCTGTGGGCAGGATTGAAACAAACCCAACCTTCATTTACGTTGTGATGCAATGACGACCACAAGTCTCACAAAACTGTTTTGGACGAGACTGACCTTATGACCAATATTAACCTATTTACACTTTGTAGGCAATTTTGACAGTATAATAAATGCTTCTGACTCATAGGCTGTTTTAAAAAAATATATATATATATATATATATACGTTGGTTTTTAGGGGCAGTTGCTCTTTAATTCAACATGTACGATATAGAGTGACATACCATTTTTCATTTGTGTGTACATAATGAATAGAAACTCCCACACACTTTGCTTGCAGAGTTTCTATTATTGATTGTGCTATTTTGTGACGCACAGTCAATAAATTATACCCTTTGAAAGCACTGTATGAAGGGACTTTTTATTCATTTGAAGTATTGTAGGGTTGAGTAAATCT
Organism: Salvelinus fontinalis; assembly: GCF_029448725.1. Taxonomy (NCBI): domain Eukaryota; kingdom Metazoa; phylum Chordata; class Actinopteri; order Salmoniformes; family Salmonidae; genus Salvelinus; species Salvelinus fontinalis. The sequence goes on along the minus strand of NC_074679.1, from coordinate 42,132,920 downwards.
TGAGTGCTGTTGCACAATGGAACATGAACATGTACGAATGCATTTCACTAATTTGTGTACAGTAATCTGCTAGGCGAGGGAATTTATTTATTTGCATGGCCATATATATGTAATGTAATGGTATGTATGTGACTTGTCCCTCTCTCAGCACTGTGCTTTTTGATGAGGTGAGGTACGTCCATACAATTGCTGAGCTACAGTCAGTGGAGAGGGCAGCTAAAGGCAAGGCTGACATTGTGCTAGGCCATGTCCAGGTCTTGGGCTTACCAGGTAAGGTCCAGTCTCCCACACTACCTTTAAAGGTTAATAATAAGGAAGGAAACCACAAGGGGTGCATCTCAATTAGTCTGTTTCCTCACTCCTCATCTCAAAGGGCATATTGCTTTCACCCAGCACGGGTTTTCAGATTTAAGAGAAATCCATTTGACTATCGACTTGTTGCCAAGGATGAAAGTAGTTTTCATATATCATACATTTCTTTATATCCAAAGCTATAGAAAATGATTTAGCTATTCAACCCCTTGGTTCCATTTTAGTGCAGCCTAACACTTTGTACCAACTTCTTTGATTTTTTGTCATTCGGTGTAACCTTCACGTCCCTGTCATTCTATCCAGAGCACCGAGCGTTGATGGAGACAGCGTTTGTGTACGGAGTCAAGTACCAGTTTGTGCTGACCACAGGAGGCCCAGTGCTGACGAACATGGGGTTAGTGTTCTTCCATCCATAGTCCCCTCGGGAACCCAATCTAAGCTAAAGAGGCCACCTCTCCCCAGTCACAAGATAAAGCTTGGCTGTGTTCAGTAGGGAACAGCGTGGCAAAACAATTTTCAAAGGAAAATAGGTTTGGGCAGTAGACGTGTATACGGGAGTTATTTGGAAAAGTGTTTTTATAGATGTGAATACTTTTAAGGAAACACCTGCAGTCAACTCTTGCAGTATATATATAAAAAATAAAAAAATAGCCGTACTCAACGGTGTTCTCAACTGAGCCTCCACTATATCCACGGCCGTTTTTTGAAAAAACAACCTAGAACTAGAGAAAAAAAATCACATTTTCATAAAAAAATCACATTTAGTGTGGGTGAAAACAACCAGGTTCTATTTTGTATTTGTTTTTTTCCAAATATATATATATATTCCATTATGACGCTCACCGGTAATCCCCAGTCACGTGGTGTTTGTTTACAAGCACACAACGACAAGAGATCTGAGTCACTTACTGTCTGTTTATACTATACAAGTGTCACTCCTCCTAATGTGGGTGCTAGGTAGTGCTACGTAAACTCGGCAAAGAAAGAAACGCCCTCTCCGTCAACTGTGTTTATTTTCAGTAAACTTAACGTGTAAATATTTGTATGAACATAAGATTCAACAACTGAGACAAACTGAATAAGTAACACAGACATGTGACTAACAGAAATAGAATAATGTGTCCCTGAACCAAGGGGGGATCAAAATCAACAATAAGTCAGTATCTGGTGTGGCCACTAGCTACATTAAGTACTGCACTCCTCATGGACTGCACCAGATTTGCCAGTTCTTGCAGGGAGATGTTACACCACTCTTCCACCAAGGCACCTGCAAGTTCCCGGATGTTTCTGGGGGGGAAATGTCCCTCACCCTCTAATCCAACAGGTCCCAGACGTGCTCAATGGGATTGAGATCCGGACTCTTCGCTGGCCATGGCAGAACACTGACATTCCTGTCTTGCAGGAAATCACACACAGAACAAGCAGTATGGCTGGTGGCATTGTCATGCTGGAGGGTCATGCCAGGATGAGCCTGCAGGAAGGGTACAACATGAGGGAGGAGGATGTCTTCCCTGTAACGCACAGCGTTGAGATTGCCTGCAATGACAACAAGCTCAGTCCGATGATGCTGTGACACACCACCCCGGACCATGACGAACCCTCCACCTCCAAATCGATCCCGCTCCAGAGTACAGGCCTCGGTGTAACGCTCTTTCCTTTGACGATAAACAAAAATCTGACCATCACCCCTGGTGAGACAAAGGGGCGAGCACTTTTTGCCAGTCCTCTCTGGTCCAGCGACGGTGGGTTTGTGCCCATAGGCAACGTTGTTGCCGGTGATGTCTGGTGAGGACCTGCCTTACAGCAGGCCTACAAGCCCTCAGTCCAGCCTCTCTCAGCCGATTGTGGACAGTCTGAGCACTGATGGAGGGATTGTGCGTTCCTGGTGTAACTCGGGCAGTTGTTGTTGTCATCCTGTACCTGTTCCGCAGGTGTGATGTTCGAATGTACCGATCCTGTGTCGGTGTTCTTACAAGTGCTCTGCCACTGTGAGGACGATGAGCTGTCCGTCCTGTCTACCTGTAGCGCTGTCTTAGGCGTCTCACAATACAGACATGGCAATTTATTGCCCTGGCCACATCTGCAGTCCTCATGCCTCCTTTCAGCATGCCTAAGGCACGTTCACGCAGATGAGGGACCCTGGGCATCTTTCTTTTGGTGTTTTTCAGAGTCAGTAGAAAGGCCTCTTTAGTGTCCTAATTTTTCATAACTGTGACCTTAATTGCCTAACGTGTCTTAACGACCGTTCCACAGGTGCATGTTCATCAATTGTTTATGGTTCATTGAACAAGCATGGGAAACAGTGTTTAAACCATTTACAATGAAGATCTGTGAAGTTACTTGGATTTTTACAAATTATCTTTGAAGGACAGGGTCCTGAAAAAGGTACATTTCTTTTTTTGCTGAGTTTATTAACAGCCATTGTCAGTCAATCCAGTAGAGGTTGGAAACTATGGTGCGCTTTGATTGGTCACTCGCGTCACATTAGAGGATTTAAATCAACTTTAATCCCGCCCTGTTCAGCTCCCTCTAAAACCTATTTTTTTTATAAGCACATAGTATTTAGGACTGACTTTAAGAAATTTAGCTAAATTAATATTATGGTGTTTCTATTCCAAGAAAAAAACTAAAAAACCTCTTCCTTTCCGTTAGGATGGAAAGGAAAATATGGCGCTGTACAATGTGACGGTCGGGAGTACAGTACTGGGCTATTTAAATAAAGGTGACACTAAGAGCATAACATTGCTACTGTATAATTGTAGTCTAATCAATATCCAAACAGAGATTCAGTGAAAAATAAAATTGATTTACATTGTTTTAGTTTGAACGTGCAGACTAGCACTAAGAACAGAACAGGGGGAACGTTTCCCTATTCAGCGCCATTATTAGTGCAATGCCCCTTAAAGTGTTACACGGAAACCAAACCGACTGTGCGCATACGCCATCGTGCATAAATGTATTTTGTCACCCCACAACAAACGCGATCACAAAACGCAGGTTAAAATATCAAAACAAACTCTGAACCAATTATATTAATTTGGGGACAGGTTGAAAAGCATTAAACATGTATGGCAATTTAGCTAGCTAGCTTGCACTTGCTAGCTAATTTGTCCTATTTAGCTAGCTAATTTGTCCTGGGATATAAGCATTGAGTTGTTATTTTACCTGAAATGCACAAGGTCCTCTACTCCACCAATTAATCCACACATTAAACGGTCAACCGAATCGTTTCTAGTCATCTCTCCTCCTTCCAAGCTTTCTCTTCTCTTGACTTTATATTGCGATTGGCAACTTTCATAAATTAGGTATCCGCCACTGACCTATTTAGTCTTTCAGTCACCCATGTGGGTATAACCAATGAGGAGATGGCACGTGGGTACCTGCTTCTATAACCCAATGAGAAAATGGGAGAGGCAGGACTTGCAGTGCGATCTGCGTCAGAAATAGAACTAACTTCAGCTCTTCGCAACGCAGATGCTTTGTTGGCTCAATAATTGAATAATATAGATTTCAAAATTTATTTTGCAACACCCTCCATGCGAGCGGTGTAGTCAGCCTGTTACTCTGTGCTACCCGGGGTGGGGGTTCACCCCACCCTCCTCCTCCCTTCCCTATGGGCTAGGTCGGTCTTCTGTGCGCAGCTCTGCTGCCCGTCCCGTGTCCCCCTGCTCTCGTGCCTTGAACCTTGCACGCTTTCAGTGGATACAGCTGGAGAACTGCAAGGCAATCCCATTGTGCTCCACTCGGGAACCATGACCAATATATATTGTCCTGCTAATAACAGGGTTATTAAATATCTGTGAGAATATAAAGTACTACAGTAAGGGTAAAATAACCTTAGTAACAACAGTTTCAGTCAGTAATTCTGAAGTCGTGCACAATTATCAGTTTCTATTTAGGTTTGTCGCCCAGTCAGTCAGACACAGTAAGAGCACTGATTATGCTTTTCGGTCCAACTCCCCCTTGCGCTGGTCTGGAGCAATGAAGTGGTGACGCAGGGTACCGTACTAAACCACAAATTACCTCTAAACCCCGCCGCATAATTGCTAGACTTTTAGTGGAGCAACCACTGTATATAGTTGCAGTCTGTAATTCACAACCGTTTGCCAACTAGATATCTTATAACTACAAGGGTTAACTGTCTAAAATCTGCAGTTTTTTTAGTTACTTGTATAACTTGATGAGCTGGGATGTCTAACCTGCAAATAGTTTGAGACGGTATAAGATGCTCTCAATGCGCTCAGTAGCATTTAGCTATGGACATTTACGTATACTTGTTAGCATTGCTAACCTTCAGATTACAGGGCCTCAGTGGGGTTTGAAAATAGTGCCCCTTGTGTTCAGTGTCTGTATTACCAAATATCCAGGGATGGCACAAGGTCTTTATGAAGGTATGAAAATCTGGATACCGCCCAAGTCTAACGAAAAAGAAGAGAGAAATATTGGTCAAACACAGGATGTACATCCCCTTTCATTCTTGTTTCAAACCGTTTTCTCTCTACTGAACATGACCGTGATGAAACGGTGTATGAAAGAATATGCTATTGAAACATCGTTCCCTCTTCTGTATGAAATGGGAAAGTCAGATGTCTAATAACCCTGGATGATATACGTAGATGCCTATGTGGTATGCATGGAATGTATGACCAAATGGGTCTGCACCAAGACAAGGTAACTAGAATCCTCTTTCTATATACACTGCTCAAAAAAATCAAGGGAACACTAAAATAACACATCCTAGATCTGAATGAATGAAATATTCTTATTAAATACTTTTTTTTTTACATAGTTGAATGTGCTGACAACAAAATCACACAAATTATCAATGGAAATCAAATGTATCAACCCATGGAGGTCTGGATTTGGAGTCACACTCAAAATTAAAGTGGAAAACCACACTACAGGCTGATCCAACTTTGATGTAATGTCCTTAAAACAAGTCAAAATGAGGCTCAGTAGTGTGTGTGGCCTCCACGTGCCTGTATGACCTCCCTACAATGCCTGGGCATGTTCCTGATGAGGTGGCGGATGGTCTCCTGCGGGATCTCCTCCCAGACCTGGACTAAAGCATCCGCCAACTCCTGGACAGTCTGTGGTGCAACGTGGCGTTGGTGGATGGAGCGAGACATGATGTCCCAGATGTGCTCAATTGGATTCAGGTCTGGGGAACGGGCGGGCCAGTCCATAGCATCAATGCCTTCCTCTTGCAGGAACTGCTGACACACTCCAGCCACATGAGGTCTAGCATTGTCTTGCATTAGGAGGAACCCAGGGCCAACCGCACCAGCATATGGTCTCAAGGGGTCTGAGGATCTCATCTCAGTACCTAATGGCAGTCAGGCTACCTCTGGTGAGCCCATGGAGGGCTGTGCGGCCCCCCAAAGAAATGCCACCCCACACCATGACTGATCCACCGCCAAACCGGTCATGCAGGCAGCAGAACGTTCTCCACGGCGTCTCCAGACTGTCACGTCTGTCACATGTGCTCAGTGTGAACCTGCTTTCATCTGTGAAGGGCGCCAGTGGCGAATTTGCCAATCTTGGTGTTCTCTGGCAAATGCCAAACGTCCTGCACGGTGTTGGGCTGTAAGCACAACCCCCACCTGTGGACGTCGGGCCCTCATACCACCCTCATGGAGTCTGTTTCTGACCGTTTGAGCAGACACATGCACATTTGTGGCCTGCTGGAGGTCATTTTGCAGGGCTCTGGCAGTGCTCCTCCTTGCATCAAAGGCGAAGGTAGCGGTCCTGCTGCTTGGTTGTTGCCCTCCTACGGCCCCCTCCACGTCTCCTGATGTACTGGCCTGTCTCCTGGTAGCGCCTCCATGCTCTGGACACTACGCTGACAGACACAGCAAACCTTCTTGCCACAGCTCGCATTGATGTGCCATCCTGGATGAGCTGCACTACCTGAGCCACTTGTGTGGGTTGTAGACTCCGTCTCATGCTACCACTAGAGTGAAAGCACCGCCAGCATTCAAAAGTGACCAAAACATCAGCCAGGAAGCATAGGAACTGAGAAGTGGTCTGTGGTCACCACCTGCAGAACCACTCCTTTATTGGGGGTGTCTTGCTAATTGCCTATAATTTCCACCTTTTGTCTATTCCCTTTGCACAACAGCATGTGAAATTTATTGTCAATCAGTGTTGCTTCCTAAGTGGACAGTTTGATTTCACAGAAGTGTGATTGACTTGGAGTTACATTGTGTTGTTTAAGTGTTCCCTTTATTTTTTTGAGCAGTGTATATGGCTTAGACTTTTGCTCAACTCCCAAATAACCCCTAGACATTTTGTGTAGATCTGAAAGTTTGGATACCCGAGTCATTGATAGCCTAAATATACTTATTCCAATATTGCTTACTCATCTCTTTCTTTCAGATCACACAAAAGGGTAGGTGCCTGTGCACAATTTACAATTCGGCATATTACGACTATTGGTGTCATCTTCCTCTTGTGCTACATTGCAGGGTGGAGGATATTTCATCTCTGACAGCAGGTCTGTGGTTCCTGCACTGTAAGGGTGCGTCCCAGTCCCAGCACTCAGACCCCTGTCCACACACGGCCCTAAGGAGACCCCTCACCACCCTCCACATCTACACTTTCCTCCAGCTGATGGAAGCCCCACTGGTGGTGAGAAGCCAGGTTGCCCAGTCTCAAATCAGTCTCTACTCCCTAGCTGGTGGTTGATTTCAGACAGTGAATACTGGAGCCACCTTACTTCTGGCAGTCCCTGCCACAGTGTCTATGTGTCCCTTATCAACAATATATTAACTTCAAAGATAAATTCAAAACAAGCAAATAAAACAGCCTTCATGTTAAGACAACAGTTTGATTAGTGTTTCTTAGGCTACAGGCAGAATACATATATCCCTTGTTGTTGGAACTCTAGTGTTTTTTGCTCCGTCTTTTTGCCGTTATTGTTCATGTCTGGGATTTAAAAAGTTTACAATTTCTCTCCTTATCAGAGTGAGGCCTCAGTGGAGCCCTCAGAGGTGAACATGGTCCACAGCCACCTCCAGGTGCCCCTGCTCTTCCTCTTCTCTCAGCCCCACACGGTGGCCCTTGACCGGGTCACTGCCCAAACTCTAGCCTGGAGGCTGAGAGGCCAGGTGGGCCTGGTGCTCATCCACAGGTCAGTACCAGTGGGCCTTGACAACACTGGCTCATCCTACCTTTTTGTTGGGTTGTGTTAATTTGTCATGAAATGGAAGAAAGCAGTCTGAAATTGAGTTAAACAGGTTGGTAGTAGGGGTACTATCTGTTTGTCTTATAAGAAATGCTTGTTTTTGTTTGTATGTTTTACATTTGAGTAATTTAGCAGACTCGCTTATCCAGAGCGACGTCATTCCCTTTTTCAAACCGGGGATTTTGAAACGTTTTGCTTCAGTGTTCCCTAATTTAACATTACCCTGGTTATAGCCCCCCCTGTATTGTGTGTACCTATGCAATCCTTTCAGATGTACTTGACATGATCATTGAATTAACATGTAATCTATTCCGATCTGTGGCAGGGAGAGTCCTGATGTAAAAATCCCACTGGAATACAATGCTGCTTACAGACTACCAGGAGAGGTGAGTCCCTTTTTTGTTATTTAGCAAGTTACATAAATTGCTTTATAGAAAGCAATCCATTTCTCCCAACAAAATATTATTTGTGATGGCCATACCACCAGGCTTAGTTACAGTGAGCTCCAAAAGTATTGGGACAGTGACACTTTTTTGTTGTTGTTTTGGCTCTATACTCCAGCATTTTGGAATTTAAATGATACAATGAGGTAAATGTGCAGACTGTCCGCTTTAATTTGAGGGGATTTTCACCCATATCGGGTGAACCGTTTTTAGAAATTACAGCACTTTTTATACATAGTCTACCCCATTTGATGGGACCAAATTCACTTGTGTATTAAAATAATAAAAAGTGTTGTATTAGGTCCCATATTCCTAGCATGCAATGACTACATCAAGGTTGTGACCCTACAAACTTGTTGGATGCACCTACTGTTTTGGTTGTGTTTCAGATTATTTTGTGCCCACTAGAAATTAATGGTAAATTGTGTTGTCATTGGATTCACTTTTTTGTTGTAAATAAGAATAGAATGTTTCTCAACACTGCTACATTAATGTGGATGCTACCATGATTACGGATAATCCCGAATGAATTGTGAATAATGATGAGTGCGAAAGCTATGGACGCACAAATCATACCCCCCCCAAAAATGCTAACCTCCCCAGTTATTGTAATGGTGAGGGGGTATGATATTTGTGCGTCTAACTTTCTTACCCATCGTTATTCACTATTCATTCAGGGTTCTGTAATCAAGGTAGCATTCACATTAATGTAGAAGTGTTTAGAAATGTATTCTATTCTTATTTAAAATAAGTGACTCAAATTGCACAATACATCATTTACAGGGCCCTCCACTAATTGGCACCCTTGGTAAATATCAGCAAAACGGGCTGTGAAAAAAGTCTATTGTTTATCCTCTTGGTCTTTTATACAAAATATTCACACAAATCGAACCTTTTTTTAAAGTAAAATAATTGAAAGAAAAAATTCTTATCATAAACAAATAATGTGCGCCACAATTATTGGCACCCCTTCATTCAATACTTTGTGCAACCTCCTTTTGCCAAGAACCGCTATGAGTCTTCTCCTAAATGCGTTGAGGTTGGAGAACACATGGCAAGAGATCTGAGACCATTCCTCCATACAGCATCTCTTCAGATCCAAGGTCTATGCTTGTGGACTCTTTTCAGCTCATCCCACAGGTTTTCTATGGGGTTTAGGTCAGGGGACTCGGATGGCCATGGCAAAACCTTGATTCTGTCGTCAGTGAACCATTTTTGTGTTTTTGAGGTGTGCTTTGGAACATTGTCTTGCTGGAAGATCTGACCACGGACCAGTTTAAGCTTCCTAGCAGAGGCAGTCAGGTTTTGATGTAATATCTGCTGGTACTTGGAGTCCATGATACCATGTGTCCTAACAAGTTCATTTTGTTTGATGGCTTTTTTATGGCAACCCTCCCAAACAACTTGTGATTATGTAGGTGGCGTCTGATTGTAGTTTTTGAGACATTCTGACCGCAAGACCCAACTAAGTTCTGCAATTCTCCAGCTGTGATACTTTGGAGATTTTTAAACCACTGTCCTTGTCCTGCAAATATATATACATTTTTTCCAATAAATGTATTTTTCTAGAAGTACACTAGGCATTTAGAATTAAATGTGGAGTGCAGCTTATAGTTACATGATATCACGTGCCCTGCGTACCTTCAAAAGCATTCAGCAATCATCATTTATTCGAGAAACACTTTCTAGCATTTGTCGCAAAGAAAGTTTGACAGAAGAAAAATCCACCCGTCGAACGGATTAAAATGTTGTCGAGCTTTAGAAAATGTCTCTGATCTGCCGTTTCCATTACACATGTCGAAATGTTTATGACAAATTCTTTAGACAAATGAATCTCCATCCATGAAAACCTGCCTACTGTCCCAATACATTTACATTTACATTTAAGTCATTTAGCAGACGCTCTTATCCAGAGCGACTTACAAATTGGTGCATTCACCTTATGATATCCAGTGGAACAACCACTTTACAATAGTGCATCTAACTCTTTTAAGGGGGGGGGGGGGGGTTAGAAGGATTACTTTATCCTATCCTAGGTATTCCTTAAAGAGGTGGGGTTTCAGGTGTCTCCGGAAGGTGGTGATTGACTCCGCTGACCTGGCGTCGTGAGGGAGTTTGTTCCACCATTGGGGTGCCAGAGCAGCAAACAGTTTTGACTGGGCTGAGCGGGAACTGTACTTCCTCAGAGGTAGGGAGGCGAGCAGGCCAGAGGTGGATGAACGCAGTGCCCTTGTTTGGGTGTAGGGCCTGATCAGAGCCTGAAGGTACGGAGGTGCCGTTCCCCTCACAGCTCCGTAGGCAAGCACCATGGTCTTGTAGCGGATGCGAGCTTCAACTGGAAGCCAGTGGAGAGAGCGGAGGAGCGGGGTGACGTGAGAGAACTTGGGAAAGTTGAACACCAGACGAGCTGCGGCGTTCTGGATGAGTTGTAGGGGTTTAATGGCACAGGCAGGGAGCCCAGCCAACAACGAGTTGCAGTAATCCAGACGGGAGATGACAAGTGCCTGGATTAGGACCTGCGCCGCTTCCTGCGTGAGGCAGGGTCGTACTCTGCGAATGTTGTAGAGCATGAACCTACAGGAACGGGTCACCGCCTTGATGTTAGTTGAGAACGACAGGGTGTTGTCCAGGATCACGCCAAGGTTCTTAGCACTCTGGGAGGAGGACACAATGGAGTTGTCAACCGTGATGGCGAGATCATGGAACGGGCAGTCCTTCCCCGGGAGGAAGAGCAGCTCCGTCTTGCCGAGGTTCAGCTTGAGGTGGTGATCCGTCATCCACACTGATATGTCTGCCAGACATGCAGAGATGCGATTCACCACCTGGTGATCAGAGGGGGGAAAGGAGAAGATTAATTGTGTGTCGTCTGCATAGCAATGATAGGAGAGACCATGTGAGGATATACTTTTGGAGCTCACTGTATGTGGTATTAAGAAGTCCTGTTTGTTACCACAGTAGTGTACAATCAAAATGGCCTCATTTTCAGCAGACGTATATTGATTGGTGTTTGTTGTCTTTCAAGGAGAAATTCTTTCCACAGCTCAAAAGTTACATACACACTTAAACACTAACAATATGCTGTGTTTGTCAGGGTTCAGAGGTCAAGTACCTGATTCTGAACAACCTAGAGGAGGTTATCGACCTGTTCAGAGATGAGAGCACTCCGGAGGAGGAGGAGGACGATGATAATTGGGCTACTCTTGGTAAGAAGGGGTCTTGTTGTATATTTTTGTTATTTCCTTGTTTCAGGTCAACGTCATAACCAAATTGTACATGTATTGTAATGCGAACAAGAAACTAGATCACAGAATTTAAATGGTGACACTAAACAACATTTTTTAATTTTCACTTTCAGTTCTCTGCTGTAGAAAGAAGTGGGTTGTTTATGAATGTGCATTAAATTAAATGTTTATAGAACTCTGCTCCCACTGTATGACATTCTGTATATCCTTTTGTATTTCTGGGCTGATTGGTTGACTGTTTCTTTGTCACAAGATGTGCTTGATGATGAGGTGGCGGAGTCTGTGTACAGAGACAGGGGCCAGAGTCTGGACATGGACGCTGTCACAGAACTCACTGCTGACATTTTCCACAGCGCAGTGGCAGAGAGTGACTACACGGTGGTGCTGTTTTACGTGAAATGTGAGCATGTTGCTTTTATATCATTCTGTATGAGGGTTTGATGTGTAATCTGTTATTTTATTTATCACCTGTGGCCACAGGATGAAATGAGGCGAGAATGAAAATGCTTAGGCTACAGGCAGAAGATAATGTACTTTTTACTCCATATATTTCCCTTGAGAACCAAAAGTACATTTCGAATGCTTAGCAGGACAGTAAAATGGTCCAATTCACACATTTACCAAGAGAACATTCCTGGTCAATCCTACTGCCTCCGATCTGGCAGACTCACTAAACACAAATGCTTTGTTTTGTAATTGATGTCTGAGTGTTGGCGTGTGCCCCTGGCTATCTGTACATTTAAAAAAAAAGAAGAAGAACTGTGCTGTCTGGTTTGCTTAAAATAAGGAATGTGAAATGATTTTTACTTTTTGATTCTTAAGTTTATTTATTTACTCAAGTAGTATTTTACTGGGTGACTTTCACTTCTGTCATTTTCTATTAAGTTAATCTTTACCTTTACTATAGAATTATAATTGGATACTTTTTCCACCACTGGTTTTAACATGGGTGTGAGCGTTTCCTTTCACCATATATTTTGCACCAGTCTTTGCTCTATTCCCTTTTTAAATCCAAGTCGCATTGAGATTGACTTTTATACTTTCAACTTTAGCTCTCGAACAGAAGGCCATACAGCTATAAGGCTCTCATTTGAACAATTGACCACAGCGGGGCCAATGTCCACAACTTTACCGACGCTCTGTCTACACGTTAATAACCACCGCATGCAATACGGTTTTGGAATCCTCAGAAATTCTACATTCCTAGCACCCCAAAAATTATTTTACAAATACAAAATATACACGTACTGTGCATCGTTGTAACACAGATTCCCACGAAGGTGTTGTAGAAACAAAGAACTTTCTTCTGAAACTCGTCAGTCTATTCTTGTTTTGAGAAATGAAGGCTATTCCATGCGAGAAATTGCCAAGAAACTGAAGATCTCGTACAATGCTGTGTACTACTCCCTTCACAGAACAGTGCAAACTGGCTCTAACCAGAATAGAAAAAGGAGTGGGTGGCCCCGGTGCACAACTCATACTGACAGTTGTGGCTGCTTTGTGTGATGTATTGTTGTCTCTACCTTCTTGCCCATTGTGCTGTTGTCTGTGTCCAATAATGTTTGATCCATGTTTTGTGCTGCTACCATGTGTTGCTACCATACTATGTTGTCTTAGGTCTCTTTATGTAGTGTTCTCTCCTGTCGTGATGTGTGTTTTTGTTCCATTTTATTTTTCATCCCAGCCCCCGTCACAGCAGAAGGCCTTTTTGGTAGGCTGTCATTATAAATAAGAATTTATTCTGAACTGACTTGCCTAGTTAAATAACTCAACTATACTAACCCAAATAGCTCCTAGACGTTAGTCTTATTCTGAAATTGATTAACTACGTTTTTTACCTCAAATCCACACACTACCCCATAATAACAAAGTAAAATGTTAGCAAATTTATAATTTTAACATACCTTTATTTACATAATTATTCAGACCCTTTGCTATGAGACTTGAAATTGAGCTCAGGTGCATCCTTTGTTTCGATAACTTGATTGGAGTCCACCTGTGGTAATGATTTTGGAAAGGCACACACCTGTTTATCTAATGTCCCACAGTTGACCCTGCATGTCAGAGCAAAAACCAAGCCATGAGGTTGAAGGAGTTGTGTGGGCACAGATCTGGGGAAAGGTTCAAAAACATTTCTGTAGCTTAAAAGGTCCCCAAGAACAGTGGCCTCCATTCTTAAATGGAAGAAGTTTGGAACCACCAAGAAACTTCCTAGAGCTGGCTGCCTGGCCAAAGAGCAATCGGGGGAGAAGGGCCTTTGTCAGGGAGGTGACCATGAACCCAATGGTCATTCTGACAGAGCTCCATAGTTCATCTGTGGATATGGGAGAACCTTCCAGAAGGATGACCCTCTCTGCAGAACTCCACTAATCAGGCCTTTATGGTAGAGCGGCCAGACTGAAGCCACTCCTCAGTAAAAGGCACCTAAAGGACTCTTGGACCATGAGAAACAATTCTCTGGTCTGATGAAACCAAGATTGAACTCTGGCTTGAATGCCAGCGTCACGTCTGGAGGAAACCTGGCACCATCCATACGGTGAAGCGTGGTGGCAGCATCATGCTTTCTGGATGTTTTTCAGCTGCAGGGACTGGGAGACTAGTCAGGATCAAGGGAAAGATGAAGGGAGCAAATGATAGAGATCCTTGACGAAAACCTGCTCAAGACCTCAGACTGGGGTTAAGGTTCAACTTCCAACAGAACAACGACCCTAAGCACATGGCCAAGACGACGCAGGAGTGGCTTTCGGACAAGTCTTTGAATGTCCTTGAGTGGCCCAGCCAGAGCCCAGACTTGAACATCTCTGGAGAGACCTGAAAAATAGCTGTGAAGTGACACTCCCCATCCAACATAAACGAACTAGAGGAAATGGAAGAAACTCCCCGAATACAGGTTGTAGTGTCATACACAAGACGACGCAAGGCTGTAATCACTGCCAAAGGTGCTAAAGGGTCTGAATACTTATGTAAATTTCATTTTTCTGTTTTTTTTATTTGTAATAGATTTGCCAACATTTCTTCACTTTGTCATTATGGGGTTTTGTGTGTAGATTGAGGAAACATTTGAATTTAATCCATTTTAGAATAAGGCTGTTATGTAACAATGTGGAAAAAGTCAAAGGGTTTGAATACTTTCCGAATGCACTGTATGTGTAGAAATATTTTTATGTAACTAAATAAAAATGAGCAAATCCAGTCTGAAAGTAACACTGAATTAAAAAAAGAAATAGAAATTAAAACTAAAATCCCCAAACTATAATAACCTTGCTCAGACAGGTGTCGGCTATGCCAGCGGACCATGGCTATGTTTCTGAGCTTGTACCTCCCAGTGTTGCTCGCATTCTCAAACTCGAGCTGGCCGCCAGCGTAGGCTGGGGAGAGGTAGAATGTAAATGGTGATCAGTACATTTGAAATAAAGTACAGGGCTACACTGAACTCGAGCATGGTTTTTAAACCATCTGGAATTGTTACTCCTGACATGGCATATGCGAACGGGACTAAAATGACCTAATGTGGTGTTTTGTGCTTGTGCACAATTGCATAACCCGACCACCCCCAGTAAAACTATTCCCGTCCGAATAGGGCTGTTTCCTCGTCTGCTGTTGCCTCTGCTGCATTGTTCTCAATATAGATTTATTATTATTATTATTATTATTTTTAACTTAATATGACCATATACAATTTCAGTATCACGTCTTAAAATGGACTGTGCTATCCCCGTGGCCTCCTCAATGGATTAGTCCACTGAGACGGGTGCGAATCAGACTATTTAATTATTATAATTTTTTAAAATAGAACTTGCGACCGCTCAACTAAGGCTGTTGGTCGACCGAGATTTATCGACCTGTCGACTAAATGAGGTCAGCCCTAGTTGCTATACATTCTACCAATTTTCCTTTGATTATCATTTTCAAATGTATTTTATGATTCAGAATTGCCATTGCAAAGAAAGTCTCACACACAGTTCTGAATAAGCCAGTCAGTGTACAAGTAGCATGGTCTCAGATCTGTTTGTGCTATCATGTCAACTCCTTGCCATACCAAATGATGATGACAGGTGCCCAGGCTAGTGTAAAAGACACCCCTCGGTCCTGTTATTTTAAGATAATGTGGCATCCATAAAATGTTTATTTGACTACTTTTACAATTATGTTACAATCACACTACATTGCTGTATTGAAATGTAAGTCATTCTATTTTTCTCCACCAGGGGATGCTGTCTCCATGGCTTTCATGCAGTCCTACATAGAGGTGTCAGAATCCCTAGAAGGTATTGCATTTAAGACGTGCAGTTGAATGGTTGATTCAGCAGTTCTTGTAAATCGCTATACTTGAAGCAAAAGGGGTTAGGTAAGTTCCCTGATAATCTTGACAGTTAATCAATATGACCTTTCTTTTGGCTCAGTCAATAAGACGAGTCCCACAAAGACCTTGTGGTCGATAAGACAATTTAGGCTCGGTCAATAGAACTATTTTCCTCTGGTCCGTCAGATCAATATGTCTGACTGTCGGATACTTATGCCATTTGTCTGTATATCTTTATGTATTTGATATCCAGATCTGTTGATTGCATCTATTTGGCATCTTCAGGAATGTGACAGTGAACTGTATATGTAGCCGATCCATTTGACACCAATGTGTCAGTTGACTTTATGCATGTATCTAACGTGTCCTGTCTCGCCGGATGTATCTCTAAGACGCTGACGTCAGCGACGTTGAGCTGGCTGTGCTGGATTGTGGGGAGTGGACTGACGTGTGCAGCGCTCAGAAAATCAGCTTCTTTCCCACCGTCCGTCTGTACCGCCCACAGGAGCCTAGCCAGCCCTACCAAGGCACGCTGGGTACTGAGAGCCTGAACAGGTTCATCATGCTGTGAGTGACACCTCCACCAAAGTAAAATAAAACATATAGAATATTCTATTGCATTTATGGACATCTCCTTCAAACTAGGTATATGGGGCCAGTTCAGGTGGGTTCAAAGTTACAGAATGTTCAGCTATAAATGTGTTGTGTACAGTAGATATATTGTTTACCCTCGAAGAAAGGCTCAAAAAACTAAAGCTAGAACTTCCTTAATTTACATGTATGTTACTGTAATACCTTAATTTACATGTTCCATTAAAAGTCCATTATGTAGAGAGAAAAAAGAATGGGAATCGCTGCTGTTAGGTTACAATGTCAGTCGAACTTTGAAAGTGCTCAGAATTTAAAAAAAATGTGATCAGGAAATAGCGGAGGCTATTGTAGGCTTGGGCTGGATTCTAGCTTAATTTACTTGCTGTAATGCCTTCATTTACATATTATAATAATAACAAAGTGACATGGTAGTGTGTTATTACATGTTACCTTAATGCTTTGTTTACATGTTACCTACCTTTCTCAAATTTCACCCTTTTCTGCACATTTATCCATTTGTTCTTAAAACGGGTGCATTCTTTTCTCATCTGGAAGATGAGTGCTTTGTTGGGTGTGTGTGTGTGACATTTTTTTTTGGAACCACTGTTCTAAAGGGTGCCAGACATTTTTTTTTCTCATGAAGATTGTAAAGCATTTTTGCGTGTTAGTCAGACAACTTAGAAAGAGCGGGGGAGAAAGATTAGGGGTGGAGAAAGGGATCAAACCCCTGTCTGAGCGGTTGTGTACATGTGATAAGACCGTCAAACCATGGGGCCTGCACATCACCATGTCTTTTTCTTTTTTGGTGTGTGACCCAGGAGTCGTCTGGTGTCCCCTGTCCTCCTGTCCTCTCCTGATGAGGTGACATCATTCCTGAAGGGGGACCTGTACCAGCGACATGCAGCTATCGCCCCCGTCACAGTACTAGGCCTGTTCAGCTCCACAGCAGACGCAGGTAGCGCGTGTGTGTGGCATTGACAAATATAACAATCATGAGTTAAAATGGAATTCTCTCGTCTCATAATGTGTGTGTGTCTCTCAGGTGTGTCAGTGTTCAAGGAAGCAGCAAAAGCACTCAGAGGAGAGACGATGGTCGGGTTGTTTGCTGACAGACAGGCAGAAATATGGTACAGTGCTAATTTGAAATTGTGTGTGTGTGTTTCATACTGGAGGAATCTATCACACCCAACAAGCTAGTTTAGTTGCAGGAACATAAGAACTAAAAGTAGTATTTATTTATCCAAGTGTGTGGGGACTTCTTTTTTTCAGTCTTCTCAAAGTGTTTCATACTCTTAGGATTTTTAATTTCACTATTGTAACCAGGAGGAGAGGCCTCATGTAACACAGTAAATGTCAACCGGCTTGAGCCATGTTTCAGTCAGGCCAAACACATCAAGGTTATGATCAGTGATTCGTTTAATTGACTGACTGCCTTGGAAGTGAGGTACCTAACATTAAGTAGTCCAATTTTGAGATATTATCACAATCTCTTTCAATAATGACTGGAATGGAGGAGGTCTTTATTCCAGTGAGATTGTTAAGGCGAACACTGCCATGGGGACAAAGACAATTAATTGATGCCAACATCTTTCTGTGACATGGTGAGTTTGGACCCAGGTACAGAGAAGAGACCAGATGAGGAATGTGACATGGTGAGGTTGGACCCAGGTGCAGAGAAGAGACCAGATGAGGAATCAGTGGTTAGGGATAAACGTAATACTTTACTGAGAAACTGTAACGGAAGGATCACAGTAACACTGGGAAAACAACAAACACTAAGTCTCAAACTCAGGCGACAAACGCACACGGCACGTAATTCAAACTTCAGTAAAGGACAACTGAAAACACACCTTTTAACAGGGAAATCATAACGATTAAATAGGACACACCTGAGTGTCGTTAATGGCCCTAGGACGGTCTATGCCGCCCTCTGGTGACAGGTGGAACCATGGCAGGACAGTACCTCCCCGTTCTAGGAGCGGCTCCAGCCTTGGAGCCAGAGCGACTACCACGTAGTTGGTTGGAGTCCCAGATCCAGGATGTCCCGAGCAGGCAGCCATGCCCGCTTCTCGGGGCCATAGCCCTTCCAGTCCAACAGGTACTGCACGGTGCCTAGAACCCGACGAGCCTCCAAAAGACGCCGGACAGTGTAGGCTGGGCGGGGGGGAGAGAAGGGACTGGTCCTTACCAGCTTGAGACATGGAAGGATGAACAGACCCTCATAGACATGGGAAGCTGTAGACATAGGTGACTGGGTTGATGTGACTCAGGATCTTGAATGGTCCTGTTTTGCATGGAGCGAGCTTCTGCGAGTCCTACTTTTTTTTTAAATTTATTTATTTATTTTTTTACCCCCTTTTTCTCCCCAATTTCGTAGGATCCAATTGTTAGTAGTTACTGTCTTGTCTCATCGCTACAACTCCCGTACGGGCTCGGGAGAGACGAAGGTCGAGAGCCATGCGTCCTCCGAAACACAACTCAACCAAGCCGCACTACTTCTTTAACACAGCACGCATCCAACCCGGAAGCCAGCCGCACCAATGTGTCGGAGGAAACACTGTACACCTAGCGACCTGATCAGCGTGCACTATGCCAGGCCCGCCACAGGAGTCGCTAGTGCGCGATGAGACAAGGATATACCTACCGGCCAAACCCTCCCTAACCCGGACGACGCAAGGCCAATTGTTCATCGCCCCATGGACCTCCCGGTCGCGGCCGGCTGCGACAGAGCCTGTGCTCGAACCCAGAGTCTCTGGTGGCACAGCTAGCACTGCGATGCAGTGCCTTAGACCAACCACTGCGCCACCCGGGAGGCCCGAGTCCTACTTTTTAAGGGAAGATCACCGGTGAATAGCCACACTCGTTGAACCGAAGAGGCCTTCGGTGGCGGTTTGCCTGATGTTACCCCTACTTGCAGGGTAGGGCTGTGAGAGTCACTGCCACTGCACCAAAGTTCTGTAAAAATGGCCTAGGAGCCCAAGGAACTGCTGGAGGCATCTCAGGACTTGCAGGACTTGCAGGATGTGTTCCGGAAGGGTCTTGGAGAAGATCAGGATGTCATTGAGGTAAACAAAGACAAACCGATTCAACATATCCCTAAGAGTGTCATTGACCAATGCTTGGAAGATTGCCAGTTAGATCCATCTGAATGGCATGACTAAATTCTCATAGTGGACACTAGGGGTGTTAAAGGAGGTCTCCCACTCATCTCCCTCCCTGATTCTCACCAGATTGTAAGTGTTGCGGAGGTCTAATTTGGTAAAGAATTCAGCCCCCTCGGTCAGCTCCAAGGCGGCAGACATCGGGTAGGGGGTAACGGTTCTTAATTGTGATCCTGTTCAGGCCTCGGTAGTCGACGCAAAGACGCACACCTCCAAACCTGCACCAGCTGGGGATGTTGAGGAGTGAATGAAACCTGCCTCCAGCGACTCCTGAATATAATTGTCCATTACAACAGCTTCAGGGATCGAGAGGGAGTAAAGACAGGCCTGGGGAGTGGTGGAGGCGGTAGGAGTTCTATGGTGCAGTCGTATAGACAATGAGGAGGGAGGGTGTCGGCTTGCCTCTTACTGAAGGCCTCCCGGAGGTCGATGTTTTCGGGAGGGAGAGCGGAGATGTCTTGGTCTTCAATGGATGCAGGGGGACGCGGCGAGGCTCTAGGCGGGGGTCTTAGACATTTAGTCTGGCAGTTCTTACCCCAGTCTAGTAGGTGTCTTGTGGACCATGAGAGTACAGTCGTGGCCAAAAGTGTTGAATGACACAAATATATTTTCACAAAGTCTGTTGCCTCAGTT
Organism: Salvelinus fontinalis; assembly: GCF_029448725.1. Taxonomy (NCBI): domain Eukaryota; kingdom Metazoa; phylum Chordata; class Actinopteri; order Salmoniformes; family Salmonidae; genus Salvelinus; species Salvelinus fontinalis. The sequence goes on along the minus strand of NC_074679.1, from coordinate 42,113,049 downwards.
TGTATGATGGCAATTTGCATATACTCCAGAATGTTATGAAGAGTGATCAGATTATTTGCAAAGTCCCTCTTTGCCATACAAACATTTCCACTGCATTTCAGCCTTGCCACAAAAGGATCAGCTGATTCTCTCATTAACACAGGTGTGTGTGTTGACGAGGACAAGGAGGAAGATCGTTCTGTCATGCTGATTGAGTTCGAATAACAGAGTGGAAGCTTCAAAAGGAGGGCGGTGCTTGGAATCATTGTTCTTCCTCTGTCTTTCATGGTTACCTGCAAGGAAACATGTGCCGTCATCATTGCTTTGCACAAAAAGGGCTTCACAGGAAAGGATATTGCTGCCAGTAAGATTGCACCTAAATCAACCATTTATCAGATTATCAAGAACTTCAAGGAGAGCGGTTCAATTGTTGTGAAGACGGCTTCAGGGCGCCCAAGAAAGTCCAGCAAGCGCCAGGACCGTCTCCTAAAGTTGATTCAGCTGCGGGATCGGGGCACCACCAGTACAGAGCTTGCTCAGAAATGGCAGCAGGCAGGTGTGAGTGCATCTGCACGCACAGTGAGGCGAAGACTTGGAGGATGGCCTGGTGTCAAGAAGGGCAGCAAAGAAGCCACTTCTCTCCAGGAAAATCATCAGGGACAGACTGATATTCTGCAAAAGGTACAGGGATTGGACTGCTGAGGACTGGGGTAAAGTCATTTTCTCTGACAAATCCCCTTTCCGATTGTTTGGGGCATCTGGAAAAAAGCTTGTGCGGAGAAGACAAGATGAGCTCTACCATCAGTCCTGTGTCATGCCAACAGTAAAGCATCCTGAGACCATTCATGTGTGGGGTTGCTTCTCAGCCAAGGGAGTGGGCTCATTCACAATTTTGCCTAAGAACACAGCCATGAATAAAGAATGGTACCAACACATCCTCTGAGAGCAACTTTTCCCAACCATCCACGAACAGTGATGAACAATGCCTTTTCCAGCATGATGAAGCACCTTGCCATAAGCCAAAAGTGATAACTAAGTGGCTCGGGGAACAAAACATAGATATTTCTATGGCCAGGAAACTCCCCAGACCTTAATCACATTGAGAACTTGTGGTCAATCCTCAAGAGGCGGGTGGACAAACAGAAACCCACAAATTCTGACAAACTCCAAGCATTGATTATGCAAGAATGGGCTGCCATCAGTCAGGATGTGGCCCAGAAGTTAATTGACAGCATGCCAGGGCGGATTGCAGAGGTCTTGATAAAGAAGTGTCAACACTGCAAATATTGACTCTTTGCTATCAACTTCATGTAATTGTCAATAAAACCCTTTGACACTTATGAAATGCTTGTAATTATACTTCAGTATTCCATAGTAACATCTGACAAAAATATCTAAAGACACTGAAGCAGCAAACATTGTGGAAATTAATATTTGTGTCATTCTCAAAACCTTTGGCCACGACTGTACACAGCCACTACTGTATCAACATTTTAATTTTCCTTATTTTATTTTTAAGATTAGCCTTTGTCGGTAGCCATTTCCCCCGGTAAACAATGTATGATTGCAAGATGATTATTTTTAAGTCTAATATTGTGGGTAATGGAGTCGCCAATGATTTGTTTTATATTTGCCAGAGCTAATGGTGCGAGGCTTCGGTGGCTCAGACCCTGTTAGCAGGGGTGGGCAATTCCAATCCTCGGGGGCCTGATTTGGTGTCACACTTTCTTTATTTTTCTCCATCCCTAGCAAACACAGCTGATTTGAATCAAGTTGCATTCTAAAATGAAGATCGTGATTGGAGTCAGATGTGTTAGCTGGGGCAAAGCTGTGACACCACTCAGGCCCCCGAAGACTGGAATTGCCCACCCCTGCGCTTAACGCAGACCTGAGAAGGCTGACTCTGGCTAGTTGCTTAGTGGATGGAACCGGTTGAATGTGTCTATCGACTGAATGAGCGACACCTGTTGAGCATGCCGACCAGCATTTCTTTCCAGAAGTCATGGGAATATTGTCCAGCTGCGGGGACTGTGCAGGGGAATTAACACTAGTACCTGTATTTATTGGTGTGCACAGATGCTGGATCCTTCTTTCCTACACTTAAATTGCCCTTGCCTAATGATTTGTGTCTGCAGCGGAGCTTGCATCTCGGCTATCCTCACCACAAGGCGATAGTTCTCCTGTATACAGTGCATTTGGAAAGTATTCAGACTCATTTTTCCACTTTTTTGACGTTATAGCCTAATTATTAAAAAAGGTTTAAATAGTTTCCCCCCATCAATCTACACACAATACCCCTTTTACATTTTTTTTCTTGCAAATGTATTAACAATAATCTGAAATCTCAAATTTACATAAGTATTCAGACCCTTTACTCAGTACTTTGTTAAAGCACCTTTGGCAGCATTCACTGTCTTGGGTATGATGCTACAAGCTTGGCACACCTGTATTTGGGGAGTTTCTCCCATTCCTCTCTGCAGATCCTCTCAAGCTCTGTCAGGTTGGATGAGGAGCGTTGCTGCACAGCTATTTTCTGGTCTCTCCACAGATGTTCGATCTGGTTCAAGTCCGGGCTCTGGCTGGGCCACTCAAGGACAGTCAGACACTTGGTTCGAAAGTACTCCTGCATTATCTTGGCTGTGTGCTTTGGGTCGTTGTCCTGTTGGGGTGAAGATTCACCTTCCAGTCTGAGGTCCTGAGAGCTCTGGAGCAGGTTTTCATCAAGGATCTGCATATTTTGCTCTGTTCATCTTTCCCTCGATCCTGACTAGTCTCTCATTCCCTGCTGCTGAAAAACATCCCCACAGCATGATGCTGCTGTCACCATGCTTCACTGTAGGGATGGTGCCAGGTTTCCTCCAGACATTTCCTGGCATTCAGGCCAGAGTTCAAACTTGGTTTCATCAGACCAGAGAATCTGGTTTCTCATGGTCTGAGAGTGTTTAGATGCCTTTTGGCAAACACCAAGCGGGCTGTCTTGCCATTCGCTGAGGACCGGCTTCCGTCTGGCCACTCTACCATAAAGGCCTGATTGGTGGAGTGCTGCAGAGATGGTTGTCCTTCTGGAAGATTCTCCCATCTCCAGAGGAACTGGAGCTCTGTCAGATGGACCATTGGATTCTTGGTAATTTCCCTGACCAAGGCCCTTCTTCCCCGATTGCTCAGTTTGGCCAGGCAGCTAGCTCTAGGAAGAGTCTTCTTCCATTTAAGAATAATGGAGTCCACTGTGTTCTTGGACCTTCAATGCTGCATAAATGTTTTGGTACCCTTCCCCAGATCTGAGCCTCGACACAATCCTGTCTTGGAGCTCTACGGACAATTACTTCGACATAATAGCTTTGATTTTGCTCTGACATGCACTGTCAACTGTGGGACCTTTTTATATAGACAGGTGTGTGCTTTTCCAAATCATGCCCAATCAATTTAATTTACCACCGGTGGACTCTAATCAAGTTGTAGAAACATCTCAAAGATGATCAATAAAAACAGATGCACCTGAGCTCAATTTCAAGTATCATAGTAAAGGGTCTGAATACTTATGTAAATAAGATATTTAAGTTTTTAAATTTGCAAACATTTCTTAAAACCTGTTTTTCGCTTTGTTATTTGGGGTGTGTTTGTGTGTGGATTTGCTGAGAAAAAATAATTACATTTTAGATTAAGGCTGTAATGTGGAAAAAGTCAAGGAATCTGAATACTTTCAGAAGTCACTGTATTACGAGTACGGCAACTGCAATCAGAAGGCATAATGTTACTTAGCTTTTATATTTTGGCCGGAGGAGGTCCTGCAGATCTATGTCCAGATAAGGCATTGAATTAAAAAGGCAAAATGAAGACCTTGGTAAGCGTGTTAAATACCGAGTTTGATTAAATACGTTATTCAGAGGTGAAAAAGTTGAGCAGGTAGCCAAGTCACAACAAGCAGTACGGAGACAGAACGTGGAAATGCTTTGGGTCACCAGTCAAAAGATCCAACTAGACTGCATATATCTGATATCATGACAAAAATGTATGTACTAGTCTCACTTCGACTCATGGCGCTCATACGGCGACTGTGGGAAGAGACTACAATGAATGTAAAATAGATATGCCAACCCCACCAAGTATTTATCTGGAATAGGGTACTTATTTGGGTATATGCATATATCCTTGGTATTCTAAGGGCCATTGCAAATTTAGGGTGTGTGGGTGTGGGCTCCTCTGGAAATTGCGAAAGATATCTAACCATATCTCTCGGTCTTCTGGAGGGAAGGTACTGTATGTACCAGGAATGGCTTGATGTCAGTACCACAGTGTGTGTATATTATGTGTGTTTGAGAGAAGCTATCTTTTTTGTTGTTGTAATATAATGAATATTGATGTTCCTTCTGGGAGGGGAAAAAGTTATTCTAATGTATTTCTGTTCTCAGGGCTGTGGAGTATTCTGTGACGCTGCCTGCCATTCTGGTGTCACGAGGACCTACAGGCCAAACTGAGGCTCATTCTCTCAACCTCTCCATGCCGGACCAACTGGTCACACACATCCAGAGAGCATTACTGGATACATTTGTAAGTCTGTTTGTATAACAGTTTGATAGAAATGCCACCCCCCCAAAAATAATCCATCAAACATTTGAATGGATATAGGCTTTTTTAACTATTTGAAAAACACTATTGCTGTGTGTACACATACTGTATGTGCAGACAGAGAAAGAGAGGGGCTATATATGGCCTGATTCAAAGATTTGATTGGTGGAATCAAGTGTGTAGTACTAGTTCAAAAATGTACACACCTTTGGGTCCCCAGGACTAGGATTTAAGAAACATCGACCTAAAAAATGAAGGGGTACGCCAGTGTTTTTATACTAGGGTGTCTGTCTGTCCGTCTATACGTGTGTTCATCTGTACAGCGTTCTTCTAATATATCATATTTTTGGTCATTGTAATAATTTGAGTAGTTGAACCAGGATGAGTGTATCATCTTCCTCTGAACAAAACAGAGGAAGTCGTATTTATTTGAAGTCGTATTTATTTGAAGTCGCATCAGGCAATCTGATTTATTTCTATGAAAAACGTAGAAACACTTTGATTGCAATTTGCCACCACATATCTGTAAGAAATAACAATTTCTCACTACCAGATATGAGACACAAATCACAAATGTTTTGACACACACAAGCCATTTGTTAAGATGACAAAAGCGTTCCCATTATGGCATCTCAATTACGAGTACTTAACAGATTATTTCCGGCCACCCTACAGTGGTTGCTCAACTAAGTTTTGAGATTATGCTGTGAGATTTAGAGGTAATGTATCTCCCTCTAAAATAATTATAAATAACAAAATGGCTTTATTTCCAAATTAGTAAGAATGTCTCACCCCATGTTCAAGAATGGCCTTTTTCTCGTTCACTTCAGGTTATTTGAAAACAAAATCATGTTTTAAACAAGCCAGAGAAAGTTGGTTGCAATTTCAGTTTAATCCACCAGAAAAGACAGAACAAATAATACAACAAATATTGTGGTTAAACTCAAATATACTAATTGATTAAAAAAATACTTTATTAGCTGTACTAGATTTTCCATTCCTCCTGAAAGCCCTAATCTGCTCACTTAAATGAATAGAAATCCTCATTATGGTGCTACAGTATGTTGTTACAGCATAATCAAAGTGAGGAGAATTGGCGATCTCCTAGATACTTATGGCCTATTCTAAGATAAGTCACACCTTTCCAGTACTCCTCCCCCCGACCCCAACTCCACCCTTAACACAGTTACTATTCAAAAACGAGCTGTTTATCAAAAAAAAATGACATTGTGAGAAAAGAGAACAGACATCCTTTTCATCAAACCAGCTTCTTTCTATGGTGCTACCCGTTCCAGGGTTAGGCCCGTACCACCAGAGGAAATGAGCCGGCGCTGAGAGGATCACACCAAGCAGAAAGAGAAACATTATCTGAGGGCAGCGATACGGGCGACAGCTGATGCATTGGTCCAGAGCCAGGCGGTGAATGACACAGTTGAAGAGGGCGAGGAACGAGATGGAGTCACAATCCATGCCAGGCACACCTGTGAGCTCTGGAACTCTACCTCCGACAGGCAGTCAACATACACTACCGTTCAAATTTTTGGGGACACTTAGAAATGTCCTTGTTTTTGAAAGAAAAGCTTCTTTTTTTTTGGTCCATTTTTAAAATAGCATCAAATTGATCAGAAATTCTGTGAAGACATTTAATGTTGAAAATGACTTGTTACTGGAAACAGCTGATAAAAAAAAAAAAAAAAAAAATGGAATGTCTACATAGGCGTACAGAGGACCATTATCAGCAACCATCACTCCTGTGTTCCAATGGCACGTTGCGTTAGCTAATCCAAGTTTATCATTTTAAACGGCTAATTGATCATTAGAAAACCCTTTTGAAATGTTAGCACAGCTGAAAACTTGTTCTGATTTATAGAAGCAATAAAACTGGCCTTTTAGATTAGTTGAGTATCTGGGTCATCAGCATTTGTGGGTTCAGTTACAGGCTCAAAATGGCCACAAACAAAGAAGTTTGTGGCCATTCGTCAGTCTTTTCTTGTTCTGAGAAATGAAGGTTATTCCATGTGAGAAATTGCCAAGATACTGAAGATCTTGTACAACGCTGTGTACTACTCCCTTCACAGAACAGCGCAAACTGGCTCTAACCAGAATAGAAAGAGTGGGATGTGCCGGTGCACAACTGAGCAAGAGGAAAGGTACATTAGTGTCTAGTTTGAGAAACGGACGCCTCACAAGTCCTCAACTGGCAGCTTCATTAAATAGTACCCACAAAACACCAGTCTCAACGTCAACAAGGAAGAGGCAACTCCGGGATGCTGGTCTTCTAGGCAGACTTCCTCTGTCCAGTGTCTGTGTTCTTTTAGCCATCTTAATCTTTTCTTTTTATTGGCCAGTCTGAGATATGGCTTTTTCTTTGCAACTCAGGCTAGAAGGCCAGCATCCCAGAGTCACCTCTTCATAGAGTCGCCTCTATACAAAAGTTCGAACATTTGAAAAGAAATCATGAAAAATAAAACACTTATACAGATTATCTTGATTAGGTAAGTATTCAACCCCCTGAGTCAATACATGGGGAATCACCTTTTTCAGTGATTACAGCTGTGAGTCTTTCTGGGTAAGTCTCGAAGAGCTTTGCACACCTGGATTGTACAATATTTGCACATTTATTCTTAAGTTTCTTCAAGCTCTGCAAGTTGGCTGTTAATCATTGCTAGACAGCCATTTTCAAGTCGATTTAATTCAAAACTGTAACTAGACCACTCAGGAACATTCAATGTTGTATTGGTAAGCAACTTCAGTGTATATTTGACCTTTGTTTTTTAGGTTAGACCACTAACCCTAGACCACTGTGGCGCAGTGGTCTAGGGCACTGCATCGCAGTGTTAGCTGCGCCACCAGAGTCTCTGGGTTCGCGCCCAGGCTCTGTCGCAGCCAGCCGCGACCGGGAGGTCCGTGGGGCGACGCACAATTGGCATAGCGTCGTCCGGGTTAGGGAGGGTTTGGCCGGTAGGGATATCCTTGTCTCAGTATGTAAATGTAATAAAATGTATGCACTCTACTGTAAGTCGCTCTGGATAAGAGCGTCTGCTAAATGACTAAAATGTAAATGTAAAAATGTTATCGACCTGCTGAAAGGTGAATTTGTGTCCGTGTCTGTTGGAAAACAGACTGAAGCAGGTTTTCCTCTAGGATTTTACCTGTGCTTAGCTCTATTCTGTTTCTTTGTATCATAACCTCCGTAGTCCTTACTGATGACAAGCATACCTATAACATGATGCAGCCACGATCATGCTTGAAAATATGGCGTTTTATTCAGTAATGGGTTGTATTGGATTTGCCCAAAACATAACGCTTTGTATTCAGGACATAAAGTTTAAAAAAAAATGCGGTTTTACTTTAGTGCCTTAATGCAAATTGGATGCATGTTTTGGAATATTTTTATTCTGTACAGGCTTCCTCCTTTTCACCCTATAATTTAGGTTAGTATTGTGGCGTAACCACAATGTTGTTGATCCATCCTCAGTTTTCTCCTATCACAGCCATTAAACTCTGTAAATGTTTTAAAGTCACTATTGGCCTCATGGTGAAATCCCTGAGTGGTTTCCGTCCTCTGGCAACTGAGTTAGGAAGGATGCCAGCACTTTGTAGTGACTGGGTGTATTGATACACCATCCAAAGTGTAATTAATAACTTCACCATGCTCAAAGGGATATTCAATGTCTGCTTTTATATATTTTTTAAATTACGAGGCATTGGAAAACCTCCTTGGTCTTTTGTGGTTGAATCTGTTTGAAAATCACTGCTAAACTGAGGGATCTTACAATTATCTGTATGTGTGGGTTACTGAGATGAGGTAGTCAATCAAAAACCATGTTAAACACTATTGCACAGAGTCCATGCAACTTGTGACTTAAGCAAATTTTTACTCCTGAACTTATTAAAATATAGGGGTTGAGTACTTATTGACTCAAGACATTTCAGCTTTTCATTTTGTATTAATTAGTCAAATTAATACCACTTTGACATTATGGGGGTATTGTGTGTAGATGGTGACAAATCAAAATTGAATCAGTCTTGAATTCAGACTGTAAAACAACAACATTTGGAAAAAGTCAAGGGGTGTGACTACTTTCTGAAGGCAGTGTAAGTGAATTTGTCCAAATACTTATGACTTCTTCAAATGGGGGGACTAGATACAAATGCTTTTAATTACATTTTTAAACAGCAGAACATGTATGAAATACCCTCAATAAAGCTGACTTCTGTACTGTCGCTTAATATGAAACATTCTGGAGTATAGCCAAATAAAACATTTTAGCTTCACTGTCCAAATATGTATGAAGGAGTGTATTTCGTAGTGTAATGGAGTATGTTGGGAATGAGCAAATGGAGACAAGCGTTGTAGTGATGTGCTCCTCTACTTTTTGTGGTATTTTTTTTTTTTTACACCAATTGGTAGTTCAGTCTTGTCCCATCACTGCAACACCTGCACGGACTCAGGAGAGGTATGTGTCCTCCAAAACACGACCCTGCCAAGCCGCACTGCATCTTGACACACTGCTCGCTTAACCTGGAAGCTAACCGCACCAATGTGTCGGAGGAAACACTGCTCCCCGGCCGCCACGAGTCGCCGGAGTACAATGGGACAAGGACATTCCAGCTGGCCAAATCCGGATGATGCTGGGTCAATTGTGCGCCGCCTCATGGGTCTCCTGGTTGTAGCCGGCTACGACAGCCTTGGATCAAACCCAGGTCTGTAGTGACGCCTCAAGCACTGTGATGCAGTGCCTTAGACCGCTGCGCCACTCGGGAGGCCGTTCCTCTACTTTTCATAGGTAGTCAATTTTATAAATGCGTATTACCAAATTTCCTAATGGATTATTCTTAATTGTTTTAATTATAATGTTCTCGTACTTTGAGTGTTAATCAGATATATAGAGTGCTTTGATCTTGGTCTCTTGGATTTCTTCACTTGATATTCTTACATAGTGTGTTTTAAAATGTATTTAATACAATATTTTAAGTCAAAATACACTGTCGACGTGGACAATTTTTTTTCAACATTTGTTAAAGATTCATAGAAGTTAAATCACTAAAATATAGTTGTTGCATGAGTATTCAGCTCCCTTAGTCAATACATGTTAGAAACACTTTTACCCAAGACACAGCTGTAGTCGCTGCCAAGTCAATGCGTTACACACCTGGATTATGCAATAGTAGCTTATTTTTTTGTCTTAAATAAAATATTAAGCTCTCTGATGGCAATTTTGAAGTCTTGCCATTTTCAACTTGGCAGTGGTGGAAAAAGTACTCAATTGTTATACTTGAGTAAAAGTATTTGGGTTTTAAATGTACTTAAGTATTGTTAGGTTCTAATTTTCAGAGTGCAAACTCAACGGACACTAAGAAAGCTTTAAACCAAGTTTATTCTGTCCAGAGGGTCAATACAGCTGCATTAGACAAAAACATGGTTTTACCCGTGGTAGTATACATTCCCCGCTTTGGTTGTAGTCTCCTCCTTATCACTAAACATTGCATCATTATTGCAGGGAGCTGAGTGATATGGGCCTTACGCGGTTCCTCCCCTTATAAGTGCTGCTACATGTGATTGTTTTCCCTGCACTCAGCCCTTTCCAAACTTACTGATGACTCCCCTCATGTCTCTATTATACCTAATGATTAATAATATATAAAGCTCAGAAACCAAACCTGTCAGTATCAAAAGTAAAAGTAATAAATCATTACAAATTCCTTATCTTTTAAGCAAACCATAACAGCACACTTGTTTTTCTTTTTCCGGATAGCCAAGGGCACACTGATATAATTTACAAATGAAGCATTTGTGTTTATTGAGTATGTCAGATCAGAGACCGTAGGGATGACCAGGGATGTTCCCTTGATAAGTGTGTGAATTGGACCAATTTCCTGTCCTGCTAAGCATCCAAAATGTAACGAGTACTTTTGGATTTCAGGGAAAATGTATGGAGTAAAAAGTACATTACATTTTTTAGGAATGTAGTGAAGTAAAAGTTGTCAAGCATAAATTAAGTGCAGATACAAAAAAAAAAGTTTGTATTTTTACCTAAATACTTTACACCATTGCTTCTTGGTTAACGATTCCAGTGTCGGTTTGGCCTTCTGTTGTAGGTTATTGTCCGGCTGAAAGGTGAATTCCTCTCCCAGTGTCTAGTGTAAAGGAGACTGAAGCAGGTTTCCTCTAGGATTTTGCCTTTGCCTAGCGCCATCCCGTTTCTTTTTATCCTGGAAAAACTCCCCAGTATATGCTGATGTCAAGAATACCCATCCCATGATGCAGCCACCACCATGCTTGAAAATAAGGCTGCAGTTACTCAGTGATGTATTGTTGGATATGCCCCAACCATAAGGCTTTGCATTTAGGCCAGAAAGTGTATTCCTTTGCCATGTTTTTTTTGTAGTATTACTTTAGTGCCTTGTTGCTTACAAGATGCATGTTCTGTATATTTGTATTCTTCCTTTCACTCTGTCATGGGGAGTTAGGTAGCCTAGTGGTTTGAGCGTTGGACTAATAACCGGAAGGTTGCAGGATTGAATCCCCGAGCTGACAAGGTAAAAATCTGTCGTTCTGCCCCTGAACAAGGCAGTTAACCACTGTTCCTTATTGAAAATAAGAATTTGTTCTTAACTGACTTTCCTAGTTAAATAAAGGTAATACAAATGTAAGTAATTATTGTGGAGTTGTTACAATGTTGATCCATCCTCAGTTTTCTACCATCACCCATGGCCTGTAACATCCCTGAGCAGTTTCCTTCCTATCCTACAGCTCCGTTAAGGACGGCTGTCTTTGTCTGGCTAGTTTAATACATAATCCATAGCATAATTATTAACTTGACCATGCTTAAAGAGATATTCAAGGCCTCCTGAGTGGCGCAGTGGTCTAAGGCATTGCATCGCTGTGCAACTAGAGATTCTGGGTTTGAGTACATGACCTGGAGACCCATGAGACGGTGCACAATTGGCCCAGCATCGTCCGGGTTAGGGGAGGGTTTGGCTGGCCAGGATGTCCTTGTCCCATCGTGCACTAGTGACACCTGTGGCGGGCAGTGCACGATGTACAGTGTTTCTGACATGTTGGTGCAGCTGGCTTCCGGGTTAAGTGGGCATTGTGTCTTGAAGCAGTGCAGCTTTGTTGGGTTGTGTTTCAGAGCACGCACGGCTCTCGACCTTCGGCTCTCCCGAGTCCGTACGGGAGTTGCAGCGATGAGACAAGACTGTAACTACCAATTGGGGAGTTAAAGGGAGTAAAAAAAAAAGTGATATTCAATGTCTGGTTTGTTATTGTTACCCATCTACCAATGGCTGACCTTTGAGGCTTTCAAAATGCTCCCTTCGTCATTCAAAAATAATTTCAACCTCTATTATTTTCCATGTAATTTATGTGATTGAAGCCTAAATTTAGGCTTGCCCATCTAAGCCAATTTTGGCTTAAATCACATATGTAACTAGTGTGTGCGTGTGTACAGTTGAAGTCGGAAGTTTACAAACACTTAGGTTGGTGTCATTAAAACTCGTTTTTCAACCACTCCACCAATTTTTTGTTAACAAATTATAGTTTTGGCAAGTCAGTTAGGACATCTACTATGTGCATGACACAAGTCATTTTTCCAACAATTGTTTACAGACAGATTATTTCACTTAATCACAATTCCAGTGGGTCAGAAGTTGACATACACTTAGTTGACTGTGCCTTTAAACAGCTTGGAAAATTCCAGAAAATGATGTCATGGCTTTAGAAGCTTCTGATAGACTAATTGACGTCATTTGAGTCAATTGGACCTGTGGATGTATTTCAAGGTCCACCTTCAAACTCAATGCCTCTTTGCTTGACATCATGGGAAAATCAAAAGCAATCAGCCAAGACCTTAGAAACAAAATTGAGGCCTCCACAAATCTGGTTCATCCTTGGAAGCAATTTCCAAACGCCTGACAGTACCACGTTCATCTGCACAAACAATAGTACACAAGTATAAACCGCATGGGACCACGCAGTCGTCATACCGCTCAGGAAGGACCTAAGACGGGGAATTTTTACTAGGATTAAATGTCAGGAAAAGTTTAAATGTATTTGGCTAAGGTGTATGTAAACTTCCGACTTCAACTGTATGTGTGTGATTTTTATTTAGCTTTTCTTTCTTTTTTTAAATCAAATTTTCCTTCCACTTTGACAGTATTTTGTGTAGATTGTGGACAAAAGAATGAACATCAATTTTAATCCCACTTTGTAACAAAATAAAATCCAAGGAGTATGAATACTTTTGCAACACACTGTATTTATTATTGATCACCTTTTTTTGCTCTCTCTGTACCCCTTCCAGCCGGAATTGACAGTGGAGAACCTGCCCCTGTATCTGGAGCTAAAAAAACAACTTCTGGTGCTGTTTGTGGGAGAAGAGGAGAGGGGGAGGAAAGAGAACAAGAGAGTATTGGAGGATATGAGGAGTCTGCTGAACACAGGACTGATCAACCCCTACCTGCCCTGCTGGATCCACCTGTATGTACCGGAGTATTACGTGTTCCACGTCAATGAAGGGTTACAGTGGGTTTCAGAGTGTCGGGAACACAAAGTTCAGGGCAAGGCAGCCATAGCCCAATTATGTGACTGAAAGGTTTAGTTCTAGTGGCATTAGCATTAAATGTTCGTCATTGTCTTTATCTTGTCGTCCACTTGGGAGGAACAATTCAATATACTGTTTCAAGGCAAAGTATGATTCAGAATTGGGGTTTTATAACTCCATTGTCTTTTCAACTGCCAATGACCCACTATTCAACACGGATTGTCTTTTACTTTTGTCTTTGAATTGAATCTCAGCTCATTGACTGAGTCATGGTTGGATGGAAAAACCAGTGAATGCAGGGTGTATTTTGGTGTTGATGGGTATCTTGTGTGTTCCAGGGGTCGTACCCCTGCAGGTAAGGCTGTCCTGGAGGCATACTTGGGTTTCCTGCCCCTGCTTCCTGCCCTGGTGGTCTCCCAGCTGGCCACAGGAGGAGAGGTCTTCCACTACCCCACTGGCAGACCCCTAATGGTACAGCCCATTCTGCAGTGGCTACAGAGAGTGGAGGATGGTGAAGAACCACCTACAGGTATGGGGGGGGGGGGGGGGGTTAAAGTACTTGGTTAGTCCAGTGTCTCCTTGATTGACACACTTTACACTGGCAGTGACCAAAATGACCACTGTTAGAAATAAGTTTATCAGCAAAGAACAGTTAAAGAAAAATAACTTTGGTTTGCTTCCCCCTATGGAAGTGCACTCTATGATGATTGACGAATGCTGCATTTGCACCTGCAGTTTCTGGCCTTTAAAACCTCTCTAGGGTAGGCGGGACGCTACTGTCCCACTTGGCCAAAAACCAGAGGAAATGCAGAAAAAAAATCTGAATGGTTTGTCCTCGGGGTTTTGCCTGCTAAATAAGTTATGTTATACTCACAGACATGATTCAAACAGTTTTAGAAACTTCAGAGTGTTTTCTATCCAAATCAACTAATAATATGCATATCTTATCTTCTGGGGATCTTCTGAGTAGCTGGCAGTTGAATTTGGGTATGCTTTTCATCCAAATGTGAAAATGCTGCTCCCTATCCTAGATAAGTTTTAAGGGGGCACAGCCCTGCTGCCATGGCTGCAAGTTGAAGGCTCTGACTACCAGCTCCTATTTGCACGTTCCCAACATCAGTTAATTCATTCACCACTGCCTCTGTCCATATGTATTACTTGTGTATAAAAGTGTTGTGCTACATATGCAAATGTAAGCGTGTCTGGTTGTGTTGAGATGGTACTTTGTCTTCATGCACAGAAATGTGCATTGCGTCACATGCTCCACATCACACACATAATCTGTAGTCATGTCAACACAACGTATTAATCACATTATACATTTCCCATTCTCTACTCTATGGGTCAGTGAATAATGGAGTAGGCTGATCTTATGGTCTCTTTCCTGATTGTGTCATTCAAGCCATTCTGTGTACGTACTGTATGTGCTTTCCTGTCAATTGAGACTTTGCCAAGAGACTAATCTCAGGTGTCTGTGTATTGTACCACACAGCTCCGTCTCACCACCATTCATGAGATCACCACCTCTATTTATTCATTCATTCAAACCTCTTTCTCCAGTGCCTTTTTGAGCTAATCCAATCGCTATTGTTTTGTGGGCGGATTAGTATTGTATATGTGTGTGACAGACTGCTGGTTTCTACCCAAAATGCACACTCATCGACAGACCTCCAAAGACTAGGCGTCAGGTTTTTCTTTCAGTTATTCCACTTCTAGTGACACAGAGGGAGCTGAAAATGAAGGAAGTACAGTAGAGGAAGAAGGAGGGTGTTTTCCTGAGACGCTTCCAATCCACATCCTCTGTCTCTGGAGGGAACTGTATCTCTTAATTGTGTCTGATGGTTGCCAGTTATAGTCCTGAGTCATCATACAGCACTCACCATAGATTTAGTTTTTTTTTCAGGCTAACGCCCCCTCTTTCTGGTTTGTGTTCATTAGGCATCAAACGGAAGAAAACGGACTGAAAGGGGGATGGCCTACCTGGAGTTGTCCAATAAGAAACGCTTGTTTTTAATGAATACGAGAGTTTGTATTCATCCATCATAATCAGAAACCCTATAGACATCAATTACAGTGGTTCAGTAGTATGGTGGTTAAACTTTGACGGAAAGGTACATTTGCTGTTAGGACATCTTATGATACTCGTGTTTCTATACTAAGCTTACTGTATCTTACATTTGATTTGGGTTTTGATCCGTATTAACATTTTGTTCAGTTACGAAATGTGGAAATATCGTTTAGGAAAAAATCATACTTGGAAGAAGTTCATTTTTAGATGCGTTAAGAATTCAATCTCGACTATTCTGTATACCGTTGCAGATAGCGCTGCGATGTCTGGAGCTGACACTACTCCCAATTCCACAGACTGTGAACCAGTCTGCTCTATACAATACATTTCTGTCTGGACGTTTGGTAACATTTCACCCTCCCGAACAAATCCGAGGTCTTTCCCACCAAACTGCTTGCATTTACCAGAGGGATCCAAACCCATTGAGAGTATGGCAGATAACTCCTTTCAAGCTCGACCAGGCGATAATGCACACATCCTGTTCATATGTCTTGGCTTCTCATTTATGTGTAATTCAAAACCGATCCATTGTCTCAGTCTGAGTATATGACATTTACAGTTGCTTTCAAAGGCAAGCCCAATCCCACTAAAGCCTGAATTGACAGTAGAGTGGGTCGTTGGCTCACATTTCTCTCCTCTCTACGCATTGATGACTAATGCCATATCATGTCTTGTGTTTTATAGACACACTCACACCTTCTAGACACACTCACATTTGAGAGGTTGGAGCACAGGGTCAGTCATGGTAAAGGGACAATGGAGCAGTTTAGGTTAAATGCCTTGCTAAAGGGAACAACCGTTTGAGATGGCCTTCAGGATTTGATACCAGCTACCCCTACCAGTAGACATTTTCAGTACCTCTTGTTGCTGGCACCCCTCTTTAACCTCTACACCCATTGTCAGGTTGACAAAGTGGCTTGTATCAAATCCGACTGTAAATTTGACCTTTCAGTCGACCCGGCAATAATGCACAAAACCCGCATCATTACTCTACAGTGTAATTCAAGCATTGACTCATTGTCTAAGTACATGCCATGTTACAGTTACTTTCAAAGATGCTCTCAATCGCACTAAAGCCTGATTTGACAGTAGTGTGTTGGCTCATGTTTCTCCCCTCTCTCGCTACGTATTAACTGCTAATGCGTTCAACTCTCCACACGATGATCATTGTCCATTTATCACAGAGCTGAAAATTTGACTGCTTCATCCCAACTCTTTGAAAAACACACACACACACACAGCGAGACGAGTTTTGAGCACAGGGTCAGCCATAGTAAAGCCTGGAGCAGGGCACAAATGCAGGAGATGGCATCTAGGATTTGATACAGACCTGTGATTTGAAACGGCAACCCTCTGGTTGATGGCACGCCTCTCACGTCTAGGATCTGCACCCATTGGCAAGGTGACAAAATTACTCCTTTCATGGTCGACCAGGTGATAATGTACACAACCTACATCATGACTTTACTGTGTAATTCAAGCATTGTATTGTTGTAAATGTCATGTACTCAGACAGTTACTTTTAAAGACCAGCCCAATCCCACTAAAGCCTGAAATGACAGTAGAGTGGATTTTTGGCTCACATTTACCCCTCTCTACACATTGACGGCTTATGCATTCCACTCACCGCACAATGAAGATGATGACTTTATTGTCCATTTCCTAGAGACGGCCACAAAGTCTCTTAGTCAGTCTCTGTAAGCATGGAAATGGGAGATGGAATTGGCCCCATATTAAGTAACTGCTGTAAAAGCACAAGTTGTATATAATGCAATATTCCCGTCTGGAGAGACAAAGCTACTGTCTGGTTCAAAATGATTGGCACCCTTGATAAAGATGAGCAAAAAGACTATAATAAATAACACTGAACTATATTGTATGCAATAACAACAAAAAAGTGAATCTTTTATACTAATTGCTCAGAGATTTTGGTTTAACAAATCTCAAAGATAGGCACCAAAATGATTGGCTCACCTGTTTTCAATACTCCAACACCCTCCCTTTGCAAGGATAACGACACTGAGCTTTTTTTCTAAAACGTTTGAAATATTTGAGGGATCTTAGACCATTCCTCCATACAGAATCTTTCCAGGTCATTGATGTCCTTTGTCTGCACTTCTGAACTGCTCTCTTCAATTCAAACCACAGGTTGTCAATGTGGTTCAAGTCCGGGGACTGAGATGACCATTGCAAAATGTTGATTTTTGTGGTCAGTTAAGCATTTGATGTACTTGGGGTTATTGTTAGACCGCTGCATCTCAGTGCAAGAGGCGTCACTACAGTCCCTGGTTCAAATCCAGGCTGTGACTGGGAGTCCCGTAGGGCGGCGCACAATTGGCCCAGCGTCGTTCGGGTTTGGACGGGGTAGGCCGTCATTGTTAATAAGAATTTGTTCTTAACTGACTTGCCTAGTTAAGTAAAGTTTTTTTTGGTTTTGTTTTTTTATAGGTTTTTGGCTAAAATGTCCTGGTACTTGGTAACGTTCATGGTGTCGTTGATTTTAACCAGTGGAGGCAAAATAGTCCCATAACATCAAAGATCCATCACCAAATTTTACAGTAGATATGAGGTATTTTTTTGATATGCTTATATGGTCAGATGACATTAAAATCGAGCTCTTTGGCCACACACACCAGTGGTGGGTTTGGTGTTGGAGAACGGACGCATATGCAGAAAGTAACATTCACGTGTAAGAGTTGTTGGTTTCATTTGAAATCATTTACATTCAGAACTATTTTCAAATACATACCAAATATTAATTTAAAAATACTCTTTCAAATACGTCCAACGATACTGTATGTATTTGAAGTAATTGTAAATACATGGCAATACTTTCCAAATAGTATTTTCAAATGCATTCCAATATTCAACTATTGTTGTTTTTTCATATAAGGGTTATCTGAATACTTGTTTTGACATTTTAATGAAAGGTAATTGAGATACCTGGCAGTCTTTGAACCCAGATCTGTTATCTGAGCTGACACTGTCCCCCGGGCCCCGAAGACGTTGTCGATTTTAAGGCAGCCCCCCCCCCCCCCCCGCACCTCTCTGTTTCAGAGGGGTTGGGTTAAATGCGGAAGACACATTTCAGTTGAAGGCATTCAGTTGTACAACTGACTAGGTATCCCCCTTTCCCTTCCCTTATCTGCAAGGGGAGGGTTATAGATGATTGAAAACGGGTGCCAATATATTTTCTAGATTAAAAAAATACATTTTGTTGAACAAAATCTCTCTGAGCAATTGAATTAGTATAAAATATAATTTTCCCATGTTTTTGACCGTACAATCAATATAGCTCAGTATTTATATTATTATTACAGTACTTTTTTTGCTCCTCTTTATCAAGGGTGACAATAATTTTCTACCTGACTGTATATATAGATCATGAGTTATCTGTGAAGGGTCAAACCCTTACTTTTAGTGCTACAAAAGTGTACAGGCTATCACATAAACGTCTTTGGGTGTATATAGCACTTTTCTAGAACCCAATGTGGTGGTGTTATTATTAACATGAGGTATAGGTCACTCAAAGACGATTTTAGTATTTGTTCATTAGTCCATTTGTTAATACAACCCTAAACAAGTGTGCATGTCAGTAGTCAGGTTTTAAAGATGGAAAACTTACAGTACAGAGCAAAAACTGTGATGCAATTTGCATGTTAAGTGAACTATCCCTTTAACTGTGCACTACGGATCTGGTGTTTGATCCTGCTGGTCATTTTAGACTTTTTCTCCTGCTGTATCTATTTCAGAGCGCCAGTGGAAAATCTAATTCTAAATTTAAGTTCCACATGTTGTCATGGAATTATTCCTTATGTTCAGCAACCTATCCTTGACCTTGCACTAAAATCCAGCTGCATATTTGGTATTTTATCAGGATCCCCATCAGCTGTCACAAAAGCAACAGCTACTCTTCCTGTGGTCCACACAAAACATAAAACATGACATAATACAGAAACACTCAAGGACAGAACTACATTAAAAAATGTTTTGTCAAAGGCACACACACGTAGTCTACATATCAATACATACACACAAACTATCTAGACCAAATAGGGGAGAGGTGTTGTGCCGTGAGGTTTTGCTTATTTTTTTTCAAACCAGGTTTGCTGTTTATTTGCGCAATATGAGATGGAACGGAGTTCCATGCAATAATGGCTCTATGTAATACTGTACTCTTTCTTGAATTTGTTCTGGATTTGAGGACTGTGAAAAGACCCCTGGTGGGATAAGTGTGTGTGTGTGTGTGTGTGTGTGTGTGTGTGTGTGTCAAAGCTGTGTGTAAGTTGACTATGCAAACAATTTAGGATTTTCAACAATGTTTCTTTATAAAAATTTGTGATGCAGTCACTCTCTCCTCCACTCTTAGCCAAGAGAGACTGGCATGCATAGTATTTATATCAGCCCTCTGATTACAATGAAGAGCAAGACGTGCCACTCTGTTCTGGGCCAGCTGCAGCTTAAATAGGTATTTCCTTGGAGCACCCGACTACATGACTGGACAATAATCAAGATTACACAAAACTAGAGCCTGCAGAACTTTTTTGGAGTGTGGTGTCAAAAAAGCAGAACATCTCTTTATTATGGACAGACCTCTCCCCATCTCTGCAACCATTGAATCTACACTGCTCAAAAAAATAAAGGGAACACTTAAACAACACAATGTAACTCCAAGTCAATCACACTTCTGTGAAATCAAACTGTCCACTTAGGAAGCAACACTGATTGACAATAAATTTCACATGCTGTTGTGCAAATGGAATAGACAAAAGGTGGAAATTATAGGCAATTACCCCCAAAAAAGGAGTGATTCTGCAGGTGGTGACCACAGACCACTTCTCAGTTCCTATGCTTCCTGGCTGATGTTTTGGTCACTTTTGAATGCTGGCGGTGCTCTCACTCTAGTGGTAGCATGAGACGGAGTCTACAACCCACACAAGTGGCTCAGGTAGTGCAGTTCATCCAGGATGGCACATCAATGCGAGCTGTGGCAAAAAGGTTTGCTGTGTCTGTCAGTGTAGTGTCCAGAGCATGGAGGCGCTACCAGGAGACAGGCCAGTACATCAGGAGACGTGGAGAAGGCCGTAGGAGGGCAACAACACAGCAGCAGGACCGCTACCTCCGCCTTTGTGCAAGGAGGTGCACTGCCAGAGCCCTGCAAAATGTTACATTGAGTTACATTGTGTTGTTTAAGTGTTCCCTTTATTTTTTTGAGCAGTGTATATGTTTTGATCATGACAGTTTAAATTACTTGGCGTTACCTTAGATTGTAGTCTCCTCAACTCGTTCAACAGCCACCGTTCATTACCAGATTCAGCTGAGGTCTAGAACTTAGAATGATTTGTACCAAATACAATGCTCTTAGTTTGAGATGAGTTTATTACTGGCCACCCATTCCAAAATGGACTGCAACTCCTTTGTTAACCTGTCTAGGATGAGGGTGCCGCTAGCGGCACTCCCCCCCCCCCCCCCCCCCCCCCCACTGAAAAGGCAGAGCCGCGAAATTCAAAAAATATTTTTTTTTTAAATATTTAACTTTCACACATTAAAGTCCAATACAGCTAATGAAAGACACAGATCTTGTGAATCCAGCCAACATGTCCGATTTTTAAAATGTTTTACAGGGAAGACACAATATGTAAAGATGTACATCTATTACCTAAAAACACATTAGCATGATCCACAATCTTTTATTTGTCCACCAACACCAGTAGCTATCACCAATTCGGCTAAACTAAGATATTTATAGCCCCTAACCAAGAAAAAAACTCATCAGATGACAGTCTGATAACATATTTATGGTATGGGATAGGTTTTGTTAGAAAAAAGTGCATATTTCAGGTAGATGGCATAGGTTACAATTGCACCCACCGTCACAAATGGACTAGAATAACTACATTGAGCAACGTGTTTACCTACTTACTAATCATCAAACATTTCGTAAAAATACACAGCATACACTAATCGAAAGACACAGATCCTGTGAATACAGACAATATTTCAGATTTTCTAAGTGTCTTACAGCGAAAACACAATAAATCGTTATATTAGCATAGCACATAGCACATAGCAGCCCAGCATTGATTCTAGCCAAAGTGAGCGATAACATCAACATCGCCAAAATATATTAATTTTTTCACTAACCTTCTCAGAATTCTTCAGATGACACTCCTGTAACATCATATTACACAATCCATATAGAGTTTGATCGAAAATGTTTATATTTAGCCACCAAAATCATGGTTAGACAATGTGAAATGTAGCCAAGCTGGTGAGAAAATGTCCGTGCGCCACTTAGACAGTGATCTACTCTTATACATAAATACTCATAAACGTGACTAAAAAATATAGGGTGGACAGGGATTGATAGACAATTTAATTCTTAATACAATCGCGGAATTACATTTTTTTATTTATCCTTACTTTTCAATACAGTTTGCGCCAAGCGAAGCTACGTCAAAAAACATGGCGTCCTAAGCCACTAACATTTTTCGACAAACACGATTTATCATAATAAAAATGTCCTACTTTGAGCTGTTCTTCCATCAGTATCTTGGGCAAAGGATCCTTTCTTGGGAGTAATCGTCTTTTGGTGGAAAGCTGTCCTCTTGCCATGTGGAAATGCCAACTGCGTTCGGGATGAACTGGAAGCGTGCCCAGCAATTCACAGCGTTTCAGAAATAAATGTCCCAAAATCGCACTAAACGGATATAAATTGCTATAAAACGCTTTAAATTAACTACCTTATGATGTTTTTAACTCCCATAACGAGTAGAAACATGACCCGAGTAATATTACTCCCTCCACTAATGCTTGGAACAGGTGCGGGTCGGTGTCCTCTAGGCGCATGACGCACCAAGAAAAGAGTGACTAGCCTCAGGGTTTTTTAATTTGTAGTGCCTGTGAACGCGCAATCGACCCCATTCAAATCGTCATCACGTAAAGGCATCCAGGGGAAGACGTAAGCAGTGTCCGTATACTCATAGCAATAACAGTGCCCTTTTAACTGACTCCAGATCAGGGGCCAACATTTCTGAAATCTGACTCCATGTCAGGGAAATTGCTGTAGAATGGGCTCTGTTCCACTTAGAGACAAAATTTCAACTCCTATAGAAACTATAGACTGTTTTCTATCCAATAATAATAATAATATGCATATTGTACGATCAAGGATTTTGTGGGAAGCCGTTTCAAAAATTACACGATTAGCATAAATAGTCACAACAGCGCCCCCATCCTCAACAGGTTAAAGGTTTCAGTGACTTCATTAGCTGTGGTTGCTGATGCGTATATGGTTGACTCATCAGCATACAAGGACACACATTTTTTGTTTAATGCCAGTGGCAGGTCATTGGTAAAAATAGAAAAGAGTAGAGGGCCTAGAGAGCTGCCCTGCGGTACACCACACTTTACAGGTTTGACATGAGAGAAGCTTCCATTAAAGAAAACCCTTTGAGTTCTATTAGATAGCGCTGCCATATCATGGATTCAGAGGTTGAAACGCCATAAGTTTTTTTTCAACAACAGGTTATGGTAAATTACATCAAAGGCTGCACTGAAATCTAACAGTACAGCTCCCACATATCTTCTTATCAATTTCTTTCAACCAATCATCAGTCATCTGTACAGTACATGTTGGGTGCCCTTCTCTATAAGCATGCTGAAAGTCTGTTAATTTGTCAAACACAATTTTTTTCCAACAGTTTGCTATGAGCTCGCAGCAGGCTTATAGGTCTGCTGTTAGAACCAGTAAAGGTCGCTTTACCACCCTTGAGTAGCGGAATTACTTTGGCTTCCCTCCAGGCCTGAGGACAAAGACGTTCCTCTAGGCTCAGATTAAAGATATGACATTAAGGACTGGCAATAGATGGAAAGCTACTGAGGATGGTAGATGACTAAGTTGTCAGTGCCAGCAGGTTTGTCATTGTTGATCGATAACGATAATTTTTCCACCTCTCTCACTAACTTTACAAAATTCTAACTTGTAATGCTTTTTTTTCATTATTAGTTTTTTTATGCATGAATACGATGGCTCACTGTTCATTGTTGGGATTTCCTGTCTAAGTTTGCCCACTTTGCCAATGAAGTAATCATTAAATTAATTGGCAACATCAAATGGTTTTGTGATGAATAAGCAATCTGATTCAATGAAAGATGGAGTTGAATTTGTCTTTCTGCCCATAATTCCATTTAAACTACAATTTTTTTTTCCATAATTCTTTATATCGTTGATCTTGGCTTCATAATACAGTTTCTTTTTGTTTTTGTTGAGTTTAGTCACATAATTTATCAATTTGCAGTAAGTAAGCCAGTCAGATGTACAGCCAGACTTATTAGCCATTCCTTTTGCCCCATCTCTTTCAACCATACAGTTTTTCAATTCCTCATCAATCCATGGAGCCTGAGGCAGTTTCTTAACAGGTGCATGTTTTATCAATATTTGAAGAAGCAATTTCATAAATTCATCAAGTGCAGCGTCGACATGCTCCTTATTAAACAAATCCAAATATATTTTAGATTCTTCAAAGTAGCCACCCTTTGCCTTTGACAGTTTTGCACACTCTTGACATTCTCTCAACCAGTTTCATGAGGAATGTTTTCCCAACAGTCTTGAAGGAGTTCCCACATATGCTGAGCACTTGTTGGCTGATTTTCCTTCACTCTGCGGACCAACTTATCCCAAACCATCTCAATTGGGTTGAGGTAGGGTGATTGTGGAGGCCAGGTCATCTGATGCAGCACTCCCTCACGCTTCTCCTTGGTCAAAAAGCCCTTACACAGCCTGGAGGTGTGTTTGGTCATTGTCCTGTCATTGTCCTGAAAAATAAATGATCGTCCCATTGAGCGCAAACCAGATGGGATGGTGTATCGATGCAGAATGCTGTGGTAGCCATGCTGGTTAAGTGTGCCTCGAATTCTAAATAAATCACAGACCGTGTCACCAGCAAAGCATCCCCACGCCATCACACCACCTCCTCCATGCTTCACATTGGGAACCACACATGCAGAGATCATCCATTCACCTATTATGTGTCTCAAAGACACAGCGGTTGGAACCAAAAATAAAAAATAAAATCTCAGATTTCCACCAGTCTAATGTCCATTGCTCGTGTCTCTTGGCCAAGCAAGTCTCTTCTTATTGTTGGTTTCCTTTATGAGTGGTGTCCTTTCTTTGCAGCAATTTGACCACGAAGGCCTGATTCACGCAGTCGCCTCTGAACAGCTGATGTGGATGTGTCTGTTACTTGAACTCTGTGACGCATTTATTTCTGAAGCTGGTAACTCTAATGAACGTATCCTCTGCAGCAGAGGATCTGGGTCTTCATTTCCTGTGGTGGTCCTCATGAGAGCCAGTTTCATCATAGTGCTTGATGGTTTTTGCGACTGCACTTGAAGAAACGTTGAAAGTTCTTGAAATGTTCTGGATTGACTTACCGTCAAGTCTTAACCTGTTGAGGCTAGGGGGTGCTGTTGTCACTATTTATGGAAATCGTGTAATTTTTGAAACGGCTTCCTACTAAATTCTTGATCGTACAATATGCATATTATTATTATTATTATTATTGGATAGAAAACAGTCTCTAGTTTCTATAGCCGTTGAAATTTTGTCTCTGAGTGGAACAGAACTCATTCTACAGCAATTTCCCTGACATGGAGTCAGATTTCACACATTTTAGCCCCTGATCTGGAGTCAGTTAAAAGGTCACTGTTATTGCTATGAGCATACAGACACTGCTTACGTCTTCCCCTGGATGCCTTTACGTGATGATGCTTTGAATGGTATCGATTGCGCAATCACAGCCCCTATAAAACAAAAACACGTGTAGGTAGGAACTCTTTTCCAGGTGCGTCAGGCGCGCGGAGGACACCGACATACTCTTTTTCCAAGCATTAGTGTAGCCAGTTATATTTCTCCGGTCATGTTTCTACTCGTTATAGGAGTTAAAAACGTCATAAGGTAGTTAATTTCAACCGTTTTATAGCAATATATATCCGTTTAGTGCGATTTTGGGACATTTATTTCTGAGACACTGTGAATCTCTGGGCACGGTTCCAGTTCATGCCGAACGCAATGGGCATTTCTACATGGCAAGAGGACAGCTTTCGACCAAAAGACGATTAGACCCAAGAAAGGATTCTTTGCCCAAGATTCTTATTTTTTTTTATTAATTTCGCGGCTCTGCCTTTTCAGTGGAATGTGGGGGGAGGGGGGGGGGGTGCCAGACAGGTTAAAGTAATGATGGACTATCGTTTCTCTATGGTTATTTGAGCTGCTCTTGCCATAATCTAGACTTGGCCTAGAAGCAGTGGCTTCTTCCTTGCTGAGCAACCTTTCAGGTTATGTCGATTTAGGACTCGTTTTACTGTGGATATAGATACTTTTGTACCTGTTTCCTCCAGCATTTTCACAAGGTCCTTTGCAGTTGTTCTGAAATTGATTTGCACTTTTCGCACCAAAGTACGTTCATCTCTAGGAGACTGAACGTGTCTCCTTCCTGAGCGGTATGATGACTGCGTGGTCCCATGGTGTTTATACTTGCATACTATTGTTTGTACAGATGAACATGGTACCTTCAGGCGTTTGGAAATTGCTCCCAATGATGAACCAGATTTGTGGAGGTCTACCCATTTTTATGAGGTCTTGGCTGATTTATTTAGATTTTCCCAAGTCAAGCAAAGAGGCACTGAGTTTGAAGGTAGGCCTTGAAATACATCCACAGGTACACCTCCAATTGACTCAAATTATGTCATTATGTCAATTAGCCTATCATAAGCTTCTAAAGCCATGACATCATTTTCTGGAATTTTCCAAGCTGTTTAATGACACAATCAACTTAGTGTATGTAAACTTCTGACCCACTGGAATTGTGATAGTGAAATAATCTGTAAACTATTGTTGGAAAAATGACTTGTCATGTACATGTCCTAACCGACTTGCCAAAACTATAGTTTGTTAACAAGAAATTTGTGGAGTGGTTGAAAAATGAGTTTTAATGACTCCAACTTAAGTGTATGTAAACTTCCAACTTCAACTGTAGGTAGGTAGAAATGGAACCAAATGATCTGTTTTGTATTCAGTCCTTTTTAAATAGGATATATGGGCTACGGTATAGGTGGAATGTGATAGTCTGCCTATAACCAGCCTGAGTAAGTTTGTTCTCTTATAACGTTACTGTATGCTCTGTCAAAAAATAACCCCTAGCACATCTTTTCATGGGTTATATCGTTTTACGGATTTGTCTTGTTTTTCTTGTTTCTGTTTCTTCGGGTTTTTCTGGTGCTTTCTAAACAGGTTCTGCTTCTGTTCCTCTCTCTCTCCCCCACCCAGGTGTGATCGTGGATGAGAAATGGATGCCCTCCATGCCCTTCTACGACTTCCTGTCCGTCATGGACCAGGAAGTACCGGGCTATGCCTCCCAGAGGAGCGCTAAGACTAAAACAAGCCGGATTGAGAGAGCAGAGGGAGAGAAGAGCAGCAGTGGTGAAAGACAAGCCCGAGCTGGAGCACACAACCCCCAAGGGTCACCCACCACCAAGCCTCCACAGACGCCTCACCACCACTCTGAGCTATGAGGGGGCTAGAACAGCAGCCCTGACCTCTGAAGGCTGGAGGAAACCAATGACTGCTTAGATCAGAATCACCTCTAACAGATAAGCTACACTGACGCTATTAGATAGTGATAGCTTTATGGGCTGTGAGATCCACTGAGCCTCCTAGTATGTGGTTTAGCTGTTTTACAGTGCATTGGGAATGTATTCACACCCCTTGTCTTTTTCCACATTTTGTTCTATTACAGCCTTATTCTAAAATGGACTGAAAAGATCCTCATCAATCTACACACAATACCCCATAATGACAAAGCAAAAACAGGTTTTTAGACATTATAGCCACACACAAAATACATTAGCATGAGTATTTAGACCCTTTACTCAGTACTTTGTTAAAGCACCTTTGGCAGCGATTACAGCCTCCAGTCTTCTTGGGTACAGTATGACGCTACAAGCTTGGCACACCTGCACACAGATCCTGTCAAGCTCTTTCAGGTTGGATGGGGATTGTCGCTGCACAGCTATTTTCAGGTTTCCAGAGATGTTCAAGTCTGGGCTTTGGCTGGGCCACTCAAGGACATTCAAAGACTTGTCCTGAAGCCACTCCTGTGATGTCTTGGCTGTGTGCCTAGGGTCAATGTTCTGTTAGAAGGTGAAACTTTACCCCAGTCTGAGGTTCTGATTGCTCTGGAGCAGGTTTTCATGTGACTTTTACTGAGGAGTAGCTTTCATCTGGCCACTCTCATAAAAGCCTGATTGGTGGAGTGCTGCAGATATGGATAATTGAAATACATTCCAGGTGACTACCTCATGAAGCTGTTTGGGAGAATGCCAAGTGTGCAAAGCTGTCAAGGCAAAGGGTGGCTACTTTGAAGAATCTCAAATATAAAATTACACTTTTTGGGGTTACTACATGATTCCATATGTGTTATTTCATAGTGTAGAAAATAGTAAAAATAAAGAAAAACCATGGAATGAGGTGTCCATACTCTAGACTGGTAATATGTATGTATGTACTTAAACTCAGCAAAAAAAGAAACATCCTCTCACTGTCAACTATTTTCAGCAAACTTAACATGTTTAAGTATTTGTATGAACAAAACAAGATTCAACAACTGAGACATTAAACTGAACAAGTTCCACAGACATGTGACCAACAGAAATTGAATAATGTGTCCCTGAACAAAGGGGGGTTCAAAATCAAAAGTAACAGTCAGT
This sequence comes from Salvelinus fontinalis, assembly GCF_029448725.1. NCBI lineage: Eukaryota > Metazoa > Chordata > Actinopteri > Salmoniformes > Salmonidae > Salvelinus > Salvelinus fontinalis. Next base: position 42,085,119 of record NC_074679.1, on the reverse strand, counting down.
ATCTGGTGTGGCCACCAGCTGCATTAGTACAGCAGTACATCTCGTCATCATGGACTGCAGCAGATTTGCTAGTTCTTGCTGTGAGATGTTACCCCACTCTTCTACCAAAGCACCTGCAAGTTTCCAGACATTTCTGGGGGGAATGGCCCTAGCTCTCACCCTCCGATCCAACAGGTCCCAGACGTGCTCAATGGGATTGAGATCCGGGCTCTTCGCTGGCCATGGCAGAACACTGACATTCCTGTCTTGCAGGAAATCATGCACAGAACGAGCAGTATGGCTGGTGGCATTGTCATGCTGGATGGTCATGTCAGGATGAGCCTGCAGGAAGGGTACCACATGAGAGAGGAGGATGTCTTCCCTGTAACGCACAGCATTGAGATTGCCTGCAATAACTAGCTCAGTCCGATGATACTGTGACACACCGCCCCAGTACAGGCCTCGGTGTAACGCTCATTCCTTCGACGATAAATGCGAATCTGACTCATAATTTACAATGAAGATCTGTGAAGTTATTTTGATTTTTACAAATTATCTTTGAAAGGCAGAGTCCTGAAAAAGGACATTTCTTTTTTTGCTGAGTTTGTATATTCACAGAATGTATATATATTCACAGATTGTATTTATACTTAATGGAATAGTTAATTGTTACAATTTGATGTTAGATGGTTACTCACCCTGAAAGTAAGGTAAGGTTTGGTTGTCGCAACACACACTACACTAGTGAACAATCAACAGAAGTTGATTAATTTTTTATATACTTTTTCCCCCAATATTGTTTCTAGACTGGCACAACTTTGGTTTTAGAAGTGGGGGGGACATAGCTCGTTTCCTGCATTTATACACAATCTACATATGTCCCTTTTGGGGACACTTTTATTGTAATTAAGAAAATATGTTTCAAAACACTTCCACATGAATGTGGATGCTACCATGATTATGGATAATCCTGAATGAAGTGTGAATAATGACTGAGAAAGCTATGGATGCACAAATGTGACCAACCGGCTCAAATCGGTCTTATGTAGCAAAATTAGAAATCGTGTTTTTTACATTGGATAAAAGTAGACTCAGAGCTACAGAATGGTATATCATACACTGCATTTTTGAGGAACAATGGGAAAGTAATTCTGCTTTGAAAATAGATAAACTTGTTAACTCACTTTTGAGAAAAGGGCCTTTAAATAATTTTGGTACCTACTGGAGAGCTCTCCTTTGTCTACACCCCTTCAGCATTGTTCACACCCTCTTAAGCCAGCCCCACCCATCTCATTAAGGATTCACATGTGAGGTCATGTGCTAAACAATGAGTAGTGTAGTAAAGATTAAGACTAAAAGTAGTAGCCTACAATGAGGAAAAGTTCCACGTAATAAAGTGTCCAGATGAAAATATTTGATAAATATTAGATGACACTCAGACACACTTGTCTAAATTGATGGGTCATGTGAAAGAAATGCTATAACCCCCAGCCACATCCAGTGGTGGAAAAAGTACTACATTGTCATACTTGAGTAAATGTAAAGATACCTTAATAGAAAATGACTCCCGTAAAAGTCACCCAGTAAAATACTACTTGAGGTAAAGTCTAAAAGTATTTGGTTTTTAAAAAATACTTAAGTACCAAAAGTAAATGGTATTGCTAAAATGTACTTAAGTATCAAATGTAGAAGTATAAATAATTTCAAAATCCTTATATTAAGCAAACTAGATGGCACAAATGTATTTACTTTTTTTTTTTTTTGACGGCTAGTCAGGGGCACACTCCAACACTCAGACATTAATTTACAAACTAAGCAATTGTGTTTAGTGAGTCTGCCAGATAAGATGCAGTAGGGATGACCAGAGATGTTCTCTTGATTAATGTGTGAATTGGACAATTGTCCTGTCACAATGTAACAAGTACTTTTGGGTGTCAGGGAAAATGTATTTAGTAAAAAGTACATTATTTTATTTCGGAATGTAGTGAAGTAAAAGTTGCCAAAAATATAAATAGTAAATTAGTACAGATACCCCTCAAAAATACTTAAGTACTTTACACCACTGGCCACATCTTGCTAAGTGGATGGGTCTCTACAGAAGGTATAAACAGTACAGCCAAATGGTTACTTGCATAGTAGCAATATCAGAAATAGATAGTGCCAATATAAATAAAATAATATACAGTATGTACAATAATAATATCAGTGATAGACGAGTTAGCTATAGACATACAATCAGGGGTAAAGTGGCTGAGCAGCAGGATAAAAGAGGCACTGCAGCTGGTCCTTCCAAACCACGCATGAACAAGGGAATATATATTCGGAGAGCCTGTTTCTGTCCTGCCCTTGACTTTGGTGCAGGTCATGTGATGTCCATAGCCTCTTCGTCCCAAAATTCCCTGATCTTCTCAAACTATAAGTTTGTTTAGCTGTGTCCAGTCCAGGTGGTGCTTGTACAGGCAGGCCATCTATGGGAGGAAGATTGTCAGCGTTGCGCAACAACTGAATCCTGGTCCCGACTGAGTCCAAACGCTCCTTGGCTACAACAACACCAGGCTCCAGGGCATCAAAGCTGTATAACAGGAAATAACAACAAATAATGTAAAGACATTACATTACACAACATCAATTCACCTCCCAAGTTTAGATAAGATTAACCTCATACAATGCAATTAAAAGTATATTCACCTGAAGTGCTGGTACTGCTTGATCTGTGGCAGTGGCCAGAGTCTGGTCAGAGTCAGGTGTTGTTGCCAGCCATAGCTTTCCACCAGCACCGTACCATCCTCCAGTCCAACCAGCAGTGGGATGTTGACCCATGTCACAGCGCTTCCTTCATAGGATGACTGCGCTGCTGCCTTTGCTGGATGACATGCCTTCATCAATCAGAGAACCGGAGAATTACATTGACTTCAGTTGAGCGATGGAACGGAGCTGCCTCTCCGGTGAATGCGCGTGTTCAATGCGTGGTCACCTCATGGCAGTGGTGAATCATTCCTGTCTCCTTCGGCACCCCTTCACATTAGAGTCTTCAGACAAAGTTCTATTGACTGTTGACATCTAGTGGAAGCCGTAGGAAGTGAAAACTCATCCATATCTTGCTGTAATTTCAATGGGAGCTTGGTTGAAAATCTAGCAGCCTCAGAAAAAAAATCCAAACAGGAAGTGGAACTTCTCAGGTTTTTTCCTGCCACATGAGTTCTGTTATACTCACAGACATAATTCAAACCGTTTTAGAAACTTCAGAGTGTTTTCTATCCAATACTAATAATAATATGCATATATTAGCAACTATGACTGAGGAGCAGGCTGTTTACTCTGGGCACCTCTGTGCACCTTTCATCCAAGCTACTCAATACTGCCCCTGCAGCCATTAACAAGAAATTTGTGGAGTGGTTGAAAAATGTGTTTTAATGACTCCAACCTAAGTGTATGTAAACTTCCAACTTCAACTGTATAAACCGTTTTTGCTTTGTCATTATGGGGTATTGTGTGTAGATTGATGAGGGGGGAAGACGATATAATCAATTTTAGAGTAAGGCTGTAATGTAACAAAATGTGGAAAAGTCAAGGGGTCTGAATTCTTTCTGAATACATACATACATACTGTACAAACAGAAATACTCCTCAGTTTCATCAGCTGTCCGGGTGGCTGGTCTTTTACGATCCCGCAAGTGAAAGAGCTAGATATGGATGTCCTGGGCTGGCGTGGTCTGCGGTTATGAGGCCGGTTGGATGTACTGCCAAATTCTCTAAAACGAAGTTGGAGGCGGCTTATGGTAGAGAAGAAAAACATTTAAATTCTCTGCCATAGGCTCTGGTGGCCATTCCTGCAGTCACCATGCCAATTGCACACTCCCTCAAAATGTGAGACATCTGTGGCATTGTGTTGTGACAAATGGCACATTTTAGAGTGGCCTTTTATTGGCCCCAGTCTAAGGTGAACCTGTGTAATGATCAAGCTGTTAAATAAACTTTTTGTACACAAAACTTGAGAGAAATAAGCGTTTTGTGCGTATGGAACTTTTCTGGGATATTTGATTTCAGGTCATGAAACATGGGACCAACACTTTACATGTTGCATTTATATTTTTGTTCAGTATAGTATGTTCTGTGGATGGTATTAAACTGCAGTCATTTATGTCTGAGATTTAAGAACACGACTTGGCATTCAAACACGTCTGTATTCATTAATCCTTGTCAATAGTGTCTCCCAGGTCGAACTCACATTTTTGTTTTGACATGTTTTGTGTCATCAGGAAAAGCCTCTATCAAACCTTGATACAGTTTGGAAATCAATTTTATAGGTTTGTCAGACTTCCTTAAAATAGTTTCAATCTTTGAAGCTTCTGGCTTGTCCAGTGTTTGCTGCACAGAGAGAATAAACTGTTGCATCTGCAAAAGTTTACCTCAGCGCTGTCACAGACTGGTCTTCCCTGGTTTCCTGACCCTGGTGAGACCCCTGTCACCATCTGGTCCTGCTCAGATGAGGCATGACAAAGAATTACCTTGGGGTTTATTTATACATTATATTATCCAATAATATAATCAATGGTTCAATAATTTAAAGGACCATTATTCCCACATCCCAGACTGTAGCCTACCATCAACTCAAGATGGAACTTTGTATCCATTCATATACTGCAAAATTCACCTGAGCACTGTATACTGGTCTTCCCTGGCTGTCTGACCCTGCTGGAACACCTGTCACCATCTGATTCTCTTAAGATCCTTGTATGATGGGCATAGTGTTGTGTAATGACTGTGCACCATGACAGTGAAGCCTGTAGAGCTGTTTATAAACCGTGTCAGTGTGAAAAGTAGGGAATTACCAACATTAGCCTTACATCGCTATACTGACTCTAATAAAAACTCACATTGCGTTGTCAAAAAACGTCAGAATATCCGTCTTCAATGTTTGGCCTCTGCTTTCATCATTTGATTCAGGTCTAGTGTGATTGAGGTAAAAAAATAATAGCTAAAGATTGTGAGCTAGCTAGCTAGCTCTAATGGTAGCTACATCAACTGGCGAAAACTAGCCAAGTTAATGTACTTCTGTTGAAATGGGACAAAACAAAGGCTGCAAAACATTTCCACACAACAGCTGTGAACTGGCTGTGGTAGCTACTAGCTAGCTAATGTTAGTTAGAGAGTTTAGTCACTTCAGTCGAGAGAGAATGAAACGTTAGCTACCATTACATGTCAGTTACACTACTGGCTTAGCACTGGAAATAAATACTTTTTTCTGTTAAGTCAAACAGCAGTTACTTTGTCAGCTACATCAGTCAAATAAAGAGTAGACAGTTTCTGCTCTGCTTCTTTTTACAACTCGGAGAAAAAGCATAAAACACACAGACAACAGTTGCCTCTGTTTGCACTCTCTGTGGTGTCCGTGTAGTCCTAAATCCAGCTGGTTGAAACCGTCAAACAGCCTACCTGACAGCTCTGAGGCGTCTGCATGGTCCTAAAGTACACTGTTGCCACTTTTTATATCACAGTGCAATGATAAAACTGGGGGAGACAAAAATGCATATTCAGAATGTGTGGGGGTCATGTCCCCCCTGTCCCCAGTTGCGCCCCTGCTTCTAGATATTACTGAGCTGTTGGAGCTAGAAACATAAACATTTTGCTGCACCTGCGATGACATCTGCAAATCTATGTACGTGACCAATAAACTTTTTGATTTGAAATTTGGTTTGATGCTACTTAAAGGTGATTTGGCCATTTAAAAAGAACATGCACACACCTCATTCACTTCAAATTGATTGTTAGCTAATGGAAACTAAAGTTAGCTGAAGTTTGTAGCAGCTGTTTAAAGAACCAAACCATGGATGACTGTTTTTTCAGGCCCAGGAGACAACTTTCAGAGTGAGAAAACATCAAGTTGCAAAATCCTGAACTTCCTCATTCATTTCTTCTGTGTTTAGTGTCTTTCCGAAACCTCATGCATTTTCTTTTAAGTACGTATGTAGACTACTCAGTGAGTAGAAAATAATGACAGATCGTCAAATAGAATATAAAACAAATGGTGAGTACTGGTGAGTAGTATTCACCGTTTTTTAAAATATTCCTCACTTTTGTTTTGTATTCTATTTAATGATCAAAAGTATCAATCCATTCTGAGATTTTGTGTCATGGAAATGTCCTCTTATTGGTTCCTGATGGGGGCCTGTGGTTTCTCTGATTGGCTCCTGGCTGTTTTCCCCACCATTCTCCTTTCCATTCCAGAGTGTCTGTGCTATGGAAAGGATATGTAAGGGTCTGGCCAATTACCAGCAGGAAAATGACCTATGTATTTGGTTACTTACATTAACTTTAACAATCACCATCACATTAAAGTGTGTGTGGCGGGGGGGGGGGGGGGGGGGGTGTGTGTACAAAACACAGTTGCCATTAAAACCACAGCCCGTAAGATTCCCATTCAATTCAAGGGTTTTGAAAGCACAATTCCACAACATGTGGATCAAATGTATTTAAAATCATTGTGGGTAACAAAGTTTTCAAATGTATTTACATTTTACATTTACATTTAAGTCATTTAGCAGACGCTCTTATCCAGAGCGACTTACAAATTGGTGCATTCACCTTATGACATCCAGTGGAACAGCCACTTTACAATAGTGCATCTAAATCTTTTAAGGGGGGGGGGGGGGGGTCAGAAGGATTGCTTTATCCTATCCTAGGTATTCCTTGAAGAGGTGGGGTTTCAGGTGTCTCCGGAAGGTGGTGATTGACTCCGCTGTCCTGGCGTCGTGAGGGAGTTTGTTCCACCATTGGGGTGCCAGAGCAGCGAACAGTTTTGACTGGGCTGAGCGGGAACTGTACTTCCTCAGTGGTAGGGAGGCGAGCAGGCCAGAGGTGGATGAACGCAGTGCCCTTGTTTGGGAGTAGGGCCTGATCAGAGCCTGAAGGTACTGAGGTGCCGTTCCCCTCACAGCTCCGTAGGCAAGCACCATGGTCTTGTAGCGGATGCGAGCTTCAACTGGAAGCCAGTGGAGAGAGCGGAGGAGCGGGGTGACGTGAGAGAACTTGGGAAGGTTGAACACCAGACGGGCTGCGGCGTTCTGGATGAGTTGTAGGGGTTTAATGGCACAGGCAGGGAGCCCAGCCAACAGCGAGTTGCAGTAATCCAGACGGGAGATGACAAGTGCCTGGATTAGGACCTGCGCCGCTTCCTGTGTGAGGCAGGGTCGTACTCTGCGGATGTTGTAGAGCATGAACCTACAGGAACGGGCCACCGCCTTGATGTTAGTTGAGAACGACAGGGTGTTGTCCAGGATCACGCCAAGGTTCTTAGCGCTCTGGGAGGAGGACACAATGGAGTTGTCAACCGTGATGGCGAGATCGTGGAACGGGCAGTCCTTCCCCGGGAGGAAGAGCAGCTCCGTCTTGCCGAGGTTCAGCTTGAGGTGGTGATCCGTCATCCACACTGATATGTCTGCCAGACATGCAGAGATGCGATTCGCCACCTGGTCATCAGAAGGGGGAAAGGAGAAGATTAATTGTGTGTCGTCTGCATAGCAATGATAGGAGAGACCATGTGAGGTTATGACAGAGCCAAGTGACTTGGTGTATAGCGAGAATAGGAGAGGGCCTAGAACAGAGCCCTGGGGGACACCAGTGGTGAGAGCGCGTGGTGAGGAGACAGATTCTCGCCACGCCACCTGGTAGGAGCGACCTGTCAGGTAGGACGCAATCCAAGCGTGGGCCGCGCCGGAGATGCCCAACTCGGAGAGGGTGGAGAGGAGGATCTGATGGTTCACAGTATCAAAGGCAGCTGATAGGTCTAGAAGGATGAGAGCAGAGGAGAGAGAGTTAGCTTTAGCAGTGCGGAGCGCCTCCGTGATACAGAGAAGAGCAGTCTCAGTTGAGTGACTAGTCTTGAAACCTGACTGATTTGGATCAAGAAGGTCATTCTGAGAGAGATAGCAGGAGAGCTGGCCAAGGACGGCACGTTCAAGAGTTTTGGAGAGAAAAGAAAGAAGGGATACTGGTTTGTAGTTGTTGACATCGGAGGGATCGAGTGTAGGTTTTTTCAGAAGGGGTGCAACTCTCGCTCTCTTGAAGACGGAAGGGTCGTAGCCAGCGGTCAAGGATGAGTTGATGAGCGAGGTGAGGTAAGGGAGAAGGTCTCCGGAAATGGTCTGGAGAAGAGAGGAGGGGATAGGGTCAAGCGGGCAGGTTGTTGGGCGGCCGGCCGTCACAAGACGCGAGATTTCATCTGGAGAGAGAGGGGAGAAAGAGGTCAGAGCACAGGGTAGGGCAGTGTGAGCAGAACCAGCGGTGTCGTTTGACTTAGCAAACGAGGATCGGATGTCGTCGACCTTCTTTTCGAAATGGTTGACGAAGTCGTCTGCAGAGAGGGAGGAGGGGGGGGGGGGGGGGAGGAGGATTCAGGAGGGAGGAGAAGGTGGCAAAGAGCTTCCTAGGGTTAGAGGCAGATGCTTGGAATTTAGAGTGGTAGAAAGTGGCTTTAGTAGCAGAGACAGAAGAGGAAAATGTAGAGAGGAGGTTGTGAAAGGATGCCAGGTCCGCAGGGAGGCGAGTTTTCCTCCATTTCCGCTCGGCTGCCCAGAGCCCTGTTCTGTGAGCTCGCAATGAGTCGTCGAGCCACGGAGAGGGAGGGGAGGACCGAGCCGGCCTGGAGGATAGGGGACATAGAGAGTCAAAGGATGCAGAAAGGGAGGAGAGGAGGGTTGAGGAGGCAGAATCAGGAGATAGGTTGGAGAAGGTTTGAGCAGAGGGAAGAGATGATAGGATGGAAGAGGAGAGAGTAGCGGGGGAGAGAGAGCGAAGGTTGGGACGGCGCGATACCATCCGAGTAGGGGCAGTGTGGGAAGTGTTGGATGAGAGCGAGAGGGAAAAGGATACAAGGTAGAGGTCGGAGACTTGGAGGGGAGTTGCAATGAGGTTAGTGGAAGAACAGCATCTAGTAAAGATGAGGTCAAGCGTATTGCCTGCCTTGTGAGTAGGGGGGGAAGGTGAGAGGGTGAGGTCAAAAGAGGAGAGGAGTGGAAAGAAGGAGGCAGAGAGGAATGAGTCAAAGGTAGACGTGGGGAGGTTAAAGTCACCCAGAACTGTGAGAGGTGAGCCGTCCTCAGGAAAGGAGCTTATCAAGGCATCAAGCTCATTGATGAACTCTCAGAGGGAACCTGGAGGGCGATAAATGATAAGGATGTTAAGCTTGAAAGGTCTGGTAACTGTGACAGCATGGAATTCAAAGGAGGCGATAGACAGATGGGTAAGGGGAGAAAGAGAGAATGACCACTTGGGAGAGATGAGGATCCTGGTGCCACCACCCCGCTGACCAGAAGCTCTCGGGGTGTGCGAGAACACGTGGGCAGACGAAGAGAGAGCAGTAGGAGTAGCAGTGTTATCTGTGGTGAGCCATGTTTCCGTCAGTGCCAAGAAGTCGAGGGACTGGAGGGAAGCATAGGCTGAGATGAGCTCTGCCTTGTTGGCCGCAGATCGGCAGTTCCAGAGGCTACCGGAGACCTGGAACTCCACGTGGGTCGTGCGGGCTGGGACCACCAGGTTAGGGTGGCCGCGGCCACGCGGTGTGAAGCGTTTGTATGGTCTGTGCAGAGAGGAGAGAACAGGGATAGACAGACACATAGTTGACAGGCTACAGAAGAGGCTACGCTAATGCAAAGGAGATTAGAATGACAAGTGGACTACATGTCTCGAATGTTCAGAAAGTTAAGCTTACGTTGCAAAAAAAAATTAAAAATCTTATTGACTAAAATGATATGGTACTGCTGGCTGGTGAAGTAGGCTGGCTAGCAGTGGCTGCGTTGTTGAAAGTGTAGCTGGCTAGGTAACCTCGACAATTTCTCTAAATTTCTCTAAACTACACAATTATCTTGGATACAAGGACAGCAAAGACAACTATGTAGCTAGCTAACACTACGCTAATCAAGTCGTTCCGTTGTAATGTAAGTTTATACAGTGCTGCTATTCGGTAGAAGTTGGCTAGCTAGCAATGTTAGCTAGCAGTGTTGACTAGGTAGGAGAACGGCAGCGCGGCGGACGAAAATAGCTGGCTAGTTAACCGATAATTACCCAAAACTACACAATTATCTTAGATACAAAGATAGCAAAGACAACTATGTAGCTAGCTAACACTACACTAATCAAGTCGTTCCGTTGTAATGTAATCGTTTCTACAGTGCTGCTATTCGGTGGCTAGCTGGCTAGCTAGCAGGGGTTGACTACGTTACGTTACGTTAGGACGAAAATAGCTGGCTAGCGAACCTCAATAACTACACAATTATCTTTGATACAAAGACGGCTATGTAGCTAGCTAAGTAGCTAGCTAAGATCAAACAAATCAAAGATAGCAAAGACAACTGTGTAGCTAGCTAACACTACACTAATCAAGTCGTTCCGTTGTAATGCAATCGTTTCTACAGTGCTGCTATTCGGTGGCTAACTGGCTAGCTAGCAGTGTTGACTACGTTACGTTACGTTAGGACGAAAATAGCTGGCTAGCGAACCTCAATAACTACACAATTATGTTTGATACAAAGACGGCTATGTAGCTAGCTAAGATCAAACAAATCAAACCGTTGTACTGTAATGAAAATGAAATGGTAATACTACCTGTGGAGCGAAGCGGAATGCGACTACTCCCTCCAACCCGGAAGTGCATTGTATTTCCATTGGGGGCAATGAAGGGTCATTTTAATTACTGATAACCTTATTGACTCTCGAAGAACTGAAATGTATGGTTCAACAATCTTCACCTATCATAACCCCAAATTTAGGGTTGTGTAACTCCATAATGTTTTTGGTGTTGGGTCTTTGTATGCAATCCAGATGTACCTTCAACATATGTTAAGGACTTTTATATAGATCTCATGGACTGTCTGTCCTTTCTTGCATCCGTAGTTCAGTCTAAAAATGTAAGAGGGTTTTTCAAGGCCCCATCCCTCAAACCAAGTTGCGGCCAGGACTGCCGCTGTGCTGAAAACACAAACTCCTGATTGTGGCTTTAAAGAAACCTGGCCTCGTCCAGTAGACTCACTGGTTGTTATGTGAAATTACGCAGTTCGTTTCTGCGATTAATGAAGACTAAAACGCATGTGATTGTGGGATTTGGACATGAGAACACAATCATGGTTCAAGGTAACAGATTTTTGACAGTCTTACCTCAGAGCTACACCAAGTATAGAGAAGTAGAAGTGCCGAGTGGTCATTATTGAGTATTCATGCCTCCACTCTCTGTTCCTCTCTCACACTTACACCCACACACTTGTGGTATTAATCCTCTTATGAGATGTTAGTAAGATCCTCTTTTTCCTCCAAACATTGAATCTATACTGTGGCATGGCTGACTGGTTCAGAATGGTCAGCCTTTACTGACATGCGGCCTTCACAGAAGTCAGAGTATTCATGCTTCGGGGAGCTTTCATACGCATCCAATAAATTGGTCTGCACCTCACCACTCGTAGTGATTCAGGGCTAATCTCTATAGCCATCCAGCTAATTAAAAGCAACTGGCTGAACAAAAAGACAAGACCTTACCTCTTCTGAGATGTTGGAGTCCGTTTCCCGGTGTTTGACATAGGAGCTCAGCCAAGATAGCATGACATAAATAGGCTGCACCGTTTTCACACCTGCATCTCCATCCCGAATCTTCCCCATTTCCCCCCAGCAAAATTAGCCTACATTTAGGCTACTGTTTATGTTGAAGTAAAAATCTGAATGTAATGGATGTCAAGCCCAATACATGTTCATGTTCTCATCAATCAACTGCATTACAGTTAAAAACTACTTTGACTACGACCACCGATTTGAGTTGGAGACGTTCGTGGCCATGCACTCATGGGTGAATGAGGGGACTGAGCACGCACCTTTGTGGGGCACACGTGTATACAGTACATGACCTGACAGCAAGCAAGCATTTAGATAGGCTTTCTCTGACCTACTCTGAATTATTTCACAGTTATAGGGATGGTTTCCCAGACACAGATTAAGTCAAGTCATGGACTAAAAAAACACTTTTATTGGAGATCTTCATTGAGCATGGTTTTTAGTCCAGGAGCATGCTTAGTCTGGGAAAGCAGCCCATACAGTTATGAGTGTTAACCTAGGAGCCTGTAAAACCAGAGGAGGTGTTGAGTGGATACAACATGACACATTACCCACCCTGTTGAGTGCGCTCTAGGGGAAAGTTTCCCTTAGATCTAAGACCAGCTTCCTCTTCTTCAATCATAACCGTAACCAATAGTTTGGAAAATACAAAAGTGACCCAAGATCAGCTTCTATCACACAACATTGTCTATCCTCTCTTTGCTGGGGCACTGGGTCTGAAATGTTGAAATCAATTGATTTACCATCTTCTTGATACTGTTTTTAGGCTCTGTCTGGCAGGCAGCAACCCACTGCTAAAGTTTCCCTCTGTCTTCCAGACATTTTACAGTGCTCCTATGGGCACATTGTTGCTTCTCCTAATGGACTATGCCTCTGCTCTAAAGATAGTATTTGCCTTTTCAAAGGAATGGAAAAATAGCAAATAAGGTATCATTTTGGTTTGTATGCTCAGATCAAGGACCTCCATTTTCAGCCATTGTTTTGATAGGTGCCATTGCTTATGATCCTTTTAATCCAATCGGTGTTTGTTTAAGAGTCGGTCAATGGCTGGATTCTATTGTCGTTTTCTTGCAATGCCCTCGTTAGTGAATTGTTTTCAAAGGCTGTGTGTGTGTTCTTTCTCTCTCCAGGCCCCTTTTGTCTAATCCAAACCTTCTGGATGGTTCTGTGTGGAGGCTAGTCAGATATGAGAGATGACAGCCAGAACAGACACTGGCAAGACGGAGTGTTGGACAGGATTGCAGGAAAACAGTCTGCTCTCTGAGTGAGTGAGTGTGAGTGTGAGTGTGAGTGTGACCTAGTAACTGAAAGGTTGCAAGTTCGAATCCCTGAGCTGACAAGGTACAAATCTGTTGTTCTGCCCCTGAACAAGGCAGTTAACCCACTGTTCCTAGGCTGTCATTGAAAATAAGAATTTGATCTTAACTGACTTGCCTAGTTAAATAAAGATTTTTTTTAAATATATTTTTTAAAACACACACATTCTTTCATGTATTGTGCATGTGCACATAGTCTGACTCCCATTTCCACACTCTCTCTCTTTCTTTCTTTCTCGTTCGTACTTTTTTACATGTGCTCAAAGTCTGACTCCTATTTTCACACACACACACACACACACACACACACACACACACACACACACACACACACACACACACACACACTCTGTCATGTACTATGCATGGCCACATAGTCTAAAACCCATTTACATCTCGGATGTCCACCCGGACCCGTCCAATGAAAACCAGATGAGCGGTGATTTGATGCCGGGTTTCTGTGACAAACTACATCAGTGTTATGTATCTCTCTATCATATAATGATCATATGAAATTGAGTAATAGCGCTTGTCTGTGTGATTTGATCTATAGTTTGAGGGAAGAACCTCTATGAGCACAAGACTTTGAAAATACGTATTTTCAATGTCTTGTGCTCACTGGGATAGATGTACTTGAACATTTGAGGCTAATGGATAACACTTCATTTCACAAGTAAGGTCTATGAAAAGATGAAAGATTGGGAGGGGTGAGCTATGCTTCAAAATGGACCATTACATTTGTGGTGGAGCTTGAGGAGAGCAAACCATTTCCAATGGGATTATTTCATCAGTCAAATGGAGGCGGTTGCTGTACTTACAGGAAGTTCGCATCAATGCTGAGTAGTGTCTGCGTCATCTGGTCAAATTAAAGCTAACCATAGGGACTGGGAAGAGTATGGGAATAATAAATTGTAATGCGAAGGCGACTTTGGGGGGAGTTCACTAACCAAGGTATCACATAATTCAAGTTGAACTCCACTAGGGTTGGACTCCCTGTTTAACTCCCTGTTCCCTCATGGTTCTCCCACACATAAACATATACATTTTCACATAAACATTTGTTTGATCAAAGCCAAGTGAACGCCTGTTTTATTTGAAAATTACACAGGATGTGCATGTACAAAGGAACTTATCCTAGACCCAATCGAGTCAAACATTTTTGATTTTTGGGATCCACTAGGTTGCAGTCGGACTGCGCTGAATGACTGATTGGCAAATCACCTTGCATCCCATATAGCTATCATTATGTGAACCTCTACTCAATAGGGGGAGCTGTTAGCACTTTTTTTTTCTGGACGTTGCCAAATTAAACTGCCCAGTACTCAATTCTTGCTCATACAATATGCATATTATTATTATTATTGGATAGAAAACACTCTCTAGTTTCTATAGCCGTTTGAATTATGTCTCTGAGTGGAACAGAACTCATTCTACAGCACTTTCATGACAGGGAGTGAGATTTCAGAAATCTTGGCCCCTGTTCCCAGGTCAGTTTTAAGGTCCCTGTGAATGCTATGGGGATACAAACACTGCCTATGTCTTCCTCTATATGTCAGTAAGTGGTGACACTTTGAATGGAGTCGATTGCGCAATCAGGGCCTGTATAAAAGACCAATGACCGGAAGTACATTTCTTTTCGTCTCTGCGCCTGACGCACGATGGACGTCGGACTGGCCTCCTTCCAAGCTGTTGTTTAGCCAGTAATATATCTCCGGTCATGTTTTTACTCGTTATAGGTGTTAAAAACATCATAAGGTAGTTAATTTAAACCGTTTTATAGCAATTTATATCCGTTTAGGGCGATTTTATGGCATTTCTGTGTGACGCACTTCGAGGAGCTGGGCACTTTTCTAGTACATGGTGAACGTTAGTGGCCATTTCGACGGGACAAGGGGACATATTTCGACCAAAAGACGATTAGACCCGCGAAAGGATTCATTGCCCAAGATTCTGATGGCAGTTCAGCTAATAGTAAGAACTATTTATGATGATAAATCGTTGTTCTGTCGAAAAATGTTAAACGCTTATGCCGCCATTTTCTTTGGGGTAGCTTCGCTTTGGCGCAACCTGTATTGAACAGTAAGGATAATTTAAAAAATGTAATTCAGCGATTGCATTAAGAACTAAATTGTCTTTCAATCGCTGTCTACCCTGTATTTTTTTGTCAAGTTTATGAGTATTTATGCATTAGACAAGATCACTGTCCAATATGGCGCCCGACATTTTCTGACCAGCTTGGCTACTTTTCTCATTGTATAACCACGATTTTGGTGGCTAAATATGCACATTTTCGAACAAACTCTATATGTATGTTGTAATATGATGTTACAGGAGTGTCATCTGAAGAATTCTGAGAAGGTTAGTGAAAAAATTAATACATTTTGGTGGTGATAATGCTATCGCTCTTTTTGCCGTGAATCAATGCTGGGGTAATGTTTGCACATGTGGTATGCTAATATAACGATTTATTGTGTTTTCTCTGTAAGACACTTAGAAAATCTGAAATATTGTCTGGATTCACAGGATCTGTGTCTTTCAATTAGTGTACGCTGTGTATTTTTAAGAAATGTTTTATTATTAGTAATTAGGTAATACACGTTGCTCTCTGTATTTATTCTAGTCGAGTTGTGATGGTGGGTGCAATTGTAAACTATGATTTCTACCTGAAATATGCACATTCTTCTAACAAAACCTATCCTATACAATAAATATGTTATCAGACTGTCATCTGATGAGGTTTTTTCTTGGTTAGTGGCTATCAATATCTTTATTTGGCCGAATTGGTGATAGCTACTGGTGGAGAGAAAAAATGGTGGACAATGAAAAATGGTGTCTTTTGCTAACGTGGTTAGCTAATAGATTTACATATTGTGTCTTCCCTGTAAAACATTTTACAAATCAGAAATGATTGCTGGTTTCACATGAAGTGGATCTTTCATCTGGTATCTTGGACTTGTGATTGAATGATATTTAGATGCTACTATTTACTTGTGACGCTATGCTAGCTATGCTATTCAGCTTTTTTACTGGTGGGGGAGGTGGGGGGTGCTCCCGGATCCGGGTTTCTGAGGCGGTAGAAGAGATATGTGATTCTGCGGCTCGCCTTGCTCAAACTGATCCTTTCTTACACATTAAGTCTATTTGTATCCAGGACAGATATTCCAAGCTCAGGTTCTGTCGTGTAATGAATTGTGCCTTGCCACATGGGAACAGAAAAGGATTTTTGGAACATCTGTGCATCTACCAGAAAATGTATACACAGACCTATCCTGATAGTTAAGGCTACAACTACAACCACAATGGTGCCGGAGGAGATGGCTGCCATTTTACGGCTTCCTAAACAATTGTGCTATTGTGTGTGTTTTTTCATATTATTTGTAACTTATTTTGTACGTAATGTTTCTGCCACCGTCTCTTTTGACTGAAAAGAGCTTCTGGATGTCAGGACGGCGATTACTCTCCTCGTACTGGACAAAGATTTTTTCTTTAACGAGTCAGACGCAAAGGATTTACTTCAGACACCCGACAAGGCCCAAATCCCAGTCATTCGCATGAGAAAGAGAGATCGGGTAAGTAGGTTGGTGTGCCTTGTAAGGATCCGACGGCGACTGGGTAATCTGCCTCTACCATCAGTCCTATTAGCAAAATTAGCAAAATTAACAAAATAGATGAGCTACTATCACAAATATCCTACCAACGGGACATTAAAAACTGTAATATCTTATGTTTCACTGAGTCGTGGCTGAACAACGACATGGATAACATACAGCTGGTGGGTTTTACGCTGCATCGGCAAGATAGAACAGCTGTCTCCGGTAAGACAAGGAGTGGTGTATTTGTAAACAACAGCTGGTGCACGAAATCTAATATTAAGGAAGTCTCGAAGTTTTGCCCGCTGGAGGTAGAGCATCTCATGATAAGCTGTAGACCACACTATTTACCAAGAAAGTTTTCATCTGTATTTTTCGTAGAATTTTATTTACCACCACAAACCGATGTTGGCACTAAGACCGCACTCAGTGAGCTGTATAAGGTCATAAGAAAATAGGAATACGCTCATCCAGAGGCGGCGCTCCTAGTGGCCGGGGACTTTAATGCAGGGAAACTTAAATAATGAGCCTTTTGGACCTAGACTTGACGCTCCGGTACCGCGTGTCATGCGGTAGCAGAGAGAACAGTCTATGACTTGGGTGACTGGAGTCTTTGACTTTTTGGGGCCTTCCTCTGACACCTAGTATATAAGTTCTGGATGGCAGGAAACTTGGACCCAGTGATGTACTGGGCCATACGCACTACCCTCTGTAACGCCTTAAAGTCAGATGCCGAGCAATTGCATACCAGGCGGTTATTCAACCGGTCAGGATGCTCTCGATGGTGCAGCTGTAGAACTTTGAGGATCTGGGGACCCGTGCCAAATCTTTTCAGTCTCCTGAGGGGAAAAAGGCATTGTCCTGCCTTCTAAATGACGTGTTTGGTCCATGATAGTTTGTTGGTGGTGTGGACACCAAGGAACTTGAAACTCTCGACCCGCTCCACTACATCCCCGTCGATGTGAATGGGGGCGTGTTCGGTCCACATTTTCCTGTAGTCCATGATCATCTCTTTTGACTTGCTCACGTTGAGGGAAAGGTTGTTGTCCTGGCACCACACTGCCAGGTCTCTGACCTCCCTATAGGCTGTCTCATTGTTGTCGGTGATCAGGCCTACCACCATTGTGTCATCAGCAAACTTAATGATGGTGTTGGAGTAGTGCTTGGCCACGCAGTCGTGGGTGAACAGGGAGTACAGGAGGGGGCCGGTCATGCACCCCTGAGGTGCACGCAACCCTGAGAGGCCAGTCAGGAAGTACAGAATCCAGTTGCAGAAGGAGGTGTTTAGTCCCAGGGTCCTTAGCTTAGTGATGAGCTTTGTGTGCACTATGGTGTTGAACACTGAGCTGTAGTTAATTAACAGAATTCTCACATAGGGGTTCCTTTTGTCCAGGTGTGAAAGGGCAGTGTAGTGCGATTGATTTTACGTCATCTGTGGATTTTCCGGTGGCAGTATGCGAATTGGAGTGGGTGTAGAGTTTGGTGGTACGCTTGAAACATGCAGGTAATACAGACTCAGAGGTTGAAAATGCCTGTGAAAACACTTGCCAGTTGGTCCGTACATGCTCTGAGTACACGTCCTGGTAATCCATCTGGCCCTGGGGCCTTGTGAATGTTCATCTGTTTAAAGGTCTTGCTCACATTGGCTACGGAGAGCGTGATCACACAGTTGTACAGAACAGCTGGTGCTCTCCTGCATGCTTCCGTGTTGCTTGCCTCGAAGCGGGCATAAAAGGCATTTAGCCCGTCTGATAGGCTTACGTCACTGGGCAGTTCTCGGCTGGGTTTCCCTTTGTAGTCCGTAATAGTTTGCAAGCCCTGCTACATCCGACGAGCATCAGAGCCAGTGTAGTAGGATTAAATCTTAGTTCTTTATTGATGCTTTGCCTATTTGATGGTTCGTCTGAGGGCATAGCGGATTTCTTATTAACGTCCGGATGAGTGTCCCACTCCTTGAAAACGGCAGCTCTAGCCTTTAGCTTGGTGCGGGTGTTGCCTGTAATCCATGGCTTCTGGTTGTTATATGTACGTACGGTCACTGTGGGGACGACGTTGTCAATGCACGTATTGATGAAGCCGGTGACTGAGGTGGTATACTCCTCAATGCCATTGGATGAATCCCGGAACATATTCCAGTCTGTGCTAGCAAAAGAGTCCTGTAGCGTAGCATCCGCGTCATCTGACCACTTCCATATTGAGCGAGTCACTGGTGCTTCCTGCTTTAGTTTCTGCTTGCAAGTAAGTTTCTGCTTCTTTGTCCAGTTCGAGCTGAGTAATCACTGTTCTGATATCCAGAAGCGGTCTTTTCGGTCACAAGAGACAGTACCATCAACATTATGTACAAAATGATTTAAACAATGTGAAAAAACACACAAAATAGCACAATTGGTTAAGAGCTTGTAAAAAGAGCCTGCGATGAATCGGTTCAATGGCGTAATGGGCATTGTATGGTCAATTTTATGGTCCATTGTGGTATTTAAAGAAACACACTGGTAAGTAGTATTAGGGTTCTATTTAATCCATATTGCGGAAGGTGAGTGTTACAGTGAGATTGGAATTTAAAGGCAATATTACCACGCTTAAGGAGACTGCAGTCAAGGTAAACACTGCATATGTCGGCTCAATTGGCAATTACCTTTAAATTACTATCGCACAATCTGTAATGCTTCAGCGATACAGATTGAATAGAGCCCTTAGTCAGGCTATGAAACTCCAGTTTCTTTATTTTCTCTTGGGCCATCCTACAGTATGTCACCTCGGAGATCCTAGGGCTTTTTATAGGTCTGTGGTTCAAACTCAGGAATGAGGATTGAGAGGACATTCTTTGGCCCAGCTGGGTGTGTGTACTTGTGTGTCTAAGAGCACATCTTTTATTGGGTAAGCGGCACACAATTGTGGGAAAGAGAACACAATACCTAGGGATCAGTGGAGGCTCCTCAGAGGAGGAAGGGGAGGACCATACTCCTCAGTGAATTTCATAAAAATACAAATAGAAATATTAAAGAAACATTTAAGTTATCCTTTTTAGATAAAATTATACTAAATCTATTTACAAATAATTGCTTAAAACACACTGTTTTGCAATGAAGGTCTACAGTAGCCTCAACAGCACTCTGTAGAGCAGCAGCACGGTGTAGCCGAAGGACAGCTCGTTTCCGTTCTTCTCTGGGTACATTGACTTCAGTACAAAAACTTGGAGGCTCATGGTTCTCACGGCCTTCCATAGACTTCCGCTGATTCTGTTGAAAAAACGTTTCTTAAACAGAAGCAAACGGAGCGAAACAGAGATAAACATACCTACATTTGTCCAATAGAACTCCCCTTTGCAACTGTTGGACTAATGATTACACCCTAGATCGCCTCAATGCAGACAAGAGTGTGCAAGGCGGTATTGGAAGTGTCACTGTCTGTCACCTTGATTACTCCAATGTTTTTCTCGACATGTGCACCTACATTGTAAACTTTCATTCATAGGCTAGGTTGTACAAACCTCATGATGGGTATAGTAGCCTAAACCTATCGATGTTACATTAAGCTGGGTGAATGGAATATGAATGACAGTCATCCAATATGATGTAATAGAAATAAGACCATGCTCATAATTTTTTTTTTGCCCTCCCTTATGCCCTCATCTTAAACGTCACCGACCGCCACTTCTAGGGATGCAGGTGGGTACCTAGTGAGGAGCCTTGCTTCGAGACTTAGTGGCTGTGTGGGTACAGTAAATGGAAATCTGTACATTATTTCAGTGAGCTCACAGGGGACAACAAGTGCAAATAGACGTAAATATGATGTCACTTCCCGTCCCCGTGGTCAGTGTGGCTTATAATCACAGAGGATTTGAGCTGTGTCTGAAAACATGACTAGCTGTCAAATCCTTGCTTTCTCTATTATTTTTTCCTCAATTCCTCCCAAAGCTCATTGGTGGAGGATGTCCGATGGAGGGAACTTGGATCCTCTCCTCCAATGCGCTTTGAAATCAATAGAGGAAACAAAGACGGAGGAAGACAGGATTTGACAGCAAGCAAATCCTCTACGGGCTAGATGCAGTTTCCATATACCAGTTATTTCCTTTCAAATCAATCAAGGCAACTGAACAAGTGCACATTTTGGGAGAAAGGAGAGATTGGGATGCAACCAATGTCTCCCTCTAGACCAGAGGTGCACAATTGGCGGACCTCGGCCCGGGTTCGGACCGAGTGAAGGTTCTCTCTGGACCTCGACACATAACTCATAAATAATTGATAAATTAAATACTGATGAAACATCCCTTTTTTTCAATGTACACATATGCGCTGGCTCAGCGCAGCTGGGAAGGTCCCAGACAGCGCCCCATACTACTGTGTGTTGTCCAATCACGTGCATTATTTAAATCACTTCGCGAAACTGAGCCAATCAAAGCGAATGTTTACAATGCATGTTAGGAGACTGATGTCAAGAGAGAGAGACAACGAGAGAAGCAAAGGCGGAAGCGAGAGGAGAAATTATAGAATGGCGTGCTCAAAAGTCAGGAAAGTTGATACAGAAAATCGAGCTTTCAAAGAGGAGTGGACAGACAAATATGCCTTTATCCTTCCCACAGCGAGTGTCAAACCACTCTGCCTGATATGTTGAGAGACCGTGGCTCTAATAAAAAGTGCCAACGTGAAGCGCCCCTACGAGATAAAGCACAGATCTTTTGAGCAAACATATCCACAGAAGTCTGAGGTGAGGGCACGCAAAACAAACCAACTCAAAGCGCAGTATGATTGGTCCACCAGAGTCCTCTCCCATGCATTCACTGCCCAACAATATGCAAACGAATGTTCACTAAAAATAGCTTGGATTTTGGGTCAACACCAAAAGCCATTTACTGACGGGGGAGTGGTGATGTAGTGCATGAATGCTGTTGCTGAAACTTTACTTGACGGTAAACAAAAAGATGAGCTGTGTGAAAAGATCAAGCAAATCCCAATGTCACGTACAACAAAAAAGAGTGAAATACTAACAGAGGATGTTTTAACACAGCTTGATGAAGCTATACGGAGTGCACCCTGCATAGCATTAGCTGTAGATGAATCTATTGATGTGAGTGATAATGCCCAGCTTGTGGTGAATGTTCGATTTTACCACACAGAGAACAAGGAATTATGTGAAGAACTGTTAGGTACCACTCGAGACACATACAAGAGGAAAGGATATAATCATGTCCATAAAGGAGATGCTGAGAAAGAGGGGGATAGGTCTATAACAAGTGGTCTCTATCACCTCAGACGAGGTGGGGCCCTGCCATGATAGGAAGTGAAGGAGCTGTGGAACGGCTGAAAGAAGACAACCATGATCCTACAGCTTACCACTGCATCATTCATCAGTCTGTCCTGTGCACCAATCTGTCAGAAGAGTATGCTGAAGTGATGAATACAATGATGAAACTCATCAACTTCCTCAGGGCATCCTCATCTCATCAACATCGCCTGCTGAGAGAACTGAAAGAAGTTGAGGCAAATGCAAATGACCTACTGCTGCACAACAATGTAAGATGACTCAGTAAATGTAGGGTGTTGGAATGCTTTTGGTCCATTCGAAAGGAAATAACAGCTTTCCTAGTACAGCTCAAGAGTCAGAAGGCAACCAAGTTTTCACTTTTTTTGCAAGACGAGAGCAAAATGGATATTGTTGCTTTTTTGGTAAACATCACATCACACTTTAATGAGCACAACGTGAAACTACAGGGCAAGAACAATTCAGTTTGTGATTTGATGACATCTGTCCTCTCCTTCCAGAGGAAACTGGAAGTGTTCAATGAAGATCTTCAAGGAGACTGTGCACACTTCCCAAAAGTGCAGGAACAGATTCAGGGTGAGAGAGATGTTTCTCCTCATGTTGACTTCATTGATAAGCTGATTGGAAACTTCAGAAATCGCTTTGACAGCTTCAGCCTTGGACAGCAGCTCCTTCTTCTAATTGAGAATCCATTCCTCATCACAGATGTCAGGGGATTTTCAAAGGATGTGACACAGACCTTCAAGTGGGCACATGCTGGATCTCTACAGATGGAACTGATTGATCTGCAAGCAAATGTTGCACTAAGAGAGCACTTTCAACTAACTGATCATGACACTTTCTGGCTGCAGCCTGTGTCTGAGACTGTTTCCCCTTGTCTAACCAAAGTAGAACTACACACCTTGACCATGTTTGGCTCAGTTGTGAGTCTTCTTTCTCCACTATGAACATCATTAAAAATAAGTACTGTTTTAGACTCACCAATGAGCACCTACATACAGTATGTGCATGAGAATGGCACTGACTGATTCCATTCCAGCCAAGGTTCAAATTACTGGCAGGGCAAGCAAAAGCCTACTTCTCTCACTAAAGAAGAGAGATGGAGAAGTGAAGTGGGAGAGAGACGGAAAGGTAAATATTAAACCTGTGGTATATTAAACCTGTGGTTTTTTATTTGTAAAAAAATCTCAGCACTTTTTTCAGAAACAGGCACTTTTGTTATTTTTTTGTGTGAAGATGCTTGAAATAGTTTTATTTATGATTAGGCTGCATATTTATTTTATCTCATGTTTAATGTGTCTGCATTAAAATTTGCAATAAATATTGTTGAAATGTTATTGAAATGTAGTACTTTGCTTATTAGCTATACATATACAAGAACTACATATGCCCCCAAATCATAGCGCACGTTAGACATTTTAATGGTTTGGACCTATTGGGGAAGAAAATGTTAGTCACTGGACCTCTTTGAATTCTAATTGTGCACCCCTGCTCTAGACGTCCATGTTGACTCACTGTGATGATGAATATCTGAAGTGGAGAATCCTTGTCACTTCCAGAACGAGACATTAGTACTGTTATTCTTCCTGTGGCTAACCGCACTTTAGCCTGGGAAAACCACGTTTTCCAGCTGCTGTCCTCCCTTCGTCTTCCAAAATGTAATGTCAGAGATATTAACAGCCAAAGCAGTCTGGAGACGGTTCAAATGCTACTATAAATCCCCAAGGAGTAGTCAATGACTATTCATCATTTACACTGTGACTTTTTCCCACCTCTACTCTCCTATAATTGTCCATAACCCTGTTATTTCAGGCCCAGTTACATGTTTTACAGGCTTCGCACTGTGACTATTCTCTTTAAAACCCACGCCGAAACGCATGCACACATACACAAACACTGGGCACGTTCCTCTGCCCAGGCGTTGCTGAGACATGCCAGATCTTACTACACCTGGATAGCTCTGTTCGTCATAGTTTGTCAACATTGTTACATTCTACTCGCATTACTGGTCACAGTCACAGAATCACACAGACACAATTACAGGTTTAGTCCAAACGTATTATTTTGTTCAAGTTTACAGCCAATGTATTTCACTATAGTAAACACAGACACTACCGTTCAAAAGTTTGGGGTCACTTAGAAATGTCCTTGTTTTCCATGAAAACATACATAAAATGAGTTGCAAAATGAATAGGGAATATAGTCCAGACTTATAGTCAAGGTTATAAATAATTATTTTTAATTTAAATAATAATTGTTTCCTTCAAACTTTGCTTTCGTCAAAGAATCCTCCATTTGCAGCAATTACAGCCTTGCAGACCTTTGGCATTTTAGTTGTCGATTGGTTGAGGTAATCTGAAGAGATTTCACCACATGCTTCCTGAAGCAGGTCCCACAAGTTGGATTGGCTTGATGGGCACTTCTTACGTACCACACGGTCAAGTTGCTCCCATAACAGCTCAATAGGGTTGAGATCCGGTGACCGTGCTGGTCACTCCATTATAGACAGAATACCAGCTGACTGCTTCTTCCCTAAATAGTTCTTGCATAGTTTGGAGCTGTGCTTTGGGTCATTGCCCTGTTGTAGGAGGACATTGGCTCCAATTAAGCGCCGTCCACAGGGTATGGCATGGCGTTGCAAAATGGAGTGATAGCCTTCCTTCTTCAAGATCCCTTTCACCCTGTACAAATCTCCCACTTTACCACCACCATGGTGTCAAGTACTCCTCCAGCATCTTTTCATTTTTTCTGCGTCTCACGAATGTTCTTCTTTGTGATCCGAACACCTTAAAATTAGATTCGTCTGTCCATAACACTTTTTTCCAATCTAGCTTTGTCCAGTGTTTGTGTTATTTTGCCCATCTTAATCTTTACTTTTTATTGGCCAGTCTGAGATATGCCTTTTTCTTTGTAACTCTGCCTAGAAGGCCAGCATCCCGGAGTCGCCTCTTCACTGTGGATGTTGAGACTGGTGTTTTGTGGGTACTATTTAATGAAACCGCTTGTGAGGCATCTGTTTCTCAAACAGACTGTCCTCTTGCTCAGTTGTGCACCGGGTCCTCCCACTTCTCTTTCTATTCTGGTTAGGGCCAGTTTGCGCTGTTCTGTGAAGGGAGTAGTTGTACGAGATCTTCAGTTTCTTGGCAATTTCTCGCATGGAATCGCCTTCATTTCTCAGAACAAGAATAGACTGACGAGTTTCATAAGAAAGTGCTTTGTTTCTGGCCATTTTGAGCCTGTAATTGAGCCCACAAATTCTGATGCTCCAGGTACTCAACTAGTCTAAAGAAGGCCAGTTTTATTGCTTCTTTAATCAGAACAACAGTTTTCAGCTGTGGTAACACAATTGCAAAAGGGTTTTCTAATGATCTATTAGCCTTTTAAAATGATAAACTTGGATTAGCTAACGCAACGTGCCATTGGAACACAGGAGTGATGGTTGCTGATAATTGCCCTCTGTACGCCGGTGTAGATATTCCATTCAAAATCAGCCGTTTCAAGCTACAATAGTAATTTACAACATTAACAATGTCTACACTGTATTTCTGATCAATTTGATGTTAAAAACAAGGACATTTCTAAGTGACACCAAACGGTAGTGTACTTCCTGGTAGCCTCCACTGTGAATAGTAAATGCATGGCCGCCGGTCTGATGCAGGGTGTTGTCTAGAAGCTTTTGTCAAAATGTACTTTACGTAGCAGGTTTAGGAGAACTTACACAGCAGGTTAGGAAAATTAACTTAGCAGGTTAGGAGAATTAGGTTATGGTTATGAAAAGGTTTAGGGTTAACTAAAATTCTAAATAAATCAACTTTTGGTGTCAATTTGACAAAATCTGTATCCCATCTAGACATGACCTAGATGCTGTGGTTATAGGGAAGGTGACATTATCACTTTCTGTAAAACGCCATTAGTTATGCCAACTAAAGGCTTTTTCATAATTATTACAGTCTGGAAATGTTGGATATGCTTACCCGAATGTCGATTATTCCTGTTGTGTATTGATTATGTGTAATTGTGTTGAACTTACCTGTTTACTACTGTAGGGGAAGTTGAGTCGTCTGCTGTTTGTGAGACTGCATAGTCCTAAGAAGGAAAAGGCAGTCTCACTCTGTTATTTAACCAGTCCATTTCAGACCTTCAGGACATTGAGTAGCACTATGTTGTTGAAGCTCTGTCCCAACTCAAAGCTGTTATGAGCTAGATTCCAATGTGCTGTGTGAACTATAAATGTTTTCAGGCTGACTTGGTAAAGTCATTCTTTATTGTTTTTCATTTTTCCATTGTGAGATTTTTCACTGTAAATATTTTTGAAACGGATTATTTCACCTGGTACTAAAAATGGCAAACTAAGAACATTGTTGTCCTGCGTTTCTCTGACATCTCCCTAGGCTCTCAACATGATACTTTTCTATACAAACAAAGAGGAATTGTGTTAATAATTACCTCCAGGGAGAATCCGGCACCGCTTTAGACAAGAGAGGAAGTTGGCGAATGTTATTGTCCTGTTACCGCACTACTGTCACGTTCCTGACCTATTTCTGTTAATTTGTTATATGTTTAGTTGGTCAGGACGTGAGTTTGGGTGGGCATTCTGTTTTCTGTTTCTGTGTTGGTTTTGGGTTGCCTGGTATGGCTCTTAATTAGAGGCAGGTGTTTGGCGTTCCTCTAATTAAGAGTCATATTTAGGTAGGCGTTGTCACAGTGTTCGTTGTGGGTGATTGTCTTCCATGTCTGTGTAATTGTTTGCGCCATACGGGACTGTTTACGGTTTGTTCGGTTTGTGTAGCTTATGTTTCCTATTCGTGCGTTCTTCTTGTTTTATGTAAGTTCGTCGTCTAGGTCTGTCTACACCGTTTGTTGTTTTTTGTTAGTTTAATCAAGTTCGTGTTTTTTCGTTAAATAAATATGTCATTTCACTTCGCTGCGCCTTGGTTCCCTCAATACTCCTCCTCTTCCGAAGATGAAGAGGAGGAGGAATGCCGTTACAGAATCACCCACCAAGAATCCAGAACCAAGCAGCGTAATTTGGAGCAACGGGGAAGTATACAGGACTTGTGGAGTTGGGAGCAAATATTTAACGGAGAAGGACCATGGGCTAAAGTGAATCACCTTCCATGGGAACAGCTGGAGGCAGCTCGGAGAGTGGAGGAAAAGAGAGAGAGGAACCGGAGTTATGAGGGAACGCGTCTTGCACGGAAGCCCAAAAAGCCCGTGAGTAACACCCAAAAATTTCTTGGGGGGGGGGCTAAGAGGTAGTGGGCCAAGGGCAGGTAGGAGACCTGCGCCCACTTCCCAGGCTTACCGTGGAGAGCGGGAGTACGGGCAGGCGCCGTGTTACGCAGTAGAGCGCATGGTGTCTCCTGTACGAGTGCATAGCCCAGTGCGGGTTATTCCACCTCCCCGCATTGGTAGGGCTAGATTGGGTATTGAGCCTGGTGTCATGAGGCCGGCTCAACGCGTCTGGTCTCCAGTGCGTCTTCTCGGGCCGGCATACATGGCACCTGCCTTACACATGGTTTCCCCGGTTCGCCTACATAGCCCGGTGCGGGTTATTCCACCTCCCCGCACTGGTCGGGCAACCGGGAGCATTCAACCAGGTAAGGTTGGGCAGGCTCAATGCTCAAGAGAGCCAGTACGCCTCCACGGTCCGGTATTTCCGGCGGCACTAGGCTACCAGTGCGTCTCCTGAGCCCTGTTCCTCCTCCACGCACTCTCCCTGTAGTGCGTGTATCCAGTTCGGTGCCTCCAGTTCCGGCACCACGCACTAAGCCTCCTGTGCGTCTCCAGAGCCCTGTACACACTGTTTCTTCTCCCCCTACTAATCCTGATGTGCTTGTCCTCAGTCCGGTGTCACCAGTGCCGGTACCACGCACCAGGTATAGAGTGGGCTTTGAGAGTACAGTGTGCCCTGTCCCTGCTCCCCGCACTAGTATGAAGGTGCGTGTCCTTAGCCTGGTGCCTCCAGTTCCGGCACCACGCACTAGGTCTACAGTGCGCCTTATCCGGCCAGAGCCATCCGTCTCCCCAGCGCCATCTGAGCCATCCGTCTCACCAGCGCCATCTGAGCCATCCGTCTCCCCAGCGCCATCTGAGCCATCCGTCTCCCCAGCGCCGTCTGAGCCATCCGTCTGCAATGAGCCTGCAAAGCCGCCCGTCTGCCATGAGCCTGCAAAGCCGCCCGTCTGCCATGAGCCTACAGAGCCGTCCGCCAGACAGGAGCCGCTAGAGCCGCCCGCCAGACAGGAGCCGCTAGAGCCGTCCGTCAGACAGGATCTGCCAGAGCCGCCAACCAGACAGGATCTGCCAGAGCCGCCAACCAGACAGGATCTGCCAGAGCCGCCAACCAGACAGGATCTGCCAGAGCCGCCAATCAGACAGGATCTGCCAGAGCCGCCAGCGATCCATGAGCGTCGAGAGCCGTCAGCCTGCCATGAGCGTCGAGAGCCGTCAGCCTGCCATGAGCGTCGAGAGCCGTCAGCCTGCCATGAGCGTCGAGAGCCGTCAGCCAGCCATGAGCGTCGAGAGCCGTCAGCCAGCCATGAGCGTCGAGAGCCGTCAGTCAGCCATGAGCGTCGAGAGCCGTCAGCCAGCCATGAGCGTCGAGAGCCGTCAGCCAGCCATGAGCGTCGAGAGCCGTCAGCCAGCCATGAGCGTCGAGAGCCGTCAGCCAGCCATGAGCGTCGAGAGCCGTCAGCCTGCCATGAGCGTCCAGATTCGTCAGTCAGCCATGAGCTGCCCTTCAGCCAGAAACGGCTATATACCCAGAACTGCCCCTCAGTCCAGAGCTGTCTCTCTGTCCGGAGCTGCCTTTCAGTCCGGAGTTGCCCCTCTATCATGATCTCCCTCTCTATCTTGATCTACCTCTATTTTCTGAGCTATCCCTCTGTCTTGATTTATCTCTCTGTCCCGGTGCTGTCCATGTTATTGATGTTACTAAGAGGATTTTGTGGGGGTAAATTGAGGGTGGACATTTTTAGGGGGAGAGGGAGGTTAGGATTGATTATGGTGGGGTGGGGACCTCGCCCGGAGCCTGAGCCACCACCGTGGTCAGATGCCCACCCAGACCCTCCCCTAGACTTTGTGCTGGTGCGCCCAGAGTTCGCACCTTATGGGGGGGGTTATGTCACGTTCCTGACCTATTTCTGTTAATTTGTTATATGTTTAGTTGGTCAGGACGTGAGTTTGGGTGGGCATTCTATGTTTTCTGTTTCTGTGTTGGTTTTGGGTTGCCTGGTATGGCTCTTAATTAGAGGCAGGTGTTTGGCGTTCCTCTAATTAAGAGTCATATTTAGGTAGGCGTTGTCACAGTGTTCGTTGTGGGTGATTGTCTTCCGTGTCTGTGTAATTGTTTGCACCATACGGGACTGTTTACGGTTTGTTCGGTTTGTGTAGCTTATGTTTCCTATTCGTGCGTTCTTCTTGTTTTATGTAAGTTCGTCGTCTAGGTCTGTCTACACCGTTTGTTGTTTTTTGTTAGTTTAATCAAGTTCGTGTTTTTTCGTTAAATAAATATGTCATTTCACTTCGCTGCGCCTTGGTTCCCTCAATACTCCTCCTCTTCCGAAGATGAAGAGGAGGAGGAATGCCGTTACAACTACTGTCTGACGTGAGGTCATATCCACGGGGCGATAGCAAAGATTATGTATTATATTGACAAGATAGTCAAGTGACCACTCAAACAATGGAAATACATGTCCTCAAAGATGGAAGGCATGCGGGAGGAGGCGCGATTATGCGTGTGACCAACAGGCACAACTCTGATATAAAGTCGGATTTTTCAAAGTTGCCGAAAGGCCACGAGCCTGTACTTACATGAGTGAATTCATAACAACTTAACTATTACAAAACTTCTATTAGATCAAATAAGCCTCACGTAGCAAATTAGCAATTACATTTTTTGTTGACCAAATTCAACACTCTCTCATTGACCTCTATTAAAAAAGTCCTCACTTCGTGATCTTATTTTCATGGCCAGATTTGGAGTTAACTCTCTCGCTTTCCCCTTCTTCTCTCTGGTGATAGGAACTGAAGGGTCAAATGTCAATATGTCAGTTGATTTACCCAGGGGGGGAAATGTGTGGGAGTACGTTCTTTAATTATGAAGTGTTTGCGTTTCTGGTAATCACGTGAATAAACTATGAGTCATGATGTATGATGACATGTGTGAGTCAATAGCATCTTAACCAGTGACAGCATTTTACACAAGAGAGACATCTGGGCATGTTGAGAAAATACTGCACGAGCAGTGTGGGTGCAATGATTGAATAACATGTATGTGTACATTTATTTTGCAACGCTCGCGCACACGATGATAGCGGTGTAGGTCAGCATGTAACATGCGATGCGAGCGGTGTGGTCAGCCTGTTAAATGTACACATACTATACATGTTATTCAATCATTACACCTACACTGCTCGTAGGTGTCAACGAGCGTTTGCGTAGCCAGGCGCTAAAATAGAACTTGGTTCTATTTGTGACGCTTGACATGCTGCAAGTCCCGCCTCTCCCATCTCCTCATTGGTTTTCAGGAGCATATACCCATGTGGGTGATTGAAAGATGAACTGAGGTCCACACTCCAGTCCAGTTGTTAGTGGTAATGCACCTTAAAGTTGGTTGCCAACCGTCATATAAAGTTCAAAGAAGAAGAAGTAGCCTGAAGGAGGAGAGATCAATAGAAACGAAATCGGTTTACCCTTTCCTGTTTGAATTAATTGTCGGAGTAGAGGACATTGTGCATTTCAGGTAAAATAACAACCCAACATTTACATCCCAGGACAAATGATCTTAACAACAGCAAGCTAGCTAGTTAAATTGCCATAAATGTTTAATGCTTTTCCTAAGTTAATATAGTTGGTTCAGAGTTCATTTTGATATTTCAACCTGTGTGTCCTGATCGCGTCTGGTGTGGGTGGACAAAATCAACATGCGCGCCCGATGGTGCACACGGACTGTCTGGTCAGCATGTGAGGTATGGTACGGACAAAAGCAGCAGCCAAGCCAGCAGCACGGCTGTTGCGTGTTTACAGCCGTCTCTAACAAGCAGAAGCTGATGGGTTTCAGTGGGAGTTTTGTGTTAACATTTTTCCACCCCTCGAAATAACAGAAACCGAGAGGAGGGTTGTTTAGACAGGGTAATTTAATAAAATGAAACCTCAAGCTCTGGCAGTTAATGAATTCCTTGCTCAACACCCTGTAATCAACAAGCCTTTATTAGTAATTGTCATACAAGTACCCTGAGACTAAGGCCTCCCTGTGTTATAGAATGACTGAGACTGGAGAGAGAGTTATAAGGTCATCTTCGGTGGAATCCTCCGGTGAACTTTGTTTGGTAACACTTTATTAACTGTAAGTGTAATAAGGCTTTGGGCCCGCTTTCCTGATAGCAATGGAATTTAGGCTTATGAGTGCTTTAACAATGCGTCTTTCCCACAACAGCCAAAGATGTGACATGTGTTTCCCAAAACACCACGCAGGGAGAATGTTGTTAACTCTTTAGAACACGTGGCGGACGTCGACGGCCTTTCTTTAAATTACTATAGGGCCGCGAATGGCCTTGTTTTTCTAACAATAATATCCGTGTCAATATCGCAAAATGCTCAACATTGCCATCATAAATGCGTACATTGGCTCCTTCCCAAATGCTGCTGGCGCTGATCTCTGAAGGCATTCAAAATGCAGCTCCTGCATTCACTTTGTGATATGGCTACAGGGGCAGGAAGAGGGGAGCCAAGAGTGTGGCACCAGGGTGGACTGAGATGTAACTCGTTTGAAAGCAGGTGAAGTTTGAAGGGCGCAAGAGAGGGTGTGTGGTGTAGAGAGATGTGTAGAGACCTTATTTGGGTGCTCCATGTGTTCTGTGCCACTTTGCAGGATGGAGCTGTGCATCTTAGAAGTTCCATGACATGTTGCAGGCTAAATGTAAACATTGCATTTATCCTACAAATCTTTTATTGTCTCTGTTATTGTTATCTGTCTCTCTCATACTTGTTGCATTCACTGAATTGTCAAAGTGGGACACTATTTCAAAATGTTGTGTCAGGGCCTAGTCTGTACTAAATCTTATTGAGAGAGGTTATCTAGATTTTTAACGTCTCATTTTTACAGAAGTAAGACTCATTGTCAATCAAATCAAACCTACTTTGTGTGGGTTTTGAAATAGTTTGAATGTTGTCCTCTGGTCAAATTATTTGTTGATAATTTTTTAATATTTATATATAAATAATATAAGTATAATATATTATACTTGGTACATTTTGAGGGAATAATTTAGTCAAATTTACTACAATTTAAATACTCTAGGTTTTTTTGTTGTTAAGTGTTAATTATTTTTTGATGGTGTTTTTACACAATGGAAGACAACATGAGTGTCATTCCTATTGACATGAATGTGGTGTCATATTAAAACTAAGTTAATTATCATTTGTTCTTTGTTTTTGAGCTATGTTTGTTTGTTTGTTTGAAATGTGTGAGAAAATGAGATGAGCTTTATCTTGAACATTTTCAATAATCTACATCAGTATTCTAGAAGTCTATTGGGGTCTAAAGGGTCTGTCATTGGAGCATGTGTGGATACTGATAGGATCGAAAGAAAGCGAGCGCTGCTCTCGGATCAGCTTTTTCCATTAAAATATTTCCTTAACATTATAATTATTTCACAATACTGACACCGGATCAGCTCCCAGAGAGATGTTACCACCTACGGCTGCAAATATTGAGGCAGCTTATTCTAATGCTTACCCAATAACAAATGCACTAAACCACCGATTTGGCACATCATTGCACACACGAGTAAATATTTATTGCATTTTCCTTTTTCAAATGGGCGGTAATTTAGAATGCATTACAAATGCAATTTGTAATCAATGTATGATCCATTCTGTGTAGATGTAATTCTGTGTGATTATTTAGTAAATAAATAATTAAATAAAATGTTGTATTGCTGATTCAACTTGTTAGCCAGGGTTCGTGAAGATAATCAAGAATTTTACAACTTTCAGATAAGACTAAATAAAGTGACGATTAAATATTGACTGCTACTGATGTAAAAGATTACTAGGTCTTTAAGAGTTTATTCGGAAGATAACAGCTCTATAAACGTTCTTTCATGGTGTCCCGACTTTCTAGTTAATTACATTTGCATGATTAGCTTAATCAGGTAATATTAATTACAGAGAAATGATTTTATTGAATAGCATGTCATATCACTTAATCAGGCATTGTCAAAGACACGACAGCAGCCAGAACAAATCTATCCTTTGTCTGGATAGGCCAGAAAATTGTGACTTGTCGTTCTCCATGAAAATGAGGTGCTAGATTTAATTTCACAGATTTCATACACACTGCATCTCATAGCAGGGGACACACTGGGTGCGTTCCTCTGCACAGGCGTTGCTGACGCCTGCCAGATCTATAGCAATCTCTCAGTCGATGACACAGTCGATTACGTGGCACGCAACCATTGGTTGATGCATGCATTTTCTGAGCAGAGGTATGCGTGAAACCCATCAGGGTGGGTTTCAAAGTGCAAGGACTGTCCCATGCAGGACCACATTCAACCGAAAATCATCTGCCTGGGACCTCGTTCATAAATTAAGGTTTATACTTTATAGTTTACAATTGCGCTTTCATATTTGTACATCATTTTGCTTTATTTTAACTGATGATCGCTATCTACCAAGTAACTGGACGAGTTTTCCCAAAAGTGAACGACGTGTACAGTTTGTTTAGTTCATCAACAATAGCTATGGCGAAAAATACTCGTCAACTACAATAGCGAGACAAGATGGCCTGTGTAAAAAACGCTAACTATTAGAAATTACTGACGAGAAGCAAATGTCACGAGACGCAAATTTCACGTGAGACTAATAGACATTCATTTGACATGAAGCTCATTTTGATCAGTTTTGCCCAATCCTAAGCATGCATGCAGAGTACTGTATTTCATGCAATCTTTCAGTTGCATGGTCTGAATGAACTGATCTGCCTGCCTCTCCCACCCAGCTCCCAGGCAGTCATTTCAGTGATTTGTCAATCTTTTGAACTGATGCGAAGCCAAGACACTTGACTTGTAAGTAACCTCAACTAGAAACAAACACGTTCACTCTCTCTCTTACTTTTATGTTTTTTTGTTGCTTTGATCACATCAGAAGCTCTTTTCCCAATGTTCAATGTTATTCACTCATCTGTGTTGCTGCTCTCGCACAACGGTTGGCAAATGCGAGTGCTATTGAATATTAGGAGTACAATAATACTTTTAGCATTTTTGGAAAGCTCATTCTCCTCTTTTCAAGGAAACAACTTTTAATTACTCTCCTTGATGGTTATGATGGGGGAGAAAAATAGAGCTGTAAAATGGTTTAACCTGCAGCCAAGGCCTTATAGCCTATATAGTTAACAATGGCTGGCATTGGTTACAATCTGCCACAATATACATTTTGCCAGCTAAGGTATCCGAGGGGATAGTATGCCTAGTTGGACAAGGCTATTTGAATGTGCACATGATGGAAGTTAGAGGTAGCCTAGCTATTCATTATTTAATAATAAAAAAAGAACTTGCTAATATGTGACTTAAATGGTGTGACAGCCACAGTACATCACTGGGGCCAAGCTATCTGCCATCCAGGACCTCTATACCAGGTGGTGTCAGAGGAAGGCCCTGAAAATTGTCAAAGACTCCAGCTACCTTAGTCATAGACAGTTCTCTCTGCTACCACACGGCGAGCGGTACCGGAGCGCCAAGTCTAGGTCCAAGAGGCTTCTAAACAGCTTCTACCCCCAAGCCAAAAGAATCCTGAACATCTAGTCAAATGGCTACCCAGACTATTCACATTGCCCCCCCTCCCCACCACTGCCACTCTCTGTTGTCATCTATGCATAGTCACTTTAATTAACTCTACCTACATGTACATACTACCTCAACTAACCGGTGCCCCTGCACATTGACTCTGTACTGGCACCCTACTGTATATATTGTTATTTTTTACTGCTCCTCTTTAATTACTTGTTACTTTTATCTCTTATTCTTATCCATATTTTTTTAAGTTGCACTGTCGGTTAGGGGCTTGTAAGTAAGTAAGCATTTGTTGTATTCGACGCATGTGACTAATACAATTGGATTTGATTAAACAGTGTACAACTGGCGACCGTGTCAGCATGCATGCACCTGGCCCGCCACAGGAGTTGCTAGACCGCGATGGGACAAAGACATCCCGGCCGGCCAAACCCTCATCAACATACTCATTGATGACAAAAATAAATGAATATGTGAATTAAAAACTCCACGGTTCATCATTTTAGATTAGTTGGAAAGACAACAAAGCCTATTTATAAAGATTTGGGTTCCATCCCAAATGGCCTGTATAGTGTCGGAGTCACGATGATAGATAGCAGAAGGCATGGGATCAAGTTTTGATGTCGACGCTGTTCGACTCAACTCTCACCCATCCTTAATTCAATGAGCCACTACAGTCCTTTGAATTTCATCCACTCCCCTCTAATTTTTTTACATTTATGGCGTAGAATTTCTGCCACGTCTTTACCTGTTTAGTCTTTACCTGTGCTCCTCAGTCTTGGATGAGACAAACATGCTTTAATCCATCACACGCAGATTGCGCAATCTGTGTATTTTCACATGCCTGTTAATCTTCCGACAAGGGTATAGAGGGTACGTGTTCCCTCGACCTCGCTATCATCCTCCCTGACTACAGTGCGTTCTTCTATGTTGGCATGGTTTGTAGACTCTCTCTTTCTCTCTCCTCTCTCGCTTCTATCTATTATCTAAATCTTTGGACAATAAAATGGAGGTTTTATGTGTGCTCTCGATCTCAATAGCGTCCTCCCATTTAAAAAAATACTGTCGTTTATTCCTAGCGTTTAAAGAGGTACTTCATCCCTGTATTTATCCCCACCCTATTAGCCCACCCAATTCTAGGATTGGAGGAATGCACAGAAAAGCAAATCCGGTATCTTATTCGGTCAGTAACATATTTTTTCTCACACAGTGGTTTTGGCAAACCATACATCAAATCTAACGACTAACGAGTGCTGTCATGTTCCCTGGTGGAATGTTTTCCTATGGGTTTGTTGTGTATTCCTTAAAGAGAGCGTGAGCTACTTAAGTTTCTCTGATCATAAATCAGATGTAAAATTCAGGACATGTTTTGTTTTGGAACGTGTAAGATTCTAAATTAGTACCGTCTCTTGAGGGGAGGTTGAACTGTCCTACAGGATACAGTCGAGAGGTCTATCCGGACAGACAAACAGACAAACTGGGTAAAGAATTATAACCCCCTGAGAAAGAGGAAGCGGTACAGTCACTCGTAGTACTGTCTGTAATAAGGAATCAATTGTGTTAATAACATGAGTAGGAATTCATGAATTAATCATCATGCATTTACTCATTCATCATGACTATATCCTTATGTATCATAATGCATGAACAACATGCTAAACATATCTGTTTACTTTAGCCATTAATAAGGCAACTGGACCACTGGGCGAAGAGTGACATCCTCTCAGGAGGAAAGGAGGAGAGGGAAAGGGGACAAGAGGGGAGGAGAGGTTACAATTCAGGCTATTCCCACATTAATACACAGCATCTCCTCCCCTCTAACCCACATTAGTTCCCTTGCCACTTCCTCTGTTGTCTATTGAGATGCTTTGAAGCCACCGGTCGGCCATATTGGCACTCCCCAGTAGGAGCAGTCCTCCATAGGAATGAATGGAATTCTACAGTATTTCAATTAAATGTTTCAAGGACAAAATAACATGTATTTAAGTATTTTTTTGTTGTACTGGGGACAGTAACATTAGTAATCGGTTTAATATATTTTAAATGTGTATGCTTAGCTCACATAATATAATTTAAAAGTAGGCATTAAGGTGTCTGTAATAGAATACATATGTAGACATTAACAGCAAATACTACTGCAAAGCTGTAGACAGCAAATACCAATGTAGACATTAATAAATGCATTTCTATAGCTTCCAAAATGTTTTTTACTCTGAGGAGTACCAAGATGGAGGCGTGTTAGCTTCAGCACAGCGCCCCATAATAGTCATCTAGTGTATATATAAATGATTGCATAGACCTGACGCTATCAAAAGGAGAGAGAAGTATGGGAGCTAGGGGAGTTCTGTCCTGACATGAGCCCGATCTTATCTCAGACTCAAGAGTTCTCCCTGAAGCTTGTTCCCTGTTTAATTAGGAGCCAAAAGCATTCCATTGATGAGGTACTGGGGTGTAACCAATGAAATTCACCTCCATGTTAGATGCATCTATATTCAACATGAGAAAGACAGGTGATACGTCACCAATGTAAATTCCATTGCACATGTTTCATTCCGTCATCATGACTGGACATGTGACATGCCCTCTAAGCATGTACTTACTTAGTTGTTGGAATTACTCTTGTGAACTCCATGAGTGGACAAGCAATTCATTATAATATTATAATATAATAATAATAATATTATATTATAATAATTCAACTCTTGTCATACTGGTTTTCAAAAATGGATTTCAGATTTAAACATGGGGGTCATTGACTTCGCACCCTATTCCCTATGTAGTGCACTACTTTTAACCAGGGCGCATAAGGGGTAAAATGATCAGTTTAATGGATGCTTACTTGCTAAAGAAGTATTGAGAGTTGACCTTGTGATTGTTGTTTGTGAGCGTTGTTCCACCCGCGGGGAAACTGATGACGTCATCACGTTTTATTGACTAAAACTGTGCGTTTACACCAGAGACTTCCTGTTTTTTTGCATTGGCTGAGGCGCAGTCCCCTGATTCCACTGGTATAGCCCTTCGCCTATGCAGTAGACAGGCTTGTCAGACATTCAGTGTTGCTCTACGATGCCCACAAGCTTTACACGACTCATCTCAAGTTAACCCGGAACTGGGATGAAACATTTTATGGATCTGAATTGTGCATTTCCAAAGGTCCTTCCACTGAAAAAAAAAAATGTTTTTCTTATATTGCATATAGAACAGACACTTCAAAACATACCTTCTTTTTATATATTTTTTGACTCATTTTGCTATGCATGAATGTGTTTCTATGGGCTGATAGCAGCAAGGTCAAAGTCAATGTTTCATCAAATAACTACATTTTAGGGGTCCTACAATTCTAAACTAAATAGCTAAATGATCCATGGTATGATCATCTTAAAACAATTCCATATGTTTGCTGTATTAGTTCTTCTAAGCTGTCAGCCAACAAGTTAATACATTTAGAGGGACATTTAACAAGTCCACGAGCTTCACAGCCACTGACTCTCTAGACAGTGTGGTAGTTCAGTTGGGACACAGCCCCAATCTTTGGGTCATAGACATGTTTGAATTCCAGACTTTGAAACCTAGCCATAACCATGTGCCAGCTCTTTCATAGCAGTTTCCTAACCCGTGGTCCAGTTTCACCCCACTGTAGAAATGTCAAAGTCTGTTAGAAATAACACCAGGGGGACTGATATCAAAAGCAGACGTGGCTGTTTCACGCTTGTTTGTTGTTCCCGTCAAAGTCTAGCCTTCATTTAGTTGAAATCTCACCAAAGGTTCTGCTAAAGTCCTTCAAAAACAGTGAATCATTTGTTTCCACCTTCTGACTTAGCGTGTCGCTGATAACATCCTCATTAGCAGGTTGTAGTTAATGGTCCCCATTACATCTGTGGCAGGAATGCTGTTTTCCATGTGAGGAAATGTGGGTATGTGTGTGCTTGTGATGAATTTTTTGGTGTGCTGCTCTACAGATGGCTAAATAGGTCCAGTAATACAGGACTAGTAAAGGTCCAGTGCACTACTTTTGTGAGAGAAAAAAAAAACATTTCTATTTACACATTTGTATAATTTTTTATTCCGATTTTTCAGGGGGTGCTGCAGCACTCTCAGCACCCTTACTTCTATGCCACCGTTACCTATAACGAAACTATGATTAAAGTCTAGCGAACCTGCCGGTTCTAAGTGGAAAAAGCATCTACTTAATTTTTTCCCCCATAGAAAAAACAGCATTCTCCATGCACTGTAATTTATACATTCATAAGAGCTATTGATAAGAGCTAGTTAAATGAGTAATCAGTTTGGAGAAGGGGATTGTAAATACACATAGCGATTGTTTTTGATGTTTTTTTCCTTATGATCCCCTGGAGACAAATGTAAAAAACCGCCATGACTGAAAATCACATCAACATTACATATATTGCATCCTCTTTTCCACAGTGAAATAGGTACGATTTAAATAGCTGTGCAGCTATTTCGAATTTGCAATGTGTGCCCTCAATTAGCGTGGAGGAAATTTGGAGACCCAAGCTATATGCTTCTGTAAACTGAACCTGCCGAGTTGATGTGTGCGTTTTAGATTTTTTTAAATGATACGCCTATGCTTTTCATGTTAAATATTTTCCGCTATCGGGAGCCCCCGCCAGTAATACCCACGTTTATTTTTCAATCATTACATTCACCTTGGTCACGTCCTTGTAATTTGTTCCTGAGGGTCGCTATCATTGGTGGATCACAATAGGCTAACGTTGTGCAATAGTTCGGGACATGTAGCCTATTTGAATCATTATGGAACTCAGACAACACGAAGCAGTTTAAACCTGGAGCCTGGCGCTCGTTTCACGACGACTGGACCGTTGTCGTACAGTTCCATTATTAGTTACAATTAGGGTATATTTATAGGATTATTGTTCATTCTCTATTGTACACTTTTTCCCACCTTCCAATCTTTTATGGGTTGAACTTCAACATGGCAACTTTCAGATTGAATCAAACCACTGTATTTCTTATTAGTCAATACATTTTGTGCATAAATGCTCTCCTAACCATTTTTCTTATATACTTTCCTAACCCTAAAATGTGTCTAAATAATGTACAAGTTGGTGCTAAAACTGAGACGAATGTGCATAGATGGCTTTCTTTCATTGATCCTATATTCTGACCCAGTTCTCTCAATGTATTCTATTGAATCTGTCAACAAAATTAAAATTATAGGTACATGCTGCTCACTGCATCAAGCTACCTTTGAACTGCACATAATTACTGCCCTATACTGGAATTGCACTCGATTCATCTGTACAAAACACTGCATACACCGTACATAGGCACCTATCATTATACGTTACGGAGCATCCCTACCTCTGCATATAACTGTATTTATACTGTAAATGTGTATATGCCATCTATGTTCACTTTATCTATTTTGTATATAATGTACTGTATATAAACTTGGTGTAAATTCCTCTGTCTGTATGTGTCTAAATGTTATCTATCCCTTGCAGCACCATATCCCCATATACAATTCTGGGTATGTTTAAATGCACTTGACGAATAAAGGTGATTCTGAATCTTATAGAATATTGGTTTAAAAATATGATGAGTACAGACACCTAAAGATGAAGAGTACAGGTGTTGTGCCAAAAATCTCTCCCCTGCTAGAATCCCCCCCCCCCCCCTTCGCGTTCTTCGTTGCTGGGACTTGCTTGCTAGTTGAGATTTCTGCTCTTCACTCCGTTGCCAGTTAAGCCTACATTTCACTGCTCTTAGTAGCAGGAAGCATTTGTCACGGCAGCCTTCCCTCTCTTCACTAAAAGAGGGGGTGAAACAGGGATCTGACCAACACGCAGCGTAGCCAGTGCTCAACATGTTTAATTAAACAAAAAAACAGTGGACACTTACAACGAACAAAAAATAACAAAGTGTGGCAAACCGAAACAGTCCTATCTGGTGCAGAACACAAACACAGAGACAGGAAACAACCACCCACAATCCCCAACACAAAACAAGCCACCTATATATGATTCTCAATCAGGGACAACGATTGACAGCTGTCTCTGATTGAGAACCATATTAGGCTGGACACAGAAACAGACAAACTAGACACACAACATAGAATTCCCACCCAGCTCACGTGACAGTACCCCCCCCCCCTGAGGTGCGGACTCCGAACGCACCCCTAAAACTCAAGGGGAGGGTCTGGGTGGGCATCTGTCCGCTGTGGCGGCTCCGGCGGTGGACGAGGACACCACTCCACCGCTGTCTTTGTCCCCCTCCTTAGCGTCCTTTGAGTGGCGACCCTCGCCCCCGACCATGGTCCAGGAACCTTCAACAAGGCCCCTCCTAAATATAGACAACTCAGGACAGAGAGGTAGCTCAGGACAGAGGGGTAGCTCAGGACAGAGGGGTAGCTCAGGACAGAGGGGTAGCTCAGGACAGAGAGGTAGCTCAGGACAGAGGGGCAGCTCAGGACTGAAGGACAGCTCCGGACAGAGAGGCAGCTCTGGACTGAATGGTTGCTCCGGACTAGATGCAGCTCATGACTGGAGGGCAGCTCATGACTGGAGGGCAGCTCATGACTGGAGGGCAGCTCATGACTGAAGGGCAGCTCATGACTGGAAGGCAGCTCATGACTGGAAGGCAGCTCATGACTGGAAGGCAGCTCATGACTGGAGGGCAGCTCATGACTGGAGGGCAGCTCATGACTGGAAGGCAGCTCATGACTGGAAGGCAGCTCATGACTGGAGGGCAGCTCATGACTGGAGGGCAGCTCATGACTGGAGGGCAGCTCATGACTGGAGGGCAGCTCATGACTGGAGGGCAGCTCATGACTGGAGGGCAGCTCATGACTGGAGGGCAGCTCATGACTGAAGGGCAGCTCATGACTGGAGGGCAGCTCATGACTGGAGGGCAGCTCATGACTGGCTGGCGGCTCTGGCAGCTCCTGACTGGCTGGCGGCTCTGGCAGCTCCTGACTGGCTGGCGGCTCTGGCAGCTCCTGACTGGCTGGCGGCTCTGGCAGCCCCTGACTGGCTGGCGGCTCTGGCAGCCCCTGACTGGCTGGCGGCTCTGGCGGCTCCTGACTGACGGACGGCTCTAGCGGCTCCTGACTGACGAACGGCTCTGACGGCGCTGGACAGACGGGCGGCTCTAACGGCTCGGGGAAGACGGATGGCTCAGATGGCGCTGGGCAGACGGACGGCTCAGATGGCGCTGGGCAGACGGACGGCTCAGATGGCGCTGGGCAGACGATGGCTCATATGGCGCTGGGCAGACGGATGGCTCAGATGGCGCTGGGCAGACGGATGACTCAGATGGCGCTGGGCAGACGGATGGCTCAGATGGCGCTGGGCAGACGGATGGCTCAGATGGCGCTGGGCAGACGGATGGCTCAGGCGGCGCTGGGCAGGCAGGCAGCTCAGACGGCGCTGGGCAGACGAGCAGTGCAGACGGCGTTGAGCAGATGAGCAGTGCAGGCGGGGTTGGGCAGACGGCCGACTCTGACCTGCTGAGGCGCACAGTAGGCCTGGTGCGTGGTGCTGGAACTGGTGGCACCGGACTGGAGACACGCACCTCAAGGCTAGTGCGGGGAGCAGGAACTATGCACACGTACAGGAGACACCGTGCGCTCTTCCGCATAACACGGTGTCTGCCCGTACTCCCGCTCTCCACGGTAAGCATGGGAAGTGGGCGCAGGTCTCCTACCCGACTTCGCCACACTACCCTTTTGCCCCCCCCCCCCCCCCCCCCCCAAGAAATGTTTGGGATTTCTTCTCGGGCTTCCTGGCCAGCCGTGTTCCCTCATAACACCGGTTCCCCTTCTCAGCTGCTTTCGCTCTCCTAGCTGCCTCCCCCTGTTCCCATGGAAGGCGATCCTTACCAGCCAGGATCTCCTCCCATGTGTAGCAACCCTTTCCGTCCAATACGTCCTCCCAAGTCCATTTCTCCTGGTCCCGCTGCTGCTGCTGCCCGTTGCTACGCTGCTTGGTCCGGGTTTGGTGGGTGATTCTGTCACGGCAGCCTTCCCTCTCTTCACTAAAAGAGGGGGTGAAACAGGGATCGGACCAACACGCAGCGTAGCCAGTGCTCAACATGTTTAATTAAACAAAAAAACAGTGAACACTTACAACAAACAAAAAATAACAAAGTGTGGCAAACCGAAACAGTCCTATCTGGTGCAGAACACAAACACAGAGACAGGAAACAACCACCCACAATCCCCAACACAAAACAAGCCACCTATATATGATTCTCAATCAGGGACAACGATTGACAGCATTTTTGTCTGCAGTTTTCTGTTTGGCTATTTGTCTCAAGTGTATGTGGCAGTTCTAGCTTGTATGGCGCCCTGGGCGAACCCCCCCTTCATCGCCCGCTTCTGCCCGCACCCTGGGGTACCCGGAGCCGCCCCCGGCAAGATGCCCTCCCGGGCGGCCGCCCATGTCGCCCGTAACTAAATCCGCTACTGACTGTATTAGTCTATATATAAATCTCATTGCCAATATTCGTCATCTCTCCCATGTCTTATTCGAATTGTATATTTGAATGTGTAAGGATAATAATTCAGCCATAGTTATTCTGAAATGTTTATTGCTTGCCAACATTTTACTCCCTCTGTGTTTAATATAACACATATACATTAATTATTAATTTTGGTTGCCTATTCTGACGTGAAGTGTGTTCTATAGAAAGTATTTGTATACTCTGATGTTTGTCACATAAAGTATTTGACTCTAGCCACAAAACTAAGGAAATTAGAAGGTGGGGGGGTTCTGGCAGGGGGAAGGTTTTCGGCACAACAGCGCAACCCAAAATTTGTACGGCACCTATTTCAGTCCACTTCAAGCACTGGGTACAACACGTCAGTTCAGGCACCGGTAAAACTTTATAATAAAGTTCAGTAATAAACCATTTATTATGTATTCACAAACAGTTTGCTCACCATTTAATAATTATTATACACACATTTATAAACAACTTTTTAATTATGTATGAATTATTCATAATTTCATTCATAAGATGTTTAGGTCCTTATAACCCATTTACTAATCAATAATAAGTATTTTTGCAGTCCCTAATTTAATGTGAGGGCTATTAATACTTTATAAATGTCTTGAGTGACCAGTGTTATTTCTCACAAAAAGATAGACATGCCATTGGTAAACATTCTAGAAGTACCTGATGATCCTTAACGTTTCAAAATGGCCCCTAGAACATATCAATGGTTAAATATGCACACGATATAGAGGCTGTTCAAGAAAATATTGTGAACATTATATTCCAAAACAGTAATAGTGTGATGTGCAACTTCACACACACTCTAGCTGAGTAAAAATGCGAACATACTATTGCGGACAAACATATAGTCACCCTTGCCCATTCCTCCTGACAGAGCTGGTGTAACTGAGTCAGGTTTGTAGGCCTCCTTGCTCATACAGGCCTTTTCAGTTCTGCCCACAAATTTTCTATGGGATTAA
The DNA here is from genome assembly GCF_029448725.1 of Salvelinus fontinalis. Lineage (NCBI taxonomy): Eukaryota > Metazoa > Chordata > Actinopteri > Salmoniformes > Salmonidae > Salvelinus > Salvelinus fontinalis. The sequence continues at coordinate 42,041,125 of NC_074679.1, read as the reverse complement.
GGTCATTACTTTGTGATGGCCACTCCAATACCTTGACTTTGTTGTCCTTAAGCCATTTTGCCACGACTTTGGAAGTATACTTGGGGTCATTGTCCATTTGGAAGACCCATTTGCGACCAAGCTTTAACTTTGTGACTATTGTCTTGAGATTTTGCTTCAATATATCCACATAATTTTAATTCCTCATGATGCCATCTATTTTGTCAAGTGCACCAGTCCCTCCTGCAGCAAAGCACCCCCACAACATGATGCTGCCTCCCCCGTGCTTCACGGTTGGGATGGTGTTCTTCGGCTTGCAAGCATCCCCCTTTTTCCTCCAAACATAACGATGGTATGGCCAAACAGTTCTATTTTTGTTTCATCAGACCAGAGGGCATTTCTCCAAAAAGTACGATCTTTGTTCCCATGTGCATTTGCAAACCGTAGTCTGGATTTTTTATGGTGGTTTTGGAGCAGTGGCTTCTTCCTTGTTGAGCGACCTTTCAGGTTATGTCGATATAGGATTTGTTTTACTGTGGATATAGATACTTTTGTACCTGTTTCCTCCAGCTTGAAATTCACTGCTCGACTGAGGGACCTTACAGATAATTGGATGTGTGGGGTACAGAGATGAGGTAGTTATTCAAAAATCATGGTAAACACTATTATTGCACACAGAGTCCATTCAACTTATTATGTGACTTGTTAAGCAACTCTTAACTCCTGAACTTTAGGCTTGCCATAACAAAGGGGTTGAATATTTAAAGACTCAAGACAAGCATTTCATTTTTAATTAATTTGTAAAAACTTCTAAAAACATAATTTCACTTTGACATTATGGGGTATTGCGCGTAGGCCAGTGACACAACATCTCAAATGAATACATTTTAAATTCAGGCTGTAACACAACAAAATGTGGAAAAAGTTTGATACCCCGCCAGCTTCTCTCTGAACTGCACCCGTGGGTGTCACATCAATATCGGTCCCCTGATAACTTTTGGCGTTGAAAGACAAACACCTGATTCACTGTCCATAACTGTGGATACGCACTTGCACTTCCTGTTAGATGAGACAACCAAAAATGCGCATGACAAGTTCTGACACGTTCCCTTCCATGACACACTCCTCCACTAAAGATTGAGTGGTTGCGGTTGATTAACACCCACCTAACGTACCTTTACTCCACTGTCAGAACCATTTATGTAGGAGAAGGGAGGGAGAGGTATGCCTAGGCAAGGATCTAAGAAGATGGGAGATACCAACTATGAATAGTGTGAAGCTCAGAACGTGTTTGGACAAGGCTCTAGTGATACTCTAATAAAAGGGCTTGGTGAGTAAGGAGTCACATCTGTTCAAATAATACATGTTTTAACTGCTCTGCCACTCAGCTGACCTCACGTTCCATTACTCAATATCTAAGCTATTCTGTAAAATGATTTACATTTTTTTTTAAAGTATTTCTTATAAATAATTTCCTGAAAACGCTGAAAAAGATCATAAGACTGTAGACTGGTACTGTCAACATCTATGAATTCAACATTACGGATGGCATTCATATGTCTTTCTAATCATTTGCTTCCCAACATTTCTAGAAATGTTTCATTAACCTAATCAGTCTTAGCCATTCCTCGTGAGACACAGAAACAGAAAAATATGATACAGAAACGATACCAAATCTCATATTTCTGTAACATACCTTCCATTTCTGTTCCCATTGTTAGGTCATCGGGAATGCCCAGCCTGCTGTGTATAACACTGCAGACTATCAGCTGACTCAATGGGCTGAATTGATTTGTAATGGTCCCAGTGGTCTTTGGAGAGGGGTTGTTCTCAGACCCATTTTGTGGTTCAGTAGAGGGAGCTTGGAACATTTTTAGAAAGTTACGACACTGTGCACTGACTCAACGAAATTTAGTTTCAGTCACGTAATAATACATAACTAGGAGTAATACAGAGAGTGACTTTCTTTATTTTTCGTAGTTTAGGGTCTAGTCTGCCCCATGTGAATTTTATTTGTGTGTCTCCAGCTTCTAGTTCAGTAAAAGAAGAAGCCATATTGCCTGTCTGAATAAATTAACAAATTTGCTACATTGGTGTCAGAATTGGGACGGGATCTCCCTGCTCGTATGGTTCCCATGGAGACGAACACAAAGCTAGTCTCAGCCTCATGAGGTCACAGTGCTGTAATGTTGGGTATTTGTGAAATGGACAACTGTATGTTATTTTTTTTTTTACCTGAGGGGAACTTCCTTTCTCTGTGAACGAAATAAGGAGGAGTGGGTTGGTTTTGAGCGGTTTGGTAAACAGGGGTGGTTTGGTCAAAGGAATTGGTTTGGTGAATAATAAATGGTGAAAGGAGTGGGTTGGTTTAAGTATCTTTCGAAGGTTTTGGTGGTTGTAGCATGGTGTTGGCAACACCATGGTTGTGGGTTCAACTCCCTCATTTGTCACTTACAGTATGTACAGTAACTTTAACTAACCTGCTATAGACACGGTCTAATACATTACCATGTTACTGTTTTAGATGAGTGCCAAACACTCCTTTCTCTGCCTCATCTGAATCCAATGTTTTCACTTTCTGTAATTTGCCTTCAGCTCCTTTTGGTGGTGGAATGTTGTTTTAGCTTCGATTAGTAGTACTCAGATCCAGCTAATTGAAAACAGATGCCACACACATCTGGTATTTAATTCACCCCTCTGTTCACATGAGCTGGGCCCGTATTCATAGTGTCTAGTAGGAATGCAGATCTCCCCTGCCTATGTAATGTTATTCATTAAGATCTAAAAGTCAAAATTGATCCTGGATCTGCACTCCTACTCTGAGACGCTTTATGAATACGAGCCCCAAAGTGGTTGGCCTTTCATCAGCCTTGATTGACAAAAGCCAGTCAAACCATCTCTCTCCCATGTTTTCTCTGGTATGATACGATGTTAGTGTTGGAGCAAAAGGGAGAATGTTTGGACGTGAGGGATTGTGCGTGGGAGGAATGAAGATATGGGAGGACCTCTCAGATCTTTTAATTTAATTTTTTTGATTTAACCTTTATTTAACAACTTCTTAGGGATCCATGGCAGTGTTCAGATGTTCGGATAGTCTGACGTGCCCAAAGTAAATGGTCTGTTACTCAGGCCCAGAAGCTAGGATATGCATATAATTGGTAGCATTGGATAGAAAACACTCTGATAATGTCTGTGAGTGTAACGGCAGTCTACTTCGTCCTCCTCAGACGAGGAGAGGCGAGAAGGATCAGAGGACCAATGTGCAGCGTGGTAATTTGACATAATGAATTTAATGGACAAAACAAAAACACTATACAAAATAACAAAAGAACATACCGTCACAGTCCTAGCTGGTGCAGAACACAAACACAGAGACAGGAAACAACCACCCACAATCCCCAACACAAAACAAGCCACCTAAATATGATTCTCAATCAGGGACAACGATTGACAGCTGTCTCTGATTGAGAACCATATCAGGCTGAACATAGAAACAGACGAACTAGACACACAACATAGAATTCCCACCCAGCTCACGTCCTGACCAACACTAAACAAGCAAAACACATGAGAACTCTGGTCAGGACGTGACAGTACCCCCCCCACCCCCCCCCCCACCCCCCCGAGGTGCGGACTCCGAACGCACCCCTAAAACTCAAGTGGAGGGTCTGGGTGGGCATCTGTCCGCGGTGGCGACTCCGGCGGTGGACGAGAACACCACTCCACCGCTGTCTTTGTCCCCCTCCTTAGCGTCCTTTGAGTGGCGACCCTCGCCCACGACGTTGGCCTAAGAATCCTCCCCAAGGCCCCCACATGATTTAGGAGGTAGCTCAGGACAGAGAAGTAGCTCAGGACAGAGAGGTAGCTCAGGACAGAGAGGTAGCTCAGGACAGAGAGGTAGCTCAGGACAGAGAGGTAGCTCAGGACAGAGGGGCAACTCCGGACAGAGAGGCAGCTCAGGACGAATGGCAGCTCCGGACTGGGTGGCAGCTCCGGACTGGGTGGCAGCTCCGGACTGGGTGGCAGCTCCGGACTGGAGGGCAGCTCCGGACTGGAGGGCAGCTCCGGACTGGAGGGCAGCTCATGACTGGAGGGCAGCTCATGACTGGAGGGCAGCTCATGACTGGAGGGCAGCTCATGACTGGAGGGCAGCTCATGACTGGAGGGCAGCTCATGACTGGAGGGCAGCTCATGACTGGAGGGCAGCTCTGGCAGCTCCTGACTGGCTGGCGGCTCTGGCAGCTCCTGACTGGCTGGCGGCTCTGGCAGCTCCTGACTGGCTGGCGGCTCTGGCGGCTCGGGACAGACGGGCGGCTCTAATGGCTCGTGGCAGACGGATGACTCAGACGGCACTGGGCAGACGGATGGCTCAGACGGCGCTGGGCAGACGGATGGCTCAGACGGCGCTGGGCAGACGGATGGCTCAGACGGCGCTGGGCAGACGGATGGCTCAGACGGCGCTGGGCAGACGGATGGCTCAGACGGCGCTGGGCAGACGGATGGCTCAGACGGCGCTGGGCAGACGGATGGCTCAGACGGCGCTGGGCAGACGGATGGCTCAGACGGCGCTGGGCAGACGGATGGCTCAGACGGCGCTGGGCAGACGGATGGCTCAGACGGCGCTGGGCAGACGGATGGCTCAGACGGCGCTGGGCAGACGGATGGCTCAGACGGCGCTGGGCAGACGGATGGCTCAGACGGCGCTGGGCAGACGGATGGCTCAGACGGCGCTGGGCAGACGGATGGCTCAGACGGCGCTGGGCAGACGGATGGCTCAGACGGCGCTGGGCAGACGGATGGCTCAGACGGCGCTGGGCAGACGGATGGCTCTGATGGTGCTGGGCAGGCAGGCAGTGCAGGGAACTCAGATGGCGCTGGACAGACGAGCAGTGCAGGCGGCGTTGGGCAGACGGCCGACTCTGACCTGCTGAGGCGCACAGTAGGCCTGGTGCGTGGTGCCGGAACTGATGGTATCGGACTGGAGACACGCACCTCAAGGCTAGTGCGGGGAGCAGGAACAGGGCACACTGGACTCTCGATGCGCACTATAGGCCTGGTGCGTGGTATCGGCACTGGTGGTACTGGGCTGGAGCGGGAAGGTAGTGCCGGATATACCGGACCGTGCAGGCGTACTGGCTCTCTTGAGCACTGAGCCTGCCCAACCTTACCTGGTTGCATGCTCCCCGTAGCCCGTCCAGTGCGGGGAGGTGGAATAACCCGCACTGGGCTGTGTTGGCGAACCGGGGACACCATGCGTAAGGCTGGTGCCATGTACACCGGCCCGAGGAGAAGTACTGGAGGCCAGATATGTAGAGCCGGCTTCATGGCACTTGGCTCAATCCTCACTCTAGCCCGCCCGGTGCGGGGAGGTGGAATAACCCGCACCGGGCTATGCACCCGTACAGGAGACACCGTGTGCTCTTCCGCATAACACGGTGTCTGCCCGTACTCCCGCTCTCCACGGTAAGCATGGGAAGTGGGCGCAGGTTTCCTACCTACCTTCGCCACACTACCCTTTAGCCCCCCCCCCCCAAGAAATTTTGGGGGTTTCTTCACGGGCTTCCAGCCACGCTTCCGTGCTGCCTCCTCATACCACAGCTCCTGGGCTTTAGCTGCCTCCATCTCTTCCCGAGAGCGGCGATATTCTCCAACCTTAGCCCAGGGTCCTTCTCCGTTCAATATTTGCTCCCATGACCATTCCTCCTGGTACCGCTGCTGCTGTCGCTGCTGCAGGTTCTCACGCTGCTTGATCCGGGTTTGGTGGGTGGTTCTGTAACGGCAGTCTACTTCGTCCTCCTCCTCAGACGAGGAGAGGCGAGAAGGATCAAAGGACCAATGTGCAGCGTGGTAATTTGACATAATGAATTTAATGGACAAAACAAAAACATTATACAAAATAACAAAAGAACATACCGTCACAGTCCTAGCTGGTGCAGAACACAAACACAGAGACAGGAAACAACCACCCACAATCCCCAACACAAAACAAGCCACCTATATATGATTCTCAATCAGGGACAACGATTGACAGCTGTCTCTGATTGAGAACCATATCAGGCTGAACATAGAAACAGACGAACTAGACACACAACATAGAATTCCTACCCAGCTCACGTCCTGACCAACACTAAACAAGCAAAACACATAAGAACTCTGGTCAGGACGTTACAGTGAGTATAACAGAACTGATATGGCAGGCGAAAACCCGAGGAAAATCCATCAGGAAAATTATTTTTTTGAGCTCCCAGGCCATTCCTATGTTGGCCTATTGAATTTCCAACCAAAAAGCACCCAGATTGCAGCACCTATGGCTTCCACTGTATGTCAACAGTCTTTATAAAATGTGTCAGGCTTGTTTTTTGAAAAATGAACAAGTAGTTGTAGTTTTTCCAAGGTGTACCTCATTAGAAAATTAGTCTTGATGCACGCGTGAATGAGGTGCGCTCTTCGTTATTTATCTTCCCTATTGAACATACTATTCTTCGTCTTACATTTGATCTTTTATTTAGATATTAGAGTACCTGAGGATTAATTAGAAACATAGTTGGACTTGTTTGGACGAACTTTACCGGTAACTTTTTGGATTCGTTTGTATGCGAGGGGATTAGTGAAGTAAATGGCGCCAACTAAACTGACCTTTTTGTATATAAAGAAGGACTTTATCAAACAAAACGACCATTCCTTGTGCAGCTGGGACCCTTGGGATTGCAAACAGAGGAAGATCTTCAAAGGAAAGTGATTTATTTAATCGCTATTTGTGATTTTGTGATGCCTGTGCTGGTTGAAAAATGATTTTTATGTGGGGCGCTGTCCTCAGATAATCGCATGGTAAGCTTTTACCGTAAAGCCTTTTTGAAATCTGACAACGTGGTTGGATTAACAAGAAGTTAAGCTTTTAAATGATGTAAGACACTTATATTTTCATGAATGTTTAATATTACGATTTTTGTATTTTGAATTTCGCGTTCTGTAATTTCACCGGATGTTGTCGTAGGTCTCCCGCTAGCGGTTCATGCGCCCTAAGATTAACTAGGCAAGTCAGTTAAGAACAAATTTTTATTTACAATGACGGCCTACCCCGGCCAAACACGGACGGCGCTGGGCCAATTGTGCGCCGCGCTATGGAACTTCCAATCACGGCTGGATGTGATACAGCCTAGATTCGAACCAGGGACTTTAGTGAAGCCTCTTGCACTGAGATCTTGTGGTCCTCTCGTGAGCTAAAATAACATTGAGCCTCGTCCAAACAATTTGGATTTCATATTTTGGGGGATTTCATTGTTTTTTTATGACATAGCCCGTAAGCTTACATGCTGATTAGACTGGGCAAGCACGTACGTCTGCATGCGCCATCGCGCGCATGTTGATTTTGTCCATTCACACCAGACGCGATCAGGACACGTATGTTGAAATATCAAAGTGAACTCTGAACCAACTATATTAATTTGAGTACACGTCAAAGCGCATGAAACATTCATGGCCATTTTGTTAGCTTTCTCTTACTCACTAATTTGTCCTGGGATATAAACATTGAGTTGTTATTTTACCTGATATGCACAAGGTCCTCTACTCCGACAATTAATCCACAGATAAAATGGTAAACTGAATTTGTTTCTAGTAATCTGTCCTCCTTCAGTCTTTTTCTTCTTCTTCTTTGGACTTCATATGGCGGTTGGCAACCAACTTTAAGGTGCATTATCACCACCGACTGGAGTGTGGAAATCAGTTCAGCTTTCGATCACCCACATGGGTATATGCTCCTAAAAACCAATGACCAGATGGGAGAGGCGGGACTTGCAGTGTGTCAAGCTTCAAAAATATAACCAAGTTTAGCACTTGGCTATGCAGATGCTCGTTGAGATGAGCACAGTTTGGATGACATTATTGGATAACATGAATGTGTACATTTATTTTGCAATGCTCCTGCACCTAACTTGAGCGGTGTGGTCAGCATGTTAATCTCATAGATATGACCTCACTACCATCTAGTAATCATGCTCTGAGAAACGTAATTGTTTATAATGTTGGAAAATGAAAACATTTTAACTTCAAAAAGTTTGTTTTGATTGAGGAAGTACAGTGCATTCGGAAAGTATTCTTGACGTTTTCCACATTTTGTTACGTTACAGCCTTATTCCAAAATGTATTGAATAGTTTTTTCCCCCTCATCAATCAACACACAATAACCCATAATGAAAAAGCAAAAACAGTTTTTTTTATAAATTTGTGCAAATTTATTTAAAAAACCCGGAAATATCACATTTACATAGGTATTTAGATCCTTTACTTAGTACTTTTTTGAAGCACCTTTGGCAGCGATTACAGGCTCGAGTCTTTCTGGGTATGACGCTCCAAGCTTGGCACACCTGTATTTGGGAAGTTTCTCCCGTTCTTCTCTGCAGATCCTCTAAAGCTCTGTCAGGTTGGATGGGGAGCGTCACTGGATAGCTATTTTCAGGTCTTTCCAGAGATGATAGATCGGGTTCAAGTCCGGGATCTGGCTGGGCCACTCAAGGACATTCAGAGACTTGTTGCGAAGCCACACGTGCGTTGTCTCGGCTGTGTGCTTAGGGTCGTTGTCCCATTGATTCTTTGACCCAGTCTGAGGTCCTGAGCGCTCTGGAGCAGGTTTTCATCAAGGATCTCTCTGTACTTTGCTCCATTCATCTTTCTCTTGATCCTGACTAGTCTCCCAGTCTCTGCCGCTGAAAAATATCCCCACAGCATGATGCTGCCACCACCATGCTTCACCGTAGGGATTGTGTCAGGTTTCCTCCAGGTTTCCTCCAGACATTTCCTGGCATTCAGGCCAGAGAGTTCAAACTTGGTTTCATCAGAATCTGGTTTCTCATGGTGTAATAGTCCTTTAGGTGCCTTTGGAAAACTCCAACCGGGCTTTCATGTGCCTTTTACTGAGGAGTGGCTTCCCGTCTGTCCACTCTACCATAAAGGCCTGATTGGTGGAGTGCTGCAGTGATGGTTGTCCTTCTGAAATTTTCTCCCATCTCCACAGAGGAACTCTGGAGCTCTGTCAGTGACAATCGGGTTTTTGGTCACGTCCCTGACCAAGGCCCCACTCCCCCGATTGCTCAGTTTGGCCAGGCGGCCAGAGTCTTTGTGGTTCCAAACTTCTTCCATTTAAGAATTATGGAGGCCAATGTGTTCTTGGGGACCTTCAATGCTGCAGACATTTTTTGGTACCCTTCCCCAGATCTGTGCCTTGACACAATCCTGTCTCAGAGCTCTACGGACAATTCCTTCGACCTCATGGCTTGGTTTTTGCTCTGACATGCACTGTCAACCGTGGGACCTTAGAAAGACAGATGTGTGCATTTCCAAATCATGTCCAATCAATTGAATTTACCACAGGTGGACTCCAATCAAGTTTTAGAAACAGGATGTACCTGAGCTCAATTTCAAGTCTCATAGCAAGGGTCTGAAAACTTATGTAAATAAGATATTTATGTTTTTGGTTTTTATAAATTTGCAAACATTTCTACAAAACTCTTTTTGCTTTGTCATTATTGGGTATTGTGTGTAGATTGATGAGGAAAACAATAATTTAATCAATTTTAGAATAACGCTGTAATGTAACAAAATGTGGAAAAAGGGGTCTGAATACAGTACTTTGGTTTCAGAATTTTTATGCCTACATTGATTGCATTCCTTCACAAGTAACAAAGCAAGTGAGAGATGTCTTTATATGGCATATTTTAAACGGGATGGATCATGGGAGACTGAATGACACAAAGTATTCCTTGACTGTATAACGCTAAATTCAATTATGAGTAAGTTTGGAGTATGTATTACTCATATGCTTAAACGCCCATACCAGTAGAAATCCACTTTTTTTATTTGATTTGATGACCAGAGCTTACCCATGATGTTGCACAAAAATGTAAGTCAAATGTTCATCGTTTTAGTCAATGCATGATATACACTACATGGCCAAACGTATGTCAACACCCCTTCAAATTAGTGGATTCGGTTATTTCAGCCACACCTGTTGCTGACAGGTGTATACAATCAAGCACACAGCCATGCAATCTCCATAGGTTAACATTGGCAGTAGGATGGCCTTACTGAAGAGCCTTACTAAAAATTGTCTGTCCTCAGTTGCAATACTCACTACCGAGTTCCAATCTGTCTCTCGAAGCAACGTCAGCACAAGAACTGTTCATCGGGAGCTTCACGTAATGGGTTTCCGTGGCCGAGCAGCCTCATCCTACGCAATGCCAAGCGTCGGCTGGAGTGGTGTAAAGCTCGCCACCATAGGACTCTGGTGCAGTAAAAACGTGTCATCTGGAGTGATGAATCACGCTTCACCATCTGGTAGTCCAACGGACGAATCTGGGTTTGGAAGAAGAACGCTACCTGCCCAAATGCATAGAGCCAACTGTAAAGTTTGTTGGAGGATGAATGATAGTCTGGGGCTGTTTTTCGTGGTTAGGGCTAGGCCCCTTAGTTCAAATGAAAGAAAATCTTAATGCTACAGCATACAATGAGATTCTAGACGATTCTGTGCTTCCAACTTTGTTGTTACAGTTTGGGAAGGCCCTTTCCTGTTTCAGGATGACAATGCCCCCGTGCACAAAGAGAGGTCGCCAAAGAAATGGTTTGTCGAGAGAGAGTCCTGACCTCACCCCCATCGAACACCTTTGGGATGAATTGGAACACAGACTGTGAGCCAGGCCTAACTTCCCAACATCAGTGCACGACCTCAATAATGCTCTTGTGGCTGAATGGAAGCAAGTCCCCGCAGCAATGTTCCAACATCTAGTGGAAAGCCTTCCCAGAAGAGTGGAGGCTGTTATAGCAGCAAAAGGGGGGCCAACTCTGTATTAATGCCTATTATTTTGGAATAAGATGTTAGACGAGCAGGTGTCCACATACTTTTGTGTATTTGGGCTTGAAGTGCCAAATCTGAATGTGTGATGTTTTCGTGAGTCTTATGTGTCTATTCTTATGAGATAATGTGCAAATTATTTTCAGCCTACGTTTCGTTTAGGGATGGGTTTTATTTAAAACTTGCCACCCACGAGCATGGCAATGTTAATTAGTCAGAAACACCTGATACAAAGTTCTTCCCATTCGCGAGTTGGCTGAGAGCCAAACACGTTTTCTCTGTAGCCTACACTAGATAAAACAGCCACAAAGTCAAAATTGGCTATATCTTGAAAACAACTTGAGCTTTTTGGTCTTAATTTAAGCTAAGCGTTAAACTAAGGTTAGCAGTGTGGTTAGGGTTAAGGTGAGAGTTAGATTTAAAATCCGATTATAAGAAGAGAAAAAGTAGAAATAGACAAGGTTCATGACTTTGTGGCGGTGTTAACTAGTGACAACCTTATACTTGGGCACCTTGTCATGGAGCAAATTAAAATAGGGAGTGCAAACTAATGTTTTTGCACCTCCCCTTTTTTACCAGCAAATGATCATAATCAAGTTTCACTTATTGTGTGATATCAAATCAAATCAAATCTGATTGTATTTTAGAACCCTGCTCCCCCAGTCGCCTCAAGATGAATGGTTTGGACCACTAACGTTTAAGGCAAATTTGTTTTGCATGGCCCGGTGCCCCGGGGTTGCTCATTTTCGACCATCCCATTGATCCTAAAGAGAACTCTCCACCCAGCCGGTGCACCAGGCCATACAAAATGGACTGGCCCATTGCTCCAAACCGTTCAATAGATAAGCTTAATGTCCACCAGATGTGTCAAACTCTTTGTGTTCTGGTGGAAGTCATTGTACACGGAGCAGTCCACAAGTTCATAAAAGTTCCCCATGGTGGGGGTGGCACCATACACAGACCAAATGATAATGGCTATTGTGTAGTTAGAGATGAGAAGATACATCTAGAAATATGTCTCCAGTAAGAATGACACGGTGACAATTCGTCACTACTACACTTGGGTAGTGCGCCCTGTTGGCTAGTTTTCCCGAAACCAGCCAACAGAATGGCGTGCAAAATACATATGCACAGAACTGTTCTGTTCATGCCATTGTAACAGTATAACTTTACGGCGTCCCCTCGCCCCGAACCGGGCGCGAACCAGGGACCCTCTGCACACATCAACAACAGTCACCCACGAAGCGTCGTTACCCATCGCTCCACAAAAGCCACGGCCCTTGCAGAGCAAGGGGCAACACTACATCTAGGTTTCAGAGCAAGTGGCGTAACTGATTGAAACGCTACTAGCGCGTACCCGCTAACTAGCTAGCCATTTCACATCCGTTACACTCACCCCCCTTTCAACCTCCTCCTTTTCCGCAGCAACCAGTGATCCGGGTCAACAGCATCAATGTAACAGTATAACTTTAAACCGTCCCCTCGACCCGACACGGGCGCAAACCAGGGACCCTCTGCACACATCAACAACTGACACCCACGAAGCGTTGTTACCCATCGTTCCACAAAAGCCACGGCCCTTGCAGAGCAAGGGGCAACACTACATCTAGGTTTCAGAGCAAGTGACGTAACTGATTGAAATGCTACTAGCGCGTACCCGCTAACTAGCTAGCCATTTCACATTGGTTACACCATCATGCACGGCAAGCTAGTGATTTGAAATCAGTACTCAATATGGAAACAACCAGTTAAATGTATTCATGTTGATAGAGATGTGTGACAGAGGAATCGACACAAACTATATTAATTGTTCTAATGTGCCCTTGTGCGCCAGTCTGTTGGTAGCACAGCCAGCCAGTAGGTCAATAGGAGAATAACTTTAATATTTTTCTTATTATTAGCTTTGGTTGAACAGGGCAAAAATGATATTTTCTATGATGCAAACCGTTCTGCAGCCTTGCAAACGCACATGTGCATAAAGTACGGAAAATGCAGCCTAGACATTTCGCAAAACAACATACGGCAAAACGCACGTGGATCTGGTGGACATATGGCACTAGGCTATCCATATTACAGGAGCTTATATTCTTTCTATTTCTATGGCGGATTCGCAGCCTCAATTTAGATAGTGGATTGATATGAAGCTGCGCAGTTTACATAATGCATTGATATACAGTGCATTCGGAAAGTACTGACTTTTACACATTTTGTTACGTTACAGCCTCATTCTAAAAAAAAATATTTATTTTTTATCATCAATCTATACACAATACCCCATAAGGACAAAGTGAAAACAGGTTTTTTACCACATTTCTAAAAAAATAAAAAACAGAAATACCTTATTTATGTAAGAATTCAGACCCTTTGCATGATACTCGAAATTGAGCTCAGGTGCATCCTGTTTCCATTGATCATCCTTGAGATGTTTCTATAACTTGATTGGAGTCCACCTGTGGTAAATTCAATTGATTGGACATGATTTGGAAAGGCACACACCTGTTCACATAAGGTCCAGCAGCTGACTGCATGTCAGAGCAAAAACCAAGCCATGAGGTCGAAGGAGTTGTATTGAGGCACAGATCTGGGGAAGGGTACCAAAACATTTCTGCAGCATTGAAGGTCCCCAAGAACACAGTGGCCTCAATAATTCTTAAATTAAGAAGTTTGGAACTACCAAGACTCTTCCTAGAGCTGGCTGCCCGGACAAATTGAGCAACTGTGGGAGAAGTATCTTGGTCAGGGAGGTGACCAAGAACCCGATGGTCTCTCTGTCAGAGTTCCAGAGTTCCTTTGTGTAGATGGGAGAACCTTCCAGAAGGACAACCATCTCTGCAGCACTCCACCAATCAGGCCTTTATGGTAGAGTGGCTACTTCTCAGTAAAAGGCACATGACAGCTCGCTTGGAGTTTGCCAAAAGGCACCTAAAGGACTCTGAACATGAGAAAAAATATTCTGTGGTCTGATGAAACCAAGATTGAAGTTTTTGGCCTGAATGCCAAGCTTCACGTCTAGAGGAAGCCTGACACCATCCCTACGATGAAGTATGATGGTGGCAGCATCATGCTGTGGGTTTTTATCAACTGCAGGGACTGGGAGACTAGTCAGGATCGAGGGTAAGATGAATGGAGCAAAGTACAAAGAGTTCCTTGATGAAAGGCTGTAATCTCCGCCAAATGTGTACTGAGTAAAAGGTCTGAATACTTATGTAAATGTGATATTTCAGCTTTACATATTTTATAAAATTTGTTAACATTGAGGAACAAAAACTATTTAATCCATATTAGAATAAGGCTGTAACATAACAAAATGTGAAAAAAGTCAAGGGGTCTGAATACTTTCTGAATGCACTGTATAGCTTGCTTACTGAAATGATGAGAGAACAAAGAATATAGCTTAGAATAACTTTATGTATCTATGTACCATGTCTTCATTCATGAACAATATATCTATCTTTGTGTATGAACTGTATATTTGTAAAGTGTGTGTCACTTTTGAGTTGAGTTGTTTGGCCTTTGGGATTGGCCTCTTGTGCTCCTCTCCCATTAGCCCTCCCCTATCTCACTTGAGCTGCATGTGTGTGTATGTTTGTGTAACTCGCCACACTATCTCTGAACATGCCACATAGGCATAGCCAGGAAAGCAGCTGCTCTCTTGATAAACGCAATAAACACATCAACATTGCGAATTTCCTCCCTCCTCGCCTATTAAACCCATGGCTGCCAAGAGATAATTCTATTAACAAGGACATCGTAAATAAAGTGAGATTGAATTGGATTATCGATGAAGGACGGAACAGTGCTGACATTTTGGTCGTGACTCGTGATGAGGTCCTTGGGTTTAGGTGATAACCATCACACAGGAAATGGTAGAGCTGCTGATGAAAGCGGGAAAAAAGGAACATGGCACAGAAATAATCTTTAGTGGTACCAGCTTTATTACGACACGTTACCAAAACATTGTTCATTTTGACAAAAAATTTACAAGAGTCAGCAATTGAGACACAATAGGTAGCATATAGTACCTGCTGCAAGCGACAAGACAAAAACAGCACATACAATGACTATTTTCAAGCTGCCTTGCTTGAAATAATCATAGACCCCAATGGTACGTAGGTACAAGCGCCTGGAATGTGTCATGTTGGGTTTACGTCAAGCCAACCACGTGTACATTTGATATGTGTACTAGTCAGCTAAACCCAAATGGAACCAGACAGGTTAAGTGAGTGGAATGGAACAATCACGTCTGGGAGGATGTCAGCTCTTGGCGACGAGTGTCAGTTTGGCAGACAAGGCATTGCCGTTGGTGATAAACGCGTTTCTCTCCAATGGGTGTCTGGCGTTCTCTGTCTCTTGTCAGAGCCCATGACTTAATCACATTCCCTCAAATTAACCCGCTGTGTGTGTGTGTTTCTGTTTGTATGTTCAGGTGGAGGGACAAGGTGGAGGCCCTTTGAAATGTGTTGAAGAAGTCTAAGGTGAGGGGAGAACGAACAAGGTAGTGAGAGAAAAAAAGGAGGGAGAGGGACTAAGAGAGGGTGGGTGACTGAGATAAATAAAATAGAGTGTAGATAACTGGCTTGTGATGGAACTCCACATGGGCAATGTCAACAGCAATCATAAAACTTCAGTTATTTTTTGATGCCTTAAAAATCAACATTGAACTACATAATTTATCTAAACAGAAACACATTGGCATTTGTACTAATATCATAGGCAAGGCTGTGTCCCAAATGGCACCCTATTCTCTATATATTGCACTACTTTTGACCAGAGAGGAGGTATGTGCCTCTGTACTCCCATGCTTCTTTGCAGGAACTTGATTATATGAAACCAAACATCCTCCCACCACAAGGCAGGGGGCCTTAGGCCGTATTACCAGACCAGACTTTAGCTCCGGCATCTCCAACCTTAAAGCCTAGACAACTTCTTTGGGTGATGTTCATTAGGGCATGCAATGGAAAACGTTTTGCAACAAAAAACAAAATTGAGAAAAGTTCATGTTCATGTTGTCCCTCCCTGTTTCAGTTGGTTTTCTTATATTTGGTGCCTAATCAACACGACCCAGGACTGACACGAGACACGATATGTTTCAACAAAGTCATTTCCCTCTGACTAACCACCTTCATTAAATCAATCGCAAGAGTAAACCGAATGAATCACGTTTGTAATCAAAATCGCATGCCTGTTCCTGTGGAGCCATCTCCAATGTAATTAATGCTATATAATTATGTTTATTTCGTTAGTGTTTGTGACTAGGGATCAATTTAAAGGGTCTGCATGTTGTTAATTCAATATGCTCTCCCAAAGGCAATTTAAGTGTCTGATTTGCTTGTGTAAGTTATATTGGTGGAGCTAGTGAAATCCCTGTTTGTTTTCATTATGAGAGAGTAATAGCTTTTTTTAAAGGTCTGGTTGGGAGTCTAACTTAGTTAACATACACATCTGGATGTCATCCACGACGTGGGTCTATGACAGGAAGTGGCGCTCCAGAACAGGTTTGACGGATAAGGGCTAGATGGATGCGCCAGGTGCATATTAACAGAAGCGTTAACACACGCATATAGACACACGCACACAGGCATACACATACGCAGGCACATGTACATAATCACACATGCCTGACAAAGTTTAAAAGCTCAGTGCAATCAGCCATCTTCCACAGGGTCTGACTGTCTACATGTAAATGAGAATTTGTTCTCAGTCAACTTACCACGACATCCCAACTTACCTGCTAAAATAAGGGTTAAACAAATAAACATTAACAACAGGTATAGGTACAGTTGAAGTCGGAAGTTTACATAAACTTAGGTTGGAGTCATAAACACATTTTTCAACCACTCCACAAATTTCTTGTTAATTAAGAAACTATAGTTTTGGCAAGTCAGTTAGGACATCTACTTTGTGCATGACACAAGTAATTTTTACAACAATTGTTTACAGACAGATTATTTAACTTATAATTCATTGTATCACAATTCCAGTGGGTCAGAAGTTTACGTAGACTAAGTTGACTGTCATGGCTTTAGAAGCTTCTGATGGGCTAATTGACGTCATTTGGAGGTGCCTCTTTCCTTGACATCATGGGAAAATCAAAATAAATCAAATTGCTGACCTCCAAGTCGGGTTCATCTTTGGGAGCAATTTCCAAATGCCTGAAGGTACCACATTCATCTGTACAAACAATAATACGCAAGTATAAACACCATGGGACCACGCAGCCGTCATACCGCTCAGGAAGGAGAAGCGTTCTGTCTCCTAGAGATGAACGTACAGCAAAGGACTTTGTGAAGATGGTGGAGGAAACAGTTTCAAAAGTATCAATATCCACAGTAAAACGAGTCCTATATCGACATAACATGAAAGGCCGCTCAGCAAGGAAGAAGCCACTGCTCCAAAACCGACCATAAAAAAGCCAGACTGTACTTTTTGGAGAAATGTTCTCTGGTCTGATGGAACAAAAATAGAACTGTTTGGCCATAATGACCATCGTTATGTCTGGAGGAAAAAGGGGGAGGCTTGCAAGCCGAAGAACACCATACCAACCGTGAAGCACGGGGGTGGCAGCATCATGTTGTGGGGGTGCTTTTCTGCAGGAGGGACTGGTGCACTTCACAAAATAGATGGCATCATGAGGAATTAAAATTATGTGGATATATTGAAGCAACATCTCAAGACATCAGTCAGGAAGTTAAAGCTTGGTCGCAAATGGCTCTTCCAAATGGACAATGACCCCAAGCACACTTTCAAAGTTGTGTCAAAATGGATGAAGGACAACAAAGTAAAGGTATTGGAGTTGCCATCAAAAAGCCCTGACCTCAACCCTATCGAACATTTGTGGGCAGAACTGAAAAAGCGTGAACGAGCAAGGAGGCCTACAAACCTGACTCAGCTACACCATCTCTGTCAGGAGGAATGGGCCAAAATTCACCCAACTTATTGTGGGAACGTTTGTCCAAAGTTAAACAATTTAAAGACAATGCTACCAAATACTAATTGAGTGTATGTAAACTTCTGAACCACTTAGAATGTGATGAAAGAAATGAAAGCTGAAATAAATAATTCTCTACTATTATTCTGACATTTCACATTCTGAAAAACTGAGTTTATATGTATTTGGCTAAGGTCCGACTTCAACTGTAGAGGTAGGATTTCTTGCTGATATCATGTTTTTTCAGTGCCATCTCTTTGACATTAGCTAGGTTTCCATCCAATTGGCGACAGATTTTCATGCAAATATTCTAAAATCCATATGAAAACAACATGCGCATTTTCCCACCAGAGATGTGTTTCCAACAAATTGACTTGTTACGGATAAAACAATGTGTGTATTCCCCTGTACCAAATAAAAAGTTAAATGGGTTTCCATCGCATTTTCAACTCTACTGATGGTCTTGTCACAAAAAAGTTACGTTATATAGCGAATGTGTCCACTCTGGTCTTGGCACGTACACACTCGCTAATAGCTCGCACTCGCAGATACAGTGCGGGTATAGCCTAAATTATGACATTATTATGGACAAAATAGCAAGATTGTTTTTTATTTGTCTAACGGCAGCCAAGCATGAATCACCATGTCACCAGAATAAGACCCTCGATATGTATTGGAAATGGAAAAAGCGTTTCCACTGCCATTCCTTGCATAATAAATGTTACCGACACAAAAAAAATCCCACATTGTCTGGCGTATTGTCGTGTCGACATTTGAAATGTTTACCAACAAATATTATTTTTCCATCAGGCCTGTCGTGACATTGTTTATATGACATGTACTTTAGTCACATAAAAAGGTTTACTGACACACACACACGAACGACACATTTACAAATGCGCACTGAACATTCATGAGTACCTTGTCACCAGGTACACTAACACATCAATGAGATCTGAGAGCTGGGACACATAATAAATACTCAAGCTGTCCTTTCAACTGGCCTACCTGGTTAAATAAAGGTGAAATAAAACAAAACAGTAAGGTACCTCATAAGAGTACAGGCGAAACCTCCTTTCATAGCACAATTCTCATAACATAACCACATTCATTTGTTTGATAAAAAATGTAAACGTTACAAGACGAAATGTCACTCTCGAGCTATTACCCTTTGACCGTTTGAGGTGAGTACCCAGTGGGGTGAATGGGGAAAGGTCAACGGGTCATAGCTGCAGGGAGAGGGGATAGTGTATGTGTGTGTCAGACCTGGGCTAAAATACATGTATTTGATTATTTGTTATCTGTGTACCGTATTTTAGTATTTTTTACTCAAATACAGTACAAATACAGTACTAATATTTTAATGTGTTCCGAATCAACTACTTCTATTGGATAGCCTACTATAAATAGCCTACTATTTGAAAGTATTTCCAAATACCTATTTCCAAATACATTATTTCAAATACCAAACAGACCTGGTTGAAATGCATGGTAGTATTTAAATATTTATTTACGAAATACATGCAAATACTTTCCAAGGTTATTTCCAAATACATTACAATATTATACTACGTGGAAGAAAATACCAAATGCTTACATCCAAATGTCTTTGAAAGTATTTGAAATACCCTAAATAGTATTTGAACATAGGTCTGGAGTGTGTGAATCTTGCTTGGATTACATGGATGACTCTGACTTTTCTGATAACAATTCCCAGAACCACAAGGATTCCATTGGATAGCTGAAGGAACATCTCAATAGAAAGAATTCATGTAAACTTCTCTGGGAGTCCCAGGGTGTGGTAACAGGGCACGGTGGCAACAATGCATGCATCTGGAGCATGATCAACTCACATAGAATAAACAGTCCTTATCTGATTTAGTCCCTTCAGTGATGTGAATCCTGGTTTGCTGTCCTTGTAGTGGCCTCTGATTTGAGAGTCCAGGCTGTAAAAACAAATAATGGGCAGTACTTTTAAGAACGTGACCCTGTACTGCAACTCCATTCTCCTCAGAGTTGGAGTCTAACTGCCAGTCAAATGTCTGTTGCTGGCCTCCGGAGGCTTCCAATATGAGCCTGTTCCAAAACAAGCAAGCAGCTAGCCTACGTTTGCAGGAATGTGTAAGTTGCCGCTCCACTTGTCCAGAAGTTGCCCCTAAGTAGCTACACACACACACCCCACATCCCTGCAATGTAACCAAACCACTAGGCAGGCAGCACATTTGGGCAGTGGCACTATTCTGAGTGGCTTCTCCCTTCAGAGACAACATACAAGGCCCCAATTAGGTCCAGTACATCAAAGGGTGAACTCGGAGACAGCACTGGGATGGCACAGCTCCAGCTGGGCGTGCGTCTGCTTCCCCAGGGAGGACTTGAAGAAAGAATCCCTGGACCGCAGGAGGGGCGTCTTGCACAGGGCTCCCCAGAAGAAGCGCAGCACTGACGGGCTGAGGAAGATGAACACCCAGGGGTCCACGATGGAGTTGGTTGAGAGAAAGAGGAGGGCGATGAGGTCCATCTTGTGGCTCTCCTTCCTCTGCCCCGTGGAGTTGATATAAACACGGATCTAAGAGACAAAGAGAGGAAGAGAAGAGACTGAAGAACGAGTCCTGATCAAATGACTTACTGAGGAGTCCCACCGCTGCCACCAACATCCTAAACAAAGGTCATGTGGTTTGGTAAGAAGAATGCCCCTCTCCCCACCTGTGTGATTACTACCTTTTGAGGGTTTAGAGGTTCAGGTAGTCACCTCATATAAGCACTTGGGAGTATGGCTAGACAGTACACTGTCCTTCTCTCAGCACATATCAAAGTTGCAGGCTAAGGTTAAATCTAGACCTGGATTCGTAATCTCTCCTCTTTCAACCCAGCTGCCAAACTAACCCTGATTCAGATGACCATCCTACCCATGCTAGATTACGGAGACATCATTTATAGATCGGCAGGTAAGGGTGCTCTCGTGCGGCTAGATGTTCTTTACCATTCAGCCATCAGATTTGCCCCCAAAGCTCCTTATAGGACACATCACTGCACTCTATACTTCTCTGTAACTGGTATTCTCTGTATACCCGTCGCAAGACCCACTGGTTGATGCTCATTTATAAAACCCTCTTAGGCCTCACTACCCCCTATCTGAGATACCTACTGCAGCCCTCATCCTCCACATACAACACCCGTTCTGCCAGTCACATTCTGGTAAAGGTCCCCAAAGCACACACATCCCTGGGTTGCTCCTCTTTTCAGTTCGCTGCAGCTAGGGACTGGAACGAGCTGCAACAAACACTCAAACTGGACAGTTTTATCTCCATCTCTTCATTCAAAGACTCAATCATGGACACTCTTACTGACAGTTGTGTCTGCTTCGCGTGATGTATTGTCTCTACCTTCTTGACCTTTGTGCTGTTGTCTGTGCCCAATAATGTTTGTACCATGTTTTGTTGCTACCATGTTGTTGTCATGTGGTGTTGCGACCAAGCTGTGTTGTCATGTGTTGCTGCCCTGCTTTTGTTGTCTTTGGTCTCTCTTTATGTAGTGTTGCGGTGTCTCTCTTGTTGTGATGTGTGTTTTGTCCTAGATTTTTAAACCCAGCCCCCGTCCCCGCAGGAGGCCTTTTGCCTTTTGGTAGACCGTCATTGTAAATGAGAATTTGTTCTTATTTTAATTTTGAAAAACGGTCTAAGTGCCTGAAGCTGGTGCCTGAAGCTGGTGTAGTGGGTACAACACATACTGCAGCACATATTCCCCAACCCAGCGTGGGTACTAATCACAGTCCCACCACTATTCCGCATCTCCCCATCTGTTTCCCCACTCATTTAATCCTCTCTGTCTGAATACAATTTAAATACACAAAACATTATCTTTAAAACAAAGTGTGTGATCCCACCGATGCCACCGGCCGTCTCAACATGCTGTCACCACCAATCACTAGCAAGGCTTAACATCTGATTCTCCAAGCTCTCGCAAACATCTTTGTTCTTCCATTCTCCCAACAGTCAAAGAGACCAGAATGTAATCCTTGCCTGCTCCTAACCAGCCAAACCACATTCCTTGAATCCTTTTTGAAACCCTTGTTTTGGAGATTAGCGTCAATGTCAGATTATTGAAAACGGATCGTCTTTGGTGGAAACAAAAGCTTCAGAAGCTAATAATTCATTCAATCTGGAGTTATGCGAAAAAATAACAAGTTTGTAATAAATAAATATTGAAACATATTTGATGTAGTGGGTCGGGTCACTTGACCCGAAATACAGAAAGTATTCACACCCCTTGACTTTTTCCACATTTTGTTGTCTTACAGCTTGAATTTAAAATTGATTAAATTGTGTCACTGGTCTACACACAATAACCCATCATGTCAAAGTGGAATTATGTTTTTACAAATTAATAAAAAAATGAAAGCTGAAATGTCTCGAGTCAATAAGTATTCAACCCCTTTGTTATGGCAAGCCTAAATTATTTCAGGCGTCAAAATTTGCTTAACAAGTCACTTAATAAGTTGCATGGACTCACTCTGTGCAATAATAGGGTTTAACATAATTTTTGAATTACCTCATCTCTATACCCCACATATACAATATCTGTAAAGATCCCTCAGTTGAGCAGTAAATTTCAAACACAGATTCAACCAAAAAGACAAGGAGGATTTCCAATGTCTTGCAAAGTGCACCTGTAAAATGTAAAATGTAAAAAGAAGACACTGAAAAACCCTTTGATCCACATGGAAAACTAAAGGCATAGAAACCGCAAATGACTTGGTAACAGGAAATACATTCATTTACATGAAAGAAATTAAAAAGTAATTTTGGACTGATCAATGTAGATAGTTTCAAATACATGCAATGTAAAAGTTACATCACAAAACTTATACACTGCTCAAAAAAATAAAGGGAACACTTAAACAACACAATGTAAGTCCAAGTCAATCACACTTCTGTGAAATCAAACTGTCCACTTAGGAAGCAACACTGATTGACAATACATTTCACATGCTGTTGTGCAAATGGAATAGACAAAAGGTGGAAATTATAGGCAATTAGCAAGACACCCCCAAAAAAGGAGTGATTCTGCAGGTGGTGACCACAGAACACTTCTCAGTTCCTATGCTTCCTGGCTGATGTTTTGGTCACTTTTGAATGCTGGCGGTGCTCTCACTCTAGTGGTAGCATGAGATGGAGTCTACAACCCACACAAGTGGCTCAGGTAGTGCAGTTCAACCAGGATGGCACATCAATGCGAGCTGTGGCAAGAAGGTTTGCCGTGTCTGTCAGCGTAGTGTCCAGAGCATGGAGGCGCTACCAGGAGACAGGCCAGTACATCAGGAGACGTGGAGGAGGCCGTAGGAGGGCAACAACCCAGCAGCAGGACCGCTACCTCCGCCTTTGTGCAAGGAGGTGCACTGCCAGCGCCCTGCAAAATGACCTATTCCATTTGCACAACAGCATGTGAAATGTATTGTCAATCAGTGTTGCTTCCTAAGTGGACACTTTGATTTCACAGAAGGGTGATTGACTTGGAGTTACACTGTGTTGTTTAAGTGTTCCCTTTATTTTTTTGAGCAGTGTATTTGAAATATTTTGGACATTACAGCAACCTAGAGCGAATCTTATTTGAATCAGAAAATGATGTTATTATGATAGGGAAGATAAATACAATCTTGCAGAGAGCATATTCAACTGACAATCTCAGAAAAGAAAAGAACTATTGGAACCAAGACTTTAAAATAACTCATGTTGGCACAAGATGGAGGGAAAGTTTGAGCATAACTAACAAAATTACAGTTAACTAAAATGTACGCTTAATCCAGTATAACTAAATGTATAGAATTTTTTTATACAAGAGACAAAATGCACAAATTTTACAGCACAATGGGAAAACATTTATTAATTAAAATACTGAAAGTGCCGGGGCTACGGAGAGAAACAAAATGGTGCAGTTACAGACCATGTAGCAGAAAGTGATGGGGGTGTGTGCTAGTGGGTCTGGGCAGGTGGGATGTAGTTGATGTTTGTATGATGTGTGTGTGTGTGTGTGTGTTTGTGTTTTGTATTGCTTATAAAAGATCTAATAAAAAAGTACAACAAAAATGAATTAATAACCCTTTGAGTGTGGTGAAGTTATTATTTACACTTTGGATGGTATATCAATACACCCAGTCACTACAAAGATACAGGTGTCCTTCCTAACTCAGTTGCCAAAGAGGAAAGAAACCGCTCGGGGATTTCACCACAAGGCCAATAGCAAAAATAAGGGAATTAGAGCTAAACAGGCAAAATCCTAGAGGAAAACCTGGTTCAGTCTGCTTTCCAACAGACACTGTAAGACAAATTCACCTTTCAGCAAGACAATAACCTAAAACACAAGGCCAAATATACACTGGAGTTGCTTCCTAAGACAACATTGAATGTTTCTGAGTGGCCTAGTTACAGTTTTGACTTACAAACCTCTTAAGGACCTTTTTTTCAATTTTCGCCTAAAATGTCACACCCAAATGGAAACACTTTGAAGTTTGCTGAAATGTGAAATTAATGTAGGAGAATATAACACATTAGATCTGGTAAAAGATAATACAAACCAAAAAATGTGTTTTCAATTAAGTTTAAGTTTACACACTCCCAGGAATGTCATACATGATGGATCATTAGCTTAAACACTGGCCATCTAGATGTGTGAAAGTTAGACGGGGTGGCTGTGGAGCCAGAGAGCAGGGGTTCAAACTGTAGAACCCAGTTCTTATGTATGATTTTATCAAACAAAACTATGCTACATTTTATCTCTGGGACCCTCGGGATGACAAATCAGAGCAAAATTACTGATGCACATTATTTACCTTCAGAGGGGAATGTATCAAACCAGTTGCCGTGAGAAAGGTTTTTTGCTGTTGTGCACTCTCCTCAAACAATAGCATGGTATTTCTTCACTGTAATAGCTACTGTAAATTGGACAGTGCAGTTAGATTAACAATAATTTAAGCTTTATGGGCATATAAGACATGTCTATGTCCTGGAAAGTTTGCTGTTACTTACAACGTCATACTAATCACATTAGTGCACATTAGCTCAACCGTCCCGGTATAGCGACACCGATCCCGGAGAGATTAAATCGGCTTGAAAATCTATAGCAAGAAAATGGCTATCTACAGTAGCGATAATCAACAACCAACTTCTCAGAGCTTAAAGAATTTTTAAATAATAATTTTGAATTCAGGCTGTAACAACAAATTGTAGAATAAGTCAAAGAGTATGAATAGTTTCCGAAGGCACTGTAGCTATTCCACATGCTAAATGGCAAAGAGCCGAAAAGGTATTTACGGGAATGAAACAAGATTTGGTCAGGTACACATTTCCACCGGACTGTCTGTCGCTAGATACCTTATAACAGTTGCTATTTTCTAAATTAAAGTCAAATAAAGTATATTATTTTTTGGAGAAAATTACATCAATTTCCCTCTTAAGTAATTCCACAATAATGATCGGAAAATGTAACCAACCATCTCACAGGTTTTTATTACTCTTGGCATTAGTGAAACAGTGGAGATGCACATTCCTCGACCGAGCACACACACACAAAAACTGTATGCTGCTAAACTCTGTGTACTGTTGGGGTTTCCCAGTGTGACTCAAGAGTGCTGTGTCCAGTAAAAGTGAAAGTATTCTAGACTCTTTCGGGGCAATTTCCTGAAACATCTATCATTACGACAATATCCTGTGGGTGGAACTAGCAGTGTGAACAACCCTGAGTAGAGTGGAAAAACACCACAGCCATGCCTGTACGAGACCTTAGATTACACAAATTACAATGGGGCAACATAATGAGCTGAACTCTACTGTGTGAATTGTTGACACAGAGTTATTTAGTGTTTTAAATGCATTCTAATATCAGTCTGCATTATGCAAACGCAGTAACACCTTTATAAGTACCTCCAGATGAACATTTTGTGTTGAACTTGTTGATTCTCCAAGACTCTTTCTCAATAGCCTTCCATGGTGTCCTTTCTCCATGCCCTCTCGGAACACATTGGGGAAGAACACCCATGGCTCCTCCCTCCTGACCTCCTTCAATGCATTTTGAGTAGGAAGCGATGAGTTAGGACTTGAGAAATCGAGCAAAGATCATTGAGAAATGGCTAACATGTACATTCGTTATCTCCCTCCCTCAACCGAGTTGCCATTTTGTTTGCCAATAATCAGGCTGTTAGGGAACACCACCTTAATCCCAGGGTTTAATACTAAATAACAAATATTTCAGAGAACTCCTTTATATTCTCTACTAATTATGTTTGTCAGAACCCTATGTGCCCTCGATCTGGAACAAACTGTCTGGATTGTGTAATTATTGATTAGGTAGAGAACACTTTGGGCAGATATTGAGGAGACATGCAGAAACCTGTATTCGCAGTCAGTGTCTTATTGCACCAGTGAAATGCTGTTTAATTATTAATCGTTTCATCGGTGCCTGAGGGCACAGTAACGAGGGAAAGTCGAGCAAGCAGTGCTCTCACAGGCAGGATCCGGTTTCATCGACAGCAGGCAGACGTAGAGTATAGGCGCCAACCCCACAGGGGGGGTCTGACTGTTTGCATTACCATAGAGTGCCCTATATTGCCTATAAGACTACCTCTGAGTGATAAGATAGACATTAACCAAAAAGTGGGAGATAAGTTTTAAAAAAGCCTAAGATTCTCATTTATCCCCATTTACCACCTTCAACGTATTGGTTGTTATCAATAAGTGTCACAATAGGGTGTCCGAACTAAATGGTATGTTTGAAATGAAAAAAAATGATGACGTTATTGACGACAACCTATACAAGTTGCGTGGTTAACAAGCATACTTTTTTTGTGGGATCCTATGTTTTGCCTGATAAGCCAGGCCGATGTTCCGCTTGATTTATGTACGGTGGGTTGGAGCGTCATTGGGCATCCATGTGTTTGTGTCCTGGGCTTTTTTTTGCTTTGTACACACCCATAGGGGCAGGCACCTTGTAAATTTAGCAGTAGAGCATTTCTTGGTAACAAGACTATTTAATATATCGATGCATCTCTTCCATCATATGAAGCTGGGGTTGGTTTGAGATGGAAACTTGGTCCCACTGTTAGTTCACCGGCCTCTATGTGACCCTGATGAAGCTCTAATTGAAGATGAGAATGCTAGATCTTCATTGGTGTTGTGCATTCATAGATATAATGCATTATGATATGGTAATAATGCATTCACTTGTAATAATGTATTGACCCCATCGGCCATGTTTGAATACCCTCACTTCTATTCTAAATAGTACCCAAAATAAAACGTTTTATATTATAAGAAATTTTGCACGGTTTAAATGCTAGGATATCATACTATTTTAGGGTTTTAATCTAGTAGAATTGTCTGCATAGTATGTGGGATGATTAGTATGTTGTTTTAGTAAGCAAAGTAAGACAGATTTAGGAAGCACCAATCATTAAAAGGTCGAAAGTCAACTTTTTTTACAAAAGTGTTTAGGTTTTGTGAGGGAGTGGTGGGTGTCATTTGGTTTCCTGCCTACATGACGCATAATGTGACCTACTAGAGGATACCATTCCGCCCACCTCATTGCTGTCTACTTTAATTTCTCTCCTATTAAAGTGTATTTCAATACACTAATACACTTCATGTAAGTGTTGAACTTCATACACTTGTGTAATGTGTTTATATCATAGCACAACTGGGTCCCTATAGGAATAGCGTAAGTTGGTGAAGAAAACTGGGAAACAGACATGAAGAGCACATGTTCAACTTAATAATAAAAAACATGTTTTCCCCATCTCAAGGAGGTTAAATTAAAAAAATACAATAGTAAGTCGAAAATCAAATCAAATTTAGTCACATGTGCTGAATACAACAGGTGTAAGACCTTACATTGAAATGCTTACTTACAAGCTCTTAACCAACAAATACACTTTAATAGGAGAGAAATTAACTTAGGGATAGGCCCCTTTTTTCTCCATTTCCTGTCTGAATAACGTGCCCAAAGTAAACTGCCTGTAGCTCAGGCCCTAAAGCCAGGATATGCATATAATTGGTACCATTGAAAAGAAAACACTTTTTGTAGTGTTTGTGGAAATGTTAAAATAATGTAGGAGAATATAACACAATAGATATGGTAGGAGAAAATCCAAAGAAAAACCAACCAGAATTAAGAGAGACCATCCTTTTAGAAATGCAAGAGAACAGTCATATTCTAAATTAGTTACTCCCTGGATGCAATTCCTATGGCTTCCACAGGGTGTCAACAGTCTATGTTCAAGGTTTTAGGCTTGTAACTTTAAAAACGAATAAGAAATAACATTTTTAGTAGACACAATCTTGGAAATTCGTGTTTGAGCACGCCATGAAGAAATTACGCACCTGCTAAAATCGGCTTCCTATTGAACATACTTCTTTCCGAAATAAATTTTATATTTTGATTACATTTTAGGATATCTGAGGAGTAAATAGAAACGTATTTTGACTGGTTGAAACAAAGTTTAGGGGTAGATTTTTAGATTCCTTTAACGACAAGTTGAACAAGTGGATTACTCAAATCAATGGCGCCAACTAAACAGACTTTTTGGGATATAAAGAAGGATTTTATCTAACAAAACGACACTACATGTTATAGCTGGGACCCTTTGGATGACAAATCAGAGGAAGATTTTCAAAAAGTAAGTGAATATTTAATCGTTATATATAAATGTATGAAACCTGTGCCGGTGGAAAAATATTTTGTTAAGTAATTTAAAAAAAATTTAAGTAACAAATAATTAAACAGCCGCAGTAAAATAACAATAGCGAGGCTATATACAGGGGGTACCGGTACAGAGTCAATGTGCGGAGGCACCGGTTAGTCGAGGTAATTGAGGTAATATGTACTACATGTAGGTAGAGTTAAAGTGGCTATGCATAGATAATAAACCGAGTAGTAGCAGCGTAAAAGAGGGGTCTGGGTAAACCTTAGATTAGCTGTTCAGGAGTCTTATGGCTTGCGAGTAGAAGCTATTAAGAAGCCTTTTGGACCTAGACTTGGCGCTCCGGTACCTCTTGCTGTGTGGTAGCAGAGAGAACAGTTCATGACTAGGGTGGTCGGAGTCTTTGACAATTTTTAGGGCCTTCCTCTGACACCGCCTTGTATAGAGTTCCTGGATGAAAGGAAGCTTGGTCCCTGTGATGAAATGGGCCATATGCAGTACCCTCTGTAGTGCCTTGCGGTCGGAGGATGAGCTGATGCCATACCAGGCAGTGATGCAACCAGTCAGGATGCTCTCGATGGTGTAGGTGTAGAACCATTTGAGGATCTGAGGACCCATGTCAAATATTTTTTGTCTCTTGAGGGGGGAATAGGCTTTGCAGTGCACTCTTCACGACTGTCTTAGTGTATTTGGACCATGTTAGTTTGTTGGTGATGTGGACACCAAGGAACTTGAAGCTCTCAACCTGCACCACTACAGCCCCGTCGATGAGAATGGGGTTGTGCTCGGTCCTCCTTTTTCTGTAGTCACAATCATCTCCTTTGTCTTGATCACGTTGAGGGAGAGGTTGTTGTCCTTGCACCACACAGCCACATCTCTGACCTCCTCCCTATAGGCTGTCTCATCGTTGTGGTGATCAGGCCAACCACTGTTGTGTCAACGGCAAACTTGATGATGGTGTTGGAGTCGTGCCTGGCTATGCAGTCATGAGTGAACAGGGAGTACAGGAGAAGACTGAGCATGCATCCCTGAGGGTCCCCCGTGTTGAGGATCAGCGTGGTGGATGTGTTGTTACCTACCTTTACCACCTTGGGGCGGCCCATCAGGAAGTCCAGGATCCAGTTGCAAAGGGAGGTGTTTAGTCCCAGGGTCCTTAGCTTAGTGATGAGCTTTGAGGGCACTGTGGTGTTGAACCCTGAGCTGTAGTCAATGAATAGCATTCTCACATAGGTGTTCCTTTTGTCCAGGTGGGAAAGGGCAGTGTGGAGTGCAATAGAGACTGCATCATCTGTGGATCTGTTGGAGCGGTATGCAAATTGGAGTGGGTCTAGGCATTCTGGGATAATGGTCCCATGACCAGCCTTTCAAAGCACTTCATGGCTACAGACATGAGTGCTATGAGTCGGAAGTCATTTAGGCAGGTTACCTTAGTGTTCTTGGGCACACGGACTATGGTGGTCTGCTTGAAACATGTTGGTAATACAGTCTCAAATAGGGACAGGTTGAAAATGTCAGTGAAGACACTTGCCAGTTGGTCAGCACATGCTCAGAGTACACGTCCTGGTAATCTGTCTGGCCTTGTGAATATTGACCTGTATAAAGGTCTTACTCACATTGGCTATGGATGACATTAATGCTGAAACTAAGGAATAGATAGATGAAGGAGGCAATCAATAAAGTGATGGAGTCCAGGTGAGTCCAATGAAGTGCGTCCAATTAATGCGCGTAACGATGGTGGCAGGTGTGCGTAATGATGGGCAGCCTGGCGCCCTCAAGCACCAGAGAGGGAGAGCGGGAGCAGGCGTGACAGTACCCTCCCCCCTCTAGGGGCGCCACCCGGCGTCCAACCTCGGCGAGCCTGACAGAGGCCAGCAGAGGCGTGGGAGCCTGACAAGCTGGCTGAGGCATGACGTGGGATGGGAGCCTGCCGAGCCAACCGAAGCAAGAAAAGCTCTCGAACCAGCTAAGGCATGGAAGCCTGACAAGCCAGCTGAGGCATCCCCGGTTCCTTTGGCAGCGGCACCCGAATCCAACCAAAACAAAAAACTCCCTGATTCCAATATTGGTGTCAGCATTCTATGAGGACAGATGCTGGGAGACGCTCACGAAACGTCAACTCAGCTGTCACACAGACAAACAGCTAACTAGCCACCGAAATGAAGGCTGGAGTAATTTGTGTTTTCTGTTGTGTTTAGGTTATGGTTTGTCATGTTTGCTAGGTGCAGATATTCAAATGCTATATATTGCCTCGTTTTCATATTATTTGACAGCTTAGCTTTCGTGTTAGGGTAGATGCCCGTGAAGTGGAGCTCATATGATGAGTTGGATATATGTTTACATAGCTAGCTAACAAGTTGCTTGTTTTGTCCTGTTTCTACCAATGCAATTCATTTGAAAACGGTCCCAGCTTCGTAATTAATCAGCTAAAATTGGCCATCTTTATAGTTAATCTGTTAGGCAAGAAAGCAAGTGTTGATTGTGGGGGGAGGGGGGGGGGGGGGGGATTGGAAGGTGTGTAACTGTAGCACAAAATTTATTATGGAAACCCCTTACTAGGAAGAGTGTCTATGGTTGATTTAAAGACAGGAAGGAAGACAGACAGCGTGAGAGAGAGAGAGATTATGTTTCTGACCACAATTGTACCGTATTTGTTGATCCTCTCCTCTCCCTCTGTTACTCAGTTACTCTGTTCCTCTAAGTCAGTGAAAGCAAATGAAGGGATATGGAGAGTAAGGGCTCAGGGGAAAAAGGCAGGGAGGATGAGGAGTTAGAGATGATTGGAGGGATAGAGATGTGGAGTGAGGAGGGGTGCGAGAGGAGAGGAGAGTGTAGGGAGAGGAACATGGAGAGGAAGAGGGAGGGCACACCCAAGAGGGGAGCCTATGTTTCCATGGACTGTGTCTGCCCCAAGTCCCACCATTGACCCTTGTACCACCATTCACCCGTGTACCACCATTCACCCTTGTACCATACTGCCTAGGCCTGAAGTGACAGTGGCAGGGGTTTTGAAGTTATTTTAAAAAATGGTAGGAACTTACACTGTATGACTAAAAGTATGTGGACACCTGCTCGTCGAACATTTCATTCTAAAATCATGGGCGTTTAAAAAAAAATATATATTTATTTCACCTTTATTTAACCAGGTAGGCCAGTTGAGAAAAAGTTCTGATTTACAACTGCGACCTGGCCAAGATAAAGCAAAGCGACACAAACAACAACACGGAGTTACACATGGAATAAACAAACGTACAGTCAATAACACAATAGAAAACAATCTATATACAGTGTGTGCAAATGAGGTAAGGCAATAAATAGGCCGTAGGGGCGAAGTAATTACAATTTAGCAATTAAACACTGGAGTGATAGATGTGCAGAAGATGAATGAATATGGAGTTGGTCCCCCCTTTGCTGCTATAACATCCTCCCCTCTTCTGGGGAGGCTTTCCACTAGATGTTGGTACATTGCTGCTATAACATCCTCCCCTCTTCTGGGAAGGCTTTCCACTAAAAGTTGGAACATTGATCCGGGGACTTGTTTCCATTCAGCCACAAGAGCATTAGTGAGGTCGGGCACTGATGTTGGGTGATTAGGGCTGCCAAACCCAGATTGGTCCGTTGGACTACCAGATGGTGAAGCGTGATTCATCACTCCAGAGAACGCGTTTCTACTGCTCCAGAGTCCAATGGCGGCAAGCTTTACACCACTCCAGCCGACACTTGCATTGTGCATGGTGAATCTTAGGCTTGTGTGCGGCTGCTCGGCCATGGAAACCCATTTCATGAAGCTACCGACGAACAGTTCTTGTGCTGACGTTGCTTCCAGAGGCAGTTTGGAACTCGGTAGTGAGTGTTGCAACCAAGGAAAGACGATTTGTATGTGCTACACGCTTCAGCAGTTGACGATCTCATTCTGTGAGCTTGTGTGGCCTATCAGTTCGTGGCTGAGCCATTGTTGCTCCTAGATGTTTCAAATTCACAATAACAGCACTTACAGTTGACCGGGGCAGCTCTAGTAGAGCAGAAATTTGACAAACTGACTTGTTGGAAAGGAGGCATCCTATGACGGTGCCATGTTGACAGTCACTGAGCTCTTCAGTATGGCCAATCTACTGCTAACGTTTGATTGTATACACCCGTCAGTAACAGAATCCACTCATTTGAAGGGCTGTCCACATACTTTTGTATATCTAGTATGTATCTGTTCCAGAGCTTGTAATGGATTACAACAAGAAAATGGGCTGGGTTGTCCATCTCAACCAACTGAGGATCTATTACAATGTTGGATGCACAGGCAGAAAATGGTGGAAGTATGTGTTTTGGGAGGATGCTCAATATTGCCATCATAACATCGTGCTTCTACACCTGCATTGCTTGCTGTTTGGGGTTTTAGGCTGGGTTTCTGTACAGCACTTCGAGATATTAGCTGATGTACGAAGGGCTATATAAAATAAACTTTATTTGATGATAACATATTGCATGTAGCAAACAGTTACAGTTGAAGTCGGAAGTTTACATACACCTCAGCCAAATACATTTAAACTCAGTTTTTCACAATTCCTGACATTTAATCCTAGTAAAAATTCCCTGTGTTAGGTCAGTTAGGATCACCACTTTATTTTAAGAATGTGAAATGTCAGAATAATAGTAGAGAGAATTATTTATTTCAGCCTTGATTTCTTTCATCACATTCTCAGCGGGTCAGAAGTTTACATACACTAAATTAGTATTTGGTAGCATTGCCTTTAAATTGTTTAACTTGGGTGAAACGTTTCAGGTAGCCTTCCACAAGCTTCCTACAATAAGTTAGGTGAATTTTGGCCCATTCCTCCTGACAGAGCTGGTGTAACTGAGTTAGGTTTGTAGGCCTCCTTGGTCGCGCACGCTTTTTCAGTTCTGCCCACAAATTTTCTATAGGATTGAGGTCAGGGCTTTGTGATGGACACTCCAATACCTTGACTTTGTTGTCCTTAAGCCATTTTGCCACAACTTTGGAAGCATGCTTGGGGTCATTGTCCATTTGGAAGACCCATTTGCGACCAAGCTTTAACTTGGCTCTGTCGCAGCCGGCCGCGACCGGGAGGTCCGTGGGGCGACGCACAATTGGCCTAGCGTTGTCCGGGTTAGGGAGGGTTTGGCCGGTAGAGATATCCTTGTCTCATCGCACACCTGTGGCGGGCCGGGCGCAGTGCGCGCTAACCAAGGTCGCCAGGTGCATGGTGTTTCCTCCGACACGTTGGTGCGGCTGCCTTCCCGGGTTGGATGGCTTGGATGGCTGTGTTAAGAAGCAGTGCGGCTTGGTTGGGTTGTGTTTCGGAGGACGCATGGCTTTCGACCTTTGTCTCTCCCGAGCCCGTACGGGAGTTGTAGCGATGAGACAAGATAGTAACTACTAACAATTGGATACCACGAAATTGGGGAGAAAATAAAAAATAAAAATATAATAATAATACTTTTCATGATGCCATATATTTTGTCAAGTGCACCAGTCCCTCCTGCAGCAAAGCACCCCCACAACATGACGCTGCCACCCCCGTGCTTCACGGTTGGGATGGTGTTGTTCGGCTTGCAAGGCCCCCCTTTTTTCCTCCAAACATAATGATGGTCATTATGGCAAAACAGTTCTATTTTTGTTTTATCAGACCAGAGGACATTTATCCAAAAAGTACGATCTTTGTCCCCATGTGCAGTTGCAAACCGTAGTCTGGCTTTTTTCATGGCGGTTATGGAGCAGGGGCTTCTTCCTTACTAAGCAGCCTTTCAGGTTATGTCGATATAGGACTCGTTTTACTGTGGATATAGATACTTTTGTACCTGTTTCCTCCAGCATCTTCACAAGGTCCTTAGCTGTTGTTCTGGGATTGATTTGCACTTTTCGCACCAAAGTACGTTCATCTCTATGAGACAGAATGTGTCTCCTTCCTGAGCGGTATGACGGCTGCGTGGTCCCCTGGTGTTCATACTTGCGTACTATTGTTTGTACAGATGAACGTAGTACCTTCAGGCATTTGGAAATTGCTCCCAAGGATGAACCAGACCTGTGGAGGTCTACAATTGTTTTCTGAGGTTTTGGCTGATTTATTTTGATGTCAAGCAAAGAGGCACTGAGTTTGAAGGTAGGCCTTGAAATACATCCACAGGTACACCTCCAATTGACTCAAATGATGTCAATTAGTCAATCAGAAGCTTCTAAAGCCATGACAACATTTTCTGGAATTTTCCAAGCTGTTTAAAGGCACAGTCAACTCAGTGTATGTAAACTTCTGACCCACTGGAATTGTGATACAGTGAATTATAAGTGAAAAAAATCTCTGTAAACTGTTTTTGGAAAAATTACTTGTCATGCACAAAGTAGATGTCCTAACCGACTTGCCAAAACTATAATTTGTTTACAAGAAATTTGTGGAGTGGTTGAAAAATGAGTTTTAATGACTTCAACCTAAATGTATATAAACTTCCGACTTCAACTGTACATTACCCAAAGCATGGTCAAACAAGGTAATGTTTCCAACATTTTCAGACTACTAAACAACTATTGATTTAGAACCACAGCGAGTTACCGCAAGTAGCAAAGAAAACAGGAGCTGCCTTCACAAATCAACATCATCTAATCACCTATGCTTGGTATAAAACAGTGACAACGAAAATATACCAAAAACTATTTAGTCCAGTCAGCATAAGCTAAATATGATGTGGCTGTCCATGGTACTGATTTGTGTTAGTGTGTGCAAAGAAAAAACATGTTGACTCACCCCTATGCCAATGCCATCCTCCTCTTTCATGTTGCCTAAACGGTCCACTGTTATACAGTAAACACTTTTCGTTTATGTTGTCCTAGGCTACTTGGCTAAACTACTTGCTCGCTACCCTAACTTCCTTTCATGTGCAACGATACGCCACGCCAGCTAGTTAACTTCTTATGGCTGCAAGGGGCAGTATTGAGTAGCCTGATAAAATGTGTCCATTTCAAACGGCCTCGTACTCAATTCTTGCTCGTACAATATGCATATTATTATTACTATTGGATAGAAAACACTATCTAGTTTCTAAAACCGTTTGAATTATTTCTCTGAGTGAAACAGAACTCATTCTGCAGCACTTTTCCTGACCAGGAAGTGGAACGTCTGAAATCGATGCTCTGTTCTTCTTCATGCCTATACATGGGCACAAGACCTATTAGTATACATACACGTCATACACCTTCCTCTGGGTGTCAAGAAGGCTGTGAGAGAAGAAATGAGGTGATTATCTCGATCTGGGAGGGAATAAATCCTCTTGGAATGACGTGTACCCAATTTCCGGTACTCTGAAGAACGCAATTTGCACAGTGGGGTTGCCTTTTGTTTTGCTGACGTTATATGCGACTATTATTTCCGGCTTTGATTTTATTTGATACATGTCACCATATCATCGTAAAGTGCTAAATTGTAATTATTCGATTTATTGCCTACCTCATGCCTTTTGCACACATTGTATATTGATTCTCTTTTTCCTACCATGTTATTGACTTGTTTATTGTTTACTCCATGTGTAACTCTGTGTTGTTGTCTGTTCACACTGCTATGCTTTATCTTGGCCAGGTCGCAGTTGCAAATGAGAACTTGTTCTCAACTAGCCTACCTGGTTAAATAAAGGTGAAATAAAAAATAAATAAAAAAGTATGTTTTTTCAATATAGTTTCATCAGATTATTGAATTTTTTTCGGGAGTTTTGCCGTGTTCCGTTCTCTTCCGTTTGTTTACATGGAGAGATCCGTGCAACCCAGCTAGCGCGCTTGCTAAATGGAGAGAGAAAGTTGCCATTCTGAATCCAAACAACGACTCATCTGGACAAAGGACACCTTGTTCAACATTCTGATGAAAGATCAGCAAAAGTAAGACCCAACTTATGATGTTATTTCATATATCTGTCGTAGTCGCCGGCGCCCAAGTGTTTCTGGCTATTGTGCTAAGCTAATATAATGCTACATTTTGTTTTTGCTGTAAAACACTTAATAAATCGGAAATATTGTCTGGCATCACAAGATGCCTGTCTTTCATTTGCTGTACACTATGTATTTTTCAGAAATGTTTTATGATGAGTAATTAGGTATTTGACGTTGGTGTCTGTAAATATTATGGCTGCTTTCGGTGCAATTTCTGAATGTAGCTGCAATGTAAACTATGATTTATACCTGAAATATGCACATTTTTCGAAAAAAACATGCTATACAATAAATATGTTATCAGACTGTCATCTGATGAGGTTGTTTCTTGGTTAGTGGCTATTTATATCTTAATTTGGCCGAATTTGTGATAGCTACTGATGGAGTCAAAAACTGATGGAGTAATAAAAGTGGAGTCTTTTGCTAACTTGGTTAGCTAATAGATTTACATATTTTGTCTTCCCTGTAAAAGATTTTAAAAATCGGAC
This sequence comes from Salvelinus fontinalis, assembly GCF_029448725.1. Taxonomy (NCBI): domain Eukaryota; kingdom Metazoa; phylum Chordata; class Actinopteri; order Salmoniformes; family Salmonidae; genus Salvelinus; species Salvelinus fontinalis. The sequence goes on along the minus strand of NC_074679.1, from coordinate 42,004,276 downwards.
ATGTTGGCTGGATTCACGATATGTGTACCTTTCATATGCTGTATTTGACTTGTTAATGTGTCAAAGTTAAATATTTAAAAAAAATATATTTTGAATTTCGCGCCCTGCACTTGAAGTGGCTGTTGTCATAAATGTACCGACGTCGGGCTTGCACGCCAAACAGGTTAACATTAGCCTACTACATCTTGTAGTTGTTGATCTTCATCCTCTCAGGCCAGGGGCAGAAAGTTCACAACACAACGACATGCAACAATTAAATTTGTTTCTGTCAATAATGGCATTTGGCTTGTGATGTGATTGGTCTGAAGCCAAATCCAAACTGGCTTCCCTGACATTTTTTTTTGCAATCGACACTACAGGTGGCAACAATGTCATACTCTTTTTGATCAGACAGCATCAGATAGATACTCCACACATAATAAGACAGAGGGGCGCTGTTTCGTTCGCTCGGATGGATGCTTTCTCAGCTGAGATACACTTCAATTTGCATGCTGAATGTATGAAACAAAAAGTTACATTGTGTTTTTTTCTTGGTATATTTTCTTGGTAAATTCTTCTTTTGGCATCCATGAATATACGCCACTGATAGATACGCATTGGGCGTATTTTTGACAGATATCCTTAAGGATATTACAAGGTTAAAAAAGGAACCTTAAACCTCTTAGATGTAAAGTCCCCTGTTTTGGGGACCTGTGTGGTTCTGGTACCGGTTTCGACTGACATTTTTCAGTTTCGACCGACACCCGAGATTGAAATGGCTTGCATTGAGCGGCAGCCATGATTCTCATGGACACAGGAGTATGTCTGACACCAGGATGTGAAACCTGACACCACATGAAGCTGGGATCTCCCTCCAACCATTTAATTCGCTATTCCGATTGTCCATCAACTCCTGGCTGAACCCACTAACAACAATATGCCTGAATGTCACAGCGACTAACAACAATATGCCTGAAATCCTTACCTGGTAACCCAGCAGGAGATTGCAGTTTCGTCGCTGTAACACATTCAGAGATCGATTCATAGCCATTCATATAAAATTATTTATAGACTTTAAATGAACACCACTTTCTGTTCATCATAGATGGAAATTATTCATATGAAAGGCGGGTTCCTAACAAGTTCAGGAAGCCTAGGCTCTGAGAAATTCACAGCGATGGGGGCAGACGGTTTGATCAAGAGAGACCTTTAGAAAATATGCACATTTTCTCTAACACTCAATACACAAATATGTATTTTAAAGTTATAAGGATAGTGATTTTTTTGTTGTCATTTTATATATTGATTATACTCTATTTAGGAAGAGAAAAAAAGCCTTATTCATAGTTTTGTTGAATAGGAAATACATCAGATACTTATATCATATTTGTACTGTGTACTTGAGCTTTTGTCCTCAAAAGTAACTACACTTCAGCAATTTAAAACAATTTTTTACCAGAAAGGTGAAATTTTATCCTTTCTTGGAGTATTTAGAATTACTAGTTATTTTTTATGGCCCTCATGATAAATAATTATGTTTGGGGAGTACGTAGATTATATTTTTGATTACATTTAAGAGGTTTTAAGGTTAATTTAAGAACCCATACTCTGCCATCAGTTTGTTTTTAAACGTTTGTAGACTTAAGGTGTGCTTTTGGGAACCCTTTTAAAAAAGAGTGGTTTGTTTGCTTTGGAACCGGCAGTGAGCTCGTGATTACAGGGCGCTTGTATGTATAACTCGAATGGAGACCATTGGTTCAAAGACGCACTGGAGGTGGGAAGTGCACGGATGGTTGGAGACACGGCAGGTGAGAGACGACTTGCAACGGATCGACGTGAAAGGTGGGTAAATGGTAGCTATTCACTAGCTAACAATAATAATTCAAACTATTATAAAAAAGAAAACAGTACAATCAAATCAAATGTTATTTGTCACATGCGCCAAATACAACAGGTATACAACCTTACAGTGAAATGCTTACTTACAAGCCCTTAACCAACAATGCAGTTAAGAAAAATAAGTGTTAAGTAAAAAATAAAATAAATAAAATAGAAAAACAACAAATAATTAAAGAGCAACTTTAATTCAGCACTACGGTACCGAGTCAATGTGCGGGGGCACAGGTTAGTAGAGGTATACGTACATGTAGGTAAACTGACTGCATCGATAATAAACAGAGTAGCAGCAGAGTAAAAATGGGGGTGAGGGGGGTCAATGCAAATAGTCCAGATAGCCTTTTGATTAACTGTTCAGGAGTCTTATGGCTTGGGGGTAGAAGCTGTTAAGAAGCCTTTTGGACCTAGACTTAGCGCTCCAGGTACCGCTTGCCGTGTGGTAGCAGAGATAACAGTCTGACTAGCGTGGCTGGAGTCTTTGGCAATTTTTAGGGCCTTCCTCTGACACCGCCTGGTATAGAGGTCCTGGATGGCAGGAAGATTGGCCCCAGTGATGTACTGGTCCCGAGGGGCTCAGCGGTCTAAGGCACTGCATGCTAGAGGCGTCATTACAGACCCTGGTTCGATTCCAGACTGTATCACAACCGGCCGTGATTGGAGTCTCGAAGGGAGGCGCACAATTGGCCCAGCGTCGTCCGGGTTAGGGTTTGGCCGGGGTAGGCCGTCATTGTAAATAAGAATTTGTTCTTAACTGACTTGGCTAGTTAAAAAAATTTTTTTAGCTAGCTAGTGACAGTTACTGTAATGTTAGCTAACTTTAGCTAGCTAGATTCAATATTTAGAAATGTTAGTCCTGAAATGTTAACCCTGATACACTCTCACCATCTCCTTCCATCCTCCTCCCTTCAAGACTTTAGTCCCTGTCTTATTCTGCCTCTGTCCAGTTACAGCATTAAAGCAGCAATGTGTAACTTTTTGGGTGACTTGACCAAATTCACATAGAAATGTGTTATAGATATGTGATTATCATTGAAAGCAAGTATAAAAAGTGGTAGATCTGTTCTATGTGTGCTGTTTCTATGCTTCACGTTCCTAAGTTTTTTACTTTTGGTTTTGTACACCAGCTTCAAACAGCGGAAAATACAATATTTTTGTTTATGGAAAATATATTTCACAGCGGTTTAGATGGTACAGTGACTCTACACTATACTTGCTTGTTTTGTCACATAAACTGAAATTCAGAAAACTATTAGAAGTTTAGCAACCAGGAAATGGAAGAGTGATTTCTGCATAGTGCATCTAAGTTGTTGAGAGTTTGGGTGCTGTGAGAAACTCAGCCTCCATAAACAGGTAAGACACACACACACACACACACACACACACACACACACACACACACACACACACACACACACACACACACACACACACACACACACACACACACACACACACACACACACACACACACACACACAATCTAGGTTGTTAAACTTGCAACACAGGATACTGAGTTGTAAACTTGACAAAATATTTTAAACCCATGATAGACTCTCTCACCATCTCTTTCTATCCTCCTCCCTTTAGTCCTTGTCTTATCCTGCCCCTGCCCCTGTCCAGTTAAGTTGTAGAGAGTTTGGGAGCTGTGATAGAGAAATGTATCAACCTCCACAAACAGGTAAGACACACAGAGAGAGTGGGATGACCCAATGTAGGTCATGTTAAACTTGACAAAAAGAAGAATAAATAAATCACATCAGTGATTTAGCATTTGATATTGAAGACTCATGTTGTGTTTGTGTCTAATTTACAGTATGCCTATCAGGATGGTGCATTGGGGTGGCCTGTTCGGCCCTCAGCATTTCAGACCAAAGCAAGACAATGTTTAAAGCTCACTATGGATTTAGAGAGCTTAGCCTCTATAAAGTATTTGGATGTATTTGCACTGTGATTGTGTGTTCTGTGTTATCCCTTTTGTCTTTTCCAATACTAACTAAATGGTGCTCATTCAAAAGTACTCCTCGTTGAAAGACCAGACGGGGAAGGGATATGTATGGAATTCTTCAATTTTCCTACTCACATAAATTCACACACTAATAACCTTTTAACACCATTGTTCCTACCCAGACCATAACGTGCTGGCTTGGGTATTTTCTTCTCACATTGTTAATTCCATCACATTTCCAGCAGCATAACAAGACCAGTAAAATCAGCTCCAATTGATTTTAATTTTGGAAATATGTTCCCGAAGAATTCCCATGCATTATAGAGAGACACGTGATCTTACAAAAACCCAAAGCAAGGTTTGAAATGATTAGGTTAAATATTCTATCTGTTTGGCCTTCTTGCGGTCAATTTGCAATCTACAAATGATTTGTGATTACGTTCCCGCCCCCCCAACCATCCACTTAAGAGAAGAAGAAAAAGAAAGCAAAAAAGATCAAATACATTTCAAAATCGTCCTGCGGTTGAATCTAGTTGATTATCCCTGCTCTATAATATTCTAATCCTGCCTTTTTATTACACACCCTCCAATTTAAGGTATCAAGGTCAGTGCAGCCATTTTGCTCCTCCCCTACCTCCTCAAAGAAGATAAAAGTGGGCTGTATATCACAGACAGGTTATGTATTTGCCAGCAGACGAATGAATAAATGCAAGGTTAGTAGTAATACTGTGTAAGGTGTGATCAGTTGTTAACTTTAACTGTTTGAAATATGACCTGAGTAAGCGTATTTTTTTTAAATTTGTATCTTTTATTTGTTTTCTTCTTAGAGCGTGTAAAATTCCCTATACATAATCCCTTTGCCGGATGAGAGCCATGTACAGCTCTTCCTGGATGGAGAGCAGGTCCTAACTGAAGAGCCTAACCCTAAACCTGGGAATTTATGAGGGGGGTAAATTACCAACAAATGTTGAATGGCAAACTTTTTGCTGTAGAGAGGGATAGGGAAACCAGACTACATAGTAAGGCGAGGTCGGTTGTAATAGCTAAATGACTCAAATTAGAAACCACTTAGAAAGCTCTTATTCGATGCGCTAATGCTTTGTTCGTGGCTCTACATGCCTATGAGTTTTAATATTGACCCATGAAATATTCTCCATGTATCTAAACATATCATTTTTATCAGTAAGATTAGTATTTTGATTGGTATGGTTGATAACAATAATTATTATTGTATTTTTAGTATACGTTCCTATCTTGTTGTTGATACATGATCAACTATGAATGTTTGTCAATGGTTGACATTGTATCGGGGATGCAAACTGGTGAGGGTCCAAAAAGGCAACAAAAAATGTGCATATCATTTGCATATTTGCAGAGAATAACAAGTACATAATAGATATTTGTACAATCTTAACAGTCTGGAAACATGTTTACGGTAGGCTGGCATTGCTTAATTTATTACGTTGGTCAAATTTAATCCACAGACGTGTATTGTGCCATATCACAAAGTGTTGCTGTACTCATGAGCGGGACTATAGGCCTATTTGTTTGGCAAGACAGCTGTGCATGGCTGCATCTCGCTGTTGGCTATGTTTTGGTTATTTGGATCTCCATTCGCCTTTTGTTTACTGCTTTTGTTTACTGTTAATTGATGAGAAAGCCAGAGTTCCCTCCCCTCTGACCTTCTCCAATGGGTTTGGAGAAGGGGGCGAGAAGAGGACACGAGGAGCATGCAACTGAGATTCTTCCAGGGAGAATATCTGTCTGCGCCTCTCTTTTATAGCTAAATGGGTGATACACTCTGCGTCTGCATACTTTGTCAGACCCCCCCCAAAACTTTTTTTTTTTTTTTTACAAATATACACAATTCACATGGATGACCTATTTTGAGATCAAAATGCTGAATATCACTGAACAATGGCAGGTTTGTATCCCTGAGTACTTAATTTATTGATTGCATATTTTGGATTTGTATTACCTTCAAAGTTAATAAAATGAATTTGTGACTTTACAAGTTTGCCACTCCATGTTATTTTATTATTATTCTTGTTATGATTATTACTGCTATTATGCATAATAGAATACATGCAACATAAAAGGTTCCTACAGGAACTTTAATACCCTAGAAGGTTCTTTGAGTAACCTTTTTTAAAAGGTTCCTCAGGGAAAAGGTTCCTGGAGGCCCTTTAGGTGTTCTGCTGGTGTTGCAATCTGAAAAACCCCTAAAGGTGCCTCGAGGAACCTTTTTTTAAGAGTGTAACTACCGCTTATCAATTGAGAAATAAAATGTTGCTTGATTCAATTGTGCAAAAAAAATATATCAGTGTTAGTCAAGTAAGTGAACACCCGGGAGGAGAATACTATAACTTTTAGAAAAACAATTGTTTAACTTACCACCAGAGGAAGGGAGCAAATCACAAATATCACCGTCATGAACACCAGTACTATAAGATGTTCGACCTCTTCGGCCATGGAGAGGACTCTCCGGTCCTTCTTACTCCGAGTTGTCACGCATCCCCCGTTTAGTTTGCGCCTCCGGTACATCAAAACCAGATGGTAAACAACAAAGGCGTTACAAGCCGATATAGCGAGGACTAGGATGAGCATAACGGTTGCGTAAAGGACGGGATAAACTCGGTCTTCCGGCATTAACGGATTCATGTCAATGAAACACCACGTCCCCGGGCAGTACTGCACGTAGTCCCCAAAACCCAAAAAAGGCATGAGGCAAAACACACCGCAAACTAAATAGATGAAAGGAATGGTGATGTATCCACAACGTGTGGTGATGTGCCGCCCGTAGAAGTATGGACATCCGATGGAGAGGCATCGCTCAAGCGCCATTGCGAAGAGGACAGATAACGTGGCCAAGCTGAAAAAAGTCATACAGAATCCAAAATACTCACACATTGCGGGAGGGTTACTGTCAATCATAGAAATAATGGTGGTGTTAAAGGAGTAGGCTGCCAGGACGAAAGGGCTGACCAGACAGGTGCCCATCAAGTCAGTGACGACCAGCGTGGTGACCAGGACGTGGAAGAGCGACAGTCGCTGCCGGCTCTTGTCCTTCCTGCGACGGATCTCCAGAAGGATCAAAGCGGCCAAGTTCCCTATCACTCCGGCAGAGAACATTATCGCGCTGGTGCGCGGGTTCCCATTGTCGATGTGCAGGTTGCTGTGGCATGGGTCCTTCTCGGTGTCGTTTGCCATAGGAAGAGTTTTGCCTCCGTCCAAGACTTCAGTGCTGATTGGGTGAGATTCCAAAACGATTCACTGTTCCTGAGAATAAGACAGTGCTTTTGTTTCAGCACGTCAAACATAAAAAGCGCAAAGTGAAGTATACCAACTTCTATTCCTCTTATGAAATAAAGTTTGTGCCTTTGTTTTGCTTTGCTGTGATCCGGAGCTTGTGATGCGAGATCATGCTACAAGTTGGTCGAGTATGGAGCCGCGCGCCTTCTCTCTCCACCTTTTCTTCACACAAATTACAACTCTGGCGAAGTCTTGATTCAAAAAATATAGGCACACTTTGCCCTACTTCTATATTGTTTCCTGTCCAGAGAAAAAAAGGACAAAAAAGTCTGAACCAGCCCATGTGTTGTCATTCCGTCCATTATTTAAGGGTCTATGTTTTGCCGGCGTTTGTTTTTCTTTGGTAAGGATAACGCGGGTGTTCCGCGTGAGTGAGCCATGGGTTCCTCTCCCTGAATGAGCTGTTTGAGCGAAGTAATGCAGGGACGTCACCGACATGTCGACACACCCTCTCCTCCAATACAGAGGTGGAAATATTTTATTCAGAAGAGTGCCAAACTCAAGTACAGTTGGAGCTGATTGAGCTGAATGTCATGGTACTGTGGATTACTCTTATTCAATGCATTTTAACATGGTCTTTATGTTTGAGAAGTTCTTATTTCTAGACAAGATCATTGATGACTAGCCTAGTTCTATTGTAAAGCCAATAGAGGGGATTAAATTAGATTAAGTAAAAGGCTTCAAGGGTAATTTAATTCATCAAAGTATGACTATAACCTAATCTATATAGCCTCACAATTAAGCTAAAAGACCTGAACTGCTTGGCCTACAAAACGGCAACTCAGAAGTCATGTGCAAAGGGAAACATAATAAACTGTTTTGACTTGAGCCATCATTTGACTTCTGAGAGAACAGAGAATAGTATTTTTCTACTTTTAATGATGCCCAAGCGACCATATTCCCTCCAGTGTGCCCCTTTCCTGCCCATCTCGCCTTTTCCTCTCCCTTTCTTTGTCCTTTCCCCTACCCAGCTCCCTCTTAAACTGATAGACCACACTCGCTGCATGTTACCCACTCCATGACTTGAGCCAGAGGATAAGAGGATTCCTCCCTCACTGAACCTCTCCTATGCTTTTACGTCTACATCTTCTATTTGCCTATTTCAGAGACACACTACATATCCCTGTCCTTATCCTTGCCAATGGAATGGCCAGTTTATCCAGGCACAGATAGAATGTATGTCTTAGATTAAAAATGTATGTATCTGTGATGTGACGTCTATACTGGAGGGGACAGACACATGGTCTCCTTGACGAGGTGTCAGGGTTGTGACAGTTACTGGATCCCCCTATGATTAGTAACATGGATAATGTTTTCTTCTCCATCCTCCCCACCTGCTTCCCCACCCGTCTGTCTGTCACTCTCTCTGCCGGTCTCTCGACTCGGCACAAACAAGCTGTCAATGTGTGGGTGTTTTTTGTCATGAGAATTTGAAGTGTTTCATTGCTAGTGCTGATACAATTCACACAGGGTCATTGCATTGCCCTTGTGGCCACGTGACAATGAAAGACCATGAGAGATGTAGTCCTGACCCGCTGACACCAATTTTATGTTCCAACGGGATGTCTGACTAAGAGTTTAAACACATCTTCTGAAGTACTTTGATGGGATCAATCATCTATGGCCTGATGTACAGTGACTCCCATTCATAATTAATTGTGAGTGAACCGGTCAGATTGGCTTTCAACACGGAGGCTAATACCTTAACAGAAAGCATTCTGGACATTTACCCTCATCGCTTTCTCTGTAATTCGATTTCAAGGCACTTACCATGGTGAATAATGCAGATTATTGTCAGAGCCAAAATAAAACTGTCACACTAATGAGAAACAAAATGGATCATATAAATCATAAGTCGTTATTTTATTTGGATTTGCAGAAACTCCATAGAAAGCATTTTAATGGAAATATAAAACCAATATTAATACAAATGGCCTGGGTAAGACGAGCCATTTTTATTTTTGGATTCTCATCAACAAACAGGATGTTTATTGTAACAGACATAAAGGCACCTACAGTAACCGCGTGTTCATTCAACATGTTTTGTGGCAACACTGGAAGATGTTCATTTTTGTAAATTGGAAACGTCGTTATGCCCCAAACCAAAGAAAACTGACAGAAACAGGACTTGTCCAATAAGAAACACAAATTTTTGTTTTCAGATTCAAAAGGTTTCACTATGGTTTGCCCTACTGAACACAACCCTGGTTACGCTCCTTTTTGTTTTTAGTTTCAAAACGCTTTGCCCTTATGAACATAACAGGTTACTGGTTTTAACTGAAAAGGCCTGGTGTTATAGAAAACTGCCCTTGTGAAAAACGTGTGATCTTTTTCAAAAGGTCCCATAGAATGTGATCACTGGAACCGAGATCTACACAAGGGCCAAAATAGGAAATCGGGGTTGTATGGACTGCCTGTGTAAAACGTAACGTTATGACTATAACTACTGACCACGGAGAAGGAGAGCCCGCAGTCCTTGGTAGCTGGCCGCGTCGGTGGCACTGTGTTATCCTCAAAGCTGGCAAAGAAGGTGTTTAGCTTGTCTGGGAGCAGGGCATCGGTGTCCGCGACGTAGCTGGTTTTCCTTTTGTTGTCAGTGATTGTCTGTAGACCCTGCCACATACGTCTCGTGTCTGAGCCGTTGATTTGAAACTCCACTTTGTCTCTATACTAACGTTTGATTGCCTTACAGAGGAAATGACCACTCTGTTTGTATTCTGCCATATTCCCAGTCACCTTGCCATGGTTAAATGCAGTGGTTTGCGCTTTCAGTTTAGCGTGAATGCTGCCATCTATCCACGGTTTCTGGTTAGGGTAGGTTTTTATAGTCACAGTGGGTACAAAATCTCCTATACACTTCTTGATAAACTCAGTAACCGTCTCGGTGTACACGTCAATATTATCATCCGCAGCTACCCCGAACATATCCCAGTCCGTGTGATCAAAACAATCTTGAAGCATCTGATTGGTCAGACCAGCGAGGAATAGTTCTTTGCACGGGTACTTCCTGTTTGAGTTTCTGCCTATAGGAAGGGAGGAGCAAAATGGAGTCGTGGTCAGATTTGACGAAAGGAGGGTGGGGAAGGGCCTTGTATGCATTCCGGAAATTGGATTAGCAATGGTCGAGTGTTTTTCCAACATGAGTGCTACAGTTTTTATGCTGATAAAATTTAGAAAGCCTTTTCCTCAAATTTGCTTTGTTAAAATCCCCAATTACATTAAATGCAGCCTCAGGATATATGGTTTTCAGTTTGCATAAAGTTCAGTGTAGTTCCTTGAGGGCCGTCGTAGTATCGGCTTGAGGCGGGTTATACACGGCTGTGACAATAACCAAAGAGAATTCTCTTGCGAGATAATACGGTCGGCATTTGATTGTAAGGTATTCTAGTTTGGGTGAACAAAAGGACTTATGTTCCTGTATGTCATTACAATTATACCATGAGTCGTTAATCATGAAACATACACCCCCGCCCTTCTTCTTCCCGGAGAGATGTTTATTCCTGTCGGCGCGATGGACTGAGAATCCAGGTGACTGGACCGACTCCGACAGTATATCCCGGGAGAGCCATGTTTCCGTGAAACAGAGTATGTTACAATCCCTGATGTCTCTCCGGTAAGAAACCCTTGCTCGGATTTCGTCAACCTTGTTATCCAGGGACTGAACATTAGCGAGTAATATACTCGGAAGCAGTGGGTGGTGTATGCGCCTCCTAAGTCTGACTTGAAGACCGCTCCGACTACCTCTTCTCCGCTGGCGTTGTTCTGGGTCAGCCTCAGGAATCAGTTCAATTGCCCTGGGTGGTGCGAACAAAGGATCCGCTTCGGGGGAAGTCATATTCCTGATCGTAATGCTGGTAATACGTGTGAGTTATCACCGTTCTGATACCCAATAGTTCTTCCCGGCTGTATGTAATAACATTTTCTGGGCTAACAGTGTAAAGAAATAATACATAAAAAAAAATTATACTGCAAAGTTTCCTAAGAACTAGAAGCAAAGCAGCCTTCTCTGTCGGCGCCATCTTAGAACACCACTGACTCTTTTGAATAGTAACCAAGACCGGCGGGTGCGAGTCGGAAACTGGTCATAGCTAGAGTTTGTAGATGGAGATTTTTCGACCATCTCCACTCTGCTAGAGAAGGGCCTAAACATTGCATGGATTTTTCTCCTCAAACTCCACAGGGGATGTGTGGTGAGGGATGCAATGGGAAATAATTTTCATTTAGGTTTTTGTTATTTTAGATTTTGCACCTAGATGTTCAGGGTTTGAATGTTCTTTGTTACTGGGGTTCCAATATCATCTTGATGTACAAAAATAACGCAACATATGACTATTGACATTAAGTTTGTGTCCCTAAATGTGAATGGTTTGAACAATGCTATTAATAGAAGTAAGGTTATTGCAAAAATAAAAAAGGAGAAAGCACAGGCCATATTCCTCTCAGAAACATCATGACGGTTTGCGTCACTGCCTGGTATGGCAACTGCTCGGCCTCCGACCGCAAGGCACTACTGAGGGTAGTGCGTACGGCCCAGTACATAAATGGGGCCAAGCTTCCTGCCATCCAGGACCTCTATAACAGGAGGTGTCAGAGGAAGGCCCTAAAAATTGTCAAAGACTCCAGCCACCCTAGTCATAGACTGTTCTCTCTGCTACTGCACGGCAAGCGGTACCGGAGCGCTAAATCTAGGTCCAAGAGTCTTCTAAACAGCTTCTACCCCCAAGCCATAAGACTCCTGAACATCTAATCAAAAGGCTGCCCAGACTATTTGCCTTGCCCCCCCATTATACGCTGCTGCTATTCACTGCTATTATCTATGCATAATCACTTTAATAACTCTACCTACATGTACATATTACCTCAATACCGGTTCCCCCGCACATTGACTCTGTACCAGTACCCCCTGTATATAGCCCAGCTATTGTTATTTACTGCTGCTTGTTATTTTATCTCTTACTTTTTGGGAGGGTATTTTCTTAAAACTGCATTGTTGGTTAATGGCTTGTAAGTAAGCATTTCACTGTAATACCTGTTGTATTCGGCACAAGTGACAAAAAACAATTTGATTTGAGAGAGACAGAGTATCTGCCTATGTTTTGACGCACACCACCACTGACATATTGTCAGTCCCGTGCCTTTTCGTAACCAGGAATACTGTCTGTACCAGCAGTCCCAGAGCTTTGACATAGGAACCACTGGGATTGCCTGTTTCTGGAGACGGAGGATATTTCCTCCCTCAAAACGGGCACTGAGGCCTCAGGAACAGTCGACGTGATGATACGGGAGAAGCGTGGGTGACAAACAACAAATGAGCCTGTACCCTGACGTCACTGTTCGCATGATCCAGGGTGACACTAAGCATTGCGCGCCATTGGTCGGAGCAGACAGCAAGACTCCCTGGGAGTGGGCTGGAAGAGATAGGTTCTTCTTCCATTTCAACCACTCTTGACAACCGTGTGTCTGCACATGGAGAAGGAACACTTTTCATCAAACTCACATACGGAAGACACACTTTTAACACCCGTGGGCACTGTGGAACTTGGTTGAGTGTGCTAAGGTTTGCTTAAAGACCGGTCTACTCTGGGTACACGGGTTCCGGTGATCAGTGACGTACCCTAATTGGTCATGCCACTTGGGGGTACTGTTGTCATAACAAGCTTTATCTGGTTAGGCGGTAAGATGCGTTCTGGCACACAGTGCTGGACCGCACCAATAAAAAAATAGACCCAGGGGAAAAAATGCAGTTATGGAGATTACCTTACCAACCGGTCATACGTACTAGCGCAAAGAGCATTGTAACCTAGCTGGAAATGTGACAGACAGCTCTGAAAAACGGACCTCTTCTGTTGTAACAGATAGGGGCGATTCGTAATTTAATCTAATTCCCAGGAATGAATAGCGTTGTGCTGGAGACAGACAGCTCATTTCGGGGCTCATATGAACCATGTGTGGGATAATAGCGTGGTCGTGTCCTACCCTGCTCATTCCCTCGACTCCGCTAGCAACAACTAATCACCGAAAGAGCCCATGACCATGGCCGCAAGAAGATGTTTCGGGGTGGTGATGCAGCAGAGATTTTTCTCCGCTCTGCTGACGAGTATTTGTCTCCATTAATAAAGGAGCATACAGTTTTGCAGCACCCCCAGCACTGTGGCTATGCCCATAACCTGTATCACTAGACACCTCATAGGGGACTAGTGAGCTGCAGACAGTAATCAGCAATGAATCCCAGTAATAAGACACCTATACGGGAGGGGCGCCCCCTTGAAGACAGTGACGAAACTGGTCACTCTCACTCTGGAAGATTGATATACCCCTTGAACACGGTGGAACGTGGGGTAACAGAGGGGGCAGCATTAAACATGGACAAGCTTCCAACGTACGCTGTGCTTCCGTGAGACTGTATAGCCTGCATGAAGGGGTCTCTGGCAATGGCTGATGTAGTACCCCGTTTGCCAAATGTGGGAGCACTGCTGTTTGTCACCGTAATGTTTTTGCGGAGGGGTGTACTGGTCACTCAGACCCGTGCCAAGGACCGACGCTCCGGGGGTTACCCCAATCAAGTGCTCGGGGGGCTGCTTCTTCATTGGAGGTGCAGGCAAACGCCCTCCAACTCCATGAACTGGAAATAGGAATAGGGTTACATAACACAGAGGGAAATCTAGTAAGTATCACTCACTGGAAGTTAAGCATGCTAGCCGACATTAGCCAGGAGGCTTTTTAGCATACACTTGGCTAGCTAGCCTCTTTGACCACAGCATGGCCCATTTTAGAATAACCAAGTGACCTAACACTATGCATATCGAACAAGAGAGCTACCCCAGCAACTACACCGTGGGGAGGCAGGAATAGCTAATAATAGCTAGCGCGCCTCTGCGAGTTACCCAACCTGGCTAGCATGCTATGCAGCACTCATTTAGCTAGCCCAGTTTTGAAAATGCCATCAACTGTAGGTTTGTTCATTTAGCTGATAAGATATGCTTATAAGTCCCGTGCCATTATGTTATATTATATGATTTTATAGTAAGAACAATATAATTGACCTTAGCTGACTAAAATAGGATATTTTTTTCCCATTCCGGAGCAAGTGCGCATATGAAGTGGCTATGTTCAGCATAAAAGTCATCATTTGAAACAGGTCTTATATGCTAGATTTAGATTTATTTGGCAACTTTAGTTGTGAATGATACAAACAGAATGTTTTAGAAATTAAAACATATAGGGGCTGCATGATGCGACTCTAGGCTGTTGATGATTTTGAGAAAGTCACAAAATATTATGTTTACACCCGCTTCCCCTCTGTCAGCAGTGTATTCTTTATTACGCACACCTGCCACCATCGTTACGCGCACCTGCGCTTCATGAGACTCACCTGTACTCCATCACCTTCCTGATTACCTCCCCTATATCTGTCACTCCCTTTGGTTCTTTCCCCAGGCATTATTGTTCCTGTTCCTGTGTTTCTTGTCTGTACGCTACTTGTGTTTCTTATGTTTCATTCATTCATGTATTTATTTAATTCACTCCCTGTACTTGCATCCCGATTCTTAACATACACGTTACACAAAAAAAGCTTGCGCTCTGTTCCTAGTCTCAGGCTGCACAGCTTTCATCAAGTGATCATATTTTCACCCATCAGACTATTCTCAATTGAATCTTGTCTTTACTATGTGAAATTAGTTTTGATTTCGACTGGCTCATTATCAAATGGGCAGGAACAGTAGCAGGGGAAAAAGACATGTAATCTGTATGCACTTGAATAGTGAATGGAGGCTGCCTGCTTTCCCACCGGTCCCATTTTTTTAATGATGCCTGGTAGGCTACTTCGGTTTTATAGCGGAGCTGTGCTTAATATGAGCGGCACTCAACAAACACTGTTTGAGGAGCTTGCTTTCACGCAACAGCTGATGCCCTATTTCGCCCAAACTGTATGCCATGGGCTCTCCAACCCTGTTCCTGCAGCTACCCAGTGCTAAAATTGGGAAACCATGTGAAATCTGTTTGGTAACATCAATGGTAACATGTTCTCGCAATTAAACATTTAACTAAACTGTTGACAGCTACTCTGCATGCTCGAGAAAGCAATAAAGAAGGAGCGAGAGGAGGAGATGAAACACATGGTTGTGAGATATTCTGTGTCGCTAAAGGTAATGTGCCACCCAATTATTATGATGATATTTAAAAAATCAAATACAAATTCACTGTAATTATAGGCTAACTGTAAGCCTCCCTGCACAACCAATGAACCAACAGCATCGCCTAGGGCTATACGTTCTCTCCCAGACTCACGTATAAAATGTTTGGAGCGTAGCGTAAGGTTACCAGTCCATCCAGTATGCATAATAATACAGTACACACTCAAAGGCGATTACTCAAATTTGATACATTTTGGAGTATAGGCTAGAGACCAATTATGTACCAAAGACATCTTAATTCGGTTTTGTTTTAAGTTTTTCTGCCTGTGTAATATGTGGTAGGCTATGTATTGTTTAAGGCACAATCATCATTTGTATATATTTTTTTTCGGGGGGCTTGGGCTCATAAGTCTATGCGTATGCAAAATCTCTATGTGTATAGGTGTTTTGAATTAATCATCACCTTAGAAAGCTGTCCATTTCTTTGTAGAAAAATGAATCCATGATTTTGTCACTTCCAGGTTAGACTACTGCAATGCTCTCCGTTCTGGCTACCCGGATAAAGCACTAAATAAACTTAAATTGGTGCTAAACACAGCTGCTAGAAACTTGACTAGAACCAAAGAAATAATAATTTGATCATATTACTCCAGTGCTAGCCTCTCTACACTGGCTTCCTGTTAAGGCTAGGGCTGATTTAAAGGTTTTACTGCTAACCTACAAAGCATTACATGGGTTTGCTCCTACCTATCTTTCCGATTTGGTCCTGCCGTACATACCTACACGTACGCTATGGTCACAAGACGCAGGCCTCCTTACTGTCCCTAGAATTTCTAAGCAAACAGCTGGAGGCAGGGCTTTCTCCTATAGAGCTCCATTTTTATGGAATGGTCTGCCTATCCATGTGAGAGACGGTCTCAACCTTTAAGTCTTTATTGAAGACTCATCTCTTCAGTAGGTCCTATGATTGAGTGTAGTCTGGCCTAGGAGTGTGAAGGTGAACGGAAAGGCACTGGAGCAACGAACTTGCTGTCTCTGCCTGTCCGGTTCCCCTCTCTCCACTGGGATTCTCTGCCTCAAACCCTATTACAGGGGCTGAGTCACTGGCTTACTGGTGCTCTTCCATGCCGTCCCTAGAAGGGGTGTGTCACTTGAGTGGGTTGAGTCACTGACATGATCTTCCTGTCCGGGTTGGCGCCCCCCCTTGGGTTCGTGTCGTGGGGGAGATCTTTGTGGGCTATACTTGGCCTTGTCTCAGGATGGTAAATTGGTGGTTGAAGATATCCCTCTAGTGGTGTGGGGGCTGTGCTTTGACAAAGTGGGTGGGGTTATATCCTGCCTGTTTGGCCCTGTCCGGGGGTATCATCGGATGGGGCCACAGTGTCTCCCAACCCCTCCTGTCTCAGCCTCCAGTATTTAAGCTGTAATAGTTTGTGTCGGGGGGCTAGGTTCAGTCTGTTATATCTGGAGTATTTCCCCTGTCTTATCTGGTGTCCTGTGTGAATTTAAGTATGCTCTCTCTAATTCGCTCTCTCTAATTCTCTCTTTCTCTTTCTTTCTCTCGGAGGACCTGAGCCTTAGGACCATGCCTCAGGACTACCTGGCCTGATGACTCCTTGCTGTCCCCAGTCCACCTGGTCGTGCTGCTGCTCCAGTTTCAACTGCGGCTATGGAGGTGCACAGCAGGTGTGGTAGAGATACTCTGAATGATCGGCTATGAAAAACCAACTGACATTTACTCCTGAGGTGCTGACCTGTTGCACCCTCTACAACCACTGTGATTATCATTATCCATTATCATCTATGAACATTTGCACATCTTGGCCATGTTCTGTTATAATCTCCACCCAGCACAGCCAGAAGAGGACTGGCCACCCCTCATAGCCTGGTTCTTCCTATGTTCCGGCCTTTCTAGGGAGTTTTTCCTAGCCACCGTGCTTCTACACCGGCATTGCTTGCTGTTTGGGGTTTTAGGCTGGGTTTCTGTACAGCACTTTGTGACATCAGCTGATGTAAGAAGGGCTTTAAAAAATACATTTGATTGTGTTAGGTTTTGAAACATCATCCACAATGACCATGTTTTACACTCAGTTTCAACCTGGTGTTGAACTTTTGTCAAATTGATCATCATAGTGAGGTGAGTTTTAAAAGCAGGATACTGTTTTCATGATAAGTCTTTGATGTGATTGTTGATTGCATTTGCATTGGTGTCAGAGGGTGTCAGAGTTGTTAGAGGGACAATAGAGCCCCGAGTACCAGGCCATTAGGACATGATGGTCATTAGCAAGTTGGGGTGGCAGGTAGCCTAGTGGTTAGAGCGTTGGGCCAGTTGCCAGAAAGTTGCTGGATCGAACCCCTGAATTGACAAGGTAAAAATATGTTGATCTGCCCCTGAACAAGACTGTTCCGGTAGGTAGTAGGCTGTCATTCTAAATAAGATTTTTTTCATAACTGACTTGCCTTGTTAAATAAAGGTGAAATAAATACAGATAAATAAAAAAATTATAATAATACTACCATAGCATGTCCAGAGTGCATAAAAGGAGATTACCATGACTCAAAGGTCACGTGGAATTTTACTGTAGTCATGACTCATGACAGCTGGTGTGGTGGTAACAGCCCTAGCTGTGGATCCCTTACAAAAAAGATTGCAGTATAACTGCAGTACACTTTTGTATAACTGAAAATACTGCATCCAAAATACCTTTTTTTACTGCAGTAATTTTGCAATGTATGCAGTTACAGTGCAGTACAACTGCAGTTCAACTACAGTACACTGCAGTTATTCTGAAATCACTGCATCCAAAATGCCACTGTCGACTGCAGTTACCGCACTTTCAAAACGGCAATCTTTTTTGTAAAGAATGCAAGGACTGACCATCCATGAGCTCAAAATGATAGTTTTAACTATGTTTTGAAGCTATACAGTGTTTGTTTACAATCACATTATTTACAAACAATGGTGTGCAATAAGCTTATAGTTTGGGTCTGCTGGGGCACAACAATTACACTAAGGCATAGTCATTCATTTCAAGCGTTAACTGGTGATAACAGGCACCCACATTGGCGGTTTTTACTGCCTTGGAGCCTTCAAATAGGTAAGCAGCTGCTCTTTTGATTGCTTGGAAACCATCCCGCCCCACTCATGTTAGAAGTTCAGAACGAGAAAGTGTAGGCTAGATACAAATAATTACCCAAATTGAATATCATTAAACAAAATAATGAGGATTAATAGAGGTGTAGATTACATCTCACATTCCAGTGTTCGAATTTGTTAACAAGGCTGCATGGGATTTCTCTTAATGCGACTCCGTGCCGCCAATGGCAATGTCTGCTTTAGGTATAATGCCGGGAGCCACTTCAATCCGATTGCCCCTTTTCGGCTATGCACCTTTTTAAAGCAATGTTCCTGCGTTCGCGGAGACCGCATTCACAGTATTTAAATGATCTTTAAATGTCAAGTGCGCTATTAAGCAGATCTAGCGTAGATCGAAATGAATCCCAGCCTAAACTCAAGTCGAGTTATATTCTTCAAGAATCAATGGCTAAAATATATAATTCATTCCAAAAATGTATGCACCAATCACAGACTGACCCTTTAATCATGGCTTGGGTCCAGCTATTTGATACAGCATTCCAGATACCATGAGGTGTGCTATTATATATGAATTCAATATCTTTCTCTTCCGCCCCCTGTGGATGTTTAGGGTAACTACACCTAACACGTGTTCAGCTTTGTTGGACAGTTAACAAGACAGCACCATCCACCTCAACCGCTGTAGTATGCAAGTAGTTTCCCCAGATTCATTACTTCCAGTGGTTAGCTGATTCAGAATAAAGATAGAAAAGCTATAATTCATTCATGAGGTGG
Organism: Salvelinus fontinalis; assembly: GCF_029448725.1. Taxonomy (NCBI): domain Eukaryota; kingdom Metazoa; phylum Chordata; class Actinopteri; order Salmoniformes; family Salmonidae; genus Salvelinus; species Salvelinus fontinalis. The sequence goes on along the minus strand of NC_074679.1, from coordinate 41,985,138 downwards.
ATGGATCTTATGTAAACATACCTGTTCATTCCACTGGTTATTCCAGCAGGGACACGTGATATTGTCACCATCCATGCAACATTACTGTCATTCAGTTTGACAGAATGTAGTCCGTTTCTCGGTGTGTCAAACTGAGTGTCAAAGTCATGATACATATCTGACCTGGACATATTTGGATTCTCACTGACAGAATGTGTCAAAATGTGTCTCATTCTCTCACTACATTTCTTGTTTTTTCCATTTTCACAGGCTTTTATTCAACGAGTGAGGGAGCTCACCCTTAACGACAAGGGGTGAAAAGGGGTCACATAAAAAAAAATCTGAAGCCCTACAGGGCTTTGTGATATATTTACCAGTGTGGCGCTCTGAAGAATTAAACAAATTAAGGACAAGGGACTTGTGACTTGGGGAGAAAAGGCATTGCGCAAAACACCAGAATAATTATCACTGTGAATCATTGCAATGTTTGTTTGTTTGTCAATTAATCCTGTAAGGTATGGGTTGCCAACTGGCTATTTGACACGGAAATAGTGTTTTTTATGTTAATTAAAGTCTCAGAAATAAAGATTTACATGTATTCTTAAAGGGGTACAAACGCTTGTCACTTTAGTATGTTATATGGCCAGTATACCACACCCAAGGGCTGTTCTCATGCATGATCTAATGCGGAGTGCCTGAATACAGCCCTTAGCCGTGGTATATTGGAAATATACCACAAACCCGAGGTGCCTTATTGCTATTACAAACTGCCTGAATATAAACAGTGTAGTTATTCCCTCCGCAAGGCAATCAAAAAAGCGAAATGCCGGTACAGGGACAAGGTGGAGACGCAACGGCTCCAACACAAGACGCTTCCAGACAAACTAAACACCTTCTTTGCCCGCTTTGAGAATAATACAGTGCCACCGTTGTGGCTCCCTAACAAAGTCTGCGCCCCCCCCCCCTCCTCCTCCTCAGTGGCTGACATGAGTAAAACATTTAAACATGTTAACCCTTGCAAGGCTGCTGGTCCAGACGGCATCCCTAGCCGTGTCCTCAGAGCATGCCCAGACCAAAATATGACGCAATTACCATTGCCATTGCACTGCACACTGCTCCATCCCATCTGGACAGAAGTAATACCTACAGTTGAAGTCGGAAGTTTACATACACTTAGGTTGGAATCATTAACTTGTTTTTCAACCACTCCACAAATTTCTTATTAACAAACTATAGTTTTGGCAAGTCGGTTAGGATATCTACTTTGTGCATTTATAATTCACTATATCACAATTCCAGTGGGTCAGAAGTTTACATACACTAAGTTGACTGTGCCTTTAAACAACTTGGAAAATTACAGAAAATTATGTCATGGCTTTAGAAGCTTCTGATAGGCTAATTGACATAATTTGAGTCAATTGGAGATAACTTGTGGATCTATTTCAAGGCCTACCTTAAAACACAGTGCCTCTTTGCTTGACATCATGTGAAAATCAAAAGAAATCAGCCAAGACCTCAGAAAAATAATTGTAGTCCTCCACAGGTCTGGTTCATCCTTGGGAGCAATTTCCAAACACCTGAAAGCACCACGTTCATCTGTCCAAACAATAGTGCGGAAGTATAAACACCATGGGACCACGCAGATGTCACACCGCTCAGGAAGGAGACGCGTTGTCTCCTAGAGATGAACGTACTTTGGTGCAAAAAGTGCAATCAATCCCAGAACAACCACAAAGGACCTTGTGAAGATGCTGGAGGAAACTGGTACAAAAAGTATCTATAGGAAAACAAGTCCTGTATTGACATAACCTGAAAGGCCGCTCAGCAAGGAAGAAGCCACTGCTCCAAAACCACCATAAAAAAGCCAGACTACGGTTTGCAACTGCCCAGAGAAATGTCCTCTGGTCTGATGAAATATAAATTGAACTGTTTGGCCATTTTGACCATCGTTATGTTGGGAGGAAAAAGGGGGAGGCTTGCAAGCCGAAGAACTCCATCCCAACCGTGAAGCACGGGGGTGGAAGCATCATGTTGTGGGGGTGCTATGCTGCAGGAAGGACTGGTGCACTTCACAAAATAGATGGCATCATGAGGTAGGAAAAATGTGGATATATTGAAGAAACATCTCAAGACATCAGTCAGGAAGTTAAAGCTTGGTTGCAAATGGGTCTTCCAAATGGACAATGACCCCAAACATACTTCCAAAGTTGTGGCAAAATGGCTTAAGGACAACATATTGGAGTGGCCATCACAAAGCCCTGACCTCATTTCTATGGAACATTTGTGGGCAGAACTGAAAAGTTTGTGCGAGCAAGGAGGCCTACAAACCTCACTTACACCAGCTCTGTCAGGAGGAATGGGCCAGAATTCACCCAACTTATTGTGGGAAGCTTGTGGAAGGCTACCATGAATGTTTGATCCAAGATAAACCATTTAAAGGCAATGCTACCAAATACTAATTGAGTGTATGTAAACTTCTGACCCACTGGGGATGTGAGAAAAGAAATCAAATCTGAAATAAATCACTCTACTATTATTCTGACATTTCACATTCTTAAAATAAAGTGGTGATCCTAACTGACCTAAGACGGTATTTTTACTGAGTTTAAATGTATTTGGCTCAGGTGTATGTACACTTCCAACTTCAACTGTATGTAATACCTACAGCTCAGCATTCAACACCATTGTACCCTCCAAGCTCATCATCAAGCTGGAGGCCCTGGGTCTCAACCCCTCCCTGTGCAACTGGGTCCTGGACTTTCTGACGTGCTCCCTCTGCTGTTTCCTGAAGTCCACGATCATCTCCTTTCTTTTGTTGACGTTGAGTGAGAGGTTATTTTCCTGACACCCTACTCCGAGTGCCCTCACCTCCTCCCTGTAGGCTGCCTTGTCATCGTTGGTAATCAAGCCTACTACTGTTGTGTCGTCTGCAAACTTAATGATTGAGTTGGAGGCATGCTTGGCCATGCAGTCATGGGTGAACAGGGAGTACAGGAGAGGGCTGAGCACGCACCCTCGTGGGGCCACAGTGTTGAGGATCAGCGCAGTCGAGGTGATGTTTCCTACCTTCACCACCTGGGTGCGGCCCGCCAGGAAGTCCAGGATCCAGTTGCACAGGACGTGGTTCAGACCCATGGCCTTGAGCTCTGTAATTTTGCCAAAAAGTTCCCAAATGGCCCACCCAGTAAAGGAAACACACCCTGTTTGAAATATCCTGTTTTCCTGTGGGTTTTTTTAGGAGTTTTTCTGTAGATTTGTCTGATTTTCACTCTCAAAATCACACTTTTTTTAATAGACAAAAATACAAAAATGTGATGTCTAAGTCCACAACAATGCTGAAACCACATCAATCTGATCGGGTGGCCCAGTCAGGGCTTGGCTTCCCTGTGTCCACCTAGGCCCATCCATGTCTACGCCCCTGATGCAAACAGCCCATGATGACAATTGCACATCACAAATAGCCTACTAACCAACACTTCGACTGAACTTTTTCAAAAACTGGTTTGCATACCCATTGTTGCTTTAGTTAGCATTTACCAGCAGATATAAGTTGAAACATCTTTCCTACCGTACCGGCTACCGATGTCATTCTTCTGTGAGCTGTTCCATGCCAAAACCAGTTGAGAGCTGCACACTCTTGCTGCTGCTGAAACTAGGCTGTGTGCGGTGCGCATGTGAATATATTTCACGTGCTTTGCGATTGTGTAGGCTACTTTGTACATGAGTTCTCTCTTGTACTACATAATTGATAAGTTGTATACATCAGTAGGGATTAAGGTGTATTGGTAATGACCACTGAAAAAAAAGTATGTATACGGTTTATATCTGTTGTATGCCCTCCACTACACCACTAGTCCGTTATTGTGTGACAGGTTTGTGATTCGGAAAGGACCAGTGCACTCATATAGGAGAGTGCACTTCTTGTAAAACACAAAGGCCTATAGGTTCGGCACTGGGAAAACATGTCTATAATAGATGAGGCCGTTAAGATATTAATGGTTCAAGAAAGAAGTATATATTTGGCCTGGCGAAGCGGTTTTATGCGCTGACTGAATGGATTTTATAATAGTGAGTTTTCTACGCCACTGGTCTCGGGAAGAAATTATGAGTCCTTACTGTTCGAGACCGAGTCAAGACCCAGTACAAATGTATCTGACACAAGACCGAGTCACTCTATGTGTACTTCAACACTGGTCGTAAGTCTGAAGCTAGCTAGCCAGGTAGCGAGATGGTCATATCTTATGAAATTGTTTTCTAGCTAGCTATCAAGGTTCAAACTTTGTTGTCTCTTGCTAGCTAGGTAGCATGACAAATTACTAGTTAGACATTTTACAACTTCAGGTGTGTTCTTAAACTTGGTACTCATCTCGGATCCGGGAGCACCCTCATCAGTAAAAAAGCTGACTAGCATAGCCTAGCATAGCGCCACAAGTAAATACTAGCATCTAAATATCATGAAATCAAAAGTCCAAGACTCCAGATGAAAGATACACATCTTGTGAATCCAGCCATCATTTCCGATTTTTAAAATGTTTTACAGCGAAAACACAATATGTATTTCTATTAGCTAACCACGATAGCAAAAGACCCAACTGCATATTTTCATCATTTTTTTACTGCATAGGTAGCTATCACAAATTCGATCAAATAAAGATATAAATAGTCACTAACCAAGAAACAACTTCATCAGATGACAGTCTTATAACAGATTTATTGTATAGCATATGTTTTGTTCGGAAAATGTGCATATTTCAGGTATAAATCATAGTTTTACATTGCAGCCACCATCACAAATCTCACCAAAGCAGCTAGAATAACTACAGAGACCAACGTGAAATACCTAAATACTCATCATAAAACATTTATGAAAAATACATGGTGTACAGCAAATGAAAGACAAACATCTTGTGAATCCAGCCAATATTTCAGATTTTTTAAGTGTTTTACAGCGAAAACACAATATAGCATTATATTAGCTTACTACAATATCCAACCACACAACAGCATTGATTCAAGGCAATGGTAGCGATAGCGACAAAACCAGCAAAAGATATTAATTATTTCACTAACCTTCATAAACTTCATCAGATGACAGTCCTATAACATCATATTACACAATACATATATGGTTTGTTCGAAAATGTGCATATTTAGCGGTACAATTCGTGGTTGAACAATGTGAATACGTAGCCAAACTGCACAAAATTATCCGGATATTTTTCTGATACTCACCTAATCCTAATCAAATAACTAATCATAAACTTTACTAAAAAATACAGGTTGGACAGCAAATGAAAGATACACTAGTTCTTAATGCAACCGCTGTGTTAGATTTTAAAAAATAACTTTAGTACGACATACAGCTTACGTTATAGCGAGACAGCGCCCAAAATCAGCGCCCAAATTACGACGACACATTTTCGATAGAAATACGAAATAACATCATAAATGGTTCCTACTTTTGATGATCTTCCATCAGAATTTTGTACAAGGGGTCCTTTGTCCAGAATAATCGTTGTTTGGTTGTAGAATGCCCTCTTCATCTGTAGACTTTGCAGCCAACGCTAGCCATGTGGCGCAGCAGTGTCCAAATCACCATAACGCAAGACAAAGAAATTCCAGAAAATCGCAATAAACTGATATAAGCTGATATAAGTCGGTTTAAAATAACTAGTTTATGATGTTTTCAACACATATATCAAATAAAATCAGAGCCGGATATATCTAACGTCTATAACGAAAGCTTTTCAGAACGCCATCCTGAGCTCCCTCTCGCGCCAAGCTGAACGGTGAAAAGACTAGACCCACTGTTCCAAGAGCTCTTGTTCGGCCTCAGATAGAGCTATACACCCCATTCCAATTCTCACTGCCTACTGACATCTAGTGGAAGGCGTATGCAGTGCATGTAGACCCATAGATTTCATGCAAATTAATAGGCTGACCCTGGAACAGAGCCCCCGATTTCAGATTTTTCAGTTCCTGACAGGAAGTTTGCTGCAAAATGAGTTTGATGTTTTGATGTTTGATGTTTTACTCACAGATATAATTCAAACGGTTTTAGAAACTAGAGAGTGTTTTCTATCCAATAGTAATAATAATATGCATATTGTACGAGCAAGAATTGAGTACGAGGCAGTTTAATTTGGGAACGATTTTTTACAAAGTGAAAACAGCGTCCCCCCCTATTGAGAAAAGGTTAAATTCATTTCTGGAGTACCAGAGTTCGCTCGTAAATTCAGAGCATTGTCAGATTGTCCGTTTAGAAATTCAGAGCGTTTCGCTCCCGGAGCGCACACTGGACGGTTGATTTGAGCGTTCTGACCTTACAACGGCAGTAAAGCACCCAAGCTAACGTTGGGTAGCTTGCTAGCTACTTCCAGACACAAATGAGAGTGACCATTCTGACCATTTTACTCGCCCTAGCAGAGCTTGTTTGGCAGTTTTCATGTTATCCAGAGTGATGGTGACTAACTGTGTTGCTGGCAACAATTTAATTACGCTTTTTTGCTGACGTTAATTGACATCGACCATATTCAACTGGTGTTGAGTGCTCGTAAATTCAATATTCTGCGCTCTGGGACACTGAGACGAGAGTGCTCTGAAATCGGAGTTGATAGCGAAGGCGAATTTACAAAAGCATCTGAATGTCCATTGAGAACGCACAACGACTATACCATTTAGTTCAGCTAAGAATGACGGGACTAATCAAGTCAATAAACGTGGGGTAGTTAGTTAGATAGCCTATAGTTAATATAATGGCCATGTTGATGTATACGTAGCCATCTAATGTTAGGTAACTAGCTAACATACCGGTACATACTGCTGTAATGATATATGTGGTTTGTAAGGACAGCGTAGCTAACAAATTGTCAGCCAACATAACGTGTAAGGTAAGGTAAATTTGAAAAGAAATTACTTCATTACATTGCTGAACATTTTCTTAACATTTGTCCTAATCAGTTAAACCAATGAATTTGTATTTGCTATCGTTGGTTTTCGGCTGCATATTTTCTGCCATTTTCTAAAGATCTGTAAACGATGTGAAGCCACACGCATTTCCTGAAGAATTTCATCATGGGCCCTAAAGTACGGAAATATTGTCTTCTGCGTGTATACTTCATATTTTGGCTAATTTAGTACGATATCCAGAAAATTTTGGCATACTAACTATATCCATAATATGACCAATAAGAATACTATAATATTATGGTGTTTCTATTCCGAGAAAAACTAAAAACTAAACCCTCAGGGTTTCCGTTAGGATGGAATGGAAAATATTGTGCTGTACAATGTGATGGTCGGTAGTAGGCTACAGCATTAGAGGATTTAGGATTCTAAATGATCTAAGGGGCATAACATTTCCACACCCTAATTGTAGTGTAACCAATACTCATTTCGCCTATGGTAGGCCTACAGTGTATCTAAAAATATTATTTTCAATGACATGACTCTCCACCAATAATTACATTTGGTTGGGGGATTGGAGGATTCCAATGTCTTTCTGAAGAAATTGTTTGTCCTTTCCTAGGCCACGCATGTTTACACCGGCTGCTGATAACTCGACGTCTAGGAGGTATCACTTCTTTAGTGAAGAAGAGTTCAAAGTTCATACCAAGTTGCCATACTATAAGCTCCTGCTATATTCTGGCTGGTATCGTCGAAATTCATCCTTCCAGCGTGGTGATCGTCACCTCCACGTTGAAATTCGCCCTTCTAAACGTATGGACATCAGTCTTCACGTCATCGGGAACACAATGTTAATTTCGTTAGGTTTAAGTCGTTCAACCATTCACAACCAGAGCTCACGCTGAGGTTGGCTTAGTTCTGTAGTTGATATTGACTTTCGTCAATGGGCTTTTGTAGTGGGGGAGAGAATGGCGTGTTTCCTAGTTCACAACCAATGCCTGTTCTCTTGGGCGGGGCCACTGAGTGAGCATAGTTCACTTGTGAAAACAATTCTCTCATTTCGAAGCTAAAATTACATTTAATCTTTTCACAAATAGTTTCATATTTAAACATTTAAATTGCACAACAATTCCATGTGAATCTGATAACTAGAATGTGTAGACTTCCCAAGATACACTTTATGTCATCCTATCATCAGTAATAATGTCTCAGACGACAACTGGTCTGACGTCATATTCTTTAAGTACCGGATACTTTCAACTGGTTGGATTACCCTCCATAAATACATTTCCCCCTTTTTCTCTCCACTCTACATAATGGACTCTTGGAAAGCCCTTTGTGAACATAGAGAGAGTATTTTAACATCAAAAGGTTGGGGAAAAGAACAATCTTTAGGTCATAAACCTCCCGCAACAGGGCAACATCATGACATTGGAGGATTGGAGGATATTTCTCTTATTCAGTGATATTTATTCCCATAGTAATTCGTTATGGATCCATAGATAAATAAACATCGGCATTTTGAAAGAGTATTTTTATCATCATTTTATTAATGAAAGCATAAAGATGCCATTATTAGTTACATTGTTTTAGTTTGAACGTGCAGACGCACTAAGAACAGAACAGCTGGAACGTTTCCCTAGTCAGAGCCATTATTAGTGCAATGACCCTTAAATATTTTGGAGATGATTTCGTTTTCGAATAACGTAAAATGAGCGAGAAAAAGGCCATTCTTGAACATGGGGTGAGACGTTGTTACTAATTTGTAAATAAAGCCAGTTTGATATTTAGAATGATTTATTTCCGTTTTTTTTATAAAGCACTACTGAAGTCGTGCACAATTATCAGTTTCTATTTAGGTTTATGTCGCCCATTCATTGTCAGCTAGAGACACAGTAGGACCCAAAAGCATAATTGGTGCTCTAACTCCTCCTTGTGCCGGTCTGGAGCAATGAAGTGGTGACTGCAGGGTACCATACTAAACCACAAATTACCTCTAAGTCCTGCGGTGTAAGCTTGCAACTTTTAAAGTAGGAACCACTGTACATACTCAATTCACATCACAGATAGCACGGTAGGTGTCACTCCCTGGCCATAGAGAGGTTTTTATTCTCTATTTTGGTTAGGCCAGGGTGTGACTAGGGTGGGCCTTCTAGTTCCTTTATTTCTATGTTGGTGTGGTTCCCAATCAGGGGCAGCTGTCTATCGTTGCCTCTGATTGGGGATCATATATAAGTTGTCCTTTTTCGTTTGGGTTTTGTGGGTAGTTGTTTTCTGTTTAGTGTCTGCACCTGACAGGACTGTTTCGGTTTTCCCTCTTTGTTATTTTGTTCGAGTCTTTTGAGTAATACATTTATCATGAACACTTACCACGCTGCGCTTTGGTCCACTCATTCCGACAAGAGCCGTTACTACCCACACAGTTAGTGTGGGTAGTATGAGTATTTGAACACAGCTCGTCTCAAAAACTCACTCAGGAAACAACCACACACGGTAAACAATTCAAGCTTCTGCAAAGGAGCTCAGAAAACCTATTTTAACAGGGACAGAATTATTAAATAATAAGACACACCTGAGTCCAGTAAAAGTCTCTAGGGTGGTCTCTGTCGGCCTCTGGTGCCAGGAAGAACCATGACAGGGAGGATGGAACTCCTTCTCTCAAATTTCCTGTAGATCTTCATTAAAATCTCTCAAACCCAAATATTTCTCTGCTGCTACAACTACCACATCTATCTTCTGTGATTTTCGCTCCATCAGTGCAGTGCAGTTGATCACCATGGCTATAAATGCAACCTTACTAAAACTCATCCTCTCTGGCTTGCTCTCTTCACGCCTACTCACTGGGGGCCTCCCAGTCGACTCACTCAACCTTGAGCTATCCTTTACTCTCTTCACTGCCTCAGAATAGGACACTTTCTGCCCCACTTGAACACTGGCTACCTTAACATGTCTCTATCTCACAGGGCACATTGGATCCCCAGCTGCATTTTTATTCATTTTATTTTTTCACCTTTATTTAAACAGGTAGGCTAGTTGAGAACAAGATCTCATTTACAACTGCGACCTGGCCAAGATAAAGCAAAGCAGTGCAACACAAACGACAACACAGAGTTACACATGGAATAAACAAACATACAGTCAATAATACAATAGAAGAAGTCTACACACAGTGTGTGCAAATGAGGTAGGATAACGGAGGTAGGTCCCGTGTGGCTCAGTTGGTAGAGCATGGCACTTGCAACGCCAGGGTTGTGGGTTCGATTCCCACGGGGGGCCAGTACAAAAAAGTATGAATGTATGTACTTGTAAGTCGCTCTGGATAAGAGCGTCTGCTAAATGACTTAAATGTAAATGACTTAAATGTAAGGCAATAAATAGGCCATAATGGTGAAATAGTTACAATATAGCAATTACACACTGGAGTGATATATGTGCAGAAGATGAGTGTACAAGTAGAGATACTGGGGTGCAAAGGAGCAAAAATAAATAAAATTGATAACAGTCTGGGGATGAGGTAGTTGGATGGGCTAATTACAGGTGGGCTATGTACAGGTATGTGCAAATTAATTACTTAAAAATCATAGAATGTGATTTTCTGGATTTTTTTAGATTGGAAAGATAGAGATAGATTCCGTCTCTCACAGTTGAAGTACCTATGATAAAAATTACAGACTTCTACATGCTTTGTAGAAGTAGGAAAACCTGCAAAATCAGCAGTGTATCAAATACTTGTTCTCCCCACTGTAGGTCTGTAGCAGTTTGGGTCTAGAGTGTCTCCTCCTTTGAAGAGGGGGATGATCGTGGCAGCTTTCCAATCTATGGGAATCTCAGACGATACGAGAGGTTGAACAGGCTAGTAATAGGGGTTGCAACAATTTCAGCAGATCATTTTAGAAAGAGAGGGTCCAGATTGTCTAGCCAGGCTGATTTTTTAAATCTTTATTTATTAACTAGGCAAGTCAGTTAAGAACAAATTCTTATTTTCAATGACAGCCTAGGAACAGTGGGTTAACTGCCTTGTTCAGGGGCAGAACGGCAGATTTGTACCTTGTCAGCTCGGGGATTTGAACTTATAACCTTTCAATTACTAGCCCAACACTCTAACCACTAGGCTACCCTGGCGCCCCAGATTTTGCAGCTCTTTCAGAACATCAGCTATCTGGATTTGGATGAAGGAGAAGTGGGGGAGGTTTGGGCGAGTTGCTGTGGGGAGCGCAGGGCTGTTGACCGGGGTAGGGGTAGCCTGGTGGAAAGCATGGCCAGCCGTAGAAAAATGCTCATTGAAATTCTCAATTATTGTGGATTAATCGGTAGTGACAGTGTTTCCTAGCCTCAGTGCAGTGGGCAGCTGGGAGGAGGTGCTCTTATTCTCGATGAACTTTACAGTGTCCCAGAACTTTTTGAGTTTGTACTACAGGATGCACATTTCTGTTTGAAAAAGCTAGCCTTATGCTTTCCTAACTGCCTTTGAATATTGGTTCCTAACTTCCCTGAAAAGTTGCATATCACGGGGGCTATTCGATGCTAATGCAGAACGCCACAGGATGTTTTTGTGCTGGTCAAGGGCAGACAGATCTGGAGTGAACCAAGGGCTATATCTATTCCTGGTTCTACATTTTTTGAATGGAGCATGCTTGTTTATGATGGTGAAGAAGGCACTTTTAAAGAATAACCAGGCATCCTCTACTGCCCGGATGGGGGCCAACAACGCAAAATGGGAGGAACTCTGTGTGCGGGAGACCTTCACCTCCTACTTCCTTGAAGAGGGTGCTGTTCCCGGGCAACACCTTGTGCCATAGACTACACTATGCACAAACAAAGACTCTTTTAAGAGCCATCCACATTGCAATAAGAGTATTCTTCCATTTACTTAGCTATGTCAACTGCAGTTATTCAATTCCCAGTTTCTCTCCGTTTGAAATTCTACTCTCTGGTGAGGGCCTGTTCAGGTAAGGGTGATACCTGCTCATAAACAAAACAGGCTATTTTAAGAGTCACCCATATTGAAAAAATGTAGAACAGTTAGACACCCTACAACACAAACACTTGTGTATCAATGTGATGGATGGATTGTGTTGAGCAGTAAGCAGGCTCAGATGTATAACTGTGGCTCCTTCCATCTTCAAAGAATAGACAAAAGGACCGACCATGGAGAATAGTTTATATTCATGTTACTACGCTATATTGTTTGTCTATGCATGTTTTTCAGTAGAAAGTATTCTGCAGCCACTCAGTGTGGACACCAGGTGAGGCCACACACACACACACACAGATTCCTGTTGAACACTGTCTCTTTAACTACCTAATTTTCTCAATAACAGTCTCCCTAACTCACTTCATCCCTCTCCCCCCTTCTCCCTAAATCCTCTTGGTCAGGTATTAAACTCTTACCCTACAAGGTCCAGAGCCTGCTGGTTTTCTGTTCTACCTGACAATACATCGCACCCACATGATGTCCCAGTTCTAAATCAGTCCCTGATTAGAGGGGAACAATGAAAAAACGCAGTGGAACTGGCTTCATGGTCCAGAGTTGTGTTTGAGGGCTGTAGGTTATATCAGCTGTGCTGGTGAACCCCTCCCGCTTCTGAAATGCCTGACAAATAGAGGGCACAGCATGATCAGATGTGAGAGGTCACTTGGTCGCAGGGTTGCCAGATCTATAAAAAAATTCTAGCCCAATGACTAATTCAAACCCACCCACAAGACCTAAAAACTAGCAAAAGGAGTTGCCACATTTAGCTAAAAAAAACTTTTTCCATAACGTTATCGAGCGAATTAAGAAGGAATCTCGATTTAAATTCTAAGGTCCAAAGAAGCAAAATTAGTTTTTCTATCAAAATCATAATTCTTGCGAGCTAATGTGACTAGTAAAGGAATTTGATTATGTCGCAAGAGAAAAGATAATTCACCCTTATTAGATGCAGGTAGCCTATAGCCCCCTACATCTAATTTCAGATAGCCTAAAATAGCCTTGGGCAAGATGTAAAATAAACAATTTGGCAGCTTACTTAGTAGATTTTTATTACAACATGAACGGCGAGGCGATTTTGAGGTAAAAAGTTCTTCCGTTTCCCAATTGCCTGCTGGAATAGGCTACTGTGGATAGGATCGTAATTTAAATCACTGCATCAAATATTAAAATATGGATATGAACTGAATAGGCCTATGCTTGTCAACAACAGCCAGGTTGTTTTTTTTTTACCAGTAACCTAGTCTGACTGACTGTTCCCTTCAGTCGAACGCATTCTAACAACAGCTAAACTGTGACCATGATCAGAATTGATAACTTCCAATTTCATTAACTAACATGGCCATTAATAATTGCATAATAACATTAAGGCTACAAGAACAATAAACTGAAGTTGTAGGCTATTTATTAAATATGTTTGCCAGCTCCAGATAGGCTGCTACACAAGTGGAACAAATTGATTTGCAATGACTCCAGTGATATCGTGATTTCAACATATTTCTTGTATAAAATGGTTGCCTACATAGGCAGAGAAATGAATAGGTTGATTGATGGCCAACAGATGCAAATGTATTATTCTTCACATTTAATGTCAGTTTAATTGTGGACTTTTCCCCATAACAGAAGCATGCGAGGAAGTTGGATAACTTCCATTTTAAATTTCTACTCGCTTGACATGGTTTTCCATAAGCAAAGTGGACATTAGAATGCAGTTTAAACCACCTCTGAGCTATCTAATGCACTCTAGAGCGCCAGAAGTTATTTTCCTGTGCTTTGTCATCATTATCTTTTTTATGCACATCAGTTCTAATGGATGGGTTACACCTACATGGATCAACTCTTAAACTGGGTTAAATCAAAGTTTATCTATTCGTCTTGTTGCACCAATTGTTAAACCTAGTTTTAAATAAAATCCTTCCTCTAATCTAAGTTAATTTTTCTCTTTAAACCTGGATTAATTATAAATCTGTTGCTAAAAAATATATAATAATTGAATATAAACTTAGATTGGCGATTAATTATAAACTGCCATTTGAGGTGGTTTAACTGATGCAATGGCAGCATATCTCCTGTGGAGAGAACAAAACGACAGAGTTCCTCCGAGACTAGATAGTAATTTGAGACTAGTTGAATCCTGTTGAGTTTTATGATAACGATGAGTTTTCAAGGAGATGATGCTTCTCCAAGCACTGTAATGCAACTGGAAAGAAAGGTTGGACTAACCATTAAGCATGGGAGTGATAGGAACAAGGCTGTAACCCCACTACTGCAGCTCCTGGTGGCCCTACGGTTCTACGCAACTGGAAATTTCCAGATGGTGGAAGGGGACCTTTTTGAACTCCACAAGTCCACCGTCTGCAGGATTGTAGCCAGAGTCTCCAGTGCTATTGCTGGTCTGAAGGAATCAGTACATATGGTACAATCCTACAGAGGAAACAGCAGCTGGATTTGACAGGAGAGCTATATTCCCAGGTGTACTAGAGGCAATAGACTGTACACACATTCCTATTACCAACCCTAGTGGCGAGAATGGAGAACTATTCCGTAATCGGAAAGGTTGCTGCTCAATCAACGTGCAGGCAGTCTGCGATGACAAAGGTAAGCTCACCAACATCGTAGCTAGATGGCCAGGATCCACCCATGACACCAGAATATTTGACAATAGTCGTTTGTGTGCAAGGGGGGCATATAAAGGCCACCTACTAGGTGACAATGGATATGCCTGTCGTGGGTACCGCTTTTAAACCCCCAGACACCTGAAGAGACACAAACCACCAATCTCACACTCAATTTGTGCAAATATGTACTCAGAGTATTTCAGCAGATTTTGTGAATTTTTTGTGTGGCTTAAATCGAGTGAAAATACACATTTGTGTGTGATTTACTTCGTAGGAAAAGACTGTTTTTGTGCAACTTCATTCTTAGCAAAAAATAAGTAAAATGGTGGCAAACGGAACAATCTTTTAAAACGTATTAAAGCAATGCATGATGGGCAATTTATTTTATTTTACCGTTATTTTACCAGGTAAGTTGACTGAGAACACGTTCTCATTTGCAGCAACGACCTGGGGAATAGTTACAGGGGAGAGGAGGGGGATGAATGAGCCAATTGTAAACTGGGGATTATTAGGTGACCATGATGGTTTGAGGGCCAGATTGGGAATTTAGCAATTGGCAATGGTGCTCTACACTGCCTTTTTTTTGTGTCCCACATTTATTTATATAAAAAAGCAAACGTGATAACAACCCAATATTGTTAATCAACCAGGTTGTCACCTAAATAATTTTATATAATAGTGGCCTTACCTTATTTTTTAAAATGTATTCATGCCAATACTGTTTTCTATGCTTGTTTTCACTTATACTTTGGGATACTGGTGTACTTTTCGTGTAGGCAACAGTAGGCCTTCATAATGCATTTCATATTTCGTGTACATTACACCATTTCTTTCATAATGCATTTTATACAAGTCTATGTTGAATTTTATGAGGGTTGCCAGATTGAAGAAAAAATACATATTTTTTTTTGTGTTATTGATGATGGAATTTGATTGGGGAATGACGATACGTTTTCATGGTGGGAATGGAATGGTTTCATGGTTTTCATGGTGGGAATTATAATACACACGCACACATACACTTACACACATATACACACACACCTTGTTTGTACTCATGTTATCGCCAACTCTTCAGTTTCTTTGAATAATTTTTTATATAATACTTGTATGCAGTTGTCATGTATTCATGTTTCAATAATGATTAACATGGTTAAAAAGTCGTAAATCTCGGCTTGATTTAGCTTTTGGTATATTTGCCATTTTTATACATATTCTGTATTCCACTGAAGAAAGAAGTAATAAACACACTACTGTAAATAAATGGTGTTATAAAACGGAAAATTCTCTCCGTAAATAAATGGTGAGAAATGCTCAATCTGAAGCCATTCAGCTTTGGGTTTCGCAGTCCTATAATAATGATACCAGTTATATCACCTTAAAAGGGTTTATTTACAACCTATGGGATATAAAATGTTGGGAATAGTGGTATAGGAGATCCTGAAATGAATTAATTACCCTAACCATAAGCTATGTTCAATGTCAGCAGCAATTTCCAGTGAAAAATGCTCAGTCTGAAAGCCATTCGGCTATGGGTTTCACAGCCATATAACAATGATACAAGTTATATCACCTTACATTTTTTAAATATACAACCTATGGGGTAAAACATGTTGGGCAAGTGGTATAGGAGAGTCTGACATATAACCCCTAACTTTAGTTCGGTCTTCGCCAATGAGATCCAAGAGGGGCCTAGCTTCGTCCTTCATGAATGGGAAAGGCCTCGATTCAGGTCGTAGAAAATCCTACATCCATCTCATTAGATCAGAAGAGGATGGATCAACAGTGACTCATGTTACTGGTTTGCAATCTACAAAAAGGATAGTTGTGTTTTGCTGCATAACACATTATTTGTCCACCCAAATGATGTGGATCATTGTCAAGTTATTAGATATATACGCTTCAGTAACAAAATAACACGATGGTTGTAATAGCACTTTAAACAGGTAGTTTGTAAATGTGTAGAATGTGTTTGTTTTGGGTCCACACTGGTAAGTTAACTTATGTAAATTAGACAGTCACAGAGGATATTCTTCTGAATAACTAGTCAAGGAATAGAACTTTCCATTCAGCTTCAGGCAACTTTGATGTAAGGCTTGATCACACCTGTAGTGACCACTTCTATCTGTCACTCCCATTGCTGCTTATCCATTGTTTACTAGATATATCAATGTAATTAAACCCAACACAATGTTGAAAAACAGAATGCTTCCCACAACTAGATTACATAAGTAGACGTGAGCTGGACGTGACTTAGGGACTGTAAACAGGGCTAATACGTGGCAAAGTGAACTCTTAATGTCCATGGCCATGAAAGCCCAGTAGGCCTCTGGGCAGAGGCAGTAGGCCTACAATGCTGACATATGCCTTCTTACAATAGCCTTAGTAAACTCAGCAAAAAATAAACGTCCTCTCACTGTCAACTACATTTATTTTCAGCAAACTTATTATGTGTAAATATTTGTATGAACATAACAAGATTCAACAACTGAGACATAAACTGAACAAGTTCCACAGACATGTGACTAACAGAAATTGAATGTGTCCCTGAACAAAGGTGTGGTCAAAATCAAAAGTAACAGTCAGTATCTGGTGTTGCCACCAGCTGCATTAAGTACTGCACTGCATGTCCTCCTCATGGACTGCACCAGATTTGCCAGTTCTTGCTGTGAGATGTTACCCCACTCTTCCACCAAGGCACCTACAAGTTCCCGGACATTTCTGCGGGGGTTTCGACCTAGCCCTCACCCTCCAATCCAACAGGTTCCAGACGTGCTCAATGGGATTGAGATCCGGACTCTTTGCTGGCCATGGCACAACACTGACATTCCTGTCTAGCAGGTACTCACGCACAGAACGAGCAGCTTGGCTGGTGCCATTGTCATGCTGGAGGGTTATGTCAGGATAAGCCTGCAGGAAGGGTACCACATGTTTCTTTAGACCTCTCTAAAATAAATAATGTATTTATTGTGAGGATGTAGGCTATATTACATGGATTTAATTGACTTTTTAGAATGTAGATGTTCCAAAGGTCTGCGTCAGTAGCTTGAAGAAACCAAGAGATGCTAAAATGCCTTATTCTAAAATGGATTAAATATTTATTTTAAATCAGCAATCTACAACACAATACCCCATAATGACAAAGCAAAAGCAGGTTTTTAGACATTTTTGCAATATATATATTTTTAAAGCATTCAGATGCTTTGCTATGTGACTCGAAATTGAGCTCAGGTGCATCCTGTTCCCATTGAACATACTTGAGATGTTTCTACAAATTGATTGGAGTCCACCTGTGGCAAATTCAATTGATTGGACATGATTTGGAAAGGCACACACCTGTCTGTATAAGGTCCCACAGTTGACAGTGCATGTCAGAGCAAAAACCAAGCCATGAGGTCGAAGGAATTGTCCGTAGAACTCCGAGACATGATTGTGTCGAGGCACAGATCTGGGGAAGGGTACCAAAAAATGTCTGCAGCATTGAAGGTCCCCAAGAACACAGTGGCCTCCATCATTCTTAAATGGAAGACGTTTGAAAACACCAAGACTCTTCCTGGAACTGAGCAATCAGGGGAGAAGGGCCTTCGTCAGGGAGATGAACCCAATGGTCACACTGACAGAGTTCCTCTGTGGAGATTGGAGAACCTTCTAGGACAACCATATCTGCAGCACTCCACCAATCAGGCCTTTATGGTAGTGGCCATACGGAATACACCACTCAGTAAAAAGGCACATGACAGCCCGCTTGGAGTATGCCAAAAGGCACCTAAAGACTCTCAGACCATGAAACAACAGTCTCTCATCTGATGAAACCAAGATTGAACTCTTTGGTCTGAATGCCAAGTGTCACATCTGGAAGAAACCTGGCACCATCCCTACGGTGAAGCATGGTGGTGGCAGCATCATGCTGTGGGGATGTTTTTCAGCGGCAGGGACTGGGAGACTAGTCATGATCGAGGCAAAGATGTACGGAGCGATCCTTGATGAAAACCTGCTCCAGAGCGCTCAGGACCTCAGACTGGGGTGAAGGTTCTCCTTCCAACAGGACAACGCAGGAGTGGCTTCGGGATAAGTCTCTCTGAATGTCCTTGAGTGGCACAGCCAGAGCCCGGACTCAAACATCTCTGGAGAGACCTGAAAATAGCTGTGCAGTAACACTCCCCATCCAACCTGACAGAGCTTGAGAGGATCTGCAGAGAATGGGAGACTCCCCAAATACAGGTGTGCCAAGCTTGTAGCGACATACCCAAGGCTTTAATCGCTGCCAAAGGTTCTTCAAGAATGTACTGAGTGCTTATGTAAATGTAATATTCCAGTTTGATTTTTAATACATGTGCAAACATTTCTAAAAACCTGTTTTTGCTTTGTCATTATGGGGTGTTGTGTAGATTTATGAGGGGGGGGGGGAAACATTTTAATCTATTTTAGAATAAGGTTGTAACATAACACAATGTGGATAAAGTCAAGGGGTAGGAATACTTTCTGAACGCACTGTACTGGGGGCCATACTTCATTTTGATGTTACGTATCAGAGCGGACACCTGCAACAAACAAAAAGACGCCAAATGACCGAGGGCTGTACAAAGAGCCTTAGCATAGAACCTGTCAGGTAGCAAGTTCCTCAAGTAGAAGGCAACTGCTGCCAAATCACTGTACTAAAGACCCAGGTGAAGAAATATGACCGGTCTTCACCCTGACATCAAAGCCATAGAAACCTAGTTGCAAGAGCCCTATGAGCTCAGCCTTGCATGATATGATTGGACAAAGCCATTGATCACGTGACACCATTCATTCCTATATGAAGACTCAATAGAGCATTGAAGCTAAATGCAGTCAGTTAAGATGGCGTCTCATGAAGACATGCGCACTTTGAGCAACTCCAGGAAATGAGGTTGCAGGCTAGCTCAGTGTTGCCCCATCTCATTGAGTAACTCAAGTTGAAGGCTGACTGGGGTACTGCAGGCTGCCATTAGCAACTCAATTATCCTTCGTGTGAGCATTTTTTGATAATCGGTTCAAGGACATACAGCTGGTGTATTAGAAGCAATTATTGGTACTATAATTGTCCTTTTTTTACACTTTGAATGACAACAAAGATTTCCACTCACGATAATGGGGATCCTGTTTGCTGCTAACAATGCCCGAAGTTGGCCTTGAACTTCAGTGGCTTCAATGAGAGGGGGCAGTCATTCTCCCCTGGTATTTACGAAGGTCAAGAATAACACGTTTGGAAAGTAATGTTTGTTCTGTGACTGATGATAGCCGAGTGTGGTGTAGTTGTCAAGGATGTTCACTGTCCTGTGACCTAATGTAGTTATCTGATGCAGGGACACTAATGATAGAGGACCGTTTTATGGTGCTATTTCGGACGAGTCTTGAAGTGCTTTCCCCTGTGAGAACCCTTCTGTCAGACTTCGAATGAAGGACACTTGAGACAAAGCAAGGATTTCACCAACCACCACCAAAGTAAATTTCCAAACGTCAACTGACTTCCCAGTCCCTGCAAATAAAGTTTTGTAAATTGGTTTTACCTCATTTCATACTTTGGCTTCCTATAAAAATTAAAAATAAACTAGATCTTTGAGGCACAAGTCCAGTTATATCTGTCCATGTGTATTGAATGAACACACAGCAATGCAGTATTTGAGTATTCTGTGCACTAATCATTTTGTATTTCACCACATGGTCGCCAAATATTTGTTCACCAGTTTTTTAATGCTTTATCTTTCCTAAGATGTAATTCCTGACTTGTTTTATCGCTCATTCCATCTCAAGGGTAATTTCAGCACAGAATCTGATAGCACTTCCCATTTCTTATGAACACAAACCAAAGTTTCTTTCTCCCCAATGTATTTCAGACATTCTCAATCCACTCATGCCACAAAAATGCATTTCTTTCTCAAAACAAAAAAACTAGTCCATTTCATTCCAACCGTCCCAAATCCTTCACACACACACAAAAAAAATGAAAACCAAAGGCTTAGTCCTAGTTGTTGAGGGACAAAAATAAAATAAGGACAAGGTCTTGGACCAATATCCATGTATAGTTTGTGTGGTACTTCTTTTTCACAGACTATGTTGGGGGTTAAAGGCAGAGGTCAAGGGGTCAGGCAGGCCAGGTCATCTGCCGACCTTGCCCAGGCGGTGGTCTGTCTTCGGGTCTGCGATTATGGCCTGGACGGCTACGATGGCCTCATTGATCCGGGTCTGCAGGTCTCGTAGCTCCTCGATGTGGAGCAGACGTAGGATCTGAGCCGCTTCGTTCAGGGTGGCGTCTGCAGAGAAAGGAGGCACACACCGTTAGAGGCCATGTTCCAGAGGAAGAGATTATGCTCAGTCGTGATCAGCGACTGAGGCCACAGTAAAATTCATGAAGGACCACATGTATGAAGTAGGATGCATGTAATTGTGCTTTTGTTTCCACCATGATATCTACTACCAAAATAATGGGGTTTAATAAAGCCATATTGCATCTTTGTAGTGATCCATCAAAACACTTCCACACATCCTTCTCAAGAAGACACAACCCCTGACATTGCCTGATATTAAGTTGACATGACAGGCCACTTCAAACAAAGTGGTTCGCGGGGAAATGACACACTAGTGGTTCCTCAATTAAAAGTTGAGATTATGCCGCAGGATTTAGAGGTAATTTGTGGTTTAGTACGTTACCCTGCGCCACTGCTTCCATTGCTCCAGACCACCGCAAGGGGGAGTTAGAGCACTGATTATGCTTTTGGGTCCCAAGGCCTAATGTGTCTCTACCTGACAATGAATGGGCGATATAAACTTATAATTGTGCATGACTTCAAAATTGAATTTCAATTAACTGAACGATAAGGATGAAGGTGATTGAATTTAGAACAATAGTGTAAGAATTGCTATTCCTCTGTCCTGCACACCTGAAAAAAATACACTTTTGTTTCTATTTGGTCAGAAGAAGCTGTAACTGCAATGTAGCATATTACTTACTAAAACTGCAGCATATTACTTACTAAAAAACTGTTGTTACACAAAGGTTTTCATTCAAAGAGAAACAAAAATGTTCAGTTATATTCCATGATATTCTTAAGAAATGTGTTGACTGAATACAAGCAAGTGATGTCTGCTAAATAATCAAGTTGATGGCGCAGTCATATAGCCTCGGCACCTACATAAAGCTGAGTGACTCACTCATTCATGGCTTTGGATCAAATTAAATAAGCATCAACATTCTTTCTGATAGTCTTTAATAAAGACATGTTTTGGATATCTTGACCTGGACACCATGTATTATAGTCTCTAAAAGGAAAAATATTACCACAGTCTCTTGCGCATGTCGTTTTCCAGATTTGCCCTAACGAAAAATGCCCCATAGATATTCATTTTAGAATCCTCCAAATGTAACTATTGGCGAAGAGCCATATAGATTGCAAAATAGTTGGGAAGAGATTCGCGATGGGACATGGCTTATGAATTGACGCAACTTCCCGTGTCGCCCACACGCACATTAAACATTTGGATAATAAAGCATTTAAAGGCTGACATTGGTTGATTTGATGCATTCATGAATTAAAGTCGCTTTAGTTGACATGTTGCGGTTCATCTGATGAAGATGCACATGGGCATATTTATATAATGAGTAAGAATTCGGAGTGCTGAAATTATTCTATATTAAAGCATTAGACCCATCACTAAAGGCATCAGTCATGCAAAGAGTTGACTTAAATCCGAACTGGTTTTGCAGGACGCAGATTCCAGATTGCCTTTGCCGATCGCTCATCAACCATCAGTGAGTCGATGGCTTGAATAGTCTCGCTGGAAATGGTAGATGCTGTGTTTTCGGTTGATTGCCAGGCGGCATTGGCAGAGAGTCAGGCGGAGAGCGACCTGTTTAAATTGTATGAGCAAAAAAAATTCAATTTTATTTGGAATGGCAAGCCAGGCAAAATTAAAAGGGCCTATTGTCTCACCCCATGTTCAATGGCCTTTTCCCCTTTTTTCAGATTACAACCGCTCACTTTCGGTTATTTGAAAACAATCTACAAAATATCGTTATTTTTTTAAACAAGGACTTCAAAATGAGATTGTGAACTCTGCAAACAACGTTTCCAGTCAGAATGAGAATGGTAAATGACTGTAATTAATCCATCCACCCATTATGGGACTTTAGTTGGACAATAGACTCTTGCCAAGAAGGAGGGTCGGGGGAGAATTGGATCATTACGGATTAAATATTTTCAGTTGATGCCAAACAAGTTCGATCGGGTTTAAGTCAGGATAACTACATGTATATTTTTAGATATACTGTAGGCTTACCATAGGTGGTTAGGTATTTAATCTTTATTTTACTACATAAAGGTCTACTTACTCTGCTTGGGGTGTGGACCCAGTTTATGCCCTCATTTGCAATGCAAAGCCAAGCGGCAGAGGACTTGAAAATGAGCCGGAGCTGAGAGGATCACCAAAACTAAGAGGTATTTTGGTTTCAGTGCATTTTCTCTAAATTAATTATATATCCTATCAATGTGTAGGCATACTGTGTAATAAAATTGATAATTGTTTACTAAAAACGTGAATGTGTTTTTGCAGAGCATACAACGATGCCGACAACCATTCGTTGATATCAGTGGAAAAGGGCTGCACCGAAGAAAAAAAACTCATGAATACCAACTAGGATGGATCCCGAGGCAAATGTGGCTTCTTCATCAACATCTTTATGCTTTCGTTAATAAAATAATGATTAAAAAAATACTCTCATCAGCTTTGATCCATGTCTGGGCCTGAAGGACGCAAAGTTATTTGTTTGTTCACTTCTAAATTGGTGAAGTGAAATAAAAATTTGTTTCAAAAAAATTCTAAAATAAATAAATAAACGGAAAAGTGGTGCATGCATATGTATTCACCCCTTTGCTATGAAGCCACTAAATAAGATCTGGTGCAACAATTTACCTTCAGAAGTCACAATTTGTTAAAGTCCACCTGTGTGCAATCTAAGTGTCACATGATCTGTCTCATGATCTCAGTATATATACACCTGTTCGGAAAGGCCCCAGAGTCTGCAACACCAAGAAGCAAGCGGCCCCATAAAGACCAAGGAACTCTCCAAACAGGTCAGGGACAAAGTTGGAGAAGTACACATCAGGGTTGGGTTATAAAAAAATATCAGAAACTTTGAACATCCCACAGAGCATTATTAAAAAATGGAAAGAATATGGCACCACAACAAACCTGCCAAGAGAGGGCCGCCCACCAAAACTCACAGACCAGGCAAGGAGGGCATTAATCAGAGGTAACAAAGAACCCAAAGATAATCCTGAAGGAGCTGCAAAGCTCCACAGTGGAGATTGGAGTATCTGTCCATAGGACCACTTTAAGCCGTACACTCCACAGAGCTGGGCTTTACGGAAGAGTGGCCCAAAAAAAGCCATTGCTTAAAGAAAAAAAATAAAAAGCAAACATGTTTGGTGTTTGCCAAAAGGCATGTGGGAGACTCCCAAAAGAAGGTACTCAGGTCAGATGAGACTAAAATGTAGCTTTTTGGTCATTAAGGAAAATGCTATGTCTGGCGCAAACCCAACACCTCATCACCCCGAGAACAACATCCCCACAGCGAAGCATGGTGGTGGCAGCATCATGCTGTTCGGATGTTTTTCATCAGTAAGGACTGGGAAACTGGGCAAAATTGAAGGAATGATGGATGGCGCTAAATACAGGGAAATTCTTGAGGGAAATCTGTTTGTCTTCCAGAGATTTGAGACTGCGACTGAGGTTCACCTTCCAGCAGGACAATGACCCTAAGCATACTGTTAAAGTAACACTCGAGTGGTTTAAGGGGAAACATTTAAATGTCTTGGAATGGCCTAGTCAAAGCCCAGACCCTCAATCCAATTGAGAATCTGTCGTATGACTTAAAGATTGCTGTACACCAGCGAAAGCCATCCAACTTGAAGAAGCTGGAGCAGTTTTGCCTTGAAGAATGGGCAAAAATCCCAGTGGCTAGATGTGCCAAGCTTATAGAGACATACCCCAAGAGACTTGCAGCTGTAATTGCTGTAAAAGGTGGCTCTACAAAGTATTGACTTTGGGGGGGGAGAATAGCTATGCACGCCCAAGTTCAGTTTTTTTGTCTTATTTCTTGTTTGTTTCACAATAAAAATTATTTTTGCATCTTGAAAGTGGTAGGCATGTTGTCTAAATAAAATGATACAAACCCCTCCCCTAAAAATCTATTCTAATTCCAGGTTGTAAGACAACAAAATAGGTAAAATGCCAAGGGGGTGAATATTTCCGCAAGCCACTGTATATAAAAGGTTAAATAAAATAAAAACAATTGGTTTAGCCGACATGTTGTGGTTTATCTAATGAAGGATTAACTCGATCTATAAGCCCAGGACGAGAGTAAAACGGGCAATAAGATAAACTGCAAGAAAGGGAACACATATGTAACCGTAGAAAACAATTGCAGGTCGGGGAGCCATCTAACAATTGCAAATCGGAGGGCCATCAGGCGAAACAGACCAATAAAGCACAGTTAAACAGCGGGAGTATCTATGACTGAGGACTGGGTAGGGTATGGGGCCCACGCCCTCCGCTTCTACTTTCCCTCAGCGCAGGGCTCTGTGCCGGGAGGGTTGCTTCATCTCTCGCCCAAGTTCGGATCCCCGCATCTCATGTCGCCTGGGTTGCACCCGACCGGCTCCATCCCCCCTTTAGGCACGGCCGCATGGCGCACCCCCAATATCAAGGTGCACATGGGCCTATTTATATAATGAATATGAATTCAGAGGGCAGAAATGATTGAATGTTAAAGCATTAGACCTCTCACTAAAGGCGTCAGTCATACAAAAATTATACTTAAATCCAAACTGGTTGGAGATAGAGTACATGGCCATGAAGGCTAGATCATTTTTCACGCTGTTCAAACATTCATAGATGACCAGCAGGGCCAAATAATATAAACAGTGCTTATAGAGGGGGCAACCGGTCAGCACCTTAGGAGTAAAATGTCAGTTGGCTTTTTATAGCCGAGCATTCAGAGGTCAAGACAGCGTGTGAATGAGTGAGAGAGAAAAAGAGGATCGGATCACTAACTCATGGAATATAGCAGTAAGAATGTCAGTTTAATAAGCAGTGCAGATCACCTCCTATTATCCTTCTCAGAATTAAGAATTGTGTGTTTAATTATTTGTGACATTGTAGCATTTAAAGCATATTGAAGATAGAAGCAATAGGATTTGAAGCAATAGCTTGTGGCCAACTATTTCAGCACCGTTTCGTGCTGCTCTGCAACAAGTATGGTCTTGATAAATCAATTTTATTTTTATTTTCACTGAATCTGTTTTGGTATTGGTTAGACTACAATGAGGGTGTGGAAATGTTAGGATTATTTTGCTCTTAGTACTGTAGCCTACTCCCGACCAATCATGTTGTACAGCGCCATATTTTCCCAACGTTCATTTTTTTTCTTGGAATAGAAACACCATAATATTAAGCAAATTAAGCACAATGCTCTTACAAAAAAAGGTTTTAAATTCTCTAGTACAGCCAATATTACAGACTGTCAAATGCTTCTCAAAGATGCCCTCTAGTGGTCAAACTAGCACCAACTAGCATTAATGCAACAATGGCTGACACTTAAATAACGTGCCACAGAATTCTGCGGCAGCCCGCGAGGTGTGCTGCGACTTCTACATGAAGAACCACAGTAGTCTCCACAATGACACGTTCCATGCCTCGTTTCCTTTGTGCAGATGTGTCTCCAACTGATCTGGAACAGATCTTGACACAATGTGATGGCCATACCATATCCACCCAAGCAATCCTACAGAGTATTACATCAACAGTAGTCAAGATAAATGCCATGTCTATCATATCAATTGGACAAAATGTTTGGAGACAATTTAGATGATTAGAATCGCCTTGGGTACAAGAAGATGGGAGAATTCAGTGTTTCAAAATGTAATTTAGTCAAAGTTCATTTATGAGGAAATTAAGGATGACAAGGCACATTGTTTAAAAATGAGTTTGTGTGTATTACTCACCTCCGGTATCAAAGCCGAGGATGTGCTTGTCCAAGGCCACAGGGAGACCCTTGAGACAAGGCAAAAACAGGAAGAAATACATCACGGCAATTAAAAGCAAATCGGGTCACATTAAGTGCCAATATACTGTATGTCCGGCAGCTTAAAATACCATAGCCACCTAGACTCCCCCCAGACCACTGCACACAGGCCTTACCTATCATACTGTGGGGCCGTATATATCAAGCACCTCAGAGTAGGAGTGCTGATCTAGGATCAGGTCCACGTTCGATCCTATTCATTGTGATTCAAAAAGCAAAACTGATCCTGAATTAGTAGTCAGATGCTTGATACATACAGGCCCTGAGCAGTAACGTGTGCTGAGAGTTCCCATGTATGATCATGTCAGATTGAAAGAATAGAAATATGCCAGACTTGGGATCAATTTACATTTGTTTTCTTTCAAATACACTCTGCGCTTAATTGAGCTTTCCCAGTGCAAAACCTGTCCATCTGGCACACCAGGCAGGCTCAATTCAACGTAAATGACATTTGGACCCAGGTCTGAAATATTGTGGGTACTCTTTCGGATCACATTTCAAAACAATGCATTTTGATGAAGCCTAAATGTGTAGGTGGATCTCCATCAGTCAAAGACTCAATCTTCAAAAGTGAATCACCTCTTTAGACTGGCTGGCCTTGGCTATGGCTTCTGGGGTCAGCCGCTCTTGGATAAGGATCCTTATAGCCTGTTAGACAAGGGAAATGACCACACCATTGTTATCAAACCTGAAATCAGCACAGGTTCGTCATTTATAACCTGTTCATAAGAAATGAGTAAGACCCTTTTCAAAGTAAAGTGCCGATCTGAACTGTACTGGCTCAGATATTTTGGGTGAGTAACCAGGCCCTCGCACTACAGCTAGGCTTGGCTCAGTAGTGTGAAAAGGATATTAGTACGTCTGATATGGGGCTCGGTTGCCGCTGGTTCTCACCTTCAGCATGACCAGGTAGTCGTCGTGACGCTGGATCTTCAGCAGGCTAGCCAGGCCTAAGACGCCAGCCTTAAAGTCTGGGTTGCTGCCTTGAGGAGCACACACACTTATTGTCAACACAACATGGAGGCTGTTGACGCAGTTACATTCATGAAGTCAGCTAGAGTCACAACTGTCCCTGTTGGTGCGATTCTGTGTGTGTGCGTGGTGTGTAATATATATATATAAATTACACAGACACGTCAAAAGTTTGTACACACATACTCATTCAAGGGTTTTATTTCTTTTAACTATTTTCTACATTGTAGACATCAAAACTACGGAATAAGGTATGTTGGGTCATTGTCCTGTTGAAAAACAAAATGATAGTCCCACTAAGTGCAAACCAGATGGGATGGCATATCGCTGCAGAATTCTGTGGTAGGTTAAGTGAGCCTTGAATTCTAAATAAATCAATGACAGTGTCAAAAGCAAAGCACCTTGGGTTGCAAAGGGTCCGAAACTTTCCTGTCAACTTCCGGAAATTTTCCATGGGAAGTTAAGCCCGGGAATTTGGGGAATTTTTATTAAAAATTCATCAAAAAAAGTTAGCTTATAACAGTGAACCTTTTTTTGTGAGATACACATAATTCTAGGTCATGGCAGCATCATGTTGTGGGGTGCTTTGCTGCAGGAGGGACTGGTGCACTTCACAAAATAGATGGCATCATTTGCAGGGAAAAATGTGTGGATATATTGAAGCAACATTTCAAGACATCAGTCAGGAAGCTGGGTCTTCCAAATGGACAATGACCCAAAGCATACTTCCAAAGTTGTGGCAAAATGGCTTAAAACCTTTTGTCAATAGGGGGGCGCTATTTTCACTTTGTAAAAGATCGTGCCCAAATTAAACTGCCTCGTACTCTATTCTTGCTCGTACAATATGCATTATTATTACTATTGGATAGAAAACACTCTCAAGTTTCTAAAACCGTTTGAATTATATCTGTGAGTAAAACAGAACTCATTTTGCAGCAAACTTCCTGACAGGAAGTGAAAAATCTGAAATCGAGGCTCTGTTCCAGGGCCTTCCTATTAATTTGCCTGAAATCTATGGATATACATGCACTTCATAAGCCTTCCACTTCATACGCCTTCCACTAGATGTCAACAGGCAGTGGGAGGTGGAATGGGGTGTCTAGCTTGATCTGAGGTCGAACAAGAGCTCTTGGAATGACGTGACCACTATTTCCTTTGTCTAGCAAGGCGCGGGAAGGACATCTGCATTGGCTTCTGAAAAGCGTTTGGTATAGACGTCTAATAACTCCGGCTTTGATTTTATTTGATACATGTGATAATATCATCGTGAAGTATGTTTTTTCAATATAGTTTTATCAGATTATTGAACGTTTAAATCGGGAGTTTTGGCGTTTTCCGTTCTCTGCGTTTGGTGAAGATGGACATCTTCGCGCCACTTGGCTAGCTAAGGTTGCTAATTCGACAGGCGAAGAGGACATTCTAAAACCAAACAACGATTTATTCTGGACAAAGGACTCCTTGTACAAGATTCTGATGGAAGCTCAGCAAAAGTAGGAACCATTTATGATGTTATTTCGTATTTCTGTGGAAAATGTTTAGTTCTATTTTCCGCCCTCATTGCAGGCGCTGTCTCGCTATAACGTAAGCTGTATGTCGTACTAAAGTTATTTAAAAAAAAAAATCTAACACCGCGATTGCATTAAGAACTAGTGTATCTTTCATTTGCTGTACAACATGTATTTTTTTGTAAAGTTTATGATTAGTTCTTTGATTAGATTAGGTGACTGTCCAAAATATCTCCGGGCCTCCCGGGTGGCGCAGTGGTCTAGGGCACTGCATCGCAGTGCTAACTGCGCAACCAGAGTCTCTGGGTTCGCGCCCAGGCTCTGTCGCAGCCGGCCGCGACCGGGAGGTCCGTGGGGCGACGCACAATTGGCATAGCGTCGTCCGGGGTAGGGAGGGTTTGGCCGGTAGGGATATCCTTGTCTCATCGCGCTCCAGCGACTCCTGTGGCGGGCCGGGCGCAGTGCGCGCCAACCAAGGGGGGCCAGGTACACGGTGTTTCCTCCGACACATTGGTGCGGCTGGCTTCCGGGTTGGAGGCGCGCTGTGTTAACTTCTTGAGAATACAGGGGGTGCTGTTTCGCATTAGCATAATTGCCTCTACAGATTAAACTGCCTCTTATTCAATTATTGCTGTTACTATATGCATATAACCATATACCATTGGATAGAAAACAAGCTATGGTTTCTAAAACCGTTCCAATTTTGTCTCTGAGTGAAACACAGGTCATTTCACAGCACTTTCCCTGAGCCAGAAGAAGATTGCAAGATGTGTATGCTCGCTTCAACGCTCTGCCTATATATGGTCATGCCACCTATGACCCGAAACACACTTCATTCGTCTTCCTCTGGGTGTCAGGAAGTTGTCAGAGGAGAATTTTTTTGTTTATCTTGTACTGACGTGAAATAAGACCTATTTCTTTAGCGTGACCGACAACTTCCGGTTTTCTGAAACGCGCGTTTTAGAGGTGCAATTGTCTTTTGTTATGCTGACGTTACGGATGAAAACTATCTCCGTCTCGAAGTTTGTTTGATACATGTGACCATATCACCGTAATGTATGTTTTTTCAATATAGTTTAATCAGATTATTAGAATTTTTTCGGGAGTTTTGCCGTGTTCCGTTCTTTGAGTTTTTTAACTTTGGACAGGGGCCGTGCCAGTCGACCAGTACCCAGGCTAAATGAAGAGGGGAAGTTGCCATTGTGAATGGATTGAACGACTCATCAGGACTAAGGACACCTTGATCAACATTCTGATGAAAGATCAGCAATAGTAAGACCCAATTTACGATGTTATTTCATATATCTGTCGTGCATGTGAACTGGTCGGGCGCGCCCAGCTGGTTCTGGCTGTCCTGGTTATGCTAATTTAGCGCTACATTTTGTTTTCGCTATAAAACATTTAAAAAATCTGAAATATTGTTTGGATTCACCAGATGTTGGGCTTTCAATGTCTGTACGCTGTGTATTTTTTCTGAAATGTTTTAAGACAAGTAATTAGTTATATAACGTTGGTCTCTGTAATTGTTCTAGCTGCATCAGCACTATATCAGATTGCAGCTGCAATGTAGAACTGTGATTTATACCTGAAAAATGCACATTTAAAAAAAAAAAACTATGCTATACCATAAATATGTTATCAGACTGTCATCTTATGAATTTGTTTGTTGGTTAGTGGCTATCAATATCTTAGTTTAGCCGAATTGGTGATAGCACCTGATGGAGTAAGAAACTGTTGGAGTAAGAAAATGGTGTCTTTTGCTAACGTGTTTAGCTAATAGATTTACATATTGTGTCTTCCCTGTAAAACATTTAAAAAATCTGAAATGGTGGTTTTATTCACAAGATCTGTGTCTTTCATTGGGTGTCTTGGACTTGTGATTTAATGATATTTAGATGCTACTATTTAATTGTGACGCTATGCTAGCGATGCTAATCAGTGTGGGGGGGGGGTGGGGGGTGCTCCCGGATCCGGGTTAGGTACTCTGTAGAGGAAGCAGTACGGCTGGTTGGGTTGTGCTTCGGAGGACGCATGGCTTTCGACCTTCGTCTCTCCCGAATCCCGTACGGGAGTTGTAGCGATGAGACAAGGTAGTAATTACTAGCGATTGGATACCACGAAAAATTGGGGAGAAAATGGGATAAAATTAAAAAAATAAATAAAAATAAAAATATCTCCGGATAATTTTGTGCAGTTTGGCTACGTATTCACATAGTAAAACCCCGATTTGTACCGCTAAATATGCACATTTTCGAACAAAACATATATGTATTGTGTAACATGATGTTATAGGACTGTCATCTGATGAAGTTTGTCAAGGTTAGTGAATAATTTTATATCTTTTGCTGTTTTTTTGCGATCGCTACCTTTGCGGTGAATGAATGCGGTTGTGTGGTTGGCTATTGTGGTAAGCTAATATAATGCTATATTGTGTTTTCGCTGTAAAATACTTAAAATCTGAAATATTGGCTGGATTCACAAGATGTTTATCTTTCATTTGCTGTACACCATGTATTTTTCATAAATGTTTTATGATGAGTATTTAGGTATTTCACGTTGCTCTCTGTAATTATTACGGCTGCTTTGGTGATATTTCTTATGGTAGCTGCAATGTAAAACTATTATTTATACCTCAAATATGCACATTTCCGAACAAAACATAGATTTATTGTAT
Source organism: Salvelinus fontinalis (assembly GCF_029448725.1). Lineage (NCBI taxonomy): Eukaryota > Metazoa > Chordata > Actinopteri > Salmoniformes > Salmonidae > Salvelinus > Salvelinus fontinalis. Next base: position 41,953,412 of record NC_074679.1, on the reverse strand, counting down.
AACATGTTATAAGACTGTCATCTGATGAAGTTGTTTCTTGGTTAGTGACTAATTATATCTATATTTGGACGGTTTTCTGATAGCTACCTATGCGGTAAAAAAATTGTGAAAATATGCGGTTGAGTCTTTTGCTATTGTGGTTAGCTAATAGAAATACATAGTGTTTTCGCTGTAAAACATTTTAAAAATCGGAAATGATGGCTGGATTCACAAGATGTGTATCTTTCATTTGGTGTCTTGGACTTGTGATTTCATGATATTTATAAGCTAGTATTTACTTGTGGCGCTATGCTAGGCTATGCTTGTCAGCTTTTTTGCTGATGAGGATGCTCCCGGATCCGGGATGGTGACCAAGTAGAAGTTAACTAGTTAACAATTTCTGCTCGTTAATTTTTTCTACCATGTGGGTTTTTAGCTTGCTTAAGCCTGCTAACTGAGGAGTGTTAATTCACCAGTTTCATTTTAAAACATTTATCTTACAAAGGAGTTGTTTAATCTAACTGCTTAACTATTCATATGTACATGGACTTTCATTTGTTTCTTTCTCATTTTTTCCTAATCTTTACATGAAAATGCCACAGGCACTATCTGTAGAAGGAAAAGCTGTGTACATTTGCAAATACTGTGTCCAAATCATCATGTGTCATCTTCGGATGGGGCCACTGTGTCTCCTGACCGCTCCTGTCTCAGCCTCCAGTATTTATGCTGCAGTAGTTTATGTGTCGGGGGGCTAGGGTCAGTTGGTTATACCTGGAATACTTCTCCTGTCTTATCCAGTGTCCTGTGTGAATTTAAGTATGCTCTCTCTAATTCTCTCGTTCTCTCTTTCTCTCTGAGAACCTGAGCCCTAGGACCATACGTCAGGACTACCGGGCATGCTGACACCTTGCTGTCCCCAGTCCGCCCGGCCTTGCTGTTATTCCAGTTTCAACTGTTTCTGCCTGCGGTTACGAAACCCCTACCTGTCCCAGACCTGCTGTTTTCAACTCTTAATGATCGGCTATGAAAAGCCAACTGAGATTTATTCCTGATTATTATTTGACCATGCTTGTCATTTATGAACATTTTGAAAATCTTGGCTCTCTCTAATTTTCTCCTTCTCTCTTTCTCTCGGAGGACCTGAGCCCTAGGACCATACGTCGGGACTACCGGCCGTGGTGACTCCTTGCTGCCCCCAGTCCGCCTGGCCTTGCTGCTATTCCAGTTTCAACTCTTCTGCCTGCGGTTATGGAACCCCTACCTGTCCCAGACCTGCTGTTTTCAACTCTTAATGATCGGCTATGAAAAGCCAACTGAGATTTATTCCTGATTATTATTTGACCATGCTTGTCATTTATGAACATTTTGAAAATCTTGGCTCTCTCTAATTTTCTCCTTCTCTCTTTCTTTCTCTCGGAGGACCTGGGCCCTAGGACCATGCATCGGGACTGCCGCCCGTGGTGACTCCTTGCTGTCCCCAGTCCGCCTGGCCTTGCTGCTATTCCAGTTTCAGCTGTTCTGCCTGCGGTTATGGAACCGCCACCTGTCCCAGACCTGTTGTTTTTCAACTCTTAATGATCAGCTATGAAAAGCCAACTGAAAATTATTCATGATTATTATTTGACCATGCTTGTCACTTATGAACATTTTTGAACATCTTGGCATAGTTCTGTTATAATCTCCACCCGGCACAGCCAGAAGAGGACTGGCCACCCCTCATAGCCTGGTTCCTCTCTAGGTTTCTTCCTAGGTTTTGGCCTTTCTAGGGAGTTTTTCCTAGCCACCGTGCTTCTACACCTGCATTCTAGCTGTTTGGGGTTTTAGGCTGGGTTTCTGTACAGCACTTCGAGATATTATCTGATGTACGAAGGGCTATATAAAATAAAATTGATTGATTGATTGATTGATGTGTCAAGAATGCAACAAAGATGCAGAATCATCTGGCCAAGTGCATAAAGTTCCCTCAGCGCTCACAACAAGCAACCTCTGACAAAAGTCCCTCTACTTCTATTTGAGGTGAAAATTATGAATCAGACACCTTATCAATAGCAACAGCTCATGTTCTCCTGGAATCAGAAGTTTTTTTTGACTCAATGGAGGGACGAAGTCAGAGAAATGCTGAGGAATGTCTTGCTCGAGCTGTGTATGCAACTGGTTCACCTCTGATGCTCACAGGCAATGTGTATTGGAAGAGATTTCTGAATGTTCTTCGCCCAGCATACACCTCTCCAACCAGACATGCTTTATCTACTCAATTGCTGGATGCAGAGTTCAACAGAGTTCAAGTGAAGGTCAAGCAAATCATAGAGAAAGCCGACTGTATTGCAATCATCTCTGATGGGTGGTCGAATGTTCGTGGGCAAGGAATAATTAACGACATAATTTCCACCCTTCAACCAGTATTCTACAATAGCACAGACACAAGGGACAACAGACACACCGGTCTCTACATTGCAGATGAGCTGAAGACAGTCATCAATGACCTTGGACCACAGAAGGCATTTGCACTGGTGACCGACAATGCTGCGAACATGAAAGCTGCTTGGTCTAAAGTGGAGGGGTCCTAACCTCACATCACACCCATTGGCTGTGCTGCGCATGCATTGAATCTGCTCCTCAAGGACATCATGGCACTGAAAACAATGGATACACTCTACAAGAGAGCCAAGGAAATGGTTAGGTATGTGAAGGGTCATCAAGTTATAGCAGCAATCTATTTCACCAAGCTAAGTGAGAAGAAGCTTGAAGCTGCCCAGCAACACCCGTTGGGTTGATGTTGTCATCATGTTTGACAGTCTCCTGGAGGGGAAGGAGTCTCTCCAAGAAATGGCCATATCAGTCTGCCGATGTGGACAGCCCCATCAAGAGGATCCTCCTGGATGAGGTATTTTGGGAGAGTGGTAAGCAGCCTGAAACCTATAGCAGTAACCATTGCACGGATTGAGGGAGACAATGCCATCCTGTCTGATGTTTAGACTCTGCTTGAGGATGTAAGAGAATAAATCCGTACTGCCCTGCCCACTTCACTGTTGCTCCAAGCAGAAGAAACTGCAGTTCTGAAAAGCACCAAAACGCGTTTAGACTTCTGCCTGAAGCCCATAGACGCCGCAGCATACATGTTGGACCCCAAGTATGCTGGCAAGAGCATCCTGTCTGGTGCAGAGATCAACAAGGCCTATGGTGTTATCACTACCGTGTCTTGCCACCTTGGCCTGGATGAGGGCAAGGTTCTTGGCAGTCTGGCGAAGTACACTTCCAGGAAGGGCTTTGGGATGGAGATGCAATATGGCAGTCATGCCAACATATCTCATCTGCCACCTGGTGGAAGAGACTTTGTGGATCTGAGGCTCTTTTCCCGATTGCCTCCATCATCCTCTAAATCCCACCAACATCAGCCACCTCAGAGAGCAACTGGTACTTGTTTGGGAACACCCACACCAAAGCATGCAACAGGCTGACCAATACAAGGGTTGAAAAATTGGTGGCCATCCGGGCAAATTTGAGGCTTTTTGAGCCTGACAACGCGCCATCCTCAACAAGGTTGGAAAGTGACAGTGAAGTTGAGGCCTCAGAGTATGATGGTCAGGAGGTGGACATTGAGAAGGTCCAGGGAGAAGACATGGAAGCCTGAGAGGAAAACAACAATAGCTTTAGTTTCTAGACTATCATTTTATAGATGTATGTTGAAAACGTTTTTGGGAGATGCGATGGATTATTGGGGATCATTCAATATTCCCCTTTGTTGTTCTGTGAAATCATCCCATGTGAAGTCAACTCATTTAATTAAAGTTCAATTCATAACTAAATTGTTTTTTAAAATGTATATTGGAAGGATTTAATCATTTGCAATTATGTCTACTTATTATAAGGTAAAAAAAGGTTTCTGTTTCTGTCTCCATATGATATGGTAATTATTTCCAATGCAAAAGAAATCTACATTTAATGGTATTAATATTAATTTGCATATATTTCTGTTAATTCCCACGGAAAGTTTCCACCTCTGAATATTCCCCACACATGCGAAGATCATCCGTTCACCTACTCTACGTCACACAAAGGACAGATTTCCACCAGTCTAATGACCATCGCTCGTGTTTCTTGGCCCAAGCAAATCTTCTTACTATTGGTGTCCTTTAGTAGTGGTTAATCTTTTAGCAATTCGACCATGAAGGCCTGATTCACGCAGTCTCCTCTGAACAGTTGATGTTGAGATGTGTCTGTTGCTTGAACGCTGAGAATAATTTATTTGGGAAGCAATCTGAAGTGCAGTTAACTCTAATTAACTTAGAGTTAACTGCACAGCAGCAGAGGTAACTCTGAGTCTTCCTTTCCTGTGGCGGTCCTCATGAGAGCCAGTTTACTCATAATTTTCCAGATTGACTGACCTTCATGTCTGAAAGTAATGATGGACTGTCGTTTCCATTTGCTTATTTGAGCTGTTCAAGCCATAATATAGACTTGGTATTTTACAAAATATGGCTATCTTCTGTATACCACCCCTACAACTGATTGGCTCAAATGCATTAAGGAAAGAAATTCCACAAATATACTTTTAACAAGGCACACCTGTTAATTGAAATGCATTCCAGGTAAAAACCCCAAGAAGCTGGTTGAGAGAATGCCAAGAGTGTGCAAAGCTGTCATCAAGGCAAAGGGTGGCTACTTTGAACACTCAAATATAACATTTTGATTTGTGTAACACTTTTGGTTACTACATGATTCCATATGTGTTATTTCATAGTTTTGATGTCTTCACTTTTATTCTACAATGTAGAAAATATAAAAAATAAAGAAACTCTTGAACGAGTAGGTGTGTCCAAACTTTTGACTGGTACCCCCCCACACACACACACTACTGTTCAAACGTTTGGGGTCACATAGAAATGTCCTTGTTTCTGAAAGAAAATCACATTTTTTTGTACATTAAAATAACATAAAATTGATCAGAAACACAGTGTAGACATTGTTAATGTTGTAAATGACTATTGTACAACATTAACAATGTAATGGAATATTTACATAGGCCCATTATCAGTAACCATCACTCCTGTGTTCCAATTTTATTTAAAACATTTTATTTTACCTTTATTTAACTAGGCAAGTCAGTTAAGAACAAATTTTTATTTTCAAAGACGGCCTAGGAACAGTGGGTTAACTGCCTTGTTCAGAGGCAGAACGACAGATTTGTACCTTGTCAGCATAATGGCACGTTGTTTAGCTAATCCAAGTTTATAATTTTAAAAGGCTACTCATTGATCATTAGAAAACCCTTTTTGATTATTAGAAAACCCTTTTGCAATGTTAGCACAGCTGAAAACTGTTGTTCTGATTAAAGCAGCAATACAACTGCATTCTACAGACTAGTTGAGTATCTGGAGCATCAGCATTTGTGGGTTTGATTACAGGCTCAAAATGGCCAGAAACAAGTCATTTTCTTCTGAAACTCATCAGTCTATTCTTGTTCTGAGAAATGAAGGCTATTCCATGCGAGAAATTGCCAAGAAACTGAAGATCTCGTACAACGCTGTGTACTACTCCCTTCACAGAACAGCACCAACTGGCTCTAACCAGAATAGAAAGAGGAGTGGGAAGCCCTGATGCACAACTGAGCAAGAGGACAAGTACATTAGAGTGTCTAATAAGTCTGGTGGTCTGGCCCAGACACGGTTGAGTTAACCCACTTTAGTACTACGTTGTTCACTGGTTTCTATAATCAAACGATTCTATCACAGAACATCAGGGAGAGAGAAAGGAGTAAAGAGGATGAGAGAGGAGTAGAGAGGTAAGTAGAGGGGGATAGACATTTAGAGGAAGGAGTGGTTATGCTCACTGTCCAGATGGATGAGGGGATCCGAGGGTTTCTCCGCCTCGGTGGTTGTGGCTGGCGGGCAATTCTTGTACTTCTCAACTGGGGAGCCAGTAGGGCACACAACATCCAGACAGTGACCACTTAGTCCATGCCCCCCACTAACTACATACTACTACCATCAAACTGTTTTTACAACAAAGACTTGCTTTAGTAGTGTATAAGCTCATATATTTAACATTCCTGAACAATGACAATACAGCGTATGGCAAGTGAGGGTGGAACCACAACTAGATTATCCCTTATGGTAGAGCCACCCAAGATGCCACTGTTAAGACAATGCTGCCATCTAGTGGCTAAAGGACGCATGATCACCACAACAATACTATACAGTACAGCCCTCAAACTCAACTCAGGACCTCGAAGCCAGTTCCACTGCTTTAAATTTAAAAAATAATAATAATAATAATAATAATGTTGGGACTGATTTAGACCTGGCACACCAGGTGGGTGCAATTAATTATCAGGTAGAACAGAAAACTAGCAGGCTCTGGACCTCATTGGGTAAGAGTTGAATACCCCTGCTACACGGTATCTCCAAGGTTGGTTGAAAATGTACTGTATTGTCATATTCAATGTACTACAATAGTTAAAGTAGTAATATGCCACAACAAGTAGCCCAAGTACAAACAATGGGCACCGAATCATAGCAACATTTTTTTCAATAAAGCAAAAGAGAAAATACTGTACCATTGTCTCCATATTCCAACCGAACTGCTAGACCCAGCAACCAGTCCACTGACTCCTGTCTCTCTTCGACAGTGAATGGGCAATTCACATCTCGAAGATACTGCATAGGAAACAGAGTCAGGCTCATGTTCCGTAGGGAGAAAACTTGCCCCAGTGTGCCCTCCTGAATAGGTGTACCGTGTATACGAGGTGCCTGGGATCATAGCTGTGATACACTCTTCTTCAGTGGTTCACCTCCATCGGAATGTTGTTGTTACTAGCTGTCCCCTGGTAGCTCTTTCTTTCAGAGCACTTGGGGCCAGGGGTGTATTCATCAGCGCACACCGTAGAAAAAGGTTTTGCACTGGAAAAACTAAAAACAATCTCGTCCCATCCTCCCCTTGCCTCATTCTCAAAAATGTCAGTTGGAGGCGAGGATTCGAGTGCACTTCCCATTCAAGGAACAGGGATGGTAACTTCACAACCCCAATGGAGGTTCTTCAATGAAAAAGAGTGTATCACAGCTATGGAGACCAGTGATGAGGGTGGTAAATCGGCTTACTATGAGCATTTAAGAATTTATAGGCCTACTGACTGATCTTGGGGCACGTTGAACAGGACACAGCGTTTTGGGATGTTCAGATAGATGTAAGCTAACGTAGAACAAACATGCCTCTCCAACATTTAGAGTAACTAATTATGTCAGTTCTTTTCATGGCATTTCGATCTGCAACATTCCTTTTCACATTCGACAACTGAACTGGCTTGATTGTTTTGCTCATGATGTAAACAGTTAGGGAAGGGGTTGAGAGAACACATTGATAATTGATATGGTAATAAAGTGGGAAAAGAGCCCCACCATGGTTCAGTAAGGAGAAAATGTTATAACACATGGAGATACTACATACACTTCTCCAATAAGAAAGGACACAGATACATTGCAAAACGTATTGCTACAGTGCACACTACTGAACACAATCCATGTCGTGTTACTTGGCTGTAATATGAACACAACACTTTTTCTGACCCAAGGGTTGATTCCAGTATAATAACTGTAACTAGCCTTGCTGCTCACCTGCTCAAAGGACTTGTGCCATCCCGAGGTGGGGATATTCCTCAGGTTGCCCCGGTCTTCAATTTTGTAATGTCTGATTTTCTGGTCCTCCAGCCACACAATGAAATTCCTGAACTCTGTCTCATCTGTGCAAACAGAATATTAGCTAAGTCAGTGGCTGGATTCTAAGTCTAAGTCAGCTAGATTCACGCTGCAAAGCTAACTGACCTGCACAAATGTGCCAGTGGTAGTATATTTTCCTTTAACATGAAATTATAGTTTGTATATACAACCGGCTGAAATTCACATACGACTAGTCACAATACAAAAAAACAAGGCATAGATACTGTATCAATTTCCGATGCCACCCCTAACCTAGTTACGTTCTCGGCCTCCACTGCCTGTTTGGCACTGTTAGTAAGCTCCCAAAAAGCTAGTTAATTAGCTAACGTTACCTGAGCTAATGCACAAAAGTACAAGACCTGACCACCTAACACGAATCACATGTTAATAATTTTTAATTACATAAACCCAGCCAATATAAACAAAGCCGACATACATATTACAGGCGTGGATGTATTGAAATGTTTTAGACCGAGTTAGAGCTTGTTAGTTAAAAGGTAACGTTAGATCCTAACTAACATATTTGAGCATGGCTATGGCTAGCTCTGAAAATGCACGTCATTCATTAGCAGATAGCTCGTTTATCGTGGTTTTGTAGCTACCTTTACAGTCAAACCCAGCGGGGTTATGGTAATCCAAAGCTGTCAGTTTTCTTCGAAACATGTTGACAAGTTGTTCTAGCTAGCTTTATAACTGACGTTAGAGAAACTTTAGCCCAAAAGCGAGACACTTCTTCTACTGTGGCTTAACCTGCAGACGTCTTCTTCTGTGGGGTTTAACGGCGGTTGGCATCAAGTGTTTGTGGTGCATTACCGCCACCAACTGTACAGGGGTAAAACAATAAAGATAAGGCGGTGGGGTTGCTTAATTCACACAAACTAAAACATATCCCATACCCACACGGGCTCCCGGGAATGAGATGGTGGTACTACTTGTGCCAGTAGCTCAAGTAAATCCTTTGCCGTAAAATGGAACCGCTCTGCTGCATCCTGGCCCGGGTACATGGCTCAGGTACCGTCAGTAGAGGATGCCTGGTTATTCTTTAAAAGTGCTTTCCTCACCATCTTAAATAAGCATGCCCCATTCAAAAAAATGTAGAACCAGGAACAGATATAGCTCTTGGTTCACTCCAGACCTGACTGCCCTTGACCAGCACAAAAACATCCTGTGGCGCACTGCATTAGCATCGAATAGCCCCGTGATATGCAATTTTCAGAGAAGTTAGGAACCAATATACACAGGCAGTTAGGAAAGCAAAGGCTAGCGTTTTCAAACAGAAATTTGCATCCTGTAGCACAAACTCCAAAAGGTTTTGGGACACTGTAAAGTCCATGGGCAATAAGAGCACCTCCTCCAAGCTTCCCACTGCACTGAGGCTAGGAAACACTGTCACCACTAATAAATCCCCGATAATTGAGAATTTAAATAAGCATTTTTCTACGGCTGGCCATGCTTTCCACCTGGCTACCCTACCATAGTCAACAGCCCTGCACCCCCCACAGCAACTTGCCCAATTTCTCCTTCACCCAAATCCAGATAGCTGATGTTCTGAAAGAGCTGCAAAATCTGGACCCCTACAAATCAGCCGGGCTAGACAATCTGGTACCTCTCTTTCTAAAATTATCTGCCGGAATTGTTGAAATCTCTATTCCTAGCCTATTCAACCTCTCCTTCGTATCGTCTGAGATCCCCAAAGATTGGAAAGCTGCCGCAGTCTTCCCCCTCTTCAAAGGGGGAGACACTGTAGACCCAAACTGCTACAGACCTATATCTATCCTACCCTGCCTTTCTAAGGTCTTCGAAAGCCAAGTTAACAAACAGATCACAGACCATTTTGAAATCCACCGTACCTTCTCCGCTATGCAATCTGGTTTCAGAGCTGGTCATGGGTGCACCTCAGCCACGCTCAAGGTCCTAAACGATATCATAACCGCCATCGATAAGAGACAATACTGTGTAGCTGTATTCATCGACCAACTACTGGTGAACCAGGCGAGGCAGTCAAAACAACGGCGCCGCAGAAGGGGCAGACAGGGCGGTCTTCTGGTCAGGCTCCGTAGACAGGCACATCGCCCACCACTCCCGAGTATACTACTTGCCAATGTCCAGTCTCTTGACAACAAGGTAGACAAATTCTGAGCAAGGGTTGCCTTCCAGAAAGACATCAGAGATTGCAACATTCTCTGCTTCACGGAAACATGGCTCACTCGGGATACGTCATCAGAGTCGGTATAGCCACCTGGTTTCTTCACGCATCGCGCCGACAGAAACAAACATCTCTCTGGTAAGAAGAAGGGCCTTATAATTAACGAGTCGTGGTATGATCATAACAACATACAGGAACTCAAGACCTTTTGTTCACCTGACATAGAATTCCTTACAATCAAATGCCGACCGCATTATCTACCAAGAGAATTCTCTTCGATTATAATCACAGTCGTGTATATCCCCCTCCCAAGCAGACACCTCGACGGCCCTGAAAGAACTTCATTGGACTCTATGTAAACTGGAAACAACATATCCCGAGGCTGCATTTATTGTAGCTGGGGATTTTAACAAGGCTAATCTGAAAACAAGGCTCCCTAAATTTTATCAGTATATCGAATGCTCGACCAGGCTGGCAAAATCCTGGATCCTTGTTACTCTAACTTCCGCGACGCATACAAAGTCTCCATCGCCCTCCTTTCGGCAAATGACCTCGACTCAATTTTGTTGCTCCCAGCCTATAGACAAAAACTAAAACAGGAAACGCCCGTGCTCAGGTCTGTTCAACGCTGGTCTGACCAATCTGATTCCACACTTCAAGATTGCTTCGATCACGTGGACTGGGATATGTTCCGGATAGCGTCGAACAACAACATTGATGTATACACTGATTCGGTGAGCGAGTTTATTAGCAAGTGCATCGGTGATGTTGTACCCATGGTGACTATTAAAACCTTCCCCAACCAGAAACCGTTGATTGATGGCAGCGATCACGCAAAACTGAAAGCGCGAAGCACTGCTTTTAATCAGGGCAAGGCGACCGGAAACATGACTGAATATAAACAGTGTAGCTATTCCCTCCACTAGGAAATCATGACTATCACCCTGTAGCACTCAGTTCCGTCATCATGAAGTACTTTGTGAGACTAGTCAAGGATTATATCACCTCCACCCTACCTGACACTCTAGACCAGGGGTGTCAAACTCATTCCACGGAGGGCCTAGTGTCTGCAGGTTTTTGGTTTTTCCTTTCAATAAAGCCCTAGACAACCAGGTGTGGGGAGTTCCTAACTAATTAGTGATGTTAATTCATCAATCAAGTACAAGGGAGGAGCGAAAACCCGCAGACACTCGGCCCCCCGTGGAATGAGTTTGACACCTGTGCTCTAGACCCACTCCAATTTGTTTACCGCCCCAATAGGTCCACAGATGACGCAATCGCAATCACACTGCACACTGCCCTAACCCATCTGGACAAGAGGAATACCTATGTAAGAATGCTGTTCACCGACTACAGCTCAGCATTTAACACCATAGCACACTCCAAACTCGGCATTAAGCTGGGTCTCGACCCCGCCCCTGTGCAACTGGGTCCTGGACTCTCTGACGGGACGCTCCCAGGTGGTGACGGTAGGAAACAACATCTCCACCCCGCTATCCTCAACACTGGGTCCCCACAAGGGTGCGTTCTCAGCCCTCTCCTGTACTCCCTGTTCACCCATGACTGCGTGGCCATGCACTCCTCCAACTCAATCATCAAGTTTGCAGACAACATTACAGTGGTAGGCTTGGTTAACAACAACGACGAGAGGGCCTACAGGGAGGAGGTGAGGGCCTTCAGAGTGTCGGGTCAGGAAAATAACATCTCACTCATCGTCATCAAAACAAAGGAGATGATCGTGGACTTCAGGAAACAGCAGAGGGAGCACCCCCCTATCCACATTGACGGGACAGTAGTGGAGAAGGTGGAAAGTTTTAAGTTCCTTGGCATACACATCACGGACAAACTGAAATGGTCCACCCACACAGACAGCGTGGTGAAGACAGTGCAACAGCGCCTCTTCAACCTCAGGAGGCTGAAGAAATTTGTCTTGTCACCAAAAACACTCACAAACTTTTACAGATGCACAATCGAGAGCATCCTGTCGGGCTGTATCACCGCCTGGTACGGCAACTGCTCCGCCCACAACCGTAAGGCTCTCCAGAGGGTAGTGAGGTCTGCACAACGCGTCACCAGGGGGCAAACTACTTGCCCTCCAGGACACCTATACCACCCAATGTCACAGGAAGGCCAAAAATATCATCAAGGACAACAACCACCCGAGCCACTGTCTGTTCACTCCGCTATCATCCAGAAGGCGAGGTCAGTACAGGTGCATTAAAGCTGGGATCGAGAGACAGAAAAACAGCTTCTATCTCAAGGCCATCCGACTGTTCAACAGCCATCACTAATATTGAGTGGCTACTGCCAACATACTGACTCAAATCTCTAGCCACATTATAATTAAAAATTGGATGTAATACATGTATCACTAGTCACTTTAAACAATATAACTTTATATAATGTTTAAATACCCTACATTACTCATCTCATATGTATATACTGTACTCTATACCATCTACTGCATCTTACCTATGCTGTTCGGCCATCGCTCATCCATATATTTATATGTACATATTCTATTCATTCCTTTACACTTGTGTGTATAAGGTAGTTGTTGTGAAGTTGTTAGATTACTTGTTAGATATTACTGCATGTTCGAAACTGGAAGCACAAGCATTTCGGTACACTCGCATTAACATCTGCTAACCATGTGTATGTGACTAATAAAATGTGATGTGATTTGATTTGATTTACTTCTCAGACAGAGTTCAGTGTGTCAAATCGGAGAGCCTGTTGTCCGGAACTCTGGCCGTCTCTATGGGGGTGCCACAGGGTTCAATCCTCGGGCCGACTCTTTTCTCTGTCAGAGCAGCTCACAGATCACTGCACCTGTACATAGCTCATCTTTAAATAGCCCATACAACTACCTCATCCCCATACTGTTATTTACTCTATTTATTTTGCTCCTTTGCACCTCAGTATCTCTACTTGCACACTCATCTTCTGCACATCTATCATTCCAGTGTGTAATTGCTGTATTGCAATTATTTCGCCACTATGGCCTATTTATTGCCTTACCTCCCTTATCCTACCTCATTTGCACACACTGTATATAGACGTTTTCTATTGTTTTATTGACTGTATGTTTTGTTTATTCCATGTGTAACTATGTGTTGTTGTTTGTGTTGCACTGCTTTGTTTTATCTTGGCCAGGTCACAGTTGTAAATGAGAACTTGTTCTCAACTAGCCTACCTGGTTAAATAAGGGTGAAATAAAAAATAAAAATAAATAAAAATACACAATATCGTCCATCCCTCCGGACCTTTTCTCCACCTTAGCCGTGCCATTGACCACCATTGCCATTTAAACCACAAAGTCCGGCGGGGCCTCCCGAATGGCGCAGCGGTCTAAGGCACTGAATTGCAGTGCTTGAGTCGTCACTACAGACCCAGGTTCGATCACAACCGGCCGTGACCGGGTGTCCCATAGGGCACACAATCTGCCCAGCGTTGTCCGGGTTAGGGGAGGGTTTGGCCGAGGGGTTTTACTTGGCTCATCGCGCTCTAGCGACTTCTTGTGGAGGGCCGGGCTCCTGCAGGCTGACTTCGGTCGTCAGTTGGGCAGTGTTTCCTCCGACACATTGGTGCAGCTGGTTTCCAGGTGCAACTGGCTTCCAGGTTAAACGGGCGGGTGTTAAGAAGTGTGGTTTGGCTCGTCCTGTTTTGGAGGACGCATGGCTCGACCTTCACCTCTCCCGAGCCCGTTGGGGAGTTGCAGAGATGAGACAAGAGTGTAATTGGATATCACGAAATTGGGGAGAAAAAGGCGGACATTTTTTATTTTTTTTTACCATTGCTCATGTTTCTTGGCCCAAGCAAGACTCTTCTTCTTATTGGTGTCCTTTAGTAGTGGTTTCTTTGCAGCAATTCGACCATGAAGGCCTGATTCACACAGTCTCCTCTGAGCAGTTGATGTTGAGAAATGTCTGTTACTTGAACTCTGTGAAGTATTTATTTGTGCTGCAAATTCTGGGGCTGGTAACTAATGAATTTATCCTCAGCAGCATAGGTAACTCTGGGTATTCCATACCTGTGGCGGTCCTCATGAGAGCCAGTTTCATCATAGCGCTTGATAGCACTATCGCACTTCTGACCATAGTTCTTTTGTATTTTCTTTGTTTTAGTATGGTCAGGGCATGAGTTGGGGTGGGCAGTCTATGTGTGTTTTTCTATGTTGGGGTTTTGTGTTCGGCCTGGTATGATTCTCAATCAGAGGCAGCTGTCTATCGTTGTCCCTGATTGAGAATCATACTTAGGTAGCTTGGGTTTCACTTTTGGTTTGTGGGTGTTTGTTTCCGTGTCAGTATTTGTCGCCACACGGTACTGTTTCGTTCGTTCACTTCGTTTGTTGTTTTGTTCCAGTGTTCTGTTTTGTTTATTAAAAAGACATGAACACTTACCACGCTGCGCTTTGGTCCGATCCTTTTTCCACCACAGACGATCGTTACAGTTCTTGAAATGTTCCGTATGGATTGACCTTCATGTCTTAAAGTAATAATGGACTGTTGTTTTTCTTTGCTTATTTGAGCTGTTCTTGCCATAATATGGACTTGGTATTTTACCAAATAGGGCTATCTTCTGTATACCACCCCTACAACTGATTGGCTCAAACGCATTAAGGAAAGAAATTCCACAAATATACCTTTAAAAAGTCACACCTGTTAATTGAAATGCATTCCAGGTGACTACCTGCTTTTTGTATATTTTTATTTATCCTTTATTTAACTAGGCAAGTCAGTGAAGAACAATTTCTTATTTACAATGACGGCCTACACCAGTCAAACCCAGACGATGCTGGGCCAAATGTGCGCTGCCCTGTGGGACTCCCATAGGCCAATTGTCATACAGCCTGGATTTGAACTAGGGTGTCTGTAGCACTGAGATGCAGTGCCTTAGACCGCTGCGCCAATCGGGAGTCCCCCAAAAGTTTTGATGTCTTCGCTATTTATTATTCTACAATATAAAGAAAAACCCTGGAATGAGTAGGTGTGTCAAAACTTTTAATTGGTACTGTATATATTTTTTATTTGGGGCTTTGCCCCACCTGCCCTGAATGACCGGTCGCCACTGCCTATGCATGATTGACAAATGAGGCCCCAGGTTATTTGTAATCCCCAGAACACACACACAACAGCAGACAGGAATGCAGGTAAGTCTCAAAGTTTTATTACAAGTAAAATCATGAAGGAGTGCTATTACACTTGTGTAGACTAGGACTGAAAACAAAAGCAAAAAGAGTACATTATAGCCAGGGACTTGGTTTTAGAAGTGGGCGGGACACAATCTGGCGGGGGGGGGGGGGGGGGGTCTGGGGATCCTACCGCTGATTCTTTTGGGGCATCTAAAGCTAATTTCTTGCATTTTTACATAATCCAATATGTTGTCTCCATTTAGAACAAAAAGTAAACAAAAATGCCCAGTCATCAAGCTAGGTAAGAGATCATTATTAAATATGTTTAAGTGATTAATAAGACTGAACTAGATAATTCAAATAAAAGGTCATTCAATAATAAATATTGTGTTGCACCTTTAACCAATAGCGTAACAAATTAACAACTCTTGAAAAAAATGTAAAAACTTTTGATTGTCTTTATTAAGACATCCTCTATGTCAAATTTCAGTCAGACCGACCAACCAGCCCGAGCCGCCTGCACGCCTGACCCTTACCAGTCTAGTCCATAACTCTCCCAACACAATTTCCTTCACAGCTCACACCTTACATTTTTTTGTATTCCCATGGTAAAGGTTTGGGAAAAATAAAAGAAACCAAAAAAAATCCCCACACACATCAAATAAATAATAACACCTCCAGCAGAGGAATAACATTACTGAGTGCATGTAATTCAGTTTCACTGGCATATACTACATTCTCTGGATGGCCTTAAACTGCAGTAAATAATATCTGAGATGATATGAACATGACTGGGCATTCAAACATGTGAGAATAAAGTGTTTGATCTGCAAAAATGTAATCTCATGTCACGTATACTCCCTCTCTGGCCTCTAGGTCATCAGGCTGCTGATTATCCCGCACACCTGTCACCATCGTCTCTTGCACCAGCGCCTCATGACACTCACCTGGACTCCCTCACCTCAGCCGGCTCGTCGGGCTATCATGCCTCCGCCGGATTGCCAGGCTCCCCTGCTTCCACCGGCTCGTCAGGTTCTCATGCCTCAGCTGGCTCGCCAGGCTCCCCTGGCTCAACCAATCTGTCAGGATCCCCCACCCCAGCTGACTCAACAGGTTACCATGCCTCAGCTGGCATGACAGGTTCTCGCACATCGGCAGGGGTGACAGGTTCTCGCGCATCAGCAGGGGTGACCGGTCCGCTCCTGATCCCCGGGTTCGTCCCCTTTGATGGCGTCCTGCGGCTGGAGCCGCGCGTCGGGAAGGGGGTACTGTCACGTATACTCCCTCTCCGGCCTCTAGGTCATCAGGCTGCTGATTATCCCGCACACCTGTCACCATCGTCTAATGACACTCACCTGGACTCCATCACCTCCTTGATTATCTTCCCTATTTCTGTCACTCCCCTTGGTTCTTTCCTCAGGTGTTATTGACTCTGTTTCATGTCAGTGCGTTGTTTTGTGTTTTGTGTTTATTTATTAAAACACTCACTCCCTGTACTTGCTTCCCGACTCTCAGCGCACTTGTTACACCTCACCTCCATCACAGACTGGTCTTCCCTGGCTGCCCTACCCTGTTGAGACCACTGTCACCATCTGATCCTCCAATAATGAGGCATGACAAATAATGACCTTGGTGTACATTCATACATGATATTATCCAAGAATAGAATCAATGGTCCAATAGTTGAAATGACCATTATTCCCAGATCCCGGACAGTAGCTTTAAACTTAAGCTGCTGTCCTGTTCAAAATGGAACTTAGTGTCATTCACTGATATTGTTAATATAGGCCTACTGCAAAATTCACCTGAGCTCCGTAGACTGGTCTACCATGGCTTTCTGACACTGCTGGGAGCCCTGTCACCATTTGATCTTGCTAAGACATGATGAGCATAGTGTTGTGTACTGACTGCACTAGAAGGCTGCATTCTTGCGGGATCATTGCTGCGTGGTCAGATTTTTGTGGCTGGGAGTGGGCGGTCAGACAGGCGACTTTGGGAGGACATTTTTTGGGGAGTTCGACAGATTATTTGGAAACGGTCCTCTTTCCGCTTTGTGTGCGTTAGTCAACCTATTGTATTAAAAGCAAATTTTTTGCATCATTCACAGAGTCACTTCACTGCTTCTACTTCAGTAGCCTACCTCGCCTAGTTGGGCGTGAGAGTTCAAGCGTCAAGATTGAGTCCAGGTGAGTCCAATGAATCGCTGATGACGTGATAAGGTGTGCATAATGATGGTGACAGGAGTGTGTAGTGCAGGGCAGCCTGGCTCCCTTGAGCGCCCAGGAGGGAGAGCGATATCAGACGTGACAGTACCCCCCTGTAGGGGCGCCACTCGGCTACCCACCTGGGTGAGCCTGACGGGCCGGCCGAGGCACGGGCTCTGGACAAGCCGGCTGGGCGTAACATGCTGACGAACCGGCAGAGGCGTGGGAGCCTGGCGATCCGGAGGAGGCGTGAAAGCCTGTCGGTCCCGCTGAGGCGTGGGAGCCTGATGAGCCGGCTGAGGTGTAAAAACCTGACGATCCGGCTGAGGCCTGACGTGGGATGGGCGCCTGCCGAGCCAACTGGGGCAAAGAAACCTCTCGAGCCAGCTAGGGCGTGGAAGCCCGACGAGACAGCTGAAGCACCCCCGGTTCAATCGGCGGCGGCCCCCGGACCCGGCGTCACCACCAACAGAAAGGCCAGCACTCCCCGATGCTTCATTTGGTGGCTTTGCATTCTGTAAGAACTGACGCTGGAGTAGAGAAGCAGGTACAGAGAGTGAACATTTAATATAGCACAGACATGGAACAGGAACCGGGTAACAGAACCGGGTAACAAAACAACAAACAACAATTAATGATGAAGCTGGGAACAGAGCTGGGGAACAGACAGATATAGGGGAGGTAATAGCACAGTTCATTGAGTCCAGGTGAGTCCAATGAATTGCTGATGCGCGTGACGAGTGAAGCAGGTGTGCGTAATGGTGGCAGGAGTGCTTAGGGCAGGGCAGCCTGGCGCCCTTGAGCGCCGGGGAAGGAGAGCGGGAGCAGGCATGACAAGAGTAGGATGCCTACATTGGCAGAGAATCAAGTGGCAGTTAACTTGAAAATGAAATGAACTTAAATATGATTACACTGTTGTTTACTATAGTGTCTGTAAATACATATTGATAATGGAAAGAAGTGGAGTGCGCTCAACCAATGTGAGTCGAAGTGCAATCAACACATGTAATCACTAAAAGAAAAAGGCACAACGCGCACATAGGTTAGGCTACTATGGTGAGAGAGCCTTTTCATTTTCAATGAATATTGATTACCCATTTATTTGTCTCTGCTTGCAAATCCTCCTCCTAAAAGGTAGGCTATAGCCTATAGGCCTATGCAAAACTTAGCAAGTGTTGCTGTCTTCATTCTTGCTGCTTCCAGTTCAGTAGCCATACCCGTGAGATCAGGTGCGAGTGTGGTCTCAATTAAATAGAGTAGGCTATAGCCTAGGCATGGGCGGAGAAGCCGGAGGCAGTTATCGTTCCAAGGAAATGTACTTCCTAAATAGGCCTATGATTAGGCTATAGTTTACAACATGACAAATAAGCTTAAATATTGATCACCCATATTTCTCAGTCTGAAAACCTTCCCACTCCTAAAAGGTAGGCTATAAAAATAGGTCAAGGGAAAGTGCAAGTCTCTCCAACTCTGCTCTCTTTAAACTATATCTAGCATATTGGCAGATATAGCCCAGTAATACAATACAAGGGCCAATCTCTGGTAATTTAACCCATATTTTTTGTTATTTGTGCGAGTTTGATATTGCCTGTAGGGTGCAAAATTGCTGGAACCATGGCTGGCAAGTGAGCTGCATCACATACACCTAAAATAACATTGCGTGACCAGTTCATGCGCTAGCGGGTGGGAGTCGAACAGAAAGCTAGCTGGTGCAGGCGTCAGCAGGAAGAAGAAATCGGTCAGTGCAGAACTCAGTCTGTGCACCATGATAGTGACGCCTGTAACGTTAGAGCTGTTTATTACTGTGTCAGTGTGAAAAGTAGGGAATTAGCTAGGGAAACTGACAGATCAATAACGTTACATTGCCATACAGATGAATAAAACTCACATTGCAGTGAAAAAATATCAGAATATCAATTTTCAATTGTTTGGCCGATGGTTTAGCCAAGTTAATTTGCTTCTGAAACGGGACAAAACAAAGGCTTCAAAACATTGGCAAGTGCTGACCTGGCTGTGGTAGCTACTCGCTAGCGTAGCACTGCAAATAAACACTTTTTTCTGTTAAGTTAAACAGCAGGTACCTCAGTCAACTAAAGAGTAGCCAGTTTCTGCTGTGCTTGCTTTTACAACTCAGTGAAAAAGTGCAACACACACACACTGAACTATGCTCAACTCTCCTGTGCTGGTCCAGCCAGCCTTCCAGAAGCTTTGCCTTCACACAGCCTGTCGCCCGCTCCTAAATCCAGCAGGCTGAACACTCCAAACAGCCTACCCCAACACTAGGAGGCATCCGGTTGGTCGTAAAGCACATTGATGTTGCTTTTTGTATCACATTACAATGATAAGACTGGGGGGGGGAACAAAAATGCCATTTCAGAATGGGGGCGGGACATGACCCCCACCACAATATCTACATACACTATTGTTGTAATGAACATGAGGGGAGATAGAGAGCTGGTTTCAAGCGCAGGAAGCAGTAGGTGTTGATTGCAAAGGACCACAGGAGGCAGGTAGCTGGGTCCAAGGGCAGGCACAAGGTCATACACAGGGCAACAGTACAGGCTGGGAAAAGGCTAGTAACGTAGTCCGGGAGATCAGGCAATAGGTAAATAACAGGAAATCCGATAGGCTAAAGTACAGGCAGGGAATAGGCAAAAGGCATCATTAGTGAGGCAGGCAAAAACTATCATACACGGGAGGAGTAAATCACAGGGGAAAACCAGCACTCTGAAAGATGTGTCAAGCAAACAATACCTCACAGTGATGGGGTGCAAAGAACTGAACTAAATAGTGTGTTATAATGACATACAGGTATGTGAACAGGTGATTCGAATTTTGGGATCTGGAGAGTGAGCTACGTTCAGGGGATCTAGGTGTTTGAGAGTGTGAGCTGGAAAGTGAGCTGCGTTCAGGGGATCTACGTGTTTGAGGGTGTGAGTTGGAAGCAAACGTTACAATTGCCTGGCCAGTTAATATCACCACACTCTGTAATAAGCTCCACTAGACAGCGACAGACTACTCTTCCCTGGCCAAAAATACAAATATATAGTGACAAGTTTAAGGTCTGTTCTTTACACACAATAAAGCTTTAAAACAATTAATCCCCAAATATCATGTAATAGTTCAGCATTGTTCTGATAAGACATTGACATGCACACAATTTCAACATGCTGTATAGTTTTGTGAACCCATCCTCTTAGGGAAGAACAGTAAATTAGATATCCAAAATAGTTAGTAAGGATACCTGGGGCCTATAAGTTGGATAGCAAGTAACATGAATGCATAGGCTACTACTACTACTAGGCAGATCAATGGATGTGCTGCAGGCTAACCCCGTGGCCTAGCTTAACATGTAAATGAAACACAAATAGATACATGTCCGTTTTGATTCAGAGCCCGATCTGACCAAGAAGGAATAAAACAATAAAATAAAAATGGCCCTTCTCACCACACTGACGGAGCACAGAGTTAGCAGTTATGGACGGACAGTTCCTAACTGCCCCGGGTCATACCTGTCCCCTTAGTGGTTCCTGTGGTCGGAGAGTTTTGGCAACTGATGTTGACATCAGCTGTAGGTCTCAGTGGAAACCGTGAATTCAGTAGATTGACAGCAGCTCTGTTCCTGCAGGGCAACAGGAGGGACACACAGACAGAGGGGGGGCTGAATCCCAAATCACTCCCTTCCCCTTTGCCTCTCTATTTGCGTGTCTTCGCCATATGCACAAGTGTCCCAAAGCTGAGGGAGTGAAAATGATCAAGTGTGTAGGGGCTAGTTAGACCCTCCAATAGCCACTTTGGCCAAGGCTGCAGGCTTCAGAGAGAAGTGCTATCCCGACACGCACCGCGATATGTTTGCAGTTTGTGCAATTTGATACAAAAATAATTGAGAGGCATGCCTAATTATATTACACATGCATTTGTTTATGTCTAATTTTCGAGACGTGACACATGTAACAGAGGAATCATTCAAGTCATGAGTGTGTTCTGAAGTTGATGGGTTTATTGATCCCCTCGTCACTCTTTGGAAGTGACTCTGAGTTTCGTCACTAAAACATGACAACAGAGGGCCCTCTGAGAGAGTTGGTAGAGGCGAGGTGGTGGTTTGGGATTCATCAGGGGAATCAGTGACAGGCCTGCTTTTACATAAGAGACTCATGCAGAAGCTTGTAGGAGTATGGTACGGCACAGGGGCGCAACTTTCACTGGGAAAGAGGGGTCATGTCCCCCCCTGTAACGTCCTGACCAGAGTTCTTATGTGTTTTGCTTGTTTAGTGTTGGTCAGGACGTGAGCTGGGTGGGAATTCTATGTTGTGTGTCTAGTTCGTCTGTTTCTATGTTCAGCCTGATATGGTTCTCAATCAGAGACAGCTGTCAATCGTTGTCCCTGATTGAGAATCATATATAGGTGGCTTGTTTTGTTTCCTGTCTCTGTGTTTGTGTTCTGCACCAGCTAGGACTGTGACGGTATGTTCTTTTGTTATTTTGTATAGTCTTTTTGTTTTGTCCATTCAATTCATTATGTCAAATTACCACGCTGCGCATTGGTCCTCTGATCCTTCTCGCCTCTCCTCGTCTGAGGAGGAGGACGAAGTAGACTGCCGTTACACCCCCCACATTCTGAAATTGTTCCCCCCCCCACACACAGTTTTATCATTGCATTGTGATACATAAAAAGCGACATCAGTGTGCGTTAGGACTATGCGGACGCCACAGAAAAGTCGGGTAGGCTGTTAGATTTAGGACCACGTGGACACCACCACAGAGTGTTCGGACAAGATGTGGAAAGGTAATGCTTCTGAAAGGCTGGCTTAGAATTGGCAAGGGAGAGTTGAACAGAGGCAGCAGCTGACAGTGTGTATGTGTTGAGCATCATTCAGTGTGTATGTGTTGCGCTCTTTCTCTGAGTTGTAAAAGCAAGCAGAGCAGAAACGGGCTACTCTTTAGTTGACTGATGTTAGCTAATGTTTCATCTCTCAACTGAGGTAAATGAATTTAGCCAGTTCAGTTCTAGCCTCTAGCTATCTGTCAGATAATAGCCACCTCATTTCGCTATCTAACAGCTCTTGTGTGTATGGAAATTTTGTTTTGTAACCTTTGTTTTGTCCCGCTGCAACAGAAGTAAATTCATTTCGCTAGTTTTCGCCAGTTGATGTACCACCAAATGTACTAGCCAAAAGTATTATTGCCTCAATTACACTAGACCTGAATCAAACCAGCCAAACGATTGAAGACCGATATTCTGACGTTTTTTTACCAGCACAATGTGAGTTTTTATTAGTCAGTATAGCAATGTAACGTTATTTGTTATTTGGACTTTGTTAAGACTACACTGAAGGCAACGAGATCAGAGGTCCAATTTCAACAGATCTACAGCAGAGTGACAGAGTTGATTGCCAAGATCAAAATCCAGTTTATTCAGATGCCCCACATCTGTAATCCCCCAAAGAGCTTCACTGGCAATGCTGCTTCGTACTCACCCACATCCCCAGAGGATTTTTACAGGGCTAAGTTATTCAATGTGCTCGACATAGTTGATGTGCAGCAATCGGAGAGGTTCAAACAGGGTGGCCTGGAAACTCTGGCTAAGCTGGAGGAAGTTCTTCTCTCTGGGGAGATGGATGCTGCAGTGGTGGACCAGTATCCAGAGTAGAACAGGAGATCACTTGAGGTGCAGCTGGCCATGGTTCAAGATGCAATACCAGTACAAAACAAGTACAGAAGCTGCATCTGTTCTCAGGAATCAGCTGCGGTCTATTTGACCAGGCAGAAGCCCTCCTACTAATGGTTGACCCTGCATCCTCTTCTGAAGCCAAGAGGAGTTTCAGTAGTCTAAGGCTGAAGAACTGGCTCAGAAGTGCATTGGTGTAAAGCAGCTTGAACCATGTGGCAGCCTGTCACATTCATTGGGACAGTCTGGATGAACTAGACATGGAAAAAGTCTGCCAGCTGTTTGTCTTTGCAAATGACCACTGGAAACATGTGTTTGGAGCTTTTGATTAGATTGAAAAGATAGAAGTAAGAACAGACAGGGTGAATACCTAACCCTGGGATAGTTTTACTTTTCACTGGGACAATACACACATTTCAATGCCAAAGACACCAGAATGGCTTTCCAAGAGATGCTGAGTGTTCCTAAGGGGTCCAGTCCTAAAACAAGGTTTGAATAATCCTGCCAAGTAATGGTTCCCAACCAAATTTACTGAGCTTGAGCAATTCTGACAAAAACGAAATATGCTTCTCTAAGAGTTGCACAGAATGATTTACAGCTATAATTACAGCCAAAGGTTCTGCCAACACTTTTATTTTATTTTTATTTAACCAGGTAAGTCAGTGGCCTACACTGGCCATCATTGTAAATGATCAGGGAACACCTGATGGGGGTGGAGACAAGCACAAAGACAGGTGAAACAGGTCAAGGTGTGACAAGGGAGTCATCCGTTGATGATTGTCTAACAATATATGCACAAACGGTCCGTCTTTTGACGGACAAACCCATCTGAGAGTAGTTGACTTGAGTTGTGCTTTTGAAGGAACAAAAACAGACAATGACGTATGTGTTCATGTGTCTGAATGTGGCCATAGCCTAAGGATGTTTTCTTCTTCGTTATCACTGGTATTACACTTTATATTATATGTGTATAGTCTGGCTATATGATTAAGGGAATGTTTGGAATTAATTTAAGCCCAAATATCTGACTTGATTACATGATGATATCTTGAAAATATAGTATGACTTATTGAGACGAATGCTGCCTCTCAGTCCACACATTCTCCTTCATATAGTATCTATTGACTGTGTATTGGATATAGATAACATGTCCTGAGAAAATGACCCAGTATGCTATGGAAATATACCACTGGAGTCATAGCCTTATCTCAAGCATGTACAGTATATTTGACTGACTGTTGTGTGTGTATGATTTCCTTGAGCTGCTGCTCTTCCCCTAGTTTACTGATGTGCTTCCCTGACTTCAACAGATGTGTTGATGATACACCCAGTAACATTGTTAAATAAGTGTGTGTGTGTGTAAAGATGAAAGATAAACAGGATATCTGTCAGCATCCCACCCATCCTGTCCCAGCCACACCCAGATTCCAGCCCCCCCCCCCCCCCCCCCCTGCAAAACAGGGTCACACAACCTTTGCCCTGTGCCCCTTAAAATGTCATTTTGGAACCTACAGTATGAGTAAAGGTGATCCGTGACGAAAATAATTGCTTTCGGATCTTGTGTAGCTTTCAGGCCTTTATGTTCACTTTGCCTTACTACTGAGCTAGTAGGAAATTAACTATGTGAAAAAGGTGTTCTTTGATGTCCCTCTGGCAGCCAGTCAGTCAGTATCCCTTACGGATAAAGCTTGCTAGGAGAACTAAAGGGGTTAATCCCTAAGGGCATCACTTACAAGAGAATCACACTGCCGTCTGCCACCAGATCCTGTGTTGTCATGAACTATCTCACTTGTCAAATAGAAAAACCACTCAGGTCTTTTCCAGACTGTCACGCCCTGATCTGTTTCATCTGTCCTTGTGCTTGTCTCCAGCAGTCGCCCTCCAGGTGTCGCCCATCTTCCCAATTTTTCCCCTGTGTGTTTACACCTGTGTTCTCTGTCTGTTTGTTGCCAGTTCGTCTTGTTTGTTCAAGCTTACCAGCGTTTTCCTGTCAGCTCCTATCGTTTCCCAGCCTCTCTTTGCTAGTCCTCCCAGTTTTTACCTTTGCCTGTCCTGACCCTGTACCCGCCTGCCTGACCATGAGCTTGCCGTCCAGTACCTTTGCTCCACCTCTGGATTACTGAACCGTGCCTGTCCCTGACCCCGAGTCCACCTGCCGTCCTGTACCTTTGCCTTAACCTGGATTTTCGACCCCTGCCTGCCTTGACCTGTCTTTGCCTGCCCCTGTTGCTACAATAAACAGTGTTACTTATGTTACTTAGTGTCATTTATCGCCCTCCAGGTTCCCTTGGAGAGTTCATCAATGAGCTTGACGCCCTGATAAGTTCCTTTCCTGAGGATGGCTCACCTCTCACAGTTCTGGGTGACTTTAACCTCCCCATGTCTACCTTTGACTCATTCCTCTCTGCCTCCTTCTTTCCACTCATCTCCTCTTTTGACCTCACCCTCTCACCTTCCCCCCCTACTCACAAGGCAGGCAATACGCTTGACCTCATCTTTACTAGATGCTGTTCTTCCACTAATCTCATTGCAACTCCCCTCCAAGTCTCCGACCACTACCTTGTATCCTTTTCCCTCTCGCTCTCATCCAACACTTCCCACACTGCCCCTACTTGGATGGTATCGCGCCGTCCCAACCTTCGCTCTCTCTCCCCTGCTACTCTCTCCTCTTCCATCCTATCATCTCTTCCCTCTGCTCAAACCTTCTCCAACCTATCTCCTGATTCTGCCTCCTCTCCTCCCTTTCTGCATCCTTTGACTCTCTATGTCCCCTATCCTCCAGGCCGGCTCGGTCCTCCCCTCCTGCTCCGTGGCTCGACGACTCATTGCGAGCTCACAGAACAGGGCTCCGGGCAGCCGAGCGGAAATGGAGGAAAACTCGCCTCCCTGCAGACCTGGCATCCTTTCACTCCCTCCTCTCTACATTCTCCTCTTCTGTCTCTGCTGCTAAAGCCAATTTCTACCACTCTAAATTCCAAGCATCTGCCTCTAACCCTAGGAAGCTCTTTGCCACCTTCTCCTCCCTCCTGAATCCTCCTCCCCCTCCTCCCCCCTCCTCCCTCTCTGCTGATGACTTCGTCAACCATTTTGAAAAGAAGGTCGACGACATCCGATCCTCGTTTGCTAAGTCAAACGACACCGCTGGTTCTGCTCACACTGCCCTACCCTGTGCTTTGACCTCTTTCTCCCCTCTCTCTCCAGATGAAATCTCGCGTCTTGTGACGGCCGGCCGCCCAACAACCTGCCCGCTTGACCCTATCCCCTCCTCTCTTCTCCAGACCATTTCCGGAGACCTTCTCCCTTACCTCATCTCGCTCATCAACTCATCCTTGACCGCTGGCTACGTCCCTTCCGTCTTCAAGAGAGCGAGAGTTGCACCCCTTCTGAAAAAACCTACACTCGATCCCTCCGATGTCAACAACTACAGACCAGTATCCCTTCTTTCTTTTCTCTCCAACTCTTGAACGTGCCGTCCTTGGCCAGCTCTCCTGCTATCTCTCTCAGAATGACCTTCTTGATCCAAATCAGTCAGGTTTCAAGACTAGTCATTCAACTGAGACTGCTCTTCTCTGTGTCACGGAGGCGCTCCGCACTGCTAAAGCTAACTCTCTCTCCTCTGCTCTCATCCTTCTAGACCTATCGGCTGCCTTTGATACTGTGAACCATCAGATCCTCCTCTCCACCCTCTCCGAGCTGGGCATCTCCGGCGCGGCCCACGCTTGGATTGCGTCCTACCTGACAGGTCGCTCCTACCTGGTGGCGTGACGAGAATCTGTCTCCGCACCACGTGCTCTCACCACTGTTGTCCCCCAGGGCTCTGTTCTAGGCCCTCTCCTATTCTCGCTATACACCAAGTCACTTGGCTCTGTCATATCCTCACATGGTCTCTCCTATCATTGCTATGCAGACGACACACAATTAATCTTCTCCTTTCCCCCCTCTGATAACCAGGTGGTGAATCGCATCTCTGCATGTCTGGCAGACATATCAGTGTGGATGACGGATCACCACCTCAAGCTGAACCTCGGCAAGACGGAGCTGCTCTTCCTCCCGGGGAAGGACTGCCCGTTCCATGATCTCGCCATCACGGTTGACAACTCCATTGTGTCCTCCTCCCAGAGTGCTAAGAACCTTGGCGTGATCCTGGACAACACCCTGTCGTTCTCAACTAACATCAAGGCGGTGACCCGTTCCTGTAGGTTCATGCTCTACAACATTCGCAGAGTACGACCCTGCCTCACGCAGGAAGCGGCGCAGGTCCTAATCCAGGCACTTGTCATCTCCCGTCTGGATTACTGCAACTCGCTGTTGGCTGGGCTCCCTGCCTGTGCCATTAAACCCCTACAACTCATCCAGAACGCCGCAGCCCGTCTGGTGTTCAACTTTCCCAAGTTCTCTCACGTCACCCCGCTCCTCCGCTCTCTCCACTGGCTTCCAGTTGAAGCTCGCATCCGCTACAAGACCATGGTGCTTGCCTACGGAGCTGTGAGGGGAACGGCACCTCCGTACCTTCAGGCTCTGATCAGGCCCTACACCCAAACAAGGGCACTGCGTTCATCCACCTCTGGCCTGCTCGCCTCCCTACCTCTGAGGAAGTACAGTTCCCGCTCAGCCCAGTCAAAACTGTTCGCTGCTCTGGCACCCCAATGGTGGAACAAACTCCCTCACGACGCCAGGTCAGCGGAGTCAATCACCACCTTCCGGAGACACCTGAAACCCCACCTCTTTAAGGAATACCTAGGATAGGATAAAGTAATCCTTCTAACCCCCCCCCCCCCCCTTAAAAGAGTTAGATGCACTATTGTAAAGTGGTTGTTCCACTGGATATCATAAGGTGAATGCACCAATTTGTAAGTCGCTCTGGATAAGAGCGTCTGCTAAATGACTTAAATGTAATGTAAATGTAATGTTACTTCGACAGTCTGCATCTGGGTCTTACCTTGATTCCTGAACCCTTCCAGGTTCTCTCAATCCAACCGGAGGAGACAATCCGGCATCGGAACGGCAGGTTTTTGGAGGTCAAAACCTGAGCTCATTACACAGATAAAGGACAGCGGAAATCTAATGAAGAAGAAAGGAAAACTGGGGAAAACATGGATGAAGTTGTATTCCCTGGAGTCGGTGAGAGGAAAGGCAGTAGGTGTTCCTCCTTCCATCTCTCTGTCCAGACATCCAGAACTTGACGAAGTCCCGTCCCAGCTCGACGCAGGAGAAACGAAAGGTACTTTGTTCATCATAAATTAGACATCTGTGTCTGTTGAAGGACAGCTGTGAGATGTTATTATTTCCATTAATTCATAGGGAGATCTCTAATGACTCTCTCTTTTTGGCTTGCAGACTGGAAAATGGCAAGGCGCTACACTGTTTCTTTCTCAGCCTTCACAGCACTAGCCGAGAGAGACGCAAAATGCCATGTTTATTCGCGTGCAGGAATAAAAATGTATCAAACATTTTGACTTAAGTTCCAAATGGCCTAATAAGTCAAATGGTAAATTCTTCCAGATATGGAAATACTTGATTCCGTACGATATACTGTATTTAATAAATCACAGCATTTGGATCGCTGCCATTTAAGAAATATTAATTTAAGCAATCACACGAGGGCAAAGAACCGAGAGGTCTGCTCAAACTAGACAGATGACATCACAAAACATGGCATCGTCACCTTTCTCACTCCTTTCCCACTAGATTAGAGTCATAACCCTTTGAGCAGCGAGTGAATCCGAAACTCCTATGGAGAGGGCAGGGCTGTGTAAAATGTAATATCTTTATTTGAACCACATGTGTCGCCAAATCACACATTCAAGGTAACAGGTTGGAAAAGAAGACCTTAAATACCTAGCATTGCTTTCATTGGCATGTGGTATAACCAGTTATTGATGACTTACTTCATAGATTGAGTAAACCGATTCCTTTAGCAATAACAGGCACAGAGGTCAGACAGAAGAAACCACTTTGTGACATCGGCTGAAGTAAAAAGGGCTTTATAAATACATTTGATTGAAGTGGATAAAAACTCAAAGGCACAGGGAAGCAATATTGCAACTTCTCAACTAAATACAGCGTCTTCCAATAGTGATATTTTTTTATAAAACTCCATGTATTTGATTGTAATGGTGTACATCTCTGCGAAAAATGTTGGTATCCATTGATCCAGTTCTGGGTTCAAATACTATTTCAAATGTCTCAATTACTTTCACATACATTTCGAAGTAAGTATTCAGATATGTTTTATTTGAAAAGACAAGTAGTTGAATATTGGAAGGTATTTGGAAATACACTTGGAAAGTACTGGCATGTATTTGAAAATTCTCAAATACACTGGCTGTGTCTGAATTCCCATACTAGCGTACTACATACTTAAACTGCATACTATTTAGCACGTACCGTTTAGTAAAAAGTATGCCACGGCCGCAACGCAGTAGCGGCTCCTGAATGGCTGAGAAGGTGGGGCGGGGCCAAATAGGGGTGGATTTTTTTCAATAGACGTATCGCATTACAAGCCTGATAATAGCTTATTTCCAATTGTATTAATTTCTCTAAACTCTGAATAAAATAGGAATGGAGTTATAGGCCTACTCAGGCTATCACATTCGACCTATATCGTAGCCCATATCACCCATCTATCCTATTTAAAAAAGACTGAAGACAGAAATAGATAATTTGGTTCCATTTCAAAATATTTAGTAGTGAAACCAAAGTGCTGTAACATATATAAATTAAATCAAATAGCCTAGTACACACACCAAAACTCTTCAGATGTTCAAATCAAAAGACTATTGCACAGAACAATGTGGACAGTCGGGTGCATTGCGAATTCTGAACCGCTGGACAGCAACATAATAAACTAAAACAGTGATCATTGGGAACGAGATAAGAATGAATGCAAAGGCTTGACCCATAAAATAAATAATCAAATCGGTAACCTAGTCTACAAAACTAAAACAATCCATATGTTGAAATCAAAAGGACAGATTAACATGACATCAATAACGCAGCCACATCCCTAGTCCCCGGTGCCCAGACATTCAGAGATCAAAAGATGGTTTAGTATTTACTTTAAAAGCGCTGACGAAGGCCAAGAGAATAAGAAACCCTTTCGAATACGAAAACAGAAATCTACAAAAAAAAATATCATTTGAACACCACCGCAGAAGCTTTGCTATTCTGCATCTGTCCAATTAAGTAGTCTAGTTTTGGTATTTGGCTACTTGAAGGGAACGAGGGCCTATCACTCGCAACCCACCTCTTCCAGTGCATTGTGGAAAAGTGTGCATCGAATTCTACTAGATGAAGAGACAAAATGAGTATAACATCCTGGCATTTAAACAATACTTGATTTTCGAAATGTCGCATAATATGAAACTTTTTTTTCGCATACTCAAACGGCCTACAATTTAGGATGCAGGTATGGATATTCGGACACAGTCAGTGACTCAAATATATACTCCGATGCATTTAACCCAGGTATTTGAAAATAGCATTTGAAAGTTCTTTCAAATAGTAGGCTATTTTTGGAAATTATTTGAAAATACCTTCAAATACTTCCAATAGAAGTAGTTGATTAAGGCCACATTATTAGAAAATACTCAAATACACAGATTTTTGATTTGATTTGAATCCAGGTCTGATTTGATCATCTGTAAGCTGAATTTCCAAGTAAAGAACACATAAACATATGCTCCAATAGCCTACCAACCTAATAACATTAATAACATCCTGATGCTGTTCTGATATCGTTGTCTTCTACATCGCATCTGGTATGTGTAAGGTTGAAGTGAAATGGGTTGTCATTTGTTGAAA
This sequence comes from Salvelinus fontinalis, assembly GCF_029448725.1. Taxonomy (NCBI): domain Eukaryota; kingdom Metazoa; phylum Chordata; class Actinopteri; order Salmoniformes; family Salmonidae; genus Salvelinus; species Salvelinus fontinalis. Next base: position 41,922,766 of record NC_074679.1, on the reverse strand, counting down.
AAGACTTGCCCAAAATTCCAAGGTATTCCAAAAATCCTGGTTAGAAGATTCCTGGAATCAGGAGGGAACAAGAAGGACATCTGGTATCCTCCAACCAGGATTTCTTGAAAACCTGGGAATTTGGGGAAATGTTGCAGATTTTTGCAACCCTACTGATGTAATAAAGGGGCTATAGCCCATTTGGTCCTACTGTACTGTGGTGTAAGGCAGCGTTTCCCTCTGGTTGAGGTAAATTCCTACTTGGTTGTGGCTTAAGGCTGGGGTTTGAGCTAGGAACATTCTTTCATTCATCTGGAGTATCACAGACATTTCGGAAGGCTTTAGGTAAGTGACGGACGGCACAGAAAACACTTTGGAACCCGTCAGTATAAGGTACTGAAGCTTTAAAATAATATCCACACAGGCAAACTTCGGATTCACTGGGCCAAAGGCATTACAGGGTATAAAGACCAGAACACACATACAAGGAGATAGAAAAGTGCACAGTAATATAAAAACATTCACAAAATGTGTGAATTCATCTCAATAGAAAACAACTAGAAAAAAATCAAGAAATTAATTTCTCATTCCTGGTTATTAAGGTTAACTACTTAAGGTTAACCTCAGACCTTGACTGTGGGTCTGGCTCCATGGCAGGGAAACACTTTGCAGCAAAGGGGTACGTGGGATGTCAAGGAGACCTTATGGTCGGTATTGGTGCATGAAGGACTACTGTACTCCGAGCCCCATGCCTGGAGTGAGTAATAAGGAGACGGAGACTCCAATCAACATATAAAAATCCTGCAGTAGTACAAATTCGTTGTGAAAAAACCTCTCCAAATGCTGGGCAAGCTAAACATCACTCAGTCTGCTGCTGCGCAGTCTACAGTATATCCTATGTTTTTTCAAGCAGTTCATCAGGTCTCAAACATCAGAGGGCCAGGAATGACACGCGGAGGAAAAAACACAACACTTTTCTGTCAATTGTCGTCGTCTCCTAGTTCTCTTTCATTCCCATGTTTCGCGAGTCGATATAAAGTCATTCTAACCTCATTCTCTGGACTGATCATTTTGCTTTCAAATGCAGTTGTCAAATAAAACCGTGCGACTAAATTGCTCCGGAGGGGACCAACCCCAACCCCTCTCTTCTTTCTCACTTTCCTCTTCCCTCCCTCCCTTCCTCTCCCTTGTTCCAGCTTGAGAGCCTAGAGGATGCTGTCCCGTTGGCTCACATCTGTTCATACAGAAGCATTCCATTGAAAATGGTGAGAGGCTCTACGGAGTGGGCCAACTTGCCCATGACGAGGTCAATGCAGACTGTGTCTCCAACCTGGAGAGGAAGGATTATGTTGAACACGGCCAGGGAGCCAGGGTTGATCTTGGCCTCAGCCACTGGCTTGTTCTCCAGGCCCTCTGGCTGGTATCCCCCAGAGTCTACCCGGGCCATACCGTAGTTGGACTTGGACAGCACCGCCTCGATCTTCTCGTTCTTGTGGCCCGTCAGGATGGCGCTGAAGAAGTAGCGTCCATCAATGGGCGCTGTGAAGATGCCTGGGGAATACAGAGACAGAGGGGGAAAGGTTAGAGTTAGCTTAGCATACTCCACTGATGTTGATGGCAATAACAGTTGCCCGTTCAGGGTTATGACTTGGTTTGAAAGTTAGCTCATTCTACATGAACTAAAACAATGATGTAACTAACTAGCTACTTACTGTACATTGTGAGTAGGAGGTTAATGTTTACGGTCAGTGCCGTTTAAGATTAGGGAGGACGATCTTTCTTATTTCTATTACAGCATATTTGATGACTGTCATTCATATTTCATTCACCCAGCTCAATGTAACTTTGATAGGTTTAGGATACTACATGATACTCAAATTTGCCCTATACCCATCATGAGGTTACTACAACCTAGCCTACAAATGAACGTTTATAAAGTAGGTGCACAGGTCGAGAGACAAATTGAAATAATCAAGGTGAAAGACAGTGACACATTCAATACCACCTTGCACACACGTGCCGGCATCCAGCTGATCTGGGGTGTAATCATTAGTCCAAACAGTTGCAAAACGGGAACGTTTTCAGTCTCTACTGTCCAGTTTGTCCAGTTTCTACTGGACAAATTCAGGTAGGTCCCTCCCCATATCGTTCCGTTTGCTTAAATGTAAGACTTTTTGCAACAGAATCGGTGGAATGAATACACCCCTGATCACCCGCACACAGTTCACTTTCACAGCAGCCACATCCAGCATAATCACTTTGCTTGTTGTATAATTCCTTATCACATCTACTCGCTCTCCTCCTCTCACCTTTTCATTTTGCTTGTTGACCTTAGTGCGCAACACAACAACTGTCTGTGACCAGGTGCAAAAACCTCTAAGACAAACCTTCATACCATAACCACCACAGAGCCTACATCGTTGTCACCATATAAGCTAACATCATAGTCAACAAACTAGAACTAACACATTAGTAAACGCACAGTCCAATCCATGTGTACATTCATGCAGTACAGTGTAAAAGAAGTTTAGCAGTTACACCGGCGATCCCAGGTGGCAATACATTTTGAAAACCAAAAGCTGACTTTGACTTTGAAGAGTTGCAGTATTGGATAGCCTTAGCTAGCTAGCTAATATACATAGCATTCCTCTCTGTTTGAGTCAGTTTGTTGAGTAGCCTAAATTAGCTGCATTAGCTAAGTAAGTGTGTCACGATCGTGTGGAGGATTGACGGACCAAAACGCAGCATTAGGAAAATAAGCCATCTCCTTTTATTGACGAAGAAGGCAAAACGAAACAAACACACTTACGAACTAAACAAAACAAGAAAACGATCGTGAAGCTAAATAACGATGTGCACACACAGGCTACAAACGTATCACATAGACAACTACTCACAACAAATGAAAGCCTTTGGCTACCCTAAATATGGCTCCCAATCAGAGACAACCGAAATCAGCTGTCTCTAATTGGGAACTCATTCAGGCAACCATAGACTCTCCTAGACAACTAAACATACATAGACAACGCTAGACACATGTACTCAACACAAACCCATATACTACACCCAACAACCCCTTTACCATAGAATCACCCAAAACCAACAAAACACAAACATTCCCCATGTCACACCCTGACCTAACTAAAATAATAAAGAAAACAAAGAATACTAAGGCCAGGGCGTGACATAACCCCCCCCTTAAGGTGCGAACTCCGGGCGCACCATTAACCAGTCTAGGGGAGGGTCTGGGTGGGCTTCCATCCACGGTGGCGGCTCCGGCTCTGGTCGTGGTCCCCACGTCACCACAGTCCCTAACCACCTCCTTAGCTTCCTCCAAATGACCCCCCTCCACATTAACCCCACTGCATTAAGGGGCAGCTCCGGACTAAGGGGCAGCTCCGGACTAAGGGGCAGTACCAGGGTAAGGGGCAACTCCGGACTAAGGGGCAACTCCGGACTAAGGGGCAGCTCCGGACTAAGGGGCAGCTCCGGACTAAGGGGCAGCTCCGGACTAAGGGGCAGCTCCGGACTAAGGGGCAGCTCCGGACTAAGGGGCAGCTCCGGACTAAGGGGCAGCTCCGGACTAAGGGTCAGTACCAGGGTAAGGGGCAGTACCAGGGTAAGGGGCAGTACCAGGGTCAGGGGCAGCTCCGAACTAAGGGACAGCACCAGGATAAGGGGCAGCACCAGGATAAGGGGCAGCACCAGGATAAGGGGCAGCTCCGGAAAGAGGAACGGCACATGGCTGGCTGACAGATCTGGCTGCTCATGGCTAGCTGACGGATCTGGCTGCTCATGGCTAGCTGACGGATCTGGCTGCTCATGGCTAGCTGACGGATCTGGCTGCTCATGGCTAACTGACGGATCTGGCAGATCCTGTCTGGTTGGCGGCTCTGGCAGATCCTGTCTGGTTGGCGGCTCTGGCAGATCCTGTCTGGTTGGCGGCTCTGGCAGATCCTGTCTGGTTGGCGGCTCTGGCAGATCCTGTCTGACGGGCGGCTCTAGCGGCTCCTGTCTGGCGGGCGGCTCTAGCGGCTCCTGTCTGGCGGACGGCTCTAGCGGCTCCTGTCTGGCGGACGGCTCTAGCGGCTCCTGTCTGGCGGACGGCTCTGTAGGCTCATGGCAGACGGGCGGCTTTGCAGGCTCATGGCAGACGGGCGGCTTTGCAGGCTCATTGCAGACGGATGGCTCAGACGGCGCTGGGGAGACGGATGGCTCAGATGGCGCTGGGGAGACGGATGGCTCAGATGGCGCTGGTGAGACGGATGGCTCAGATGGCGCTGGTGAGACGGATGGCTCTGGCCGGATAAGGCGCACTGTAGACCTGGTGCGTGGTGCCGGAACTGGAGGCACCGGGCTAAGGACACGCACCTTCATACTAGTGCGGGGAGCAGGGACAGGGCACACTGTACTCTCAAAGCCCACTCTATACCTGGTGCGTGGTACCGGCACTGGTGACACCGGGCTGAGGACAAGCACATCAGGATTAGTAGGGGGAGAAGAAACAGTGTGTACAGGGCTCTGGAGACGCACAGGAGGCTTAGTGCGTGGTGCCGGAACTGGAGGCACCGAACTGGATACACGCACTACAGGGAGAGTGCGTGGAGGAGGAACTGGGCTCAGGAGACGCACTGGTAGCCTAGTGCGTAGTGTAGGCACTGTAGGTACTAGGCTGGGGCGGGGAGGTGGCGCCGGAAATACCGGACCGTGGAGGCGTACTGGCACTCTTGAGCATTGAGCCTGCCCAACCTTACCTGGTTGAATACTCCCGGTTGCCCGACCAGTGCGGGGAGGTGGAATAACCCGCACCGGGCTATGTAGGCGAACCGGGGAAACCATGCGTAAGGCAGGTGCCATGTATGCCGGCCCGAGGAGACGCACTGGAGACCAGACGTGTTGAGCCGGCCTCATGACACCTGGCTCAATGCCCAATCTAGCCCTACCAGTGCGGGGAGGTGGAATAACCCGCACTGGGCTATGCACTCGTACAGGAGACACCGTGCACTCTACTGCATAACACGGCGTCTGCCCGTACTCCCGCTCTCCACGGTAAGCCTGGGAAGTGGGCGCAGGTCTCCTACCTGCCCTTGGCCCACTACCTCTTAGCCCCCCCCAAGAAATTTTTGGGTGTTACTCACGGGCTTTTTGGGCTTCCATGCAAGACGCGTTCCCTCATAACTCCGGTTCCTCTCTCTCTTTTCCTCCACTCTCCGAGCTGCCTCCAGCTGTTCCCATGGACGGTGATTCACTTTAGCCCATGGTCCTTCTCCGTTAAATATTTGCTCCCAACTCCACAAGTCCTGTATACTTCCCCGTTGCTCCAAATTACGCTGCTTGGTTCTGGATTCTTGGTGGGTGATTCTGTAACGGCGGTCCTCCTCTTCATCTTCGGAAGAGGAGGAGTATTGAGGGAACCAAGGCGCAGCGTAGTGAAATGACATTTTTATTAACGAAAAAAACACGAACTTGAATAAACTAACAAAAATAACAAACGGTGTAGACAGACCTATACGACGAACTCAAATAAAACAAGAAGAACGCACGAATAGGACAATTAGACTACACAAACCGAACAAACCGTAAAAGTACCGTATGGTGCAAACAATTACACAGACACGGAAGACAATCACCCACCACGAACACTGTGACAACGCCTACCTAAATATGACTCTTAATTAGAGGAACGCCAAACACCTGCCTCTAATTAAGAGCCATACCAGGCAACCCAAAACGAACACAGAAACAGAAAACATAGAATGCCCACCCAACCTCACGTCCTGACCAACTAACACACATAACAAACTAACATAAATAGGTCAGGAACGTGACATAACCCCCCCCATAAGGTGCGAACTCTGGGCGCACCAGCACAAAATCTAGGGGAGGGTCTGGGTGGGCATCTAACCACGGGCTTCCAGCCTTGTCTCCGTGCTGCCTCCTCATATCGCCTCCTCTCGGCTTTAGCTGCCTCCAGCTCTTCACGAGGAAGGCGATATTCTCCCGGTTGTGCCCACGGCCCCTTACCATCCAGTATCTCCTCCCATGTCCACGAATCCTGTGTAGGTGGGTCCTGTTGCCGCTTTACATGCCGCTTGGTCCTGTATTGGTGAGTAGTTCTGTCACGATCGTGTGGAGGATTGACGGACCAAAACGCAGCATTAGGGAAATAAGCCATCTCCTTTTATTGACGAAGAAGGCAAAACGAAACAAACACACTTACGAACTAAACAAAACAAGAAAACGATCGTGAAGCTAAATAACGATGTGCACACACAGGCTACAAACGTATCACATAGACAACTACTCACAACAAATGAAAGCCTATGGCTACCCTAAATATGGCTCCCAATCAGAGACAACCGAAATCAGCTGTCTCTAATTGGGAACTCATTCAGGCAACCATAGACTCTCCTAGACAACTAAACATACATAGACAACGCTAGACACATGTACTCAACACAAACCCATATACTACACCCAACAACCCCTTTACCATAGAATCACCCAAAACCAACAAAACACAAACATTCCCCATGTCACACCCTGACCTAACTAAAATAATAAAGAAAACAAAGAATACTAAGGCCAGGGCGTGACAAAGTGAAAGGTAAGCCAAGAGGAAGAAAAAAAATACAATGATCTCTCTCTGCTGCTTTTCCTTAATTTTTGAAGAAATTAATTTGTTCAAAACTGTTCAACTATTCTCTTTCTCTCTCTTTGAGTCAACTACTCACAACACTGCAGTGCTAGCTAGCTATAGCTTATGCTTTCAGTACTAGATTCATTATTTTATCCTTTAATTGGATGGAATTCATGTCAATTTATGCTGCAAGAGCTCTGATAGGTTCGAAGACGTCCTCTGGAATTTGTCATAATTACTGTGTAAGTCTATGGAATTGGGTGAGAACCATGAGCCTCCTAGGTTTTGTACTGAAGTCAATGTTCCCAGAGGAGGACAGATAATAGCTGTCCTCCGTCTACACCATGGTGCTAGCCTAGAGGGTGCTGTTGAGGCTACTGTAGACCATTGCAAAACAGTGTGTTTAAATCAATTATTTGGTGACGTGAATATTTTTAGTATAGTTTTATCTAAAAATAATAACTTTTTTAATGTTTCACTATTTTAATGTTTAACCTTCCTCCTCTGAGGAACCTCCACTGCTTCACATGCAGATTGAACTCACAGTATACATTGGCATCAGTAGTATGCACTGATCATGTTTGTGTATACTTCTTCAACCCAAAAAACAACAATGCCTTTCTATTAAAAAGCAAGTAAAAATGCACCTTAAGGAACAGCGGGGACTGTGAAGTAACAAAATATAGGCACAGACACAAGCATACAAACACATGATAACATACACACTATACAAACACGTAGACATGGATTTTGCATTGTAGATATGTGGTAGTGGAGTATGGGCCTGAGGGCACACACTTAGCGTGTTGTGTATTCTGTAATGAATGTTATGTAAAGTTTTTAAAATTGTATAAATGCCTTCATTTTGCCGGACCCCAGGAAGAGTAGCCTTGGCAGCAGCTAATGGGGATCAAAAATAAATACAAATACAAATTCAGTACCTGTCCGCGGGTCATAGAACTCTCCCTCGTTGACAAAGATCTTGTCGAAGACGATGGTACCAGCGTTGAGCACGGGGTAGGTGAGAGCTGCAGAGAAGGAGAGCTTGGGCACGTTGGCATCAGCACCTGGCATACCTGTGGGCAAAATCACATCAAAGTCTCCGAAAATAACCCAGCAGGAGTAGAGGGAGAACATGATTATTATCTACAGCATATATGATATTTCATTGTTCTGACATGAGGAAAATCTATTTTCACGGTTCATTACAGACAAAATGGCAAGGTAAATAAAGTGTAGGGAACATAGCGAGAAGCCTTGTAAGGATCCGACAGTGTGTGACTAATCCCCTTCTACCATCAGTCCTTTTAGCCAATGTGCAATCATTGAATTACAAAATGGATGAGCTCCGATCAGGACTATCCTACCAACGAGACATTAAAAACTGTCTTATGTTTCACTGAGTCTGTGGCTGAACAACGACATGGATAACTAACAGCTGGCTGGGTTTTCGGTCCATCGGCAAGATTAAACAGCTGCCTCTGGTAAGACAAGGGTCTGGTGTCTATTTGAAAATAACAGCTGGTGCACGAAATCTAATATTAAGGAAGTCTCAAGGTTTTTCTCGACAGAGATAGAGTATTTCATGAACCTGTAGACCACACTATTTACGAAGAGAGTTTTCATCTATATTTTTCGTAGCTGTCTATTTACCACCACAAACCGATGCTGGCACTAAGACGGCACTCAACAAGCTGTATAAGGCCATAAGCAAAGAATAAAATTCTCATCCAGAGATGGCGCTCCTAGTGGGCGGGGACTTTAACGCTTTACCTAATTTCTACCAGCATGTTACATGTGGAACCAGAGAGAGAAAAACTCTAGACCACCTTTAGACAACACACAGAGACGCGTACTCGCTCAATAAGGAAAAGGTCAAATGACGCAGATGCTAAGCTACGGGACTGTTTTGCTAGCACAGACTGGAATATGTTTCAGGATTCTTCCGATGGCATTGAGGAGTACACCACATCAGTCACTGGCTTCATCAATAAGTGCATCGATGACATCGTCCCCACAGTGACCGTACATACATACCCCAACCAGAAGTCATGGATTACAGGCAACATCTGTACTGAGCTAAAGGGTAGAGCTGCCGCTTTCAAGGAGAAGGATTCTAACCCGGGTGCTTATAATAAATCCGGCTATGCCCTCCGACGAACCATCAAACAGGCAAAGCATCAACAACGCTTGTCGGATGTGGCAGGGCTTGCAAACTATTACGGACAACAAAGGGGAGCACAGCCGCGAGCTGCCCAGTGACACAAGCCTACCAGACGAGCTAAGTAACTTCTATGCTCGCTTTGAAGCAAGCAACACTGAAGCATGCATGAGAGCATCAGCTGTTACGGACGACTGTCACACTCTCCGTAGGCGATGTGAGTAAGACCTTTAAACAGGTAAACATTCACAAGGCCGCGGAGTCAGACGGATTACGAGGACGTGTACTCCGAACATGCGCTGACCAACTGGCAAGTGTCTTTAATGACATTTTCAACATGTCCCTGACCGAGTCTGTAAAGCCAACATGTTTCAAGCAGACCACCATAGTCCTGTGCCCAAGAACACCAAGGTTACCTGCCTAAACAACTACTGACCCATTGCACTTATGTTTGTAGCCATGAAGTGCTTTGACAGGCTGGTCATGGCTCACATCAACACCATTATCCCAGAAACCCTAGACACAATTTGCATACCGCCCCAACAGATTCACAGATTATGAAATCTCTATTGCACTCCACACTGCCCTTTCCCACCTGGACAAAAGGAACACCTACGTGAGAACGCTATTCATTGACTACAGCTCAGCGTTCAACACCATAGTGCACTCAAAACTCATCACTAAGCTAAGGACCCTGAGACTAAACCCCTCCCTCTGCAACTGGATCCTGGACTTCCTGATGGGCCACCTCCAGGTGGTAAGGGTAGGTAACAACACATCTGCCATGCTGATTCTCAACACGGGGGCCCGTCCTGGGTGCCTGCTCAGTCCTATCCTGTACTCGACTCCAACACCATCATTAAGTTTTCCGTCATGAGACAGTGGGAGGCGGTCAAAGATCTGGCAGTGTGGTGTCAGGACAACAATCTCTCCATCAACGTGACAAAGGAGATGATTGTGGACAACAGGAAAAGGAGGACCGAGCACGCCCCCCTTCTCAGCGAGGGGGCTGTAGTGGAGCAGGTTGAGAGCTTCAAGTTCCTTAGTGTCCAAACACACCAACACAGTCAAGAAGAGGGCATGACAACGCCTATTTCCCCTCAGGAGAATGAAAAGATTTGGCATGGGTCCTCAGATCCTTAAGTGGTTCTACATCTGCAACATTGAGAGCATCCTGACTGGTTGCATCACCGCCTGGTATGGCAACTACTCGGCCTCCGACTGCAAGACACTACAGACGGTAATGCGTACAGCCCAGTGCATCACTGGGGCCAAGCTTCCTGCCATCCAGGACCTCTATACCAGGCGGGGTCAGAGGAAGGCCCAAAAAATTGCCAAAGAATCCAGCTACCCTAGCCATAGAGTGTTCTCTTTGCTAACATACGGCAAGCGGTACCGGAGCGCCATGTCTAGATCCAAAAGGCTTCTTAACAGCTTCTACCCCCAAGCTATAAGACTCCTGAACAGCTCATCAAATGGCTACCCTGACTATTTGCATTGTCCCCCCCCCACACCCATTTTTTACGCTGCTGCAACTCTTTGTTTGTCTACATGGACATATTACCTCAATTACCTTGACTAACCGGTGCCCCGGTATATTGACTCTGTACCGGTACTCTCTGTTTATAGCCTCGCTGCTGTAATATTTTTACTCCTTAATTATTGGTTATTTTTCTATTTTTCTTATTTTTTTTTTTATATATATATTTTTTTACTTCAGTTTATTTGAGTAAATACTTTAACACTTTTTTTTCTTCTTAAAACTGCATAAACATTTCACTGTAAAATACCTGTTGTATTTGGCGCATGTGACAAATAACATTTTATTTTGATGTAATGGGGTGAAACACACATCACTGTTGAGGGCATTAGCACATTGCAACAGTAGGACTCAAATGCAATGATTAAACAAACATGCACATACCTTGTTCACCTTTGAGACCTGGAATGTAGAAGACAGGAAGAGACAAGTTTAGTAGTTGGACCAATTCAAACCGTTCAACCATGTTTGTTTTTAAGTATTCATTATTATTTTTCTTATTTTTTCTTTCTGTAAAGTGTGTTGTGACTTTGTTAAATGCACTTGAAATAAATTGTGATTTGATGTCAAACATCAACATATAGCAAAACAACACTTCCTGAGGCATTAACACAGATTATAAAGGGTTAATATGGTTCCTGTTACCTGGTGGTCCTCTGGGCCCGTTCTCTCCCTGCCTGCCCACAGGTCCGTCCCTACCTTGAGACCCCTTGGGGCCGGGCAACCCTGGGAACCCTCTTTCCCCAGAGGGACCTGGAGGACCAGGCAGGCCTGGGGTGGTGGGAGGCAATGACAACAATATTAATACATGTAACTTTCTTAATTTACATATATTTAACTGAAATAATCATTGTTGACCCAAAGACGGCCTGTTATTGGATACATGACATAGAACAAATTCCAGACTGTGTTAATACAGTGGAGTTTTCTCATTCAAATATATAATTGGTTTCCACCCACATAAACAGGGGACTCATCTTTGTATCTGTGCCATTCAGTGTTAATTTTGTCAACAATAACTATGACGAAAAATACTTGTTAGAAGTTAGAGGTAGCCTAAATAGTCAATATTTTACAGAAATAAATGCACTGACTATTATGTGACTAAAATGGCTGTGACTAAAACTAGACTAGAGTTTAAGTCCACTGATAGTTTTAGTTATTAACAAAATATGAAATGACAAAAATGTGATTAAACCAAAATTCACACTGGTGCCATTTTAAAATAGTCAAGTGTCTTCTTCTTTTGTGTTTGAAAAAAAGCATAAAGTTTATATTGGTGATTTACTGCCACATGCAGTGCTGGATCCTGAACCAAATATTGTGTGTCATTCATTTATTGTGACTGCCAAATGGCAGTGATATTTTTGTGTTGTTGCTTAAAGCCATTTACAAACCATAGGCAACACAATTTGAAGAAGAATACAATTCCGTGATCATTGGCTGATCGCTCCCAAACAATAGGAATCCCCACCCAGTTTACTACTTCAAATGGTGGAAGCCCTTAACCCCGTACACCAGTGGAAATTGGCCTATATGGATAGGGACAAATTGAAATGTTTCCAACAGAATAATTATAAAAAGCATACGCATGACCAAGGTAGCAATTGAAAGAGAACACTTTGGAGATTATGAGGAAATGAGATTGAATCCAAACATTACATGTTTGTATGTGCATTTTACATTTACTATACTTTTCACAGCATTTGTCAATATCAAAATCTGAAAATACTCTGGATACACTCAGTAACATAATAAGACTATTAATTGACATTTTGGAGTAGGTGCAAGATAAGAAAACAAATGTTACAAGGGTTTGAATGAGAGGTCTAACTGGTGTCTCCAAGTGGCCACACACAGCGGAATCTAATCAGACCTACATACTAGGTCCAATATTCATCCTCTGTAAAACTTCAAACAGGTAGTTCCATTCTATGCAGTCAAAAGATTTTTCTGCATCTAATGAAGCCTCCACTACAGGTTCTTAATCAATATTTTTGGATTCGGGGTAAACTTCTTGTTAACAAACTATAGTTTTGGCAAGTCGGTTAGGACATCTACTTCGTGCATGACACAAGTAATTTTTCCAACAATTGTTTACAGACAGATTATTTCACTTATAATTCACTGTATCACAATTCCAGTGGGTCAGAAGTTTACATACACTTAGTTGACTGTGCCTTCAAACAGCTTGGATTCCAGAAAATGATGTCATGGCTTTAGAAGCTTCTGATAGGCTAATTGACATCATTTGAGTCAATTGGAGGTGTACCTGTGGATGTATTTCAAGGCCTACCTTCAAACTCAGTGCCTCTTTGCTTGACATCATGGGAAAATCAAAAGAGATCAGCCAAGACCTCAGAAAAAGAATTGTAGACCTCCACAAGTCTGGTTCATTCTTGGGAGCAATTTTCAAACATCTGAAGGTACCACGTTCGTCTGTACAAACAATAGTACGCAAGCTTAAACACCATGGGACCACGCAGCCGTCGTACCGCTCAGGAAGGAGACGCATTCTGTCTCCAAGAGATTAACGTAGTTTGGTGCGAAAAGTGCAAATCAATCCCAGAACAACAGCAAAGGACCTTGTGAAGATGCTGGAGGAAACAGGTACAAAAGTATCTATATCCACAGTAAAACGAGTCCTATATCGACATAACCTGAAAGGCCGCTCAGCAAGGAAGAAGCCACTGCTTCAAAACTGCCATAAAAAAGCCAGACTACGGTTTGCAACTGCACACGGGGACTTAGACCGTACTTTTTGGAGAAATGTCCTCTGGTCTGATGAAACAAATATAGAACAGTTTGGCCATAATGACCATTGTTATGTTTGGAGGAAAAGGGGGAGACTTGCAAGCCGAAGAACACCATCCCAACCGTGAAGCATGGGGGTGGCAGCATCATATTGTGAGTGTGCTTTGCTGCAGGAGGGACTGGTGCACCTCACAAAATAGATGGCATCATGAGGTAGGGAAATTATGTGGATATATTGAAGCATTTCAAGACATTAGTCAGGAAGTTAAAGCTTGGTCGCAAATGGGTCTTCCAAATTGACAATGACCCAAGCATACTTCCAAAGTAGTGGCAAAATTGCTTAAGGACAACAAAGTCAAAGTATTAGAATGGCCATCACAAAGCCCTGACCTCAATCCTACAGAAGATTTGTGGGCAGAACTGAAAAAGCGTGTGCGAGCAAGGAGGCCTACAAAGCTGACCAGCTCTGTCAGGAGGAATGGGCCAAAATTCACCCAACTTATTGTGGGAAGCTTGTGGAAGGCTACACGAAACGCTTGATCCAAGTTAGACAATTTAAAGGCAATGCTACCAAATACTAATTGAGGGTTTGTAAACTTCTGACCCACTGGGAATGTGATGAAAGAAATACAAGCGGAAATAAATCATTCTCTCTACTGTTATTCTGACATATCACATTCTTAAAATAAAGTGGTGATCCTAACTGACGTAAAACATGGATTTTTTTACTTGGATTAAATGTCAGGAATTGTGAAAAACTGAGTTTAAAAGTATTTGGCTAAGTTGTATGTAAACTTCCGACTTCAACTGTATTTAGGCTTGAAACCAGTCTAAAGCCACATAACTGTTTAACTAAACCCGACTGGACCTCTGTGCGTAAAATAAAAGTATACAGAAAAAATGTAACTACCTGGATTAGTGTGGCTATAGCTATAGTCAAACTGTAAACTTAGCGAGCTGGCTAAATAGCACAGCCAACATTAGCTATGATGCAATGTTACCTCGGCAGTCATTATCAAGCTAGCCATCTAGCCAGCCAGTCGATCCTATGAGTCATTTCACTGTATCCTCATGTTCTAACAGGTCACTGTCGACTATATCCAAGTTCAAAAGACAGTTCCTCATGATGTAGAAGACATGAACAAGTCAGGGAGTTCTTTCCTCATGTATGTTTCAGCTGTCTTCACAGAGTCAAATATGCGCCCACCATTCTTGATTTCGATCCACAAAGTTGCTGGGTCGTGCAGGCCGCATGCCAAGCCAGCATGCCGCAGAAGTCTCATCTGTGGGGAGAAAGCCCTCCTCCTCTGGTGTAGTATGGGAGTAAGATCAGGGAAAGATCATGATTCTGGCATCTCCGTACTTGAGCTCTCCCTTTGCTCGGGCAGCAGAGAGGATGCAGACAGTGTCCTGGCACCATAGAAATTTAATGACAAATGCCCTATGTGCAACCTGACCAGGTAGTCACCTCCGTAGCGTGCGATGGGCCCTCTCGATTTCCAGTGGGTGCATGGAAGAGGGTAGATCCAGAATTTTGGGAATCCATTCCTGTAGAAACGAGATGGCGTCTCTTCCCTCCACAGCCCCCGGGAAACCTTGAAATCTCAAATTCAAGCGCTTTTGGACATTTGTGAAAATCACATTTCTCCTCGAGTTTAGAGATGGCGTCTTCCAATTTCTTGTACTTTGGCTCCACATCCTCTCGGACGTCCAGGATGGCTGCCTGGTGGTCAGCATTTTATTTTTTCTAACTTTGTCACTCGTCCCTTTGTGACTTTCTGGTCTTCATGGAGTTTATCGACCAGCACATCAATTTTGATGAGGTGTTCAGAAAGCGTCTCTTGGATTTTTGGTATACCCTTGTCAATCTCCATTCCGAATCATGCTGGTGCTTCTTCCCGAGCTAGCATCCGCTGAGGCCCGAGAAGGGCTGTCAGAGGAGGGCACATTTACATGCCTCGTCTGAGTCTTTGCAAGATTGGCAATGTTTTGTTTTGGCGATAAAAGAGATGTTTTAACTTCCAACTCCCTTGTTATAGCTTTGCCATTGCCGGAAGTCTATAAGATGCTCTCCTAGCTTTGCCATTGATTAACTGAAGCAAGCATACTCATCGTTTTTTTGTTTGCATCCCCACCGTCACAGAATTGTTGTTGTTTACGCAATCCAAAAACATTCCATTATAAATCACAATCTGGGTCAAGTGCGCATAATTTGAACGCTTATTCTATAAAATACGATCGTACAAACATTGTAATTTTGGCGCGCATAGAACGGAGTCATGAGCGCATACGAGTGCGGGTTCCGCGGCTAATTATCTTCACAATCTGACAAACATTGTGGTCAGGACAACCCAGGGTATAACGTATGTCCTCTTTGTAACTGTAGCTCAAACATAGCGATCAGAAATGTTGACACTGTAAATTACATGACTTTTCAAATATGGAAATATGAAGTGCTTTGGTTTGCTTGTATGACATCAAAGCGGTACTTATAATAATTCTCAACGTCTCATCTTTCAGAAAACATCATCTTGATTTACAGCATTTGCCTCACTCAGACAACAAGTGGAGAACCTGAGCTCTGACGTCATGTATAGCAATGTTACTGTAAATTTAGGTGATTATCAATGATAAAATCTGCAATTTTCAACCCTTATACGGGATTACAGGGGGTGTGAGTGAATAGGGCTACTGGCAATGTCCATGCTAAAACGAGTTATATCCATCTAGAGTCCTCTATATATTTCTATGTTCCCACCAGACACAGAATAATTGTATTATTTGAACACTACGACCTAAGACCTACGCGACCCGAGAAGCTTCAAGGAGAGTCATGAAAGACTGCATAACACTAACAGACATACACATGCTAATAGCAGGCCACCATTTAATAACATGTGTGACACACACATTACAAACATTTGTTTAAATGTCTGGATTATTCATGTTTTTATAATCATCAGTCTGTTTCTTTGTTGGTGTTTGATAGGTCTCTGTGTGTATTGTAGCTAGCATTGTTGACACTTTGTTGCAAACGTGTTACTTTAAAACTTACATGCACACCCTTATTCATTGTGTTCTTATTTCCACTGGTTGTGCTGTGTCTCATATACTGGTCTAGTATAGACAGGACAAGGTTAGCCTGGCGTTTTTTTTAGACACATTATGGTTTTAGTACAGTTCTACCAAAAGCAGTGTACCATTCAAACCTCTAGCCAACGGCACACTTACAAAGCACAACATGTGTGAGTGAGGGAAGGTTTCATTAACATATCACTGTATTGAATCAGTATGAACTCAACAAATGCTCAAACATTGTCAATGTAAATCATGTCTAAATGGACATGCTCTATATGTCGAGACCATGCACTGTTTAGTTTCTGTAGTTACCTACATTGGATCAAGGGAAAGGCAACCTCAGTCCTGCCAATACACCTGACTCCAATAATCAAATAATGATGGTCTTCAGCTTAGATTGCAATTAGTTTATTCAGGTGTGTTAGCTATAGGGCTGGGGGGAAAGTGTGTCACCAATCAGGCACCCGAGGACTGGAGTTAGTAATCCCTGATCTAGATCATCACTTTTGAAACAGCTGGGAGAAAGGGAAGGAATATAGTGTCAAGTCAACACACTCACCGGTCAGGTCCTGTTCCGAGAGGTTCTGGAAATCCTTGAGGATGTGGACGATGGACGAATTGAGGTTCTTGATTTTCCCGTGGATCCTGTCCAGCTGAGTGGTCTGGATGTTCTTGATGACCCCTCCGTGGGAGATGACCGTGGCGTTCAGGCCGTTCACACAGTTCCACAGGCCCGACACATGCTTGTTCAGCCCATCCTTGATCTTCTGGAGCGAGTCCGAGATGCCGTCCAGCCGTCCACACACACCCTCCATCTTGGACAGCCTCTTCTCCAGGCCGTCACCAGAGCGCTTGCAGTCACCCATCTCCACCACCAGGGTGTTCTCGAAACGGCGCACATCACGATCCACCCCGTCGAGGTGGTTGCGACTCTCCTCAATGTGCTCGGTCACGTCCAGCTGGATCTTGTCCAGCTCCGAGATGATCTTGTTCTTTGTGTTGCCCAGGTCTGTGATGATGCTGCCGTGTTTCTGCACTGTGTGCTCCAGGCCCCTCAGTGTGTCATTAATGGAGCTGAAGGTCAGGATGACCTCGGACAGCTCGCCCTGCAGGGACTTGAGGTGGCCATTGTTAGACGTTCCTCCAATCACACTGTGGCCATCCAGGGGCTTCTGGGGGTCATCCAGGCCTCCTCCAGTGCCGCCTCCTGTTGTTGGGGTCACAAGGCGGATCTTACACTGGCCACTACACTTCTCCACCTCCTCCTGGAGTTTTCCCACCTCCTCCTGCAGGGTGGAGCACACCTGCGAACAGGAGCTCTGGTCCGAGTCCACCCGTGTCCGGATGGCGTTGATGTCCTTCTCCCAGCGGTTCAGAGTGTGCTGTGTGTGGTTCTTCAGCTTCTTCAACTCGTCTTCCACTCTTCCGCAGATGTCGCAGTCGTCCACGCAACGACCCAGTGTCTCGATCTCTGTGACAATGCGGTTGAAGTGCTCGCCGTTGTCTCCGGTCAGGGCTTTGATTTTACGGATGTCGTGGCTGAGGTCCACCACCTTGTCCATTAGCGAGTCGCCTGAGACGGACAGGTCCTTGATACGTGTGTCGAAGCGGCGGATCTCGTCCTCGTTAGCCACCACCCTCCACGTGATAGACTTCACAGAGTCTCCATTGTAATCATTTCCTCTGTCTCCTCCAGCTCCACCCCATCGATCTCCGGTTCCCCCTGTTCCTCCTCTTCCTCCATCTCCACCTCCTCCAGTTCCGGTTTCCTCTGCTCCCCCTGCTCCTCCCCATCCTTCTCCAGTTCCTTTATTTCCTCCTCCATCTCCTTTTCCCCCTCCCCCTGCTCCTCCTCCATCTCCCCTCCCTCCTGTTCCCCCTGTTCCTCCACTTCCTCCTCTTCCTCCTCCATCTCCTCTTCCACCTTCTACCACTCCTCCAGCTCCTCCTCCTAATCCTCCACAGCCACAGTCAGTCAGACTCTTGTCTAGGAGTGCCGTAGAGTTCTCCAGGCGGGTCAGCTTCTTGTCGTGGTCCGACACTCTGTCCTTTAAGATGCCCACATCCAGCTCTATGTCTTCGATGCGGTAGCCCTGGGCATCGAAGCGGTCCAGGAACACAGTCCGGAGGTCACCGAGCTCACGGTGGAAGTAGTCCTTCAAGTCGTTCTCTATTAAGGTGCAGCTCTCTTCTGTGTGCTGCACTGTGCTGTTCACCCGCCTCTCCAGGTCCTTCAGACGGCTATCCAGCCTGTCCTCTATAACCTTGGGTAACCCGCTGCCAGCATTGGGTCCAAAGCCACCACCACCGGGTCCAAAGCCACCTCCTCCGAAACCTCCGCCGCCATGACTACCACCACCACTTCCCAACTCCTTATCCAGGCGGTTCTGGATGACATTGTAGTTCTCCGACACAGAGCTGATCTTTGTCTCTGCATCTGTGACCCTGTTCTTGAGGTCGGTGACAGTGTTGCAGCAGCCCTGGGAGCGTGTGACCTCCTGGCGTAGGCCGTCCAGGTTCTGGCGGTAGCGTCCATCCACTGCGTTCAGCTGCTTTTCCAGCACCTGGATCCTCTCCCTGATCTCCTGCTGCTGCATTCGCAGGTCCTCCACCCCAGACTGGCAGGAGGAGCAGGACAGAGATACCCTCCTCTCCAGCTCTCTCAGGATCTCCTCTTTCAGCGTGCTGAGCGTCCCGCCACTAAACCCACCGGTGCCTCCAGAGGAGCCGCCAGCGCCACCCCCGAGATCATTCCCCCTGCCAGCATTCCCATTGACCAGGTGGTTATTGATGCTGACCAGTGTCTTGTCGTGGGCCTGGGTCCGGTTGTCCAGCTGGTCCAGTTTGGTCTGGATGCTGTGGATGGTCTCTTTGATCTCGGGCTGGGCTGAGTCCGCCGGGGTCTTGGTGCCGCCACCGGTGAAACCCGGTTTGTGCATCTCCTCCTGGAAGCGTTCGTTCATGCCCCTCAGGGTGGACTGCAGGTCATGGAGGTCCTTGGTCAGGCTCTGGATCTTGTCCTCCAGCTGCCGCATCTTGTCACCGTCTCCTCGCCCTGGAACACAAACACATTATATTACAGTATATAATCTACTGTATATAGTCATAGATTCATCATGTATACAATTTGAGGAGTGGCATGGGGACATAGAGGAGGACAGAAGTAGGAAGAAGAAGAAGAGGGAGACATAGAGGAGGAGCAGAACAAACAGACATCCACCCACCGTCTCCCCCATTCTGTCCTCCGTGTCCTGTGCCGGTTCCAGTCTGACCCGGTCGGGAAGGTTTCGGCCGGGGTCTGGCTGTAGCAATCTGTGTCCCAGACCCTCCGCTCGGCCCCTCGCTACATTCGTCCCCAGTGTAACCATGGCAACATTTCCACTCCATGTCTGTCACCATCTTGTAGGCCACCTTGTACCGCGGCTTCATATATGTTCGATACCTATTGAGAATCAGAGACAACAACGACAACAATGGTGAAGTGGTTCGCAATGAGGTTGTCTCACCCATCTAAATTGAATGCACGTATTTTGGGTCACACTAGAGAGGAGTGTCTGCTAAATGCTCATGTAACTGATGCTATGCAATCATAATTGGTCGCATGTGGTAATTGTCAACTTATTGTTCATCTGCCTTTTGCCCCATAACACCACTAGTCGTTGGCAGAACATAACATTAAACATTAACTGAAGAGCCTTGACACATTCTTTTATTTTACTACTTCACTCATTTTGTTTATACAATATCCGTAATTTCCCTTACACGTTGAGTTTCAATGGGCCTGTCTGCAATTCTGAACTCTTGAAACTGCTCTCAGTCTAAGGCCTCAGTTTGGAGAATGTTTATATGTCAATCCAAACTCAGTCATTACAGGCCACAAAGCCAGAGGCCAGGCATTTTCTGCCTAATTACGTTTTCTATTTAATTTGGGGTTTTAATTTCGTTCCCGGGCTTGGAGGCATGAACACAAAGCTTAAACAGCAGACGCTGGTTTCTGCCCTGACAGGCACTTTGAGGTAACTCTAAACCCCGGTATTCACCGGATACCAACGTTGATTAAATCATTTACAGGGAAACTATTCAGACCTTAACATGTTTGTAATTAATCCACCAGCTCCTTTCCACACAGTATCAGAAATGCCTGTCACTCTCTATTGTGAAAGACTTAAGCATGGTAGGTATGCGTAGCATTCTCCTTTTACCTAATCATGTAATCTGGAAAAAGTAACAAGAATTTCAGGATTGGGGAAACAGAATGCACTGCATTTGATAGCACACATTTGTGATAACTGCCAAAACATACTTAATTACTGTATGAACAAACTTAAGACCCAAGTCAAGTGGCCCAATATTTACATGAACCTAATTCAAACTCAAGCTGACCACCACCCTTCGTTTTCATTGGTCAGATAACCGTAGTTCATAAGAGACCCCTCCCCTCTCTGATGGATGAGAATACTTCCACTGTATGCAAATTCCTGAATTAACTCCTCAGGCTGTAGCAAACATACTGTATGTTGCAATGGAGAGTAGAAGCCAAACTCCAAAATGAGATCCTAAAGCATTGTCAAACAACTAGAAAAGATAAACAAACACACATGCACACACACACACACTCCACAAACATGCGCTCGACACACACACACACACACTACACACGTACACAGACAGATTTCAACATGTTGCTTGGACCACGTTCAGAAGAAACTGCTTTTTATTTTCCACTTTAAACTGAGAAGGAAATAAATGTTTCGCAATTAATCCCCTTGTGCGTGAAAAGGCATATATTGTTTCCTTTCCTGTATATGCGCTGTACGGTTTAGGCTTATACACAGTCATCTGTTACCCAGCTGTGAGAGAGCGTCAGAGGGAGAGACAGAGGCTCTGGCAGTAGAAGGCCTTCAATCAACAGGACTCAGCTTGCACAGCCACGGCATTGTCCATCACACAAATGTCAATTACAGAATGACAGCTCTTAGCCTACCATGCCTAGAATCATTCAAGAGAAAGATAGAGAAAGACAGGAGAGAAGGGAGATGAAGAGAAAAAGAGAGAGAGGGATGCTGTATAGTATGGGCTTCAGATTAGTCAAAAAGTTCCTGATTTCCCAGAGATATTGGTTAAGTTTTGCGAGTCGTCACGTCTGTCTTTCCAATCTGTTCATTCCATAAGCAGCGTGGGTGAGTGTGTGTGTTGGCAGACATTAGAGGCATTAGGTCCAAAAGGTCCTTCTTACACAATTCCCCTCAGCCTTGGCATTCTTTCATCACTATATCCTCTGTCTGTCTACAGTAGATGGGCAAAGACGGATTCATGCAGTGGGTGTCTGGGTATACGTGTTTAAACGAAATGTATAAGAGTAAGTATACGGCACCAGGTGGTAGTACGTGTGTTTGTGTGTTAGGAGCATACTCACATCACCGTGCGAGAGCACTGTGTGCCCCAGGAACAGGGGTGGTAGTCAGGCTTGGCGTAGGTCTCCACTCCATCCTCCACCACACAGCTCACTGTCTTTGTAACCACATACGCACACCAGTTTCTACAGGGCGAGAGAAGGAGAAGGTTAGTTTGAGATTGATTCATACACATGCTGTACGCACATAAGCTTAGAGATCAGAGATGCCATACAAATCATGGGAATACACTAAGTATTCAGAGCTGAGATGAGAAATGAGTGAAAGAGAGGGAGTGTACAGTTTAATCATGTATAAGTTGGGTACCGGTAAGTGATTCATTGCTGGGAATACTACAGTGTCTCCAGCATGAGTAACTATCATGGTCTTGTCATGAGTAGGAACAAAAATATATGGCGAAGCAAATACAGTAGTGCACATTTGACTACGATCTCAAGTATTGGTTCCTCTAACAACAAATCAGGACTCCAACAGAGAGCTGGCCTCATCTGTCTTAACTAACATGCAGTAGGGGCTTAGTGGAATTACAGCTATGCGCAGTAAAAATTGCACTAGATTTGACCAGTTTCCATAGGGAATAGAGTGCCATTTGGGACTCAACCAGAGGGAGACAGCACTGAGCTGACTGCAGAGGGAGTGGCAGTAAGATTTAGGGCGGCTGGTCTGTCACTTTTTCCATGTCAGCCCCAGGGCCACGGTTGATTTAGGGCTGGTCTTGTCTGGGGCCGCTATGGCCTGGTAAAAGACTAGGTTCTGCAGAGAAAGGAGCTGTGTAGCGAGTGTGTAGTCAGTGTGCTGTAGTCGGGGTCCCTTGCAGAGCAAACTAAATCTCTGTGGTCACACAGCAGCTGGACTCTGGACGCTCAGTCACATGAATCTGGCAGAGTTTAACACAAATAGAACAATGCATGGGATGTAACGCTGGGATAGAACAGTAGACTTGCAGGCACTAAAAAGTTGTGCTCTGATATTAGTTGTACAACATGATGCTTTATCATATCCTAGTGCTAGTTTGTTACAAAAACCTGTACCACTGTACTTTAGAAGAATGGTACAGAGCACTGAGACCGACCACTGGCAGAGAACAGTAGGAATAAACTAGGAACTATTCCCAAACAAAACACAAATGCTCAGGAATTCAATGATGGTACTGGGCCCATTCTAACCATTCCATTCCATTTCTTAATGTGGAACAGATAGACCAAACAGCAGGTTGGCGTTTATTGTAATGAGTCTTTTCCTGGAGGCAGAACTGAGCAATTTCCCCTTGGATAGTCCAGCTGCAAAGTCAAAATGAGCTATATTGTTAGGGTTAGGCATTAGGGTTAGCGTTGTGGTTAAGGTTAGGGTTACGTTTAAAATCAGATTTTATGACTTTGTGGCTGTGCCAGCTAGTGACCCTTCTGCAGAGCTTCCTCCAGAACCAGATCCATGACGAAAAAGAACAGAACACCAGACCCAATTCAGACCATTAACTCCCTCCTGGAAGAACAGGTTTGGTTTTAGTCTGCCAGGCAAGATCAACAAACAGACCACACTGTGTGGGAGAGGAGAGGAAAGGGGAGAGGAGATGATCAGCTGTCTGACTGTCACTGGCCTGACACAGTGATCCTCCATCAGACTATAGGCTGTGGTCTGTCTGCCACTGAGGCTTTCACTCTGGATTCATCATCATCGCATCACTTTTCAAACGCTTGGATTTAAGACACATGGGAAAGACACAGTATGCATGCAATGCATTTCTTAGCATACCAAACTAACCAGGCCAGGCATTTTGTATTACTCATATTCTCAAGCTTGAGCTTACTACTTTCTAGTGCCAGCGAGAAGCCCGGTTTCTCCCCACATCTGACATCTGTCCTGTGTTTGAGCAGATAAGCCAGTGTGCAGCTTTATAGGGACAAACACAGAGGGTTCTAACTAGCCTAACCATCCGGCATGGCTCTTGATTCAGATTTCTTCGAGCAGCAACGTTCCTCCATGATGCGCTTTTGGCACTGGGACAAAGGCTTTGGTGTGTCTATGTTGCAAGCATCATTTGGAAATGATAACACATGGCAATAATGTCATCTCTTCCCAAAACCGTCCCTTCCTCTCTTTCTCTTTTTCCCCCTGCTTCTCTTTCTCAGTACGGCATGCTCTCACTCCCCAGATAGCAAAAAATGTCCTCCCACTTCCCGTGTGCTGCCTTCCTTACACCCAAGGCTATAAATTCCTACCGCCAGCGGGCGAATGGAGTTTGCCGTTCAAGATGTGATTTACATCTCTGGCGGGTAGCCCCTACTCATAGGACCGCTAGAAACCCTTGGCGGGCCACTTTTGTGTCTCGCGCATTTTGCCTCCACTAGTCAAGCCATCAAGCCATCTAGCCATGAGCTAATTTGAAAGACAATAGCAAGGAATTTCTCTAATCTCAAATTCGGCCTGACACCTTCCAGCTAACCACAGCCAGCCAGAGGATGCAAACTGTTTTTGTTGTTTCTATAAATACCTTACATTTGTTGTGATTTTAATTTGAATAGACTTATTTGCCAATTTAATAAGACAATACAGCCACACATGTGGGCATAATGCATTTACAATCATTGAGGATGACACACAAAAGTGATACACCTAATCATTTACAGTTTAAGTAGATCAATTATTATTGATTATGGCCAAAAATAGTCTCCATTTTTGCCATTGATTTAATATACTATATATTTGAGGCAATACAAATGGTTCCTTTCTAGCAATAAATGCCACTCCCTAAACCGTACAGTAGGAGGCGTCAGCTCTTAAACGCCACAGAAGAAGCAGAAAAGCTTCAACAGGAAGTTATCTTTGTCCATCGAGTTTTCAAACCTGTCTTTGATACAGATAGTAGCCAGTAGCTTTTTTTAGATAATTTTTTTCGCAGGCCTTTGAAAGCCTGTTTAATTTGTTTTACTTATCACCACTGAACGTTTTGATATACCGAACAAAGCAGCACTCATTCAGTCGATATACACTGAGTATACAAACCATGAAGAACACCTGCAATGTCTCATTGAAGATCTAGATAATTTTTCTGTACTCTCTGGACTAAAACCTAATTATGATAAGTGTACAATATTACGTATTGGATCCTTAAAAAATAACTTACATTACCTTGCAGTTTACCTATAAAATGGGCTAATGGTGAAGTAGACATACTCGGTATTCATATCACAAAATATATAAATAAGCTGTCCACAATGAATTTCAATAGAAAACTTGTAAAAATAGACAAGATCCTGCAACCATGGAGAGGTAAATACCTGTCTATTTATGGAAAAAATTGCCCTGATTAACTCCCTAGTCATATCTCAGTTTACCTCTAAAAGGTTCACTCATTCAAAAGTTTTATTTGAACCCTAAATGGTTCTAAAGTAGATTACTAAGAAAAGCTCATCCATTGTTTAAAAATTGCCTTTTTGCCTTTGTGCAGATTGCCATGTCTCATTTTTGATTCATTGAAAATGATACTTTTTCAAACTATCTCTCTTTTTCAAACAAGCATTGCAGAGCTGGCTACAATTTCAATTTCTTCCCCCCTGAAAAGATAGAACAAATATTATGGCTGAACTCAAATGTGCTGGTTGATAAAATGCCTGTATTTATGGGAAAGATGTTTGAAAAGGGTATTTTGTTCTTAAATGATATTGTAAATTGGAATGGTAGAGTTATGTCCTTCATGGAGCGGGTTCAACACCTTGTAGAGCCAATGTCCCGGCGAATTGAGACTGTTCTGAGGGCAAAAGTGGGTGCAACTCAATATTAGGAAGGTGTGCCTAATGTTAGATATGCTCAGTGTAGATAGATGGAGCACCAAGAGAAAGAGTGAGACACTACAACGGGCCAACGGTGCCAAGTTTGGGCCGCAATCATGAAGGTAGCTAAGAACATAGCTGTTACCAACTTGAATGTAAATACTTCTGTTGCCAGAAGATACCGACCCTACCGTTAAAATGTTTACACTGAGCTGCACTGGGGTCGGAACGCAATCATGCTTACATTAAGACACTGTGGCGCCGGCAAGAGATATGGGTCGGAAAACGTACAAACTACTGTTCAAAAATGTGGGGTCACTTAGAAATGTCGTTGTTTTTGAAAGAAAAGCAAATTTTTTGTCAATTAAAATAACATAACATTGATCAGAAATACAGTTTAGACATTGTTAATGTTGTAAATGACTATTGTAGCTGGGAACGTCTGATTTAAAAAAAATATACAGTATATATCTACATAGGAGTACAGAGGCCCATTATCAGCAACCATCACTCCTGTGTTCCAATGTCACATTATATTAGCTACTCCAAGTTAATAATTTTAAAAGGCAAATTGATCATTAGAAAACCCTTTTGCAATTATGTTAGCACAGCTGAAAACAGTTGTTCTGTTTAAAGAAGCAATACAACTTCTTTTAGACTAGTTGAATATCTGGAGCATCAGCATTCGTGGGTTTGATTACAGGCTCAAAATGTCCAGACACAAATAACTTTCTTCTGAAACTTGTCAGTCTATTCTTGTTCTGAGAAATGAAGGCTATTCCATGCAAGAAATGTCCAAGAAACGGAAGATCTCGTACAACGCTGTGTACTACTCCATTCACAGAACAACGCAAACTGGACAGCATCCCGGAGTCGCCGCTTCACTGTTGACGTTGAGACGTTGAGGTGTTTTGCGGGTACTATTTAATGAAGCTGGCAGTTGAGGACTTGTGAGGCGTCTGTTTCTCATGTCGAACAAAGAGACTTGAAAATAGCTGTGCAGCAACGCTCCCCATCCAACCTGACAGAGCTTGAGAGGATCTGCAGAGAAGAATGGGAGAAACTCCCCGAATACAGGTGTGCCAAGCTTATAGCGTCATACCCAAGAAGACGCGAGGCTGTAATCGCTGCCAAAGGTGCTTCAACAAAGTATTGAGTAAAGGGTCTGAATACTTGTTTTTGCTTTGTCATTATGGGGTATTGTCTGTAGATTAATGAGTAAAAAAAAAAACAATTTACTCAATTTTAGAATAAGGCTGTTACGTAACAAAATGTGGAAAAAGTCAAGGGGTCTGAATATTTTCCGAATGCACTGTATGTAATGGGGAAATTGATATACCCTAACAATCAAACGCAAACAATTCCCACAATGACGTTTTGAAACAATGTTTGTGCAGAAATTGTCTGGAGAGAGCTCAGTCGGGAGAGAGAAGTGCATTGAGCATCTGGGCGCATGGTCAACCCAACATCTACATTGGCCATGCAGCATTTACGGTGATACAGCATCCGCAGAAGTCGGGGCATTCATATTTCTTACGCTTCGCGGAGCAGTGCAGAGCTTTTGTCAATGAAGTGAGTTTGTGTTTTCTACAGGATGTACCACCCCCACCTACCATCAATTAATCATGTCAATGCAGATCTATACAGAGCCCTCCGCATTGTTACAGAATTCGGGAGGCGCATGGCGATGCAGTACAGATCTCGATTTGGCCTCTGGAGGCTCTGCAATTCCGTCACACCCTCCATATGGAGCCTCCGACCATATTTTTCAGATTAAGCATGAATTGGCTTTTAGTCTAGGCCTCCGCAATGGATTAGTTCACTGAGATGGGCGCAAATATATATATTTATATATATATATATATTGTTATGCTGATGAATGAGGACCCAAAAGCGACGTAAAAGAAACAGAGTCTTTATTCCAGTCTTAAACAAACAATGATTCTCAATCCTCTCGTCAGTAGAGAGGAACGACTGGAGACGCGACCACAGACTGCAGGTCGCTTCAGGAAGGCACAGGCCGTAGCTGACATAGACACCTGCTCACACGCAGCATCTGAAGAACGCAAAAACACGACAGGGCGGAACAAGGACACGGAACAGCAAACATCAAACAAGAATCCGACAAGGACAGAAGCGGAAAACAGAGGAAGAAATAGGGACTCTAATCAGAGGGCAAAATAGGGGACAGGTGTGAAAGAGTAAAAGAGGTAGTTAGGAGAATGAGAAACAGCTGGGAGCAGGAACGGAACGATAGAGAGAGAGAGCGAGAGAGGAAGAGAGGGAGGGGGAGAGAGAGGGATAGAAAGAGGGAAAGAACCAAATAAGACCAGCAGAGGGAAGCACAGGGACAAGACATGATGATCAAAGACAAAACATGACATATATATATATATATATATTTATATATATATATATATATATATATATATACTGTATATACACATACATAAGGTTTGAAGGTAAGACTCAGGTGCAGACAGTGTCGAAGTAACAAAAGTTTATTAAATCGAACACGTGCAGGCAAAGGTATAGGAGAGCAGGCAGGCTCAGTGTCAGGTCAGGCAGAGGTCGGTAATCCAGAGTAGTGGGGCAAAGGTACAGGACGGCAGGCAGGCTCAGGGTCAGGGTAGGCAGAAAGGTCAAAACCGGGAAAACTATAAAAACAGGAGCAAGGGGAAAACAGTGGTAGGTTTGATGAACAAAACAAACTGGCAACAGACAAACAGAGAACACAGGTATAAATACACAGGGGATAATGAGGAAGATGGGCGACACCTGGAGGGGGGTGGAAACAATCACAAAGACAGGTGAAACAGATCAGGGTGTGACATTAAATATATTTGTTACTGCTTGACTATAACAATCTCGGTCGACCAACAGCCTAACGACCAAACAATCGAACAGTCAAATAATTGGGATCAGCCCTACAAATGTATTTTTGGTGTAGCCTTAAACATCATGCTCTGTAATTGTTTTTATGAGTGTGACTGTGATTAACTCGATTTTTCTCTCTATTGATCTGCAATAACACACTTACTGTTGTATACCGTGGCGTATGGGAACAGTGGATGAACGAACACTTGACATGGATACCTTGAGATGAATACCTTGTTAGCCTATCAATGGGCCAATGGGTCGGTTGGAGATTTTCCCTTGCCTATGATATCAATCTCCCGCTGGAGGACCGGCAAGACCTGGAGCTGCTGGAGACCAGGCTGAGCCAAGACACCTAGCTCCAGGAGAGACTTGTAAGTGTCCTTTGATGAAGTCGACAGTGTGGCAGATGCTACCTTGCATTCTGTCAACCGGTTTGCCATCGGCACAACCTGGACTGGAGCAGGGGATAAGGTCTGTTTCAAGGACTTGTTTCTAAAGACCATTCTTCACAGTAAGTTTTGATATTATTAAATGTGTTAATTTTAAGTATTTAAAAAAAAAACTTGTGTAAGATTTTGTGCAATTGAAATGTAACTCAATGTTCCTTCTTTGTGTATAGGAACCATTCGGAATAACCCTGCAACCCAAGATGCCACTGAGGCAGTCCAGATTCAGGTCCCCCGTTACCTGAAAGGGGTCTTCGATTGTGAAGGTGGCGCACAGGGGAGAGGGATTTGCTGCAATGAGGGTTAACATCAAGTCTCGGACCACCTGTCTCTAAGCCAGCCCTACCCCCAAACCACAAAACTGATCCAGCAGCTGAACCCTGGGCTAACTACTGCACCCTACCACAGACATACCATTTATTCATATTCTGTACACGCTTAAATCACTTTAGTCTACCGGAACAGTGCACTAGTTATGTCACCTAATTGCACTATGTAGAAATACAGTACTTTCATTATAATTCTATGCTGCTAGTGCACTGTAGTTATTCCATACTATATGCCTATACACAATATGTCTTTAAAAATACAATAAACAAAAATATAAACGCAACATGTAAAGTGTTGGTCCCATGTTTCATAAGTAGGAATAAAAATATCCCAGAAATTGTCCATACACGTAAAAAGCGTATTTGTCTCAAATTTTGTTACATCCCTGTAAGTGAGCATTTCTCTTTTTCCAAGATAATCCATCCATCCACCTGACAGGTGTGGCATATTAAGAAGCTGATTAAACAGCATGACCATTACACAGGTGCACCTTGTGCTGGGGACAATAAAAGGCCACTCTAAAATGTGTCATTTTGTCACATAACACAATGCCACAGATGTCTCAAGTTGAGGGAGCGTGCAATTGGCATGTTGACTGCAGGAATGTCCACCAAGGATGTTGCGAGAGAATGTAATGTTAATTTCTCTACCATAAGCCACCTCCAATGTTGTTTTAGAGAATTTGTCAGTACGTCCAACTAGCATCAGAACCACAGACCATGTGTGTGGCGTCATATGGTCGAGCGTTTTGCTGATGTCAACGTTGTGAACAGAGTGCTCCAAGCTACGAACAAAATTGCATTTTATCAATGGCAATTTGAATGTACAGAGATACCGTGACGAGATCCTGAGGCCCATTGTCGTGTCATTCATCCACCGCCATCACCTCATGTCATGCCCCATGTTGCAACGATCTGTACACAATTCCTGGAAGCTGAAAATGTCCCAGTTCTTCCATGGCCTGCATACTCAGACATGTCACACATTGAGCACGTTTGAGATGCTCTGGAGCGACGTGTACGCCATTGAAGGGGAGTGGGACAACATTCCACAGGTCAAAATCAGCAGCCTGGTTAACTCTATGCGATGGAGATTAAGCAAATGGTGGTCAGTCCAGATACTGACTGGTTTTCTGATTCACACTCCTACTGTTTTTTAAGGTATCTTTGACTAACAGATGCATATCTGTATTCCCAGTCATGTGAAATCAATAGATTAGGGCCTAATGAATTTATTTAAATTGACTAATTTCCTTATATGAACTATAACTCAGTAAAATCTTAGAAATTGTTGTATGTTGCACTTATATTTTTGTTAAGTGTATAAATATATATTTTAGTATATTTACAATGTCACTGATATGATTCCTTCCCTATGTCACCTTTGTCACCTGTCAATTTTGTTGCCATTGCACTGTGTGAGAAGCCTGTCAATAAAATAAAAAATGTATTTGACTGGATTTATTTGCATCACCTGTTGATCCAGGGAACCAGGACTGGCAATCTTTATCTGATATTTTGCACACACATAACCATTTTCAGTACTGTTTTTCAAATGGACATGGCATCCAATGTAAACTCAGAAAAAAAAGAAGCGTCCCTTTTTCATGACCCTGTCTTTCAAAGATAAATCGTAAAATCCAAATAACTTCACAGATCTTCATTGTATAGGGTTTAAACACTGTTTCCCATGCTTGTTCAATGAACCATAAACAATTAATGAACATGCACCTGTGGAACAGTCATTAACACACTAACAGCTTAGGCAATTAAGGTCACAGTTATGAAAACGTAGGACACTAAAGAGGCTTTTCTACTGACTGAAAAACACTAAAAAAAAGATGCCCAGGGTCCCTGCTCATCTGCGTGAACGTGCCTTAGACTGCAAGGAGACATGAGGACTGCAGATGTGCCCAGGGCAATACATTGCAATGTCCGTCATGAGATGTCTAAGACAGTGCTACAGGGAGACAGGACAGACAGCTGATCGTCCTCGCAGTGGCAGACCATGTGTAACAACACCTGCACAGGATCGGTACATCTGAACATCACATCTGCGGGACAGGTGCAGGAAGGCAACAACAACTGCTCGAGTTACACCAGGAATGCACAATCCCTCCATCAGTGCTCAGACTGTCCGCAATAGGCTGAGAGAGGCAGGACTGAGGGCTGGTAGGCCTGTTGTAAGGCAGGTCTTCAACAGACATCACCGGCAACAACGTCGCCTATGGGCACAAACCCACTGTCGCTGGACCAGACAGGACTGGCAAAACGTGCTCTTCACTGACGAGTCGCGGTTTGTCTCACCAGGGGTGATGGTCGGATTCACGTTTATCGTCGAAGGAATGAGCGTTACACCGAGGCCTGTACTCTGGAGCGGGATTGATTTGGAGGTGGAGGGTCCGTCATGGTCTGGGGCGGTGTGTCACAGCATCATCAGACTGAGCTTGTTGTCATTGCAGGCAATTTCAATGCTGTGCGTTACAGGGAAGACATCCTCCTCCCTCATGTGACACCCTTCCTGCAGGCTCATCCTGACATGACCCTCCAGCATGACAACGCCACCAGCCATACTGCTCGTTCTGTGCGTGATTTCCTGCAAGACAGGAATGTCAGTGTTCTGTCATGGCCAGCGAAGAGCCCGGATCTCAATCCCAGTGAACACATCTGAGACCTGTTGGATCAGAGGGTGAGGGCTAGGGCCATTCACCCCAGAAATGTCCGGGAACTTGCAGGTGCCTTGGTAGAAGAGTGGGGTAACATCTCACAGAAAGAATGCACTGCAGTACTTAATGCAGCTGGTGGCCACACCAGATACTGACTGTTACTTTTGATTGTGACCCGCCCCCCCACCCGCCCCTCAGGGACACATTATTCCATTTCTGTTAGTCACATGTCTGTGGAACTTGTTCAGTTTATGTCTCAGTTGTTGAATCTTGTTATGTTCATACAAATATTTACACGTGAAGTTTGCTGAAAATAAACGCAGTTGACAGTGAAAGGACATGTATTTTTTTGCTGAGTTTATCTATAAATATATAAAAAATAAGTTGCAAAAGGGAATTGGCACACCGCTGGCTTGCCGCTGAAAAAGCGCCTTGACGCCGACTGGCATTTGTAGTGTCGTCGGTTGGGAGAAGGGCGATTGGGCTGTGTGAGGAAAATGGCATGTGAACGGCAGGAGCACGGCTACTACTTGAAAAAATGGCCTGTCGCGGGTGCCCTGTGATTGAGGCAATGGGCAAAAAAGCTTCTCTGGAGGGACACCGGCCTCTCCTTGTGCTCATTGCTAACTGGGTCAGACCATTAAATTGCGTGCTGTTTGGCAGTGTGCTGACTCAGTGTCACAACAACCACATGAAAAAATACTAGAATTTCTGTAAGGGATAATCAACGAGGGGCTATGCGGAGTGAAACTAACCTTCCACGAAGTTGCATCATTTTCCAGAGAACGCACAGAGCCCTGAGTTGATTATCCCTTTTCATGGCTATAACTTAATAGTTTTGCTGCAAGAAATGGGTTCATTTGCAGGTAGAAATGTATTCAACATTCATAGAAGTAGCTAGCAAGTTTACTAGATAGCTACAATAGTTGCCTTGGTAACCACTTGCTAGTTTAGCTAACCAAACCAAAGTAGTCATAGCTTGCTTTAATGAAAATCGAATTCAACAATGCCAATAATGTTTTCAATTCGACTTGTGCTTTCAAAAGCAGCTCAAACATAGAACATTTGAAAATTGAACTGTAGCTATTGAATTCTACTGTGGTGATTTACCATGTGTTATAGGGAAGTAATTCATGCTCTGGAATGCCCTTAAAGACAATCAGAATCAAGTATTCTAAAATGCCATGGTACAATTATGCAATAAGGTCCGAGGTGGTGTGGCATATGGCCAATATACCACGGCTAATGGCTGTTCTAATGCACGACGCAACGCGGCTATATACCACAATACCCCCAAGGTGCCTTATTGCTTTTATAAACTGGTTACCAACGTAATTAGAGCAGTAAAAATAAATGTTTTGTCATACACGTGATATACCACGGCTGTCAGCCAATTATCATTCAGTGCTCGATTTATCCAGTTTATAATATACACTGAGTATATGTAGCGGACCTGAGTCGGTCATGGTTAGTGATGAAGTAACCCTGCCTGCGAACTTCAAAACCAGTGTCTGCCCTCAACCAAAAAAGTGAACTTTCAAAATGTCTAAGATGTTGTTTGCTCCCATGGGAGACATGTTACATATACCAAACATTAGGAACACCTTCCTAATATTGAGTTGCACCCCCACTTTCACCCAGAACTGCCTTATCTCGTCAGGGCATAGGCTCTACAACAGGGATCATCAAATAGAATCAGCCACGGGCCGATTTTTTGGGGAGTGGTCGGGGGGCCAGAACATAATTACAAATAATTTGTAGATGACAAATTGACCTCAAGACGCCCAAACAGATACAGTGTGTTTGACTAAAACATAATAATATCAAACTTTGCTTACATTTGTATACGATCACATTTCTCTCTATTATGCGTGGGAATACTTGGAACCATTTCTTAAACAAAATCACTTGGAGCTAATTTCCTGTTTTTTTGTATTTTATGTTCCCAAACTTTTTTTAATAATTAAAAATCTTTTTGCTCTGAAAAATTGGGGGGCCAAATTAAACCAGCCACGGGCCAAATTCAGGCTGCTGGACACCAGTTGGAGAACTATGCTCTACAAGGTGTCAAATTGTAGTTTGTAACATATCATATGAAATAGATGGACAACCACAAATTAATACATACCGTACCAAATGTAACATATCTTACTAATTTCAGTGTCCCGGATTTTCCTTTATTATGTTACGTCTACCCCTGAGTCTAGATTGATCAACTAACTACAGTAGTGTAAAGTACTGAAGTAAAAATATTTTAAAGTACTACTTTGTGGTATCTCTACTTTATTATTTATATTTCTACCTGACACCCAAAAGTACTTGTTATATTTTGAATGCTTTGCAGGACAGGAAAATTGTCCAATTCACGCACTTATATAGAGAACAAGCCTGGTCATCCCTACTGCCTAAATTATGTCTGAGTGTTGGAGCGTCCCTCTGGCTATCGATAAATAAATAAAAAACTGTGCCATCTGATTTGCTTAATATAAGGAATTAGAAATGATTCATATTTTTACTTTTGATACTGAAGTATATTTTAAACCAAAAAACTTTAGACTTTTACTCAAGTAGTATTTTACTTGGTGACTTTCACTTTTACTTTAGTCATTTTCTATTTAGGCATCTTTTCTTTTACTCAAGTATGACAATTGCCTCCTTTTAACACCACTGACTAACTCCTAATCTTCTAGTCTAAGCCTAAAGGTTGGTTTTCGGGGCTTAGAGCTATGTGTGGTCTGCTACAGTATGTGTGGTCTGCATTTGCGGCCAGCCATGTTATATGGTCCAGGTCTGTTTTCAAACCCCCCACATTTCCTATCTTTATGACCCAGAATCACTTCCACAGAGGCACGGTGCCCCTGTGCCCGCGCTCACAGCCTCAAGGCCAGGGCTGTGGCCTTACATCAGCAACGACCTTTGACCTATTTCCTCTGTCACACAGCTGCAGACCATGCAAGGGAGTCCCATGACAAAGCCATGTCACGTTCCTACAACACACACGCACACACACATATGCACATGAGCACGCACACACACACGTACGCACACACAGCAACCACATATGGTCCCAGAGTGCACCCCAATTAACTGAGAGGATGGTTCTCATTAATCATAAAGGGCTTGGCTACATGTTTATTGTTTTGGCATCCTCAAAACAGTCTCTCTCTGTCCAATGCATTACACAAGAGGTCTCCATCCGCTTCCACCATAACCACTCCCAGTAACTGCCTGCATCCCCCTCCCTTGGCATTGTCCTATACAGTATGACTAGAGATGGGAGAACCCCATGTCGCTGTCGCCCTAAGATGATGATGTGAGGGGCCTCCACCCCAATCAGTTAATCCAGCAGACACTGTAAACAGGCACGTCACCCAGACTCTATTGGTTTACGTCACCACCATTCACCACCATTCACCACCATGCAGTCTCAGCCTCCCAGGGGGCCAGGATCTCATCAATCTAAGTGCACCCTGTGAAGTCTGAACATAAAGTATAACAACACGGCCCACCCTCCTGGGCCCAATGGGGAGTAGTGTGTGTGTTTGTATGTGTGTGTGTTTGGTTTTACTATCCTTGTAGGGTACAGAAGTACTCATAGTAAAACAAGGAACATTTTGACAAGTGGGGACATTTTGCCAGTTCCCACAAGAAAAAAAGCTATTTTAGGCTTAGGGGTTAGGTTTAGGTTTAGGGTTACAATTAAGGTTAGGGATACATTTAGGGTTAGGGTTTAGGGCTAAGGTAAATTCCCACACTACGGAGACGTAAGGTACGGAGCGTAGCGCTGTGTTGCAATGTCGTTTTAAAGGTAAAGAAGATGAGGAGTGGGGCTGCTGCCGATTGTCCGACAACTGGGTTGGGTTCGTGTTAACGTGAAACACCGTCAGACAGACGCCAATATGTGAGAGACAGTATGTCGTCTTGTACGTATAGGCATTTTCCATTTTTTTACTGTTCGAGTACTCGCACGGGAAAAAAACACAAGGCCAACCATTGTAAAAAAAATATGTGCACATTTATCTATATGCCAACAGTGCTCAACAACGCCAAATTTATCATAACCATTACAGATAACAAATTCTAATTATTTCTATAGACCTAACGGGAGCTTGTGTGAGGGTACGGGAGCTTGTATAGTATATTTTCTTGTCTTGGTGTTTGTAGAAATGTATAGCCCCAGTGGATTTTTTCTTTATTTACCATGTAGATCGAATCTCTTCTCTTTATTGAAATATGCAAGAGGAATTACTGGTTTTAATTGTTATAGGAAAGTATACTGTAGTTCCAGGAGACTTAAATAGCTCAATTAGTTATTTGTTTACAGTGTAACTGTAATCTATACTATACATTACAGCTATTATATGCAAATATGCAGGACGCAACACTTGTGTATCAACAGGCAATGAGTTCTTTATTTACAGTGAAGATCTAATATTTACTCTGTTACAGTTAATATGCAACTACACACAATAGAATACTTTTTATGTTTCTTTCTAGAATATGAGAACCGGTTAGAGAGTCCATATGAATCCTAGAGAGTTTAATCTTAGAGAGTTGAACTGAGAACTATTTTGTTTCTCCTCTGCATTCTTTTGTGAATCATTTCAGGAAACTAGGCGTATGTCTCCTACTTCACAGGAGAGCCATTTGAACGTAAACGCATTTATCATAACGGGCATTTTTGGGCAGAAATGGCTCTGGAACATGTGAACTTTCATGTGCCTTCATAATAAACTTGTATGCCATCTGTAAATACGAATCAAATTGTTTAAATTACGAGCCTAGTTGTTTTAGCCAAAGAAAAAGTCAGGAACCTTCCTGCTAGCCATGATTGGCTGAGATAATGGTTGGGCTGGAAATACCGAGAGATGAGTTCAGATTGGTCTGCCATGTAGCGCGCTTCTGTCTATAACATGAGCTGGTCAGTATGTGTAAGTAATACTTTCTAAAGCGGCTTTTTTGAAAGACATCACGTAGTAGAACTGCATAGGTGTTGCTCTCCACAAAATGTGCTCTTTTAGGGCCAAATCTCTGTCAGGGGACCGTTCACCCCCTTCTCTTTTTCCACCACATCTTTCACTAGCGCTGTCCAGAAAAACATCAGCAGGCAGTCGTGATGGTGTAGGTTTGGAAAAGGCCCTTCAGAACTCACTGTCGGAGAGAAAGGGAGAGCGAGCGAGAGACAACGGAGAGAGAGAGAGAGAGAGAGAGAGAGAGAGAGAGGAGGGGAGAGAGAAATACGGGAAGATCGAGAGATAATGTAAAAAGAGTGAGTGTCTGTGAAAGGAGGAGACGTCGTCAAAGAGAGAAGAACAAATAGAGGTGGACAAACAACAAACAGCTTCTCATGTTAGAATGTCGTAGGCTGGCAGAGTGGCTGTTGGGAGACAAATTAATGCAAGAGAGAGTGTGCCAGGGAAAAGGTTGCACACACAGTTTAATCCCCCCCAAAGGATGGATAACTTCTATAATAGAGCTGCCATAGAACTAGCTACAGTACTTCTCAGAGAGTCAAAAATAACCCCAGAATAACAGAAGCATTAAAAGTGCACTCCCGAGGGGCGCAGTGGTCTAAGGCACTGCATCTTAGTGCTAGAGGCATCACTGCAGACCCTGGATTGATTCCAGACTGTATCACAACTGGCTGTAGTTGGGAGTCCCATAGGGCGGTACACAATTGGCCCAGTGTCATCCGGGTTAGGGTTTGGCCGGGGTAGGCTGTCATTGTAAATAATAATTTGTTCTTAACTGACTTGCCTAGTTAAAGTGTGGAGGTGGAACGTACAAGTGAAAGATTATGGAGTGTGTGACACTATAATAATCAATACATCAAATGCAATCAGCACCTGCAGCATAGACACGCAGAAAGTGAACAGGCACAGCCTGTCCTGTGTGGAATGGAACAAACACACCACACCCATTAACTCTCACACGCCTAATACACCCACACAGCAACCCACCCATACACAACGCACAGTCATGCCATTGTCCACAAATACACACGACTTTCGACCCCCCCCCCCCCCACACACACACATCCCATTCTTCCCTCTCCTGCCAGTCACCCCGCTTCAATGCAGTGATGAGAAGCAGCTGATGTGGAGACACAGTTTTCCCTCTGTCTCCCCAGACACTGACAGCACTGAACACTCATCATCCCCCACTTTCAATCTGACAATATATCCCTGATATGCAGCTCCCTGGCCACCAATTACCTCCCAATTACCTCCCAATTACCCCCATTAACCACAGTGTGCTCATATAAAACACTGAAAATGACTGTCAACAGTACAGTACATGTCGTGATTCATACAAGGAGCTGTACAGTACAGGGATCTCAAAGCAGCACCGGATTTGCAGTTTTTTTTCTTCTCTCATCCAATTGCTCAATCAGCATGTCTCTCCGTGACCTCTGACACCATCCACTTCCTGTGTCTGCCCGGATTCTATCCTTCCTGTTCGCGCGTCCTCCTTCCCAAACATCTGTGCCATCCTCCCCAGCCCTGCTCCTCCTCAACCCCGCTCTACCCTGTAGAGACCCACAGCCCCCAGGAAGAGGAGAGGGGATTGGGATTTGGAATACTGTAGCAGTGCTGTATGCACGTTTTCCAACGTCTCCAATTTCTCTCAGTTTATAATATATCAGCTTGGTACAGTATCTACTTATTAACTGAACTGAATATAATAGAACTGAATAATTGTGTGTGTGTGTGTGTGTGTGTGTGTGATTGTGTGTGTATCTATATATGTGTGTGTGTGTGTGTCTGTGTCAATGTATACATCCTTCCACATGCTTGTGATGTTTGTACTGTGTGTGTGTGTGTGCGCACACATGTGTATGTTCACACATATCCTGGAAGTACGTCAGTGTGGTTGTGCGTTCAATCAACCATCTAATAAAGACAACAGCCCTAAAGTTGACCATGGAGGAAACTGCTCTGTTCTATGGTCACGCTCTCTACACACAGAGAATAGAATGTCCGTATTAACTAACGCACATGGTCAAATGGTTCCAGGGAACCTATACTGGAGAAGTTTAGGAACCCAGCCAGAACCGATCCAACAACAATTACATGATCATTAACACTCTCCCTGCATTGTGGGATACAGAAATGTGAGACATATCTAGATCTAGTTTTAGTAACGGAGCAGCTGCGACCTTTGACATTGATGTTGCTGCTGTAGCTTCTTGAACTAGAATACACAGAATGGCATTGTATTCCACATTAAATGTTGGGAACTGGGCTACTAAACTCCTGCAGGAGATGGGATTGTACTGACAAACATTGGATTGCACCTGGAGCATTGGGAAATGTTGAACCAAGGTGTCAAATACATTTCCAGAACTTTTGCCAACACAGTTATTCTCCCAATCAATTCTAAAATGTGCTTTCGTAGCAACAATTCATAATGCTTTTGTAGCAGCAATAATCCTTGTGTTTTACTTGTTACAAACTTTGCAAGTCCCTCCCTCCCTCTCAGTAGAAAGCCATGGTGTTTCTCTCTGTGTTTGGGAGTTTGATTAATGCTGATAGTAACCTGACGTTATAGACCACCAGAGGCAGCGTTCCATTAGCATGAGTACAGACCAGTGCGCGCACACTCACACTTTGCCTTTCTACCATGGGAAAGCGTTTGGACCCTCATTTACAAACGTTCGCTGTGCTGTTGACATCATGGTGCTGAGGCTGCCAAGGAGAGCTGGTGTGTCGAGAAAATGTCTCTTGGGCTTCTGGACGATGTCAGAGAGCAAAAATCCCCCACACACGCTTACACACACACACATATAAACACACACACATCTGACCATCCGTCCTCCCACTCTCTTAACCACTTAGTCAGCCACATTGTCACAGTGACCTCTTCCTTTTCCATACCCTTTCCCTCTCCTCCTTTTTACGCTCCTCACCATTCACCTTTCCCTCGCCTTGAACCCAACCCGCCGCTCGACCAAGCAGGTTGCTGCCACAGAGCTTGACCTTTCTGTGATGTGAGAAACAGGAAGTGTTCCCCCACACGGTAATAATCACATCGTTACACATGGAATGAGAATAACTCTGTAATTACATGAGCTGATTTGATGATGATCCTCATGGATAGTCCTCTGGAGCCACGGGCCTACAGCTGTACTTACAGGAAACAAACGTGCACACACACACACACACACACACACACACACACACACACACACACACACACACACACACACACACACACACACACACACACACACACACACACACACACAAATACACACACACATATATACTGGACAGTGTGTATAATGAAAAGTACAGTAAAGTCTGCTTTACACAGAAGACCTATACTTAGCGGTACTAGGTAGAGGCATGCACAGGTAATTGTATGACCGTACCTCCAGTAAAAGGTAGTATAATATCTCTCCAGCCTCTCCACTATAGAGTATGATGTTGTAAAATAACCAAATGCTATAGAGATATTCGTTGAATAGTAAGGTGCACAGGTAGTCTTACTTCCAATACAAATTGTAAAATGTCTGGCCAACTTGTCCACAACACACATGCAGGCAGGTACGTGTGCACACACACACACACACACACACACACACACACACACACACACACACACACACACACACACACACACACACACACACACACACACTTTACAGCTAGCTCGTTCATAGTTCCTTCTTCAGGAGTGGTGCTTTGAAGAGAAGGGAGGAGAAGGGTAGAATTAAGTCAGGGAGGGAGGGAGGGAAACCATGAGACCACAGACTAGCCGTACTGTGCCATTACCTCCTCCCTGATTACACTGCAGTTAGCCAGCCAGACCATCTTTCAATTTGTCCCTGTAACCCGGACACATCCGCCCTATTCTCCACAAAGTGCATTAAATATAGTGCACTAAAGGGGGAATTTGGTATTATTGACACACTGCCAGAGCCTTACATATAGCAATACAGTTTGCGTCCTTAAAAGTTGTGCACTACATACTGGAGAACAGGGTGTCATTTGAGCCTTAGATAGTTTGCTGAAATCCCTGTTTAATGTCCTATGTCACTGTGAGACTAAACCTAACTCAAGATTTAAAAAAACGAATGTTTACACAATTCCTCCGTTGTCACCATCACATGATTATCATGAAAGCTTTGCGATTGTGTATAGCTTAGTCGTCTTTGCATGAAAGCTCAATCTATTATAGTTTATGAGTGTATAGTCTTTACATGAAATCCCAGCCTGTGTATTATGAATGCCTTGTGTTGTTCAGAGAAGGAGCAGAGAGGCCAGCTCTGATAGACGTACAGACGGACAGACAGAACGACAGACTGACAGACAGGGATGGGAGGTCTCAGGCAGCCCTCTGCTAGCATACGTACTGGGAGGTAGTGTAATTAAGAGAAGCAGACCTACGACAGCTCCGCAGCCTCAGGGCAGAACTATTTCATTGCCTGGTTGCTCGGTAATTCTCTGCACCATCCGCCGCCATGGGCCAGCAAACACACAATACAGCCGGGACAACACTAAAACGCTGATACGGATTCACTTCCTTCTATAGAGGAGAGTCAATAGAGATATGCTGGAGGGCAATATAGAATCGTACTGGCAGCAGAGAAGACGGTCCTTTCTTAATTTTATTGCTTACATTTGTGATGAAGTCTCGGGACTCTCTGGTTCCACAACAACAACCATCACCTGGATAACACGACTGTTAGTATTGAAGACAAAGATCCATGACATAATGAACCCTTCACCATGTGGCTTTGTCCCTTTTGGACAAGTGCTATCAAAAATATATACAATGGCTTGCAAAAGTATTCACCCCCTTGCCATTTTTCCTATTTTGTTGCCTTACAACTTGGAATTAAAATAGATTTTTGGGGGGTTTGTATCATTTAATTTACACAACATGCCTACCACTTTGAAAATGCAAAATATGTTTTACTGTGAAGCAAACAAGAAATAAGACAAAAAAAAATGAAAACTTGAGTTTTTTCTGGACACTCTTCTGTAAAGCCAAGCTCTGTGGAGTGTACGACTTAAAGTGATCCTATGTACAGATACTCCAATCTCTGCTGTGGAGCTTTGCAACTCCTTCAGGGTTATCTTTGGTCTCTTTGTTGGCTCTTTGATTAATGCCCTCCTTGCCTGGTCTGTGAGTTTTGGTGGGCGGCCCTCTTTTGGCAGGTTTGTTGTGCTGCTATTGTCACGCCCTGACCTTAGTTACTTTTTTATGTCTCTATTTTGGTTTGGTCAGGGCGTGAGTTGGGGTGGGCATTCTATGTTGTTTTTCTATGTTTTCTATTTCTATGTGTTTGGCCTGGTATGGTTCCCAATCAGAGGCAGCTGTCTATTGTTGTCTCTGATTGAGAACCATACTTATGTAGCCTTTTCCCACCTGGTGTTTGTGGGTAGTTGTTTTGTGTTTTGTGTTTTTTCACCTTACAGGACTGTTTCGTGTCGTTCACTCTCTTTGTTGTTTTTGTCAATCAGTGTTCAGTTAATTTATTAAAATTATCATGGACACTTACCACGCTGCGTTTGGGTCCGATCCTTCCTATTCCTCATCCGACGATCGTTACAGCTATATTCTTTCCATTTTTTAATAATGGATTTAATGGTGCTCCATGGGACATTCAAAGTTTCTGATATTTTTTTATAACCCAAACCTGATATGTACTTCTCCACAACTTTGTCCCTGACCTGCTTGGAGAGCTCCTTGGTCTTCATGGTGCCGCTTGCTTATACACTTGTGTGGAAAAGGTAGTTGTTGTGAAATTGTTCGATTACTTGTTAGATATAACTGCATGGTCAGAACTAGAAGCACAAGCATTTCGCTAGATTCGCATTAACATCTGCTAACCACGTGTATGTGACCAATAACATTTTATTTTATTTGCTTAGTGGTGTTGCAGACTGGGGCCTTTCAGAACAGGTTTATATATACTGAGATCATTTGACAGATCATGTGACACTTAGATTGCACACAGGTGGACTTTATTTAACTAATTATGTGACTTCTAAAGGTAATTGTTGGAACCAGATCTTATTTAGGGACTTCATAGCAAAGGGGGTGAATACATTTGCACACACCACTTTTCCCTTCTTTTTTTTTTTTTTTCATTTTTTTTTTTTCATTTCACTTCACCAATTTGGACCTATTTGTATATGTCCATTACATGTAATCCAAATAAAAATCCATTAAAATTACAGGTTGTAATGCAACAAATAGGAACAATGCCAAAGGGGATGAATACTTTTGCAAGGCACTGTATATAGAAAAGTGCTAAATAAATAAAGAGCCAAGCGGGACACACAGAGGGATCTGAACCCTCAGGACATGGATAAATAGCATTACCAGCTGGCCACAGGTCTCCATTCTCCTATCAGCACAACAATGCTTGGATACGCTGGGATGTGTTCATCCAATTTGATTTCACATGCTGATCTGTAGATAAGACTCCATGTTGTTGTTATCCTTATCAGTTATCCCCAAACCCATGTCATGGCTAGAGAGAGAGAGAGAGAGAGAGAGAGAAAGAGAGATGCATGGGAAAGCAGATCCAATGGTGAGAGAGGGAACGGGGATGGAAAAATATAGATAAAGAGACAGACAGAGGGAGAAAAGGGGAGGGGGGGGGGGTCAGTGGGCCTGTCACGTGGGATCTGTGTCCTTTCAAACCAGGACCTCCGTCAGGAGAAGAGATCGGCAGAGGACAGATGAAGGAGAGAGGAGGTGAAAGGGGAAGGAAGAGAGAAGGGAAGAAGGGGAAAGAGAAACAGGACCAATGTATCAAATACTTATTTCATGCAATAAAATGCAAATTAATTACTTAAAAATCATACAATGTGATTTTCTGGATTTTTGTTTTAGATTTAGTCTCTCACAGTGTACCTATGATAAGAAATTACAGACCTCTACATGCTTTGTAAGTAGGAAAACCTGCAAAATCGTCAGTGTATCAAATACTTTTGTTTTGTTCTCCCCACTGTATGCTTTGTTCGATAATGTGTATATTTATATCCAAACATCTTAGTTTACATTGGTCGCCATGTTCAGAAATGCCTCCAAAATATCCGGAGAAATTGCAAAGAGCCACATCTAATAACAGGAATACTCATCATACACTTTGATGAAAGATACATATTTTAAATAGAATTAAAGATAAACTTGTTCTTAAATTTCTCAATAGGGGGGCTCTGTTTTCACTTTGGTAAAAATCGTGCCCAAATTAAACTGTCTCGTACTCTATTCTAGATCGTACAATATGCATCATATTATTACTATTGGATAGAAAACACTCTCAAGTTTCTATAACCAATTGAATTATATCTGTGAGTAAAACAGAACTCATTTTGCAGCAAACTTCCTGACAGGAAGTGAAAAATCTGAAATCGAGTCTCTGTTCCAGGGCCTTCCTATTAATTTGCTTGAAATCTATGGATATACATGCACTTCACACGCCTTCCACTAGATGTCAACAGGCAGTGGGACGTGGAATGGGGTGTCTAGCTTGATCTGAGGTTGAACAAGAGCTCTTGGAATGACGTGACCACTATTTCCTTTGTCTTCGAAGGCGCGGGAAGGACATCAGCATTGCCTTCTGAAAAGCTTTCCAATGTATTTAATGAGGGATTTACCATCACCTAATGGACAGGCTGAAATCAATACAAACGAGCGATGGAGAGGAACCACTATCACTGCTCGGCCATCCTGAGTTCAACAAGCCAGTCATTTGGGCATTTCAGCAGTATATTAGAGAATATCCAATTCGTGTTGGTAAGTGCCCATTGTAAGACATTGCAAATGGACAGATAACATTTGTCAATTTCCAAAGTATTTAATGAGGGATTTTCCATCCCCAAATGGACAGGATGAAATCAACACCAATGAGCGATTGGACAGTGTTCATCACACATATGCTATATTGTCAGTGTGAACATGCTCTTCTGCAAGTTGACAGTGTCCATTGCCAATGTAAACTCAACAAAAAAGAAACATACTCTCTCTGTCAAATGAGTTTATTTTCAGCAAACTTCAC
This sequence comes from Salvelinus fontinalis, assembly GCF_029448725.1. Lineage (NCBI taxonomy): Eukaryota > Metazoa > Chordata > Actinopteri > Salmoniformes > Salmonidae > Salvelinus > Salvelinus fontinalis. Next base: position 41,878,088 of record NC_074679.1, on the reverse strand, counting down.
GTGTAAATATTTGTATGAACATAACAAGATTCAACAACTGAGACATAAACTGAACAGGTTCCACAGACATGTGACTAACATAAATGGAATAATGTGTCCCTGAACAAAGGGGGGATCAAAATCAAAAGTAACAGTCAGTATCTGGTGTGGCCACCAGCTGCATTAAGTACTGCAGTGCATCTCCTCCTCGTGGACTGCACCAGATTTGCCAGTTATTGCTGTGAGATATTACCCACACTCTTCCACCAAGGCACCTGCAAATTCCCAGACATTTCTGTGAAGAATGGCCCTAGCCCTCACCCTTCGATCCAACAGGTCCCATATGTGCTCAATGGGATTGAGATCCGGTCCCTTTCCTTGCCATGGCAGAACACTGACATTCCTGTCTTGCAGGAAATCACGCACAGAACAAGCAGTATGGCTGGTGGCATTGTCATGCTGGAGGCTCAGGTCAGGATGAGCTTGCAGGAAGGGTACCACATGAGGGAGGAGGATGTCTTCCCTGTAACGCACAACATTGAGATTGACTGCAATAACAACAAGCTCAGTCCTATGATGCTGTGACACACTGTATCAGTCCATGACGTACCCTCCACCTTCAAATCGATCCCACTCCAGAGTACAGGTCTAGGTGTATGCTCATTCCTTCAATGATAAACGCAAGTCTGACCATTACTCCTGGTGAGACAAAACCACGACTCATCAGTGAAGAGCACTTTTGCCAGTCCTGTCTGGTCCAGCACCGGTGGGTTCGTGCCCATAGGCGACGTTGTTGCCGGTGATGTCTGGTGAGGACCTGCCTTACAACAGGCCTACAAGTCCTCAGTCCAGCCTCTCTCAGCCTATTGTGGACAGTCTGAGCACTGATAGAGGGATAGTGCGTTCCTGGTGTAACTCGGGCAGTTGTTGACATCCTGCACGTGTCCCGCAGGTGTAATATTCGGATGTACCGATCCTGTGTAGGTGTTGTTACACATGTTCTGCCACTGCGAGGATGATCAGGTGTCCGTCCTGTCTCCCTGTAGCGCTGCCTTAGGCGTCTCACAGTACGGATTTTGAAATGTATTACCCTGGCCACATTTGCAGTCCTCATGCCTCCTTGCAGCATGCCTAAGGCACGTTCACGCAGATGAGCAGGGACCATGGGCATCTTTATTTTCTTTTGGTGTTTTTCAGAGTCAGTAGAAAGGCCTCTTTAGTGTCCTAAGTTTTCATAACTGTGACCTTAATTGCCTACCTGTTAGTGTCTTAACGACCGTTCCACAGGAGCATGTTCATTAATTGTTTATGGTTCATTGAACAAGCATGGGAAACAGTGTTTAAACCCTTTAGAATAAAGATATGTGAAGTTATTTGGATTTTTTTCCTGAAAAAGGGATGTTTCTTTTTTTGCTGAGTTTCTATCCATAAGGACTTCCCATTACGAAATGGACATGCTGAATCAACATCAACAAGAAATTCTTATTCTTATGACCAAACAAGACAAATAGACCTTCTAGGTTGATTCAGGGCTTAACATAGTGATATATATCATTTGGTCAGTATATATGCCATTTGGACATTTCTTATGCCATGTTTCACTGGCGTTTGGGTTCAGATACCGACTTCCTATGATCACACAGTTGAAGTCGGAAGTTTACATACACCTTAGCCAAATACATTTAAACTCCGTTTTTCACAATTCCTGACATTTAATCCTCGTAAAAATCTTCTGTTTTAGGTCAGCTAGGATCACTACTTTATAGTAAGAATGTGAAATGTCAGAATAATAGTAGGGAGAATGATTTATTTCAGCTTTTTTTTTTCTTCTAAGTTTGCATACACTCAATTAGTATTTGGTAGCATTGCCTTTAAGTTGTTTAACTTGGGTCAAACGTTTCGGGAAGCCTTCCTCAAGCATCCCACAATAAGTTGGGTGAATTTTGGCCCATTCCTCCTGACAGAGCTGGTGTAACTGAGTCAGGCTTGTAGGCCTCCTTGCTCCCACATGCTTTTTCAGTTCAGCTAACACATTTTCTATAGGGTTGAGGTCAGGGCTTTGTGATGGCCACTCCAATACCTTAACTTTGTTGTTCTTCAGCCATTTTGCCACAACTTTGATAGAATGCTTGGGGTCATTGTCCCTTTGGAAGACCCATTTACGACCAAGCTTTAACTTCCTGACTGATGTCTTGAGATGTTGCTTCAATATATCCACATAAGTTTCTCTCCTCATGATGCCTTCTATTTTGTGAAGTGCACCAGTCCCTCCTGCAGCAAAGCACCCCCACAACATGATGCCGTCACCCCCGTGCTTCATGGTTGGGATGGTGTTTTCGGCTTGCAAGCCTCCCCCTTTTTCCTTCATACATAACAATGGTTATTATGGCCAAACAGTTCTATATTTTTTCATCAGATCAGAGGACATTTCTCCAAAAAGTAAGATATTTGTACCCATGTGCAGTTGCAAACCGTAGTCTGGCTTTTTTATGGCGGTTTTGGAGCAGTGGCTTCTTCCTTGCTGAGCGGCCTTTCAAGTTATGTCGATATAGGACTCATTTTACTGTGAATATAGATACTTTTGTACCTGATTCCTCCAGCATCTTCACAAGGTCCTTTGCTGTTGTTCTGGGATTGATTTGCACATTTCGCACCAAAGTACGTTTATCTCTAGGAGACAGAATGCGTCTCCTTCCTGAGCGGTATGACGGCTGCGTGGTCCCACGGTGTTTATACTTGCGTACTATTGTTTGTACAGATGAACGTGGTATCTTCAGGCATTTGGAAATTGCTCCCAAAGGTGAACCAGACTTGTGGAGGTCTACAATTATTTTTCTGAGGTTTTGGCTGATCTCTTTTGATTTCCCCATGATGTCAAGGAAAGAGGCACTGAGTTTGAAGGTATGCCTTGAAATACATCCACAGGTACACCTCCAATTGACTCAAATTATGTAAATTAGCCTAACAGAAGCTTCTAAAGCTATGACATGATTTCCTGGAATTGTCCAAGCTGTTTAAAGGCACAGTCAACTTAGTGTATGTACACTTCTGACCCACTGGAATTGTGGTACAGTGAATTATAAGAGAAATAATCTGTCTGTTAGCAATTGTTGGAAAAATTACTTGTGTCATACACAAAGTAGATGTCCTTACCGACTTGCCAAAACTAAAGTTTGTCAACCAAAAAATTGTGGAGTGGTTGAAAAACGAGTTTTAATGACTCCAACCTAAGTGTATGTAAACTTCAGACTTTAATTGTAAATGACAAATGGACAAAACATTGTCCTTATAGACAAACTCAATAAAATAAGACAAATGTTTGTCCATACGGTTACTACATATGTATAATTGACCAAAAAAACTATTTTTGGGGTTTTAAAATTTCACCCTTGGGACCTGACTTTGTCAGAAAATTCTTGCTTGAGAATTAGTTTTCTAAAAAGCCATTTTTGCTCATTTTATGGGAATCTATTACAGTAATTAATTGTTATCTAGAAATTATTTGATATTGATATAAAAAAAGCTGCATGCACACACAAACACTCTCTCTCTAAATCTGTGTACAGGCCCATATTGCATGTAAACTGAGCCTTGAGGAATACACAATGATTTAAACACACAGTCAACACAGTAACTGTGACCAGAAACAGAGCCAAGCCTTACACAATGCAGATCTTTCACAATGTAAAACATGACATACCAACCTTCACTATCTGTCCTTTATCAAAATGCATATAGAATGTGCTGTGTATAAGTCTGTGCAGATTCCCTATTCAGCCACACCCAAAATGTAAGTGGGACTTTGGGGTAAAATATAGAGGCTGTATTTTAATCTAATTCGTCAATTACTGTTTAGAGTGCTAAAGTTTCCCTGGGTGTATTTAAAGCATAGATAAAGAAGGTACTTCTCCTCGACTACGAACTCATCTAAAGCCTCCATTCATTTCAACCTCAAGTGGTTCACACACAGATCACTGTGTGTGTGTGTGAGTGTGCATGTGCGTGTGTTGTAATGACACTACCACATCCAGGCCCTGTACCCTGGGTATCCTAACCACCACACTAATACCCAATGAAAGCACCATTGACCCAGACAACTGCACCTTACTAACCTAGAAACGAGAGCTCTTGTCTGGAGCAAGGGCGCTTAACACAAGGCCCTGTCTCCTAGACCCAGACTGGAAGCTTTACTGCATTGTAAGGGGTCCCCTAGGCTGCCTCACAGTCACAACAAACAGACAGACAGGGGGGAGACAGGAGGCAGTGGGAAAATAGGGGTAGACGGGGGAGAGGCAGGGGAAAGGCGGGTGGAGAATGGCCAGGACATGCTGTGTGTCACCAATAGAACCAGACAGAGTGGAAAGAGGAGTCTTCTTCTCAGACAACTGAAAATAGAGCGATAAAGAGGAGAGGGTTACTGTATGTACACAATAATGAATTAACTGAGTGAAAAGAGAGGTATTGAATGTCATAAAGTGATACAGCTGTGAAGAGAGAGAGAAGGCGGGTTAAAAAGCCTTAGAATCCCAGGAAAAGGGGAATGGGTCACTAGTATCACTTCACTCATAATCTGATTGTGTACTGTGAAGACAAAAGTAGTATTATTCTTTATTCTTTATAATTTGTTTAACTAACCTTTATTTAACTAGGCAAGTCAGTAAAGAACAAATATTTATTTACAATGACGGCCTACCAAAAGGCAAAAGGCCTCCTGCGGGGACGGGGGCTGGGATTAAAAATACAAATACAAATTTTGAACAAAACACATATCACGACAAGAGAGACAACACTACGAGACCTAAGACAACAACATAGCAAGGCAGCAACAAATGACAACACAGCATGGTAGCAACACAACATGACAACAACATGGTAGCAACACAACATGGTAGCAGTATAAGACATGGTACAAACATTACTTGGGCACAGACAACAGCACAAAGGGCAAGAAGGTAGAGACAACAATACATCACGCAAAGCAGCCACAACGGTCAGTAAGAGTGTCCATGATTGAGTCTTTGAATGAAGAGATGGAGATAAAACTGTCCAGTTTGAGTGTTTGTTGCAGCTCGTTCCAGTCGCTAGCTGCAGCGAACTGAAAAGAGGAGAGACCCAGAGATGTGTGTGTTTTTGGGACTTTTAACAGAATGTGACTGGCAGAATGGGTATTGTGTGTGGAGGATGGGGGCTGCAGTAGATATCTCAGATGGGGGGGAGTGAGGCCTAAGAGGGTTTTATAAATAAGCATCAACCAGTGGGTCTTGCGACGGGTATATAGGGATGACCAGTTTACAGAGGAGTATAGAGTGCAGTGATGTGTCCTATAAGGAGCATTGGTGGCAAATCTGATGGCCGAATGGTAAAGAACATCTAGCCGCTCGTGAGCACCCTTACCTGCCGATCTATAAATTATGCCTCCGTATCTAACATGGGTAGGATGGGGAATCAGGGTTAGTTGGGGTAATAAAGGAGAGATTACGAAAGAGGAAACCAAGTCTAGATTTAACTTTAGCCTGCAGCTTGTGCTGAGAGAAGGACAGTGTACTGTCTAGCCATACTCCCAAGAACTTGCATGAGGTGACTACCTCAAGCTCTAAACCCTCAGAGGTAGTAATTACACCTGTGGCGATTGGGGCATTCTTCTTACCAAACCACATTACCTTTGTTTTGGGGGTGTTCAGAACAAGGTTAAGGCTAGAAAAAGCTTGTTGGACACAAAGAAAGCTTTGTGTGGAGTATTTAACACAAAATCTAGGGAGGGGCCAGCTGAGTATAAGACTGTATCATCTGCATATAAATGGATGACCGAGCTTCCTACTGCCTGAGCTATGTTGTTGATGTAAATTGAGAAGAGCGTGGGGCCTAGGATTGAGCCTTGGGGTACTCCCTTGGTGACAGGCAACGGCTGAGACAGCAGATTTTCTGACTTTATACACTGTACTCTTTGAGAGTGGTAGTTAGCAAACCAGGCCAAAGACCCCTCAGAGACACCAATACTCCTTAGCCGTTCCACAAGAATGGAATGGTCTACCGTATCAAAAGCTTTGGCCAAGTCAATAGAAACAGCAGCACAACATTGCTTAGAATGAAGGGCAATGTTGACATCATTGAGGACCTTTAAGGTTGCAGTGACACATCCATAACCTGAGCGGAAACCAGATTGCATACCAGTGAGAATACTATAGACATCAAGAAAGCCAGTCAGTTGATTATTGACAAGTTTTTCCAACACTTTTGATAAACAGGGCAAAATAGAAATAGGCCTATAACATTTAGGATCGGCTTGATCTCCCCCTTTAAATAAAGGACGGACCATGGCTGCCTTCCAGGCAATGGGAACCTCCCCAGAAGGGAGAGACAGGTTAAAAATGTTGGAGATAGGCTTGGCGATGATAGGGGCAGAAACCTTAAAGAAGAAAGGGTCTAAACCATCTGACCCAGATGGTTTTTTGGGGTCAAGTTTCAGGAGCTCCTGTAGCACCTTGGACTCAGTGACTGCCTGCAGGGAGAAACTTTGTAGCGGGGCAAGGGAAAAAGAGGGAGAAACATAAGGGATAGTCGCATTAATCAATAATTGATTGTTTAAACAAACATAGATAGAAACCAATCGAGACAGGTCTCTTCAACACATGCACACACACACACCCAGTGGCTTTGACAAACAAAAAAGAAAGGCTGTTATCAGTAGAAGTGGCTTCTTGTATCATCTTATCATCCAGTGGAACTCACAGATGGAAGGAGACTGACTGACTGGGGTGTGAATGGAAGGCTTTGACAGAGGAGCTTCAACATGAGGAGGCTCAATGATTGACCAAAATCTTTGATGTGTGTGCGTGTGCGTGTGTGTGTGTGTATGTGTGTGTGTGTGTGTGAATGAGTCCCTGGGTGCATGCGTGCGTACTGTAAGTGTGTAGTTTTATATCCCCGTCACCAACACACTGTCGATGAAGTCAAGGATCTGACTGAACAAAACAGCAGTGTCCCACTAATACCTATCCCTACTGCTGGCACCACTTTAGAGTAGAACTGCAGCCAGCGTTTAGACTGGCACCAAGATAACAGCCACTGACACATTCAAGAGAGACCGACAGAGGGGGAGGGGAGAGAGAGAGAGAGAGACAGAGAGAGAGAGAGAGAGAGAGAGAGAGAGAGAGAGAGAGATAGATTGATTGACAGAGAAACTGAAAGAGATAGCGATTTTGGTTGAAATTTCGAAATCAGAGTTCCCTGGGTGGTCGAAACAGCTTGTTCTCCACAGTGGAATGTGAAGACTTTGCCCTGCCTTATCCCTGTGTGAGATGAGAGGCAGCAGCATGTTTTATATTACCATAATTGTGGATGTAGAATATGCCTGGGTGTCTCGAGGGTGTAATAATGTGAGAATCAGCAGAAGGGAGGGGGGCATAGGTAGGAGAGGAGGGAGAGAGAGAGCAAAAAAAGAGATGAGAGAAAGGGGAAGTGAGAAATGGGAGTTAACTTCTCTTGGGTAGGGGGCAGCATTCGGAATTTTGGATAGAAAACACTCTGAAGTTTCTAAAACTGTTTGAATCATGTCTGTGAGTATAACATAACTTATTTAGCAGGCAAAACCCAGAGGACAAACCATTCAGATTCGTTTTTGAGGTCACTCTCTTTTCAATGCGTTTTCATTGGGAAACCGGATTTCTAAGGGACCTTCTTGCAGTACCTACCGCTTCCACTGGATGTCAACAGTCTTTAGAAATTGGTTGAGGTTATTCCTTTGTGTAATGAAGAAGTACGGCCATCTTGAAGGAGGGTCACTCGAAGTGTCCTGTTTGTTAGAAGTGCGTGACTAGAAAGCTAGCTACAGTTGGTTTTAATCCTGTATTGAACACAGATCATCCCGTCTTCAATTTATCGATTATTTATGTAAAAAAATACCTAAAGTTGTATTACAAAAGTAATTTGACATTTTTTGGCAAAGTTTACAGGTAACCTCACAATTTGGAACCAGTGTTTATCTGGATCAAACGCGCCAAATAAATGGACATTTTGGATATACACTGCTCAAAAAAATAAAGGGAACACTTAAACAACACAATGTAACTCCACGTCAATCACACTTCTGTGAAATCAAACTGTCCACTTAGGAAGCAACACTGATTGACAATAAATTTCACATGCTGTTGTGTAAATGGATAGACAAAAGGTGGAAATTATAGGCAATTACCAAGACACCCCCAATAAAGGAGTGATTCTGCAGGTGGTGACCACAGACCACTTCTCAGTTCCTATGCTTCCTGGCTGATGTTTTGGTCACTCCGTCTCATGCTACCACTAGAGTGAGAGCACCGCCAGCATTCAAAAGTGACCAAAACATCAGCCAGGAAGCATAGGAACTGAGAAGTGGTCTGTGGTCACCACCTGCAGAATCACTCCTTTATTGGGGGTGTCTTGCTAATTGCCTATAATTTCCACCTTTTGTCTATTCCATTTGCACAACAGCATGTGAAATGCATTGTCAATCAGTGTTGCTTCCTAAGTGGACAGTTTGATTTCACAGAAGTGTGATTGACTTGGAGTTACATTGTGTTGTTTAAGTGTTCCCTTTATTTTTTTGAGCAGTGTATATCGACGGAATTAATCGAACAAAAGAACCATTTGTGATGTTTATGGGACATATTGGAGTGCCAACAACAGAAGCTCGTCAAAGGTAAGGCATGAATTATATTTTTATTTCTGCGTTTCGTGTCATGCCTGCAGGGTTGAAATATGCTTCTCTCTCTTTGTTTACAATGGTGCTTTCCTCAGATAATAGCATCGTTTGCTTTCGCCGAAAAGCCTATTTGAATTCTGACATGTTGGATCGATTCACAACCAGTGTAGCTTTAATTTGGTATCTTTCATGTGTGATTTAATGAAGGTTTGATTTTTATAGTAATTTTTATAGTAATTAATTTGAATTTGGCGCTCTGCATTTTCTCTGGCTTTTTGCCAAGTGAGACAGTAGCGTCCCGCCTAAACTAAGATTTTTGGATATACTATGAACTTTTCCGAACAAAACATACATGTATTGTGTAACATGAAGTCCTATGTATGTTATCTGATGATGATCATCAAAGGTTAGTGATTAATTTTATCTCTATTTCTGCTTTTTGTTACTACTCTCTTTGGCTGGAAAAATGGCTGTCTTTTTCTGTGACTTGGCTCTAACCTAACATAATCGTTTGGTGTGCTTTCGTCGTAAAACTCTTTTGAAATCGGACACTTTTGCTGGATTTACAACAAGTGTATCTTTAAAATGGTGTAAAATACTTGTATGTTTGAGGAATTAAAAATTATAGGATTTCTGTTGTTTTGAATTTGGCGCCCTGCAGTTTCACTGGCTGTTAACGAGGTGGGACGACGCTACCGTCCCACATACCCTAGTGAGGTTAAGGGAGGGATGGAGAGTGAGAAAGAAATATAAGAGATGGAAAACAGAAAGAGAAGAAAGTGGGTCAAAGAGAAAGAGAGGTATGATAAAAAGGAGAAGACAAGGTCATCAAATTCTATCACCAACGACCTAACTAGCTGAGAATGACTAATTATATGTACTAAAAGACCCTAAAAGACAGGTGATATACTATAGGCCTATAAAGAGGATAACACACACTGGGCAGCAGGTAGCCTAGTGGTTAGAGCGTTGGGCCACTAACCAGAAGGTTGCTGGATTGAATCCCTGAGCTGACAAGGTAAAAAAAATCTGCCGTCCTGCTCCTGAGCAAGGCAGTTGACCTACTGTTCCCCGGGTGCTTGTGGATGTTGATTAAGGCAGCCCCCCCCCCGCACCGCTCTGATTCAGAGGGGTTGGGTTAAATTCAGAAGACACATTACAGTTGAATACATTCAGTTGGCCAACTGACTAGGTATCCCCCATTCCCAATACCTAACACTGATGGACTGTAATAAACATAGGTCTAAAGGTAGCTCCCACACCTGCCATCAGGGCCTGAATACACACTAAGAGGTGATACAATACACACTAAACTAACACAATGTCACACAAACAATATTGACAACTATACACACTGACAAAGGTAGGGATCTCCCTCGCACAGACTCATGCAAAAACACACACACACACAGGGAAAATAAACTGTCCACCAACCACATCATCTGAATGAGCCTGACCGGAATTCCAGAATTACATAGGCCATGACAAAGAGTTACACATTCCAAAGAAAACTTGGAGAACCTGAGACAGAGAGGAAATTAAAGTGGAACTGACAGCTTTTTAACTACTTTGCAGATATGAAACAGACACTCATAATATCAGTCAAAAATATCAAATTCCCAGTTTATGCTTCAAAACAAACTTCGTAAGAGGTTTTAAAAATAGGTTATATTTCACTCAAAATTCCATGACGTACAATAAGGCATTGTCGGCAGAATAGATATCACTTGAGAGGCAGTTCAATGCATGATTAATATAATTCACCAACACGTTTCTTGGTAGTCCAAACAACATTGCTATCAGGTTGTAAATCACAGCTGGCCTGGTACATTGTTTGCTGCCTCCACCTATTCGGGAAGCACTGTTTCAGTTTCAATATTTTGAACTGAAACGGACGAATGTAACTAAGGCTGGGAATGTCAATACAATCAAACTAGCAAGGGCAATAATCACAAGTCAGTCATTACATGGTTAATAGGCTAGCGCACATGTTTCAAACACAAGACCCGCGTGCTGAATAGGACACACAAGCAAGTCTAAATGAGTCAACAGTTGATGAAATTGCAGAGTGATGTACTCGGTGAATTCACCTTCAATTACGCTGCTTTCGTGTGTCCCGTTTACAGTGTTTGTGTACAGACACATGCCACAGTCTTAGCTAGGCTACTAAAATGTTGCTGTCTGGCTTTGGTTTTTAAAGCTTGACAATAAATAACCAAAAAACAAAACACCATGCAAAAGAGAAACATGTAGGCCTATTACAGCAGTAGCCTAAGTAGGCTATTCAACTACATTTTGAGTGCACCATACAGCAAGGCTGCATTCATCTGCACCGGTGATCCAAGCAGTGCAAAAATAAAAATAAACATGTTTAAAAGTTGAAATGTTACAACAACCTATAGCTACGTTTTTGTTATTTGGAGTTATTAAATTAGGGTCGCAAGACAAACACATTTTGATTACGGTCGCAGCATATTATGCACATCTGCAAGCATAGCAGAAAAAGCTGGACATATTACTTATCTATTTTGTTTTAATATGTGTAAAGCTATATACAGCATCATAAGTGGACATTAAAAAGGGCCATATTTTTTTCTAATAAAACAATGGACAGTTAGGGTCACAGTTACCGTTTTTTATCAAACGCTAACTTTAGCTAGCTAGCTAACAGTACGCTTTAACTTGCAATGAAAATGAATTTGACAAAATTAGAAATGTATAATATCTAAAAATGTAGCTGTAGACATGGATGAGGTCTTCTCACTCTATCATGGATGCCATGGTTGCCCTTAGTTTGAAGATCCAGAGACATATGTTTTATACAACAGCCTTCTTTCTGTGTTCTCTTTTTGGATTCTCTCTGCATTTTGGCGATCATCTCTCTGCTTCCACTGGGCATTCCACGGATTTCAAAACTCTGTCAACTTCTTCTGTGACAATGACACCGTTTTCCCCCCAACATTTTCATCAGAAAACTCTAAAATGTCTGGTTCAATTGAAATGTTTTTACTTAAATCAGAGATGTACTCATTGTCTGATTCATTTTCAGAGTCAGAGAGAGTCAGCATCACAATGTTTTCCCACTGAGCTTTGTCAATAGTGCTATTAACATATTGCCTTTTCACACCGATTCCCCTTGCCAGGTTTCAATATGGCTGGCAATATGTTGTTAAATCAGGGGTGACCAACTCTAGCACACTTGAGCCACAGTCCTGCTGGTGACCCTTTCTCCAGAGAATGTCATTGATCAACTAGAAACACCACACATGTTGTCCGGGTATGAGGTAATCAGTCTCAGATTAGAAAGCAAAGATGAAAAGACCAGCAGACACTGCAACCTTCAAGGTGTTGTGCACCCCTGCTCCAAAGAAGGATTAGGCGAGGGTTAGCTGATCCTGCATCTGTGTCAACAAAGAACTTCTCCCTGCCCTCCTAGTACTGTGTCCAGGTGGAGGTCATCATTTTAACAGGACACCTGTGTTTTGACCATTGTCCCTTGACTCTTGACCTCTGACCTCTGGTCACCTCCTCTGGTGACCCTTCATAAATCTGTGGACCAGTCAAGCCCTTGGGCCACTGTGTCTGGGCATTATTAACCATTAGAAACCTGTCAGCAGCATGGTGTAGGGGCTGGACTGGTGTCATCCATACCTGTGTCTCACTTCAAAGGATTTTTTATCAATTATTTTTTTTCCTTCTTCAAAGTAGGTAATTTGCCTACATTTTCTAGTACAATGAGTCATATTTTGGAAAAACACTCGTGGCACATCAGCTCGTGGGAAATGTAAAGTGTACATTTACCGTTTATAAAGTGGACAGAAAATCATACACCCTGGGAAAGTTCCAAGACTTACACCTTATTATCAGCAAGTGTTGTCTGCCCACACAATTGAGATGAGAGCTGACATGAGAGCTCAAATATTTGGCTGAGCAGAACATGAGAGTTTAGCAGAGGGCCCTGCGCAGTTCATCTTTCTGTTTCATCTGACTCCTGCATTCTTTGATAAATTTGATTATGGTTTGTGGCTTTTCCTTTAAAATGTATATTTGATGCATGCATCACGAGTCAAATCCCATTGGCCATTCAGTCATTCAGAAGACAAAAAAATTAAATAATGGCAATAGGAAAAATAAAAAGAGTAACTCACAAACTACAGAAATCCTTTAAGTGGACCACAAAAAATATGAAATACTTAATGTTTAATAAGTGACAACAAACAACAAATATATAAAGATAACTGTATTCCATTACTCAACAAAATGAAAACAGATCTAATTAAATGGAATAACCTTCCTATGAATCTTCCAGGTAGAATAAACCTCTTTAGAATGGCATGGCTGCCAAAGATTTTGTAAGTCTTTTCAGTAATACCAATCACCCCACGAAGACATTCTTTAAAAAAGTATACTCGGTCAAAACAGACTTTATGTGGGAAAATAAAAACCATAGAATAAAAGGGAACGTTTTCCATCTCCCTAAGTCTGAGGGTGATTTTAACCTTCCAGGCTTGGAATTGTATCAACTCGCTACCCAAGGCTTTTACTTACGACATATAGTTAAATGCACTAAAGAGAAACAATGGGTACATACTGAAGACGTGCATGTTCATTCCCAGAATTTTCAAAGGATAAAGCTAAGAACATTAACAACTTCATAGCTAAGAACACTATAACAATATGGGGGAAAAATGAAACGTATTCTACAAGAACCAATATCACGCTCTAAAAACACAACCATGTCCAATTCTAGGATAGCTTTACATAATTCCTTCGATAAATTGGTCAACATGGAAAGCTAAAGGCATAGAAACCGTAAATGAATTGGTAAGAGGAAATAGATGTTTCCATGACAGAATTAAAAAGCAATTTTGAACTGACCAATGTAGATATTTTCAAATACATGCAACTTACAAAGTTACATATTACAAAAATGTTGATTTAAAATATTTTGGACATCAGAGCAACCTCGAGGAAATCTTATATGAGTCAGAGAAATGGATGTTCATATGATAGGTAAGATATACAAAAGAGAGCATATCTCTTTTTCTTAGGAAAAATAAAATAAACTATTGGACTTAAACTATTGGACTGATGTTGCCACAAGATGGAGGGAAAATTCGAGCATAACTAACGAAATTACAGTAAGCAAAAATGTACTCTTAATGTGTGCGTACGTGTATGTTGGAGTGTCAGTGTAGTATGTCTGAGTGTGTGGGTAGAGTCCAGTGAGTGTCCATAGAGCCAGTACAAGAAAATCAGTGCAAAAAAACAAACATTGTCCAGATAGCCATTTGATGAACTGTTCAGCAGTCTTACGACTTGGGGGTAGAAGCTGTTCAGGAGCCTTTTGGTCCCAGACTTGCCGCTCCGGTACCGCTTGCCGTGCGGTAGCAGAGAGAACAATCTATGACTTGGGTGGCTGGAGTCTTTGACAATTTTTAGGGCTTTCCTCTGACGATGCCTGGTATAGAGGTCCTGGATGGCAGGGAGCCCCAGTGATGGACTGCCAAACCAAGCGGTGATGCAGCCATTCAAGATCCTCTGCAGCTATAGAACTTTTTGAGGATCTGAGGGCCAATGCCAAATATTTTCAGCCTCCTGAAGGGGAAGAGGTGTTGTCGTGCCTTCTTCACAACTGTGTTGGTGTGTTTGGACCATGATAGGTCCTTAGTGATGTGGACACTGAGGAACTTGAAGCTATCGACCCGCTCCACTACAGCCCTGTCGATGTGAATGGGGGTGTGCCTGTAGTTCACGATCAGCTCCTTTGTCTTGCTGACGTTGAGGGTGAGGTTGTTGTCCTGGCATCAAAATGCCAGGTCTCTGACCTTCTCCCTGTAGGCTGTCTCATCGTCGTTGGTGATCAGGCCTACCACCGTCGTATCGTAGGCAAACTTAATGATGGTGTTGGAGTCGTGCACGGGCACGCAGTTGTGGGTGAACAGGGAGTACAACGGGGGACTAAGCACGCACCCCTGAAAGAACCCCGTGTTGAGGGTCAGTGTGTTGTTGCCTGCCCACACCAGCTGGGGACGGCCCATCAGGAAGTCCAGGATCCAGTTGCAGAGGAAGGTGTTTAATCCCAGGGTCCTTAGCTTAGTGATGAAGGGCACTATGGCTTGAAGGGCACTATGGTGTTAAACACTGAGCTGTAGGCAAAAATCAGCATTCTTACATAGGTGTTCCATTTGTCCAGGTGGGAAAGGGCAGTGTGGAGCAATAGAGATTACGTCATTTGTGGATCTGTTGGGGCGATATGCGAACTGGAGTGGGTCCAGGATGTCTGGGATGGTGTTGATGTGATCCATGACCAGCCTTTCAAAGCATTTCATGGCTACAGATGTGAGTGCAATGGGGCGATAGTCATTTAGACAGGTTACCTTGGTGTTCTTGGGCACAGGGATTGTAGTGATCTGCTTGAAACATGTAGGTATTACAGACTGTGTCAGGGAGAGGTTGAACATGTCAGTGAAGACACTTGCCAGCTGGTCAGCGCATGGTCTGAGTACGCGTCCTGATAATCTGTCTGGCCCTGTGACCTTGTGAATGTTAACCTGTTTAAAAGTCTTACTCACATGGGCTACAGAGAGCGTGATCACACACTTGTATGGAACAGCTGGTGCTCTCACGCATGGTTCAGTTTTGCTGTCCTCGAAGCGAGCATCGAAGGTATTTAGCTCGTCTGGTAGGCTCGCGTCACTGGACAGCTCGCGGCTGTGTTTCCCTTTTGTTTGCAAGCCCTGCCACATCCGACAGGCATCAGAGCTGGTGTTGAAAGATTCAATCTTGGTCCTGTATTGACAGCTCATCGGAGGGTGTAGCATGTTTTCTTATAAGCGTCCGGATTAGTGTCCCGTTCCTTGAAAGTGGCAGTTCTAGCCTTTAGCTCAGTGCGGATGTTGCTTGTAATGCATGACTTCTGATTGGGATACATACGTACGGTCACTGTGCGGACAACATCGTTTATGATTTATTAATAAAGCCGGCGATTGATGTGGCATTTATATTCCCGGAACATATTCCAGTCTGTGCTAGCCCAGACATAACCCAGACATATCTGTAGGTTGGTGGTGCGTTTGTGTGTGTGTCTGTGTGTGTTTGTGTGCCTGTGTGTTTGTATGGGACAGAGAGAGAGAAAACAAAGAGGGATGGAGAGGGAGAGAGAGGGGGATGAGGAGGGAGAGAGAGGGAGGGAGGGATACATAGAGAGGCAGAGTGAAAGAGAGAAAACATAACAAAGCAAGTGTATCTCTGTCCATGTGTGACTGTGAGTACTGCTCTTATGAGGGCAGAAAATCATCAATATGGCTGAAGACAGTTGTGAAGGTTACCGAAACAGATCTTTTGTAGCATTGTAGCAATACCTATATTGTAGCATCTATTGCAACACCGGGCCTGATTAATTTTCGCTGGGGTTGTTAGACACTGTGGCTCCCCCATAGAGCTCCTTTCAGATCTGCTCAGTGTGGGGGAAAGAGACAGTTTTCATGGAACATTTGGATGAGAGAAGGACTGCTCATCTGTGTTACATTTACTCTCACTAACAGCCACACAGAGAGAGAGAGAGAGAGGGGGCGAGAGAGATAGAGAGCAGAGAGAGAGAGGGAGAGACTACTCTAGCTGACAATCTTTGATGTTTAGAGTTTAGACTACATGGGAGAAAAAGAAAAACGCACTTTGGTCTTAAAACATCTCATAGTTCAGTTTCTCATAGAGAATAATGGCTGTGGGTCATTTAAACACAATCTCTTGTTTTCTTTACTGCTAAATTCCTTTATCATGTTACACCTGCACTGCAAATGAGACACACATTTCAAGGCAACTCCTTTCACAGAATTGGGATCTGTCGCTGACGCATCAGCATCAGCTCCTTCCAGATGTTTGGTAACCTTTGACGTGAGATTGAGTGCGATGAGAGTGAGTGTTTGGTACCCTTTGACATGAGAGTGAGTGCGGCGAGAGAGAGAGAGAGAGAGTGTGTGTGTGTGTGTGTGTGTGTGTGTGTGTGTGTGTGTGTGTGTGTGTGTGTGTGTGTGTGTGTGTGTGTGTGTGTGTGTGTGTGTGTGTGTGTGTGTGTGTGTGTGTGTGTGTGTGTGTGTGTGCGTGCGTGTGTGTGTGTTACCTGTGTCTGCTCGCTGCCCGGGCGCCGTTCTGTGGCTGCGCCTGGGTCTGTCCCGAATAGAGATTATACCGCTGCGGGTACGAAGCGCACCGAACCTCCCCGAACCATGTCAAGACCCACAGCACAAGAAACAGAACTGGTCCCGCCATGCCTTCGCAAGAAACAACAAAAAAGTAATGCGGCAGAATCCTCCCGTTTGTCAATGAACTTTTATTCCACACGAATAGTGTGGAAGTAAATTCCTATCAGCCGTGACGCACTCTTCCTCTCCAGAATCGGATAAGTCCATACTATCGACCCATAGTTAGGCTACAGCGGGATGTGAGACGGTATCTCAAACCGTCACTTCAACATCTATATTATTAGTCCCCTGATTGATAGCACTTATATTCCTTTCAAATATGTCCAAAAGCAGCTGCTATTCCCTTTATCATTCTTGTAAATGCGATAAGACACTTCCAGGCGCATCCATGAGCCTGCCGTTATTTTCCAGACGTTGAAATGGGTTACAGTTTTGCCGGGAAAAAGTTTTGATTTCAGTCAGTTGGTAAGAAGTTATTGCGACGCAAAAATGCGAGGAAGGTGGCTTGCGTTTCAAGCGCAGCAGAATCTGAATGACTGTTCTCCCCCTACCCAAGCCTCCTTCTCTCTCGTCCTTTTACCTCCCTTCATTCGTGCGCTTTCTGACCCCTCCCACCTGTAGGCTTCCTATCAAACACATATGCACAGATCTAGGACCAGCTTAAACTCCCCAAATTAAGGGCAGGGGAAACTCAAAACGTACCTTAGATCAGTGTCTAGGAAAAACTCCCGAATGACAACATATACTGTATTTACACACCCACTTGCTGCTTTTGGAAAATTGCTCACGCATTAGCGCTTATCTGGCCGAAGCATCGCTATTAGGAAAATCCCCTCTGTCTGATCCGGGAAAAACGGATGAGTGTGCTTGAAAAAGAACTGAGGAGTATTTAGATAAGCATGTTTATGAAAAAAAATCTGATAGTGGATAGACTGAGAAGATGGATACAAGTGGGCTATACTTTCCCATTGTAATCCTACTTTTTGGACTGCATTTAAACTCCTCATCCAAGGACACGCGTGAATTCGATGATGAGGTTACAATGAAGTTGCTTCTCTCAAACTCTGTAACCAAGCAGGATCACACAAGTAGTGGCACAAACCAAGTAGGCCTACATCATCATGGATTACGCAATATTTGAGTGACGTCCAAAAGTATTGACAGATAGCCAGGGGCACACTCGAAGACTCAGACATAATTTACAAACGAAGCATTTGTGTTTAGTGAGTCTGCCAGATCAGAGGCAGTAGGGACGACCGGGGATGTTCTCTTGATAAGGGTGTGAATTGGACCATTTTACTTTTAGAAATTCCATTTACTTTTGATACTTAAGTACTTAAAAATATTATCTTGAGGAATGTAGTGAAGTAAAAGTAAAAGTTGTTAAAAAATATAAATAGTAAAGTACAGATACCCCAAAAAACAACTTAAGTAGTACTTTAAAGTATTTTTACTTACACCACTGCTTAAGTACTTTACACCACTTTACACCACTGCTGGTTATATCTCTATTAAATTAATAATAGCATATATTCTCTAAATCCATTCATTCATACATCCGGTATTCATTCATACATCTGTTCATATGATCTATTCATTAGTTTAATCTAAATCATTACATTCCTTCCTGTTTGGGGGTTAATTTGATGACTTCTTGAGGGGAATGGGGTGGTAAGTGATTTGTTCTTTCCTCTGTACTCTTATCTCTGCAGATGTGCTTGTCTTCCCCAGGATGTGTCCTCATCTCCTCTCCTCTCCATTCAGACCTCCCTAACTTCCTGCCTCTGGGCTCAGCTGTTGGGGGATCATCTCCTAGGTTTGAGGGTAGTCCGGTTAACTCTACTGTCTCTTTAGTTTAATATACACCCCAGGGCAGCGAGATGAGAGAGATAGAGGCAGAGCTTGGAGTATAAGTGAAAGAAGGTGGGATATGCAGGGCATGCTCAAAGGTAGGGATTTCATATTTTCTTAATCGTTCAATTTAATCCAAACCTCTTGCTCTGTTCCACCATTCTGACAGGAGTTGTTAGGCTATCACGCGGAGGGTGTGTGTGAATGTTTCTGCACGTGTGTCTGTTTGTGTTTTAGGGGATTTCGTCACCTCAGACATAGGCTGAGAGGTCACAGGTGAGAGAGGGGTGGTGTGTCATTGGGAATTTCGGCAATGTCACACTGCTCTGCATCTGACTACCAGCTGCAATCAGAGACTGGGGAGGGATAAATTAATGAAATCACTTTCACTGATCTTAAACACCTGCCAGCCCAGTCATTCATCAAGGATCATTGGTCCTCTGGTAAAGGCATTTACTATTTATTATAGGTTAAAGGGTCTAGTTTCTCTGTGTGTGTGTGTGTGTGTGTGTGTGTGTGTGTGTGTGTGTGTGTGTGTGTGTGTGTGTGTGTGTGTGTGTGTGTGTGTGTGTGTGTGTGTGTGTGTGTGTGTGTGTGTGTGTGTGTGTGTGTGTGTGTGTGTGTGTGTGTGTGTGTGTGTGTGTGTGTGTGTGTATGTATACCTGCATGCGTGCGTGCAATGTGTGAACTGTACATTGTGCTGGACTTCATACCACCCCATTTGATCATATGATTCAATAGAAGAGGATTGACTGCCTGTTTAAGCGCCTCTCTGGGTGGAGGTGGAGGCTGTCACTTGTCACTATTGAGGCCCACACACACCCCTCTCGCCTGGGGTTCATAGTGTTCGTAGAGTCCCTGGAGAGACTTCCACCCTCCAACACTCCAACCCTCTGCTGGGTCAATGGACATGCTTCCCACCACATCAGAGGCCTCTAATGAATGAAAGGATTTGATTTATACAGTGCTTTCTACCTACTGAGGTACTCAAAGCGCTTTACATAGTCAATAGAGGTCTATGGTGTTTAGCCTGACTATGGTCAGTGTAGTGACAGCTCAAAAGCACCACAGGAGTTCGGTTCACTTAACTTCAGAGGAAGGAAGCTGATGTTTAGGGGTGAAAGATAGGTTTTGTCAACTCAGGACCAATAGGCCACAGAAATAGAATGGATTGACACACAGATTGCACGGCCAAAAATGGACAGTCAAAAGTCATTTAGAATTGGATCTGTTTAACTCTTTCTATTTCTACGGTCAACCGACCGGCCGATTTAGTCGTGATGTTGTGTTTGTGGCAGGGATGAAGTTCCGGCTGTAGCTACGCTGACGTTAGCATAAAGTAAGGTTCTGAGAACAGTCACGTGGTGTGGTTTTATTGGGAAAAAGCTTTAAATCAAAAGCTTTTGATTTAACTCATAAACATCTAATAGCTGTGTGTACTTAACTACAAACAAATGCTGTTGTTGCTTGAAGGCTGAATCTGTGGGGGGGGGGGGGGGGGGGGGGGGGCATTGTTATTGTGTTTAAAGAGAAAAAAAGATCTTCAAAGACAACATGCACGTCAATTTAGCGATAATATTAATGGTGAACGCTACCATGCAATCAGTGTTATGTGGCACAGGTTATAATAGAAATAGAACACACTGGATAGGTCACAAGAGCTGTACTGTATTCTTAACCTTGCATTATATTTGAGTTATTCTTGTAGTACCTAACGCGGTAGCACTTAAATAAATTACAACTAGTTTCCATCTTTATTACCATGTTATTACCCATTTTTTTCCATGCTGTAAAGTATCTTTACTGATAGAAGTTACATAGGTAAAAACCTGATTAGAAAGTTGTAACATTGGTTGAGTTGATACCAAGTTACAAATGTTAACACACACTACACACTACACACTGATCCTTGTGCACTAAGCACCAGAGGTGCGAGATCAGTCCTGTGTGGTAGACATTATGATAGTCACTCAGCTGTTTGTTGCCTTTGTAATCTCACCAGCACCATATTGGAAAATACCCCGTCCCACCTTCTCCTTTCCCTTCAGTGCACCAGCTGTGAGGGGGTTCAAGACACACGTTGAGCACGATCGCTGCCCAACTTTATATGTGTCAGAACAACAGCTGTGATTACAGTACAATTAAAGATGAACTCTCTAACTTTTGTATAATTTCAGCCAATAGTTTTGAAAGTGGCGCTCACAAGCCAAAAGTGGTCGTTGTTTTTTGTGTACTACGTCATCAAATTGTGTAACACGTCATTCATTTCGTATGATATGTTACGTCCTGTAAAAAGTATTATTATTATTATGTATTTTATGTGTATATATACAGTACTGTTTCCTTTATTTTTACTATTTTCTACATTGTGGAATGATAGAGAAAAAATAACACATATGGAATCATGTAGCAACCAAGAAAGTGTTAAACAAATCAAAATATATGTTATATTTGAGATTCTTCAAAGTAGCCACCCTGTGCCTTGATGGCAGCTTTTCACACTCTTGGCAGTCTCTCAACCAGCTTCATGAGATTTTTTCTCTGGTCCCGTGTGGCTCAGTTGGTAGAGCATGGCGCTTGCAATGCCAGGGTTGTGGGTTCATTCCCCACAGGGGACCAGGATGAATATGTATGAACTTTCCAATTTGTAAGTCGCTCTGGATAAGAGCGTCTGCTAAATGACTTAAATGTAAATGTAATGAGGTAGTCACCTGAAATTAATTTCAATTAACAGGTGTGCCTTATTAAAAGTTAATTTGTGGAATTTATTTCCTTCTTAATGCGTTTTAGCCAATCAGTTGTGTTGTGACAAGGTAGGGTTGGTATACAGAAAATAGCCCTGTGGTAGAAGACCAAATCCATATTATGGCAAGAACAGCTCAAATAAGCAAAGAGAAATGACAGTCCATCATTACTTTAAGACATGAAGGTCAGTCAATCCGGAAAATTTCACGAACTTTGAAAGTTTCTTCAAGTGCAGTCGCGAAAACCATCAAGCACTATGAGGAAACTGTTTCTCATGAGGACTGCCACAAGACAGGATGACCCAGAGTTACCTCTGCTGCAGAGGATAAGTTCATTAGTGATACCAGCCTCGGAAATTGGCAAATAACTGCACTTCAGATTGCACCTCACAGAGTTTAAGTAACAGACACATTTCAACATCAACTGTTCAGAGGAGACTGTGTGAATCAAGCCTTCATGGTCGAATTGCTGCAAAGAAACTACTACAAAAGGACACCAATAAGAAAAATAGACTTGCTTGGGCCAAGAAACACGAGCAATAGACATCAGACCTGTGGAAATCTGTCCTTTGGTCTGATGAGTCCAAATTTGAGATTTTTGGTTTCAAAAATGTGTCTTTATGAGATTCAGAGTAGGTGAACAGGATGATCTCCGCATTTGTGGTTCCCACCGTGAAGCATGGAGGAGGAAGTGTGATGGTGCATTGCTGATGACACTGCTGGTGATTTATTTAGAATTTAAGACACACTTAACCAGCAGGGCTACCACAGCATACGCCATTCCATCTGGTTTGTGCTTAGTCGGACTATCATTTATTTTTCAACAGGTCAATGACCCAATACACCACCAGGCTGTGTAAGGGCTATTTATCCTGCCCTCCACAATGACCCGACCTCAACCCAATTGAGATGGTTTGGGATGAGTTGGACCGCAGAGTGAAGGAAAAGCAGACAACAAGTGTTCAGCATATGCGGGACCTCCTTCAAGACTGTTAGGAAAATCATTCCAGGTGACTACCTCATGAACTTGGTTGAGAGAATGCAAAGCTGTCATCAAGGCAAAGGTTGTTTACTTTGAAGAATCTAAAATATATTTTGATATGTTTAACACTTTTTTGATTACTACATAATTCCATATGTGTTATTTCATAGTTTTGACAATGTAGAAAATAGTAAAAATAAAGAAAAACCCTTGAATGAGTAGGTGTGTCCAAACCTTTGACTGGTACTGTATACAATTTTTCTATTTGTATGATATATTACGAATCCAATTGGTGGTATATGTTATGAATTTGTTGTGCTTAAGATCCTGGAGTGCATCTTTAAGTGTGCATCTTTAAGGGGTCCCACTCAGATCCACACTAGTCACAAACCACCACCACCACCACCACCCCCTGGCTCCTCCCTCTCTCTTCCCCAGAAAGGAGGCTCTTTCATGCGCTACTGACCTCTGGGTTTCCCTGCTCAGATATGCACCTGAGTGCCTGTGATGGGAGGGGAGAGAGAAAGAGAAAGAGAGCGAGGAGAGAAGGAGAAAGAACGAAGAGGGAGGCAGGAAGGGAGAAAGAGAGAGCGAGCGAGAGAAAAGAGAGAGATGGAGAGAAACAGAGACAGAGAGAAGGAGAAAGTAGAGAGGGAGGGACGGATGGGTGTGCCCACATCTGAACAAGCCTTCTTTCATACAGCCGCTACATCATCATTTTGGAGCCATGCTTCACACCAGAATCACACATGACCACAACCAGCGGTAATTGGTGTATATGACGTCCATGTATGTGTGTGCCTTATGCTGAAATTAATCGTTTTGGGGAAACACATTCTCAAAAATAGTGGGATGCCAAGCTCTGTGGAGACTTCTGTGGAGACCCTAGTTAGATTGTAGAGCAGGGAAACACAACCATAGGTCATTGGGTCATGAGCCCACTACTAAGTCTTATAGACCACATTACCAAGACCTTAGCTTGGGGGTGTGAGTTTATGTTCATCGCTAAGGGTTAGACCATATTCCTGTGGTTCTCCACAGAGTTGGATATCATGACCCCAAATCAAACCATTACCACTAGAACAGGAGTAAGTGGAAGTCATCAAAATGGTTGTTTTTTATACAGTCGACTAGGGAGTGGCCATAGCCTGTGAGAGCTAGCTTTACTACTGTAAAGAATGGCAAATCTAATGGACAATGCTCTCTATTTTGGCTAAAATCGTAATTATGGGAGCTCTGTTTCTGCATGAATGCAATCCATGTCTCCAGCTCTAATAATGGTGTTTTGTTCATGGATTGATTTGGTTCGATGAGAACAATCATCAAGGAGATTTGTAAATAAAATATTATAACAGGTCAGCGCATTAACTGTCCAACCAATCTCAAACCTATCAAATCTACATCCTCCATTTTAGGAGAACTGGTCAGGCAGCGGAAGTCCCTTTTGCTGAGTCATGACCTCCTCAGAAACCAGATGATTCATCTGAGTTTATCTAGGGAGGATGACAGGACTAATAGTGTGCTGCTCAGTGCAGGGTTGGTTAAAAGTTATATAGCAGTGACCTTCATATCTAGTTGGTCAAGACTCTTTTAAAGGTATAAAAAACAGTATATACTGCATGCACTATTCTGGGCTGGTTTTCAATGCAGTTCATTAGAGCACTTTTAACTTTAACTACGTGGTGGTGGTGGTGGTGGACGTTCACTGGACGTGCTACCTTGTCCCGGAGCTGCTGTTTTGGACTCTCTCTCTAGCGCACCTGCTGTCTCTAACTCGGAATGATCGGCTATGAAAAGCCAACTGACATTTACTCCTGAGGTGCTGACCTTTTGCACCCTCTACAGCCACGGTGATTATTATTATCTGACCCTGCTGGTCATCTATGAACGTTTGAACATCTTGGCCATTTTCTGTTATAATCGCCACCCGGCACAGCCAGAAGAGGACTGGCCACCCCTCATAGCCTGGTTCCTCTCTAGGTTTCTTCCTAGGTTTTGGCCTTTTTAGGGAGTTTAGGGAGTTTCCTAGCCCCCGTGCTTCTACACCTGCATTGCTTGCTGTTTGGGGTTTTAGGCTGGGTTTCTGTACAGCACTTTGTGACATCGGTTGATGTAAAACAGACTTTATAAATACATTTGATTGATTTATTGATGGTGGTGGTTTGATTATTTTCAAAATGTTCATCATCATAATCTCCCGGGTGGCGGGTGGCGCAGTGGTCTAGGGCACTGCATCGCCGTGCTAGCAGCGCCACCAGAGTCTCTGGGTTCGCGCCCAGGCTGGGCTGGGTTCGCGCCCAGAATCTGTCGCAGCCGGCCGCAACCGGGAGGTCCGTGGGGCGACGCACAATTGGCATAGCGTCGTCCGGGTTAGGGAGGGTTTGGCCGGTAGGGATATCCTTGTCTCAGTATGTAAAATGTAATAAAATGTATGCACTCTACTGTAAGTCGCTCTGGATAAGAGCGTCTGCTAAATGACTAAAATGTAATGTATAATCCGCACCCTCATTATCACCGCCACCAGGTAGTTAAAGCTGCTGTGTCAACGCTACAGCTGGGTGGAGATGATGAGTACCCTTCTCAGACTGACCAATCAGATCTCTGACAACAGGGCCAGTTTCCTGTGTAAGCACCTGTTTTTCGTTGTAACCCACAGCTCAATGACACTGTTAAAACCAGCCAGCCTGCCTGCTGTGGACAGACAGTTTGAATGCAGAGGGTTAATTCTGATTGACAGGCTAGAAGGACACTAAAACCTCCCCAAACCTTTTCACACCTGATTGTTGTACACCTGATGGTATCACTATGGACCCACCAGCTTTTCAAGAGGCACAAACAACTAACTCACAAATCTCACAGTGATACAAGAGAAGCATTTATATGGAAACAACCAGGCAGATACACTATATATACAAATGGATGTGGACACCCCTTCATATTAGTGGATTTGGCTATTTCAGCTACATACGTTGCTGACAGGTGTATAAAATCGATCACACAGCCATCTAATCCCTATGGACAAACTGTGTGTGTCTGCGAGCAGACGCAGGTAACAATCGCACACACACACACACACACACACACACACACAAATCAAATCAAATGTATTTATAAAGCCCCTCTTACATCAGCTGATATCTCAAAGTGCTGTACAGAAACCCAGCCTAAAACCCCAAACAGCAAGCAATGCAGGTGTAGAAGCACGTCGTGTAGAAGCACACACACACAGGGGCTAGGCTGTGGTGATTTTAGGACACATGAGGCTTCTCTCCTGTGCAGAATCATTTCCCCCTCCCTCTGTTTTTATTGTTGTTGAATCGTTATTAGTGGAAGCTGAAGCTGAGACCACCCACACGTTGTAATTACAAATAACCAGTGTTTCACAACCCAGCTATTAAACACTGGCTACACAGTTAACAGTGTGTCACTTCCATCCATCTCAAATCCACTGGGTTGGGTCCCAGGTAATACACAGTACAGAGTCGGATACGCAATGTAGCTAATCAGAAACTGCAGTCTGCCAAACATAAACGCAGTACTCTGATGATAACATTTTGACGATACCTCCAGATAAAGGGTTGCATTGTTCTTTATGACTAAGGCCAAACCATAATAAATGGAAACATTTGTAGGGAGTGTATAAAGTTAGATGTTTTATTTGTGTTATTTGACTCTCCTGTAACTTGTGTAATGCATATTGTGACTTCCTCACTGTAGTTAAACCCTGTCATCTGCAGTGGTGTAGTGGAGGGTAAATGTGAGTAAACACAATTTACCCACTTTTTTTGTTGCTGCACAGTCTTCTGATTTGCGGACAAATGCATTAAGCATTGGAAGCATTACTTTTTTCACCACAGCCAGCGATCAGAGTTTACCCACCTATTTATTTGACCACTACATCACTAGTCATCTGGCCTGGGGGCTTAAAGGGGGAGGGGTAGGGGTCAAGCACCCTAACGCCCCATAGAGGACCGCACTTTATGTCACGACCCCAACTAGTCTGAGGTCAGAGGTCAATGGTCCCTAACTCAGAGAGAGAGAGTGTTCAGATGTTACCGGTTAACAGTGGAGCTACATTGGGTCCTCTCAGAGACGTTACTGAACACTGATGCAGTTCTCTCTTTTTTATGGCCGTCGACCGCACTGATAACCAACACACTGCGGTCCAGCGGGTGAACCTAAGCCATGAATCATGGGTTAACCGGTTGAACTTGCCCTTTTAAGACTACTGCCTGCAGCACACCCTAAGAATATATATATAGGCCAGGTTTCAAACGAACCGCAATGCACAAACATTGCACTGCGCTTGAGGTTTAAAGGTATTGTGAATGCGATTTGCTCCAACATCAGGAAAATTGCCTTTGTCTCAGTTTGTTTGAATCCCAGCCAGAGTATCATTTCATTACCCTGGACTTGAATTCCAATATTTTTCTTTGGCCCCTTTATCCTTTCAGGTGATGCTGAGTGGACTTTCTCCTCAGTCATTGTAGCCCTTTTCTGTTCGCTAATCCTACAAATTGCAACCAGAACTGTCGCAGGAATGCAGCTTTCTCTGTGTGTGTGTGTTTGTGTGTGTGCGTCTTTGACAGAGGGAGAGAAACAGGAGAGGCTTTAACTACGGGGCCAGATTATGTGAAGGGTTTTCCTGCAGCAGCTGTGGAGCACCCAGCCCTTTGACTGCCCAAAACACCTCCACCCACCGTCCAACCCCATGTTATGACTACACCTCCAATTATCTTCTACTGTAGATGTAAATATCAGATTCAAGAGAAAGAGAGAGGAAGCGAGGGAGGGAGGAGAAGGAGAGAAAGAGCAGGAATGTGTGTCCTACTGATAACCTGCAGATGTGTGCAGCGATGGAAAGAATCTGTGAAACCACAGTGTGGAAAAGTAGCCACTGGGCAAAAACTGGTTGAATCAACGTTGTTTTCACGTAATTTCAACCCCCAAAAAATCAACGTGATGACGTTAAATCAATGAGGAAAACAAATTGGATTTGCACAAAAGTAATCAACGTAAATGCATTCCAATTGCATTTTTTCCCCCCACATTGAATTAAATATAAATATCAATCAAAACTTGACGTTGAACTGAGGTCTGTGCCCCGTGGGTAGGATCACTTATTGAGCCGACTCCTGTGTTTCACATACACCCTGTCTCGTGCTCTGTGGTGTTGGCTGATTGGTTGGTGGCAGGGTCAGGGGGGAGGGGTGTAGGTGTGGGGGTACGGGTTGGGTTTCTTCTCTATGTTTTTGTAATTTTGTCAGGCACTGTGTTCTGTTGTTATCCTCTGCTTGGGTAACACATTGATACACAAATTCAAGTTTCTATTGCGGAACAAGGCTCGGATCAAGGGATTGATTTCTAGCAGATGGAAGAAGAAGTAGAAGTGAGCAGCAGTGACTATGGTAGAACACATATGAAACACATATACAACACATCCCTGAACAAAATATTCTCCATTGAGCTTGTGTTCGGGAAACAACGCTTGATAAAATGTCGTCTTTCTTTTGTTTTTCTTTCTTTTTCCTGGCCAAAAATGTGATGAAGAGTAATGAGGTCACTATTTACATTCCGACGTCGAATATAAATACACTTAATCAAAGTAGAATGACAAACCTGGGAAGGACACCGGAAAAAATGCACAACAGGGCACTATTAATCACCCTTTATGGGAACAAAGTTTTACAAAGTTGATTCTAATTATAGTGCAACCTGTTAGCAAGACACATGCTTTCATAAGGTTGCTCGAAACATGTCGAGTCTCACTAGAATGACTTTGGAGTATGCCAGGATTATTTGGTTGACATGGAAAAATGTAATTGGTTATCTTTGCCATAAAGTTTTAAACTCGTTAAAAGCCATTTAAGAGTGAACTGAAATTGCTTCATGAGTTTCTTGGCATGTGTTAGTGAGCTATTTATAGAGCTATTTATAGTCCTATATACTGTAGCCCCCTCACCTGTCCTCAGCCACCTGCCCTGAGGAAATGACACAATGCACCACCCCTACAGACAATGGCCCTCACTCAACACATTCCACACAGAGCTATGTGCATCTCTTTCAAGCACTGCTGGCATGTCATGCCATTGCTGAACAATCTGATTGATGTCATCAGAATTAGGACTGCTAACTCCGTCTGGTCCGTGGCATTCAGGAATGGAACACTGTCTGAGAATACAACTGTTGGAAAATAGCTAATTTCTCATTCGGAAAACAACTCATTAAGAGGCGAATTCCATGGAGCCTACGACTGACTGAGCCATAGATTTTTTTACAAGGTGCACAGCTCTGCATTACTCTCCCTAGGGCTTTACCTGGCTCTAGGGCAGTCAGGTGTAGCAGCCATGGACTCAAGTGGAGATGTCCTTTAATGTTTAAGGGGTTTACATTAATCAGGTTTCGATCCAACCATTTAATGCAGATTAATTACCTGACGCATGAAAAAAGTCATGACTGGGCTGATGGAAACAATTTTATAAATACAATTTTATAAATGCCGCCAATTTGTTTGTCATAATTTTGGATATTTTTGTGTCTGTAAAATTCATTATGCAGAAATTGCGGTGGACACGCCTTTATGTTGAAATATTGATATAATAACCAGCATATCGAAGTAAACTTGGAGTCACACAATGATATGCTGTGTGGTCCTCCCACTACGATTTGGGAAACCACTCAGTTTATTAAGGCTACAGATTAAATAAATTAAGATAAGCTCAACCGTCCCGCGGACAGGACTCCGATCCTATCCGGTTTGGAGCGAGCGGTCGCATTTGCATTCGCTCTGCAGGTAATATAACTTTTCATTACATTTCATTACATTTCATTATAGTACAACGGTTTAATTTGTCCAACCTTAGCAATTTCTTCTTAGCTAGCTACATAGCCGTCTGTGTATCAAAGATAATTGCGTAATTATCGTATTTCGTCGTCTATCGTAGTCCACACTGCTATCTGCCCAGCAGCTAGCCAGCTAGCAAACGTCCACCGTCTACCGAATAGTAGTATAACTTTTCATTACATTTCATTATAGTACAACGGTCTGATTTTCATTTTCATTACAGTACAACGGTTTGATTTGTTTGATCTTAGCTAGCTACATAGCCGTCTTTGTATCAAACATAATTGTGTAGTTATTGAGGTTCGCTAGCCAGCTATTTTCGTCCTAACGTAACGCAACGTAGCCAACACTGCTAGCTAGCCAGCTTGCCACCGAATAGCAGCATTGTAGAAACGAGTGCATTACAACGGAACGACTTGATCAGTGTAGTGTTAGCTGGCTACACAGTTGTCTTTGCTATCTTTGATTTGTTTGATCTTAGCTAGCTACTTAGCTGGCTACATAGCCGTCTTTGTATCAAAGATAATTGTGTAGTTATCGAGGTTCACTGAGGTTCGCTAGCCAGGTATTCTCGTCCTAACATAACGTAACGTAACGTAGTCAACCCTGCTAGCTAGCCAGCTAGCCACCGATTAGCAGCACTGTAGAAACGATTACATTACAACGGAACGACTTGATTTGTGTAGTGTTAGCTAGCTACATAGTTTTCTTTGCTATCTTTGTATCTAAGATAATTGTGTAGCTTTGAGTAATTATCGGTTAGCTAGCCAGCTATTTTCGCCTGCCGCGCTGCCGTCCTCCTACCTAGCCAACACTGCTAGCTAACACTGCTAGCTAGCCAACTTCTACCGAATAGTAGCACTGTAGAAACTTACATTACAACTGAACGACTTGATTAGCGTAGTGTTAGCTAGTTGTCTTTGCTGTCCTTGTATCCATGATAATTGTGTAGTTTAGAGAAATTTAGAGAAATTGCCGAGGTCACCTAGCCAGCTTCACTTTCAACAACGCAGCCACTGCTAGCCAGGCTACTTCACCAGCCAGCAGTACTATATCATTTTAGTCAATCAGATCAGATTTTTTTGCAACGTAAGCTTAACTTACTGAACATTCGAGACGTGTAGCCCACTTGTCATTCTAATCTCCTTTGCTTTAGCGTAGCCTCTTCTGTAGCCTGTCAACTATGTGTCTGTCTATCCCTGTGCTCTCCTCTCTGCACAGACCATACAAACGCTTCACACCGCGTGGCCGCGCCCACCCTAACCTGGTGGTCCCAGCCCGCACGACCCACGTGGAGTTCCAGGTCTCCGGTAGCCTCTGGAACTGCCGATCCGCGGCCAACAAGGCAGAGCTCATCTCAGCCTATGCGTCCCTCCAGTCCCTCGACTTCTTGGCACTGACGGAAACATGGCTCACCACAGATAACACTGCTACTCCTACTGCTCTCTCTTCGTCTGCCCACGTGTTCTCGCACACCCCGAGAGCTTCTGGTCAGCGGGGTGGTGGCACCGGGATCCTCATCTCTCCCAAGTGGTCATTCTCTCTTTCTCCCCTTACCCATCTGTCTATCGCCTCCTTTGAATTCCATGCTGTCACAGTTACCAGCCCTTTCAAGCTTAACATCCTTATCATTTATCGCCCTCTAGGTTCCCTTGGAGAGTTCATCAATGAGCTTGATGCCTTGATAAGCTCCTTTCCTGAGGACGGCTCACCTCTCACAGTTCTGGGTGACTTTAACCTCCCCATGTCTACCTTTGACTCATTCCTCTCTGCCTCCTTCTTTCCACTCCTCTCCTCTTTTGACCTCACCCTCTCACCTTCCCCCCCTACTCACAAGGCAGGCAATACGCTTGACCTCATCTTTACTAGATGCTGTTCTTCCACTAACCTCATTGCAACTCCCCTCCAAGTCTCCGACCACTACCTTGTATCCTTTTCCCTCTCGCTCTCATCCAACACTTCCCACACTGCCCCTACTCGGATGGCATCGCGCCGTCCCAACCTTCGCTCTCTCTCCCCCGCTACTCTCTCCTCTTCCATCCTATCATCTCTTCCCTCTGCCCAAACCTTCTCCAACCTATCTCCTGATTCTGCCTCCTCAACCCTCCTCTCCTCCCTTTCTGCATCCTTTGACTCTCTATGTCCCCTATCCTCCAGGCCGGCTCGGTCCTCCCCTCCCGCTCCGTGGCTCGACGACTCATTGCGAGAGACACAGAACAGGGCTCCGGGCAGCCGAGCGGAAATGGAGGAAAACTCGCCTCCCTGCGGACCTGGCATCCTTTCACTCCCTCCTCTCTACATTTTCCTCTTCTGTCTCTGCTGCTAAAGCCACTTTCTACCACTCTAAATTCCAAGCATCTGCCTCTAACCCTAGGAAGCTCTTTGCCACCTTCTCCTCCCTCCTGAATCCTCCTCCCCCTCCCCCCTCCTCCTCCCTCTCTGCAGACGACTTCGTCAACCATTTTGAAAAGAAGGTCGACGACATCCGATCCTCGTTTGCTAAGTCAAACGACACCGCTGGTTCTGCTCACACTGCCCTACCCTGTGCTTTGACCTCTTTCTCCCCTCTCTCTCCAGATGAAATCTCGCGTCTTGTGACGGCCGGCCGCCCAACAACCTGCCCGCTTGACCCTATCCCCTCCTCTCTTCTCCAGACCATTTCCGGAGACCTTCTCCCTTACCTCACCTCGCTCATCAACTCATCCTTGACCGCTGGCTACGTCCCTTCCGTCTTCAAGAGAGCGAGAGTTGCACCCCTTCTGAAAAAACCTACACTCGATCCCTCCGATGTCAACAACTACAGACCAGTATCCCTTCTTTCTTTTCTCTCCAAAACTCTTGAACGTGCCGTCCTTGGCCAGCTCTCCTGCTATCTCTCTCAGAATGACCTTCTTGATCCAAATCAGTCAGGTTTCAAGACTAGTCATTCAACTGAGACTGCTCTTCTCTGTATCACGGAGGCACTCCGCACTGCTAAAGCTAACTCTCTCTCCTCTGCTCTCATCCTTCTAGACCTATCGGCTGCCTTCGATACTGTGAACCATCAGATCCTCCTCTCCACCCTCTCCGAGTTGGGCATCTCCGGCGCGGCCCACGCTTGGATTGCGTCCTACCTGACAGGTCGCTCCTACCAGGTGGCGTGGCGAGAATCTGTCTCCTCACCACGCGCTCTCACCACTGGTGTCCCCCAGGGCTCTGTTCTAGGCCCTCTCCTATTCTCGCTATACACCAAGTCACTTGGCTCTGTCATAACCTCACATGGTCTCTCCTATCATTGCTATGCAGACGACACACAATTAATCTTCTCCTTTCCCCCTTCTGATGACCAGGTGGCGAATCGCATCTCTGCATGCCTGGCAGACATATCAGTGTGGATGACGGATCACCACCTCAAGCTGAACCTCGGCAAGACGGAGCTGCTCTTCCTCCCGGGGAAGGACTGCCCGTTCCATGATCTCGCCATCACGGTTGACAACTCCATTGTGTCCTCCTCCCAGAGCGCTAAGAACCTTGGCGTGATCCTGGACAACACCCTGTCGTTCTCAACTAACATCAAGGCGGTGGCCCGTTCCTGTAGGTTCATGCTCTACAACATCCGCAGAGTACGACCCTGCCTCACACAGGAAGCGGCGCAGGTCCTAATCCAGGCACTTGTCATCTCCCGTCTGGATTACTGCAACTCGCTGTTGGCTAGGCTCCCTGCCTGTGCCATTAAACCCCTACAACTCATCCAGAACGCCGCAGCCCGTCTGGTGTTCAACCTTCCCAAGTTCTCTCACGTCACCCCGCTCCTCCGCTCTCTCCACTGGCTTCCAGTTGAAGCTCGCATCCGCTACAAGACCATGGTGCTTGCCTACGGAGCTGTGAGGGGAACGGCACCTCAGTACCTTCAGGCTCTGATCAGGCCCTACACCCAAACAAGGGCACTGCGTTCATCCACCTCTGGCCGGCTCGCCTCCCTACCTCTGAGGAAGTACAGTTCCCGCTCAGCCCAGTCAAAACTGTTCGCTGCTCTGGCACCCCAATGGTGGAACAAACTCCCTCACGACGCCAGGACAGCGGAGTCAATCACCACCTTCCGGAGACACCTGAAACCCCACCTCTTCAAGGAATACCTAGGATAGGATAAAGCAATCCTTCTGCCCCCCCCCCCCTTAAAAGATTTAGATGCACTATTGTAAAGTGGCTGTTCCACTGGATGTCATAAGGTGAATGCACCAATTTGTAAGTCGCTCTGGATAAGAGCGTCTGCTAAATGACTTAAATGTAAAATGTAAAAGATGAACTGCACAGGTGGTGAAAGTGCACGTGATGAGCTTGATGCTCCTTTCCAATAAATATCGAGGGTCTTAGTCTGGTGACATGAGGATCAATGCTTGGCTGCCTTTTGACAAATAAAAACATATTATCCATAATAATCTCATAATGTAAGTAACCTACCCGCACTGTACCTGCCAGCTGTTGGCTAGAGCACACGTGCCAAGACCAGAGTGTGGCGCAACAGTTTTTGTGACAAAACCATCAGTAGAGTTGAAAATCCAATGGAAACCCATTTAACTTGTGACATTATTTGTATGCGCA
Source organism: Salvelinus fontinalis (assembly GCF_029448725.1). NCBI lineage: Eukaryota > Metazoa > Chordata > Actinopteri > Salmoniformes > Salmonidae > Salvelinus > Salvelinus fontinalis. Next base: position 41,844,226 of record NC_074679.1, on the reverse strand, counting down.
CTATGTCATAACGCTCAGACTTTTATCCTCAATAAATCAATTTGATGGAAAAACATCTCTATTTTTGTCAGAATTGAGATTATTCGCATGAAACTCTGTCAAATTGGATGGAAACATAGATAATGTCACATGATCTATTAAAATGGCGCCGGAGAAGAAGGCAGTCATTTTACCTGTCCCCAACCGATCGTGTCTTTTGTTCGTTTATTTTAGTTTTTTGTAACATATTTTGTAACTTATTTTGTACATAATGTTGCCACTACCGTCTCTTATGACCGAAAACAACTTCTGGACATCAGGACTACGATTACTCACCACAGACTGGTAGAATCCTTTTTTTCCTTTAACGAGTCTGACTAGCCCGACGCGAACAATATACTGCCTTCTCGGGAACAGGCCCAGATCCCTGTGATTTGCCTGAAGAGGAGGCGGAGAAAAAGGGGCCAGAGGGCGGGCTGCCTTCTGAGAATTCGTAGGCGATCGAATAAACCCCCCACTTCCTTCCATTCTGCTAGCAAACGTGCAATCTTTGGAGGATAAAATCGCTGACCTACACGCAAGATTAAACTACCAAAGGGACTACAATAGTTCAGCCACGGAGCCATGGCTGAATGATGACACTATCAACAGCTGGCTGGTTATACGCTGTACCGGCAGGGTAGAACAGCGCCATCTGGTAAGACAAGGGGCGGCGGACTATGTATTTTTGTAAATAACAGCTGGTGCACGACATCTAAGGAAGTCTCGAGCTATTGTTCGTCTGAGGCAGAGTGTCCCATGATAAGCTGTTGATCACACTATCTACCTAGAGAGTTTTCATCTGTATTTTTCGTAGCTGTTTACATACCACCACAGTCAGAGGCTGGCACTAAGACAGCATTGAATTAGCAAAATTCCACCATAAGGCAAACAAGAAAACGCTCACCCAGAGGCGGAGCTCCTAATAGCCAGAGACTTTAAAACTTCTTATGGCTGCAATCCCGATAACGGGATGATATGACAACAGCCAGTGAAAGTGCAGGGCGCCAAATTCAAACAACAGAAATCTCATAATTAAAATTCCTCAAACATACATTTACATTTACATTTAAGTCATTTAGCAGACGCTCTTATCCAGAGCGACTTACAAATTGGTGCATTCACCTTATGATATCCAGTGGAACAACCACTTTACAATAGTGCATCTAACTCTTTTAAGGGGGGGGGGGGTTAGAAGGATTACTTTATCCTATCCTAGGTATTCCTTAAAGAGGTGGGGTTTCAGGTGTCTCCGGAAGGTGGTGATTGACTCCGCTGACCTGGCGTCGTGAGGGAGTTTGTTCCACCATTGGGGTGCCAGAGCAGCGAACAGTTTTGACTGGGCTGAGCGGGAACTGTACTTCCTCAGAGGTAGGGAGGCGAGCAGGCCAGAGGTGGATGAACGCAGTGCCCTTGTTTGGGTGTAGGGCCTGATCAGAGCCTGAAGGTACGGAGGTGCCGTTCCCCTCACAGCTCCGTAGGCAAGCACCATGGTCTTGTAGCGGATGCGAGCTTCAACTGGAAGCCAGTGGAGAGAGCGGAGGAGCGGGGTGACGTGAGAGAACTTGGGAAAGTTGAACACCAGACGGGCTGCGGCGTTCTGGATGAGTTGTAGGGGTTTAATGGCACAGGCAGGGAGCCCAGCCAACAGCGAGTTGCAGTAATCCAGACGGGAGATGACAAGTGCCTGGATTAGGACCTGCGCCGCTTCCTGCGTGAGGCAGGGTCGTACTCTGCGAATGTTGTAGAGCATGAACCTACAGGAACGGGTCACCGCCTTGATGTTAGTTGAGAACGACAGGGTGTTGTCCAGGATCACGCCAAGGTTCTTAGCACTCTGGGAGGAGGACACAATGGAGTTGTCAACCGTGATGGCGAGATCATGGAACGGGCAGTCCTTCCCCGGGAGGAAGAGCAGCTCCGTCTTGCCGAGGTTCAGCTTGAGGTGGTGATCCGTCATCCACACTGATATGTCTGCCAGACATGCAGAGATGCGATTCACCACCTGGTTATCAGAGGGGGGAAAGGAGAAGATTAATTGTGTGTCGTCTGCATAGCAATGATAGGAGAGACCATGTGAGGATATGACAGAGCCAAGTGACTTGGTGTATAGCGAGAATAGGAGAGGGCCTAGAACAGAGCCCTGGGGGACAACAGTGGTGAGAGCACGTGGTGCGGAGACAGATTCTCGTCACGCCACCAGGTAGGAGCGACCTGTCAGGTAGGACGCAATCCAAGCGTGGGCCGCGCCGGAGATGCCCAGCTCGGAGAGGGTGGAGAGGAGGATCTGATGGTTCACAGTATCAAAGGCAGCCGATAGGTCTAGAAGGATGAGAGCAGAGGAGAGAGAGTTAGCTTTAGCAGTGCGGAGCGCCTCCGTGACACAGAGAAGAGCAGTCTCAGTTGAATGACTAGTCTTGAAACCTGACTGATTTGGATCAAGAAGGTCATTCTGAGAGAGATAGCAGGAGAGCTGGCCAAGGACGGCACGTTCAAGAGTTGGAGAGAAAAGAAAGAAGGGATACTGGTCTGTAGTTGTTGACATCGGAGGGATCGAGTGTAGGTTTTTTCAGAAGGGGTGCAACTCTCGCTCTCTTGAAGACGGAAGGGACGTAGCCAGCGGTCAAGGATGAGTTGATGAGCGAGATGAGGTAAGGGAGAAGGTCTCCGGAAATGGTCTGGAGAAGAGAGGAGGGGATAGGGTCAAGCGGGCAGGTTTTTGGGCGGCCGGCCGTCACAAGACGCGAGATTTCATCTGGAGAGAGAGGGGAGAAAGAGGTCAAAGCACAGGGTAGGGCAGTGTGAGCAGAACCAGCGGTGTCGTTTGACTTAGCAAACGAGGATCGGATGTCGTCGACCTTCTTTTCAAAATGGTTGACGAAGTCATCAGCAGAGAGGGAGGAGGGGGGAGGAGGGGGAGGAGGATTCAGGAGGGAGGAGAAGGTGGCAAAGAGCTTCCTAGGGTTAGAGGCAGATGCTTGGAATTTAGAGTGGTAGAAATTGGCTTTAGCAGCAGAGACAGAAGAGGAGAATGTAGAGAGGAGGGAGTGAAAGGATGCCAGGTCTGCAGGGAGGCGAGTTTTCCTCCATTTCCGCTCGGCTGCCCGGAGCCCTGTTCATACATGTATCTTATACCATTGTAAAGGTAATCTTGTTGTTAATCCCACCAAAGTGTCCGATTTCAAATAGTCTTTTCAGCGAAAGCAAAACAAACGATTATGTTAGGTCACCACCAATTTACAGAACATTTTTGCCATTTTTCCAGCCAAAGAGAGGAGTCACAAAAAGCACAAATAGAGATAAAATTAACTTCTTGCAACTATAGGGGGTGCTGTTTTGCATTAGCATAATTTGCTCTACAGATTAAACTGCCTAGTACTCAATTCTTGCTTGTACAATATGCATATTATTGTTATTATTGGATAGAAAACACTCTCTAGTTTCTATAGCCGTTGGAATTTTGTCTCTGAGTGAAACAGAACTCAATCTACAGCACTTTTCATGATAGGGAGTCAGATTTCAAACATCTTGGCCACTGATCTGGAGTCAGTTTAAAGGTCACTGTAAATGCTATGGAGAAACAGACACTGCTTACGTCTTCCCCTGGGTGTCAGTACGTGGTGACGCTTTGAATGGAGTCGATTGCGCAATCAGTGCCTCCATAAATCACCAAATACCAGAAGTAACTTCCTTTGGCTGCCTGCGCGTGGCGCGCGAAGGACATCCGACTCGCCTCCTTCCAAGCTTTAGTTTAGCCAGTAATATTTCTCCGGTCATATTTTTACTCGTTATAGGTGTTAACAGCATCATAAGGTAGTTAATTTGAACCGTTTTATAGCAATTTATATCCGTTTAGTGCGATTTTGAGGCATTGCTTTGTGCACTTTGAAGTGCTGGGCACGTTTCGGGGTCCCGGTCGAACGCTAGTGGGCATTTCGACAGACAAGAGGACATCTTTCGACCAAAAGAAGATTAGACCCAAGAAAGGATACATTGCCCAAGATTCTGATGGAAGATCGCCTCATAGTAAGAAATATTTAAGATGATAAATCGTTGTTCTGTAGAAAAATGTTAAACGCACGTTCCGCCATTTTGTTAGGTATAGCTTTGCTTGGCGTAACCTGTATTGAAAAATAAGGATAATTTAAAAAATGTAATTCCGCGAATTGTATTAAGAATTAAATTGTCTATCAATCGCTGTCCACCCTATATTTTTTAGTCAAGTTTATGAGTATTTATGTATAAGACTAGATCACTGTCTAATATGGTGCACGACATTTTCTGACCAGCTGGGCTACTTTTGTCATTGTCTAACCATGATTTTGGTGGCTAAATATGCACATTTTCGAACAAACTCTATATGTATGTTGTAATATGATGTTACAGGAGTGTCATCGGAAGAATTCTGAGAAGGTTAGTGAAAAAATTATTATATTTTGGCGATATTTACGTTATCGCTCTCTTTGGCTTGAATCAGTGCTCGGGTAACGTTTGCATATGTGGTATGCTAATATAACGATTTATTGTGTTTTCGCCGTAAAACACTTAGAAAATCTGAAATGGTGTCTGAATTCACGAGATCTGTGTCTTTCCATTGCTATGTGCTGTGTATTTTTAAGAAATGTTTTATGATGAGTAAATTGGTAATACAAGTTGCTCTCTGTAGTAATTCTAGTCGCTTTGGTGAGATTTGTGATGGTGTCTGCAATGGCAAACAATGATTTATACCTGAAATATGCACATTTTTCTAACAAAACCTATCCTATACCATAAATATGTTATCAGACTGTCATCTGATGAGGTTTTTTCTTGGTTAGTGGCTATCAATATCTTAGTTTAGCCGAATTGGTGATAGCTACTGGTGTTGAGAAAAAATGGTGGACAAAGAAAAATGGTGTCTTTTGCTAATGTGTTTAGCTAATAGATTTACATATTGTGTCTTCCCTGTAAAACATTTAAAAAATCTGAAATGGTGGCTTTATTCACAAGATCTGTATCCTTCATTAGGTGTCTTGGACTTGTGATTTAATGATATTTAGATGCTACTATTTAATAGTAATAATAGCGATGCTAATCAGTGTGGGGGGGGGGGGGGGGGGGTGCTCCCGGATCCGGGGTTGAGGCTCGTGAAAGGTTAATCACTAACCTTTGATGATCTTCATCAGATGACACTCATAGGACTTCATATTACACAATACATATATGTCTTTTCGATTAAGTTCATATTTATAACCAAAAACCTCCGTTTACATTGGCGCCATGTTCAGAAATGCCTCCAAAATATCCAGAGGAATTGCAGAGAGCCACGTCAAATAACAAATACTCATCATAAACTTTGATGAAAGATACATGTTTGACATAGAATTAAAGATACACGTGTTCTTAATGCAACCGCTGTGTCAGATTTCAAAGAGCTTTACGGCAAAACACAATATTCAATAATCTGAAAACAGCGTTCAGCCACAAAAACAAGCCATACAGTTACCCGCCAAATTGTGCAGTCAACAAAACTCATAAAAAGCATTATAAATCTTCACTTACCTTTGCTGATCTTCGTCGGAATGCACTCCCAGGACTCCCACTTCCACAAGAAATGTTTGTTTTGTTCGGTAATGTCCATCATTTATGTCCAAATAGCTATTTTTGTTAGCGTGTTTGGTAAACAAATCCAACTTCAGGAAGCGTGTTCACTAAAAGCTGACAAGATGTCCAAAAGTTCCGTAACAGTCAGTAGAAACATGTCAAACGATGTATTGAATCAATCTTTAGAATGTTTTTAACATAAATCTTGAATAACGTTCCAACCGGAGAATTACATTGACTTCAGATGAGCGATGGAACAGAGCTCCCTCTCAAGTGAACGCGCATGGTCAAAGCATGGTCAGGTCATGGCAGACCTGACTAATTCCCCTCTCATCCCCCCCCCCCCCCTTCACAGTAGAGGCATCAGACAAGGTTCTACAGACTGTTGACATCTAGTGGAAGCCGTAGGAAGTGCAAACTCATCCATATCTCGCTGTGATTTCAATAGGATCTTTGCTGAAAATCGACCAGTCTCAGAATTCCCACTTCCTGTTTGGATTTTTTCCCAGGGTTTTGCCTGCCATATGAGTTTTGTTATACTCACAGACATAATTCAAACAGTTTTAGAAACTTCAGAGTGTTTTCTATCCAATACTAATAATAATATGCATATATTAGCAACTCTGACTGAGGAGCAGGCCGTTTACTCTGGGCACCTCTGTGCACCTTTCATCCAAGCTACTCAATACTGCCCCTGCAGCCATAAGAAGATAACGCAAGGAAACTTAAATCTGTTTACCAAATTTCTGTCAGCATGTGAAATGTGCAACCAGAGGGAAAAACACTCTGGACCACCTTTACTCCACAAACAGAGACGCATACAAAGCTCTCTCTGTAACGTTCGTCTTGTGGTGCATGAACGGACCAAGGCGCAGCGGGTGATGAATACATACTGAATTTATTTACAACAAGACGAAAACACTCACGAACACTAGAACAAACTACAAAAACAATAAACGAAGTCAACAGACTTGAAACAAATGAACTTACATATAGACGAAGAACGCACAAACAGGAACAGACTACCAAAAATGAACGAACAAACGAAACAGTCCCATGTGGAATACACAGACACAGGAACAATCACCCACAAACAAACAGTGAGAACAACCTACCTTAATATGGCTCTCAATCAGAGGAAACGTCAAACACCTGCCTCTAATTGAGAGCCATACCAGGCAACCCATTAACCCAACATAGAAAACACATAACATAGACTACCCACCCCAACTCACGCCCTGACCAATTAAACACATACCAAACAACAGAAAACAGGTCAGGAACATGACACTCTCTCACCGTCCATTTGGCAAATCTGACCATAATTCTTTACTCCTGATTCCTGCTTACAAGCAAAAATTAAAGCAGCAAGCAACAATGACTAGATTAATAAAAAGTGGTCAGATGAAGCAGATGCTAAGCTACATGACTGTTTTGTCAGCACAGACTGAAATATTTTCCGGGATTCCTCAGATGGCATTGAGGAGTACACCACATCAGTCATTGGCTTCATCAATAAGTGCATTGATGATGTCGTCCCCACAGTGACCATACGTACATATCCCAACCAGAAGTCATGGATTACAGGCAACATCCGCACTGAGCTAAAGGCTAGAGCTGCCGCTTTCAAGGAGCAGGACTCTAACCCGGAAGCTTATAAGAAATCTCGCTATGCCCTCTGACGATATGGCTCTGATATTCGTCGGATGTTGCAGGGCTTGCAAACCTTCACAGACAACAAAAGGAAGCACAGCCTAGAGCTGCCCAGTGACACGAGCCTACCATATAAGCTAAACTACTTATATGCTCGCTTTGAGGCAAATAACACTAAAACATGCGTGAGAGCACCAGCTGTTCCGGAAGACTGTGTGATCACGCTCTCCGCAGCCAATGTGAGTAAGACCTTTAAAACCTGTTATGGCTGCACGCTGAATATTGAAAAAACTGGAAAATGTGTGCACATTTTCAAACGGCCTCCTAAGAAACTTTTTATTTTCCAATATGCATATATTTACTACTGTTGGATAGATAACAGTCTGTAGTTTCTAAAAAGGTTTGAATTGTTTCTCTAAGTCGAACAGAAATATTTTTACAGCCATTTTCCCAGCCGAATTGAGTTTCCCAAAATGCGATGTGTCTCTTTAAGACCTTCTCTATAAAAGGCCATTTGACTTGGGACCATAGAGACACGTCAGAGGCGTACGTCAGACTGTAATGCGGAAGTGAGAATTGAAAGGGGTCGAATATCTCGTCCCTGGACTGAATAACAGAACTTCTTGTGAGACCTGCGCAGTTAAAATAAAAATCCGGGCGCGAAGGATAATTTGATCTCGGCTTCTGGAACAAGGTAGATAACTTTGAATATGATGTCTGACTACGATATTATTTGCTACATGTCACAAAATCATCCTAAAGGTTGTTTTTTCAATATACTTTAATTATATTATTGCAATTTATTCTGGACTTTAGATGTGAAACGACGGAAGAATTTTTTGAAGAAACGCTTTCTGGCGCAGCAATGCTACCGTGCTAGCTAACCAAAGAGGGAAATCATTCGTTCTGGAACCCAACTAAAGACTCTACTGGACATTGGACCCCGTTACAACATTCTGATGGAGTACCAAGAAAGATAAGACCCAATTTGGGATGCTTTTTCATATATATGTCGAACTGTTGAATGCTAACGCTGCTAACTATGCTAGGCTAGCGCTTGACTAGAATCAATGCTGCCTTATGCTAGCTTATGATGTTAGCTAATATAACGATATATTGTGTTTTCGCTGTAAAACACTTCAAAAATCGGAAATGTTGTCTGTATTCACAAGATATCTGTCTTTCATTAGTTATCCACCATATGTTTTTCTGAAATGTTTTATGAGGTGTAATTAGTAGCCGACGTTGGTGTATGTATTTTCTCTGGCTACTCCCGGCTGGATTCAGACTGTAGCTATGTATTAGCATTTTTGGGTAGCATCAATGTAAAACTGATTTATAGCTAAAATATGCACTTTTTATGAACAAAACATAGATTTATTGTGTAACATGTTATATGACTGTCATCTGAGGTCGTTTTTTCTGGGCTCTTTAGGTTGGTTTTAGTTTATTTCGGTTGGTTGTGCATGCTACTTCAATCATAATTCATACTTCATAATCATAATTCATACGTGTCTGTCCACTTTTGTATTTGGTGGTGAGCTAACATAAATATATGTGGTGTTTTCTCTGTAAAACATTTAAAAAATCGGACATGTTGGCTGGATTGACAAGATGTTTATCTTTCAAATGCTGTATTGGACTTGTTAATGTGTAAAAGTTAAATATTTTAAAAAAATAGATTTTGAATTTCGCGCTCTGCAGCTGTTGTCATTTTCGGTCCGAGGTCGGGCTTGCACCCCAAACAGGTTAAACAGGTCAACATTCACAAGGCCGCAGGGCCAGATGTATTACCAGGACGTGTACTGCGAGCATGCGCTGACCAGCAGGCAAGGGTCTTCACTGACATTTTCAACCTCTCCCTGTCTGAGTCTGTAATACCAACATGTTTTAAGCAGATCACCATAGTGCCTGTGCCCAAGAACACTAAGGTTACCTCCCTAAATGACTACCCACCCGTAGCACTCAAGTCTGTAGCCATGAAGTGCTTTGAAAGGCTGGTCATGGGTCAGCATCCTAACTGGTTGCATTACTGCCTGGAATGGCAACTGCTCAGCCTCCGACCACAAGTCACTACAGAGGGTAATGGGAACGGCCCAGTACATGACCGGGGCCAAACTTCCTGCCATCCAGGACCTCTATACCAGTCGGTGTCAGAGGAAAGCCCTAAAAATTATCAAAGACTCCAGCCACCCTAGTCATTGACTGTTCTCTCTGTTACCGCACGGCAAGCGGTACCGGAGCGCCAAGTCTAGGTCCAAGAGGCTTCTTAACAGCTTCTACCCCCAAGCCATAAGACTCCTGAACACCTAATCAAATGGTGACCCAGACTATTTGCATTGCCCCCCCCCCCCCCTTTTACACCGCTGCTACTCTCTGTTATCATTTATACATAGTCACTTTAATATCTCTACCTACATGTACATATTACCTCAACTAACCGGTTGCTGTTGCTCTTTAATTATTTGTTACTTTTATTTCTTATTCTTATCCGTCTTTCGTTTAACTGCATTGTTGGTTAGGGGCTCGTAAGTAAGCATTTCACTGTAAGGTCTATCTATACCTATTGTATTAGGCGCATGAGACAAATTTTTAAATTTTGATTTGATTTGATGTCATAGAACTCATGTCAGCTGCAGTGAATTGTGGTGGAGGGAGGATTGTTCAAATGGAATGAATGGAAGGGTATCAAACATATTTGATACCGCTCAGTCTCCATTCATTCCATTCCATTCCAGTCTCTGCCTGGCCGGTTCCCCTCTCTCCACTGGGATTCTCTGCCTCTAACCATATTACAGGGGCTGAGTCACTGGCTTACTGGTGCTCTTTCATGCTGTACCTAGGAGGGGTGTGTCACTTGAGTGTGTTGTGCCGTGGCGGAGATCTTTGTGGGCTATACTCAGCCTTGTCTCAGGATGGTAAGTTGGTCATTGAAGATATCCCTCTAGTGGTATGGGGGCTGAGCTTTGGCAAAGTGGGTGGGGTTATATCCTTCCTGTTTGGCCCTGTCCGGGGGTATCATCGGATGGGGCCACAGTGTCTCCTGACCCCTCCTGTCTCAGCCTCCAGTATTTATGCTGCAGTAGTTTATGTGTCGGGGGGCTTGGGTCAGTTTGTTATATCTGGAGTACTTCTCCTGTCTTATCCGGTGTCCTGTGTGAATTTAAGTATGCTCTCTCTAATTCTCTCTTTCTCTCTTTCTTTCTCTCTCTCGGAGGACCTGAGCCCTAGGACCATGCCTCAGGATGACCTGGCATGATGACTCCTTGCTGTCCCCAGTCCACCTGGCCGTGCTGCTGCTCCAGTTTCAACTGTTCTGCCTGCGGCTATGGAACCCTGACCTGTTCACCGGACGTGCTACCTGTCCCAGACCTGCTGTTTTCAACTCTCTAGAGACAGCAGGAGCGGTAGAGGTACTCTTAATGATCGGCTATGAAAAGCCAACTGACATTTACTCCTGAAGTGCTGACTTGCTGCACCCTCGACAACTACTGTGATTATTATTATTTGACCATGCTGGTCATTTATGAACATTCGAACATCTTGGCCATGTTCTGTTATAATCTCCACCCGGCACAGCCAGAAGAGGACTGGCCACCCCTCATAGCCTGGTTCCTCTCTAGGTTTCTTCCTAGGTTTTGGCCTTTCTATGAAGTTTTTCCTAGCCACCGTGCTTCTACACCTGCATTGCTTGCTGTTTGGGGTTTTAGGCTGGGTTTCTGTACAGCACTTTGATATATTAGCTGATGTAAGAAGGGCTATATAAATACATTTGATTTGATTTGATTCCAGCCATTACAATGAGCCCATCCTCCAATGTAAAGGACAACAGCTTCCATTAATCAGTGGTCTTCAGCATCTAGACTGTGATTGGTCACTCAGTTCCTAGGTCATAGTAATCTGGGAGCCTGGACAACTTGAGGCCTGCTGCCACTTCTATCCTTGTTCCCCATGTTTAATGTCAGGCGTCTCAGTTCAGGACATGTCTGTTTTGCTGTGTGTCTATGGCAATGTTCTCTAAAAGAGGAAGACACTCATAACTCGGATAATGCTGACACACTGAATATGAGTGTCCAGTAACAGTCTAACCCCTTGAGTCTGACTGTTGGCTGACTCTCTCATAGGAGACAGGTCACTTTCACCACAGATCACTCACCAGGCCTCCCCTCAAATGTCCCTGACCACTACTTACCCTCATGTAGCGTGCATGCTCACATACACAGTCCACCCAACCAATCTGTCAGGCTCTGTCCTCAGCATTGCTGCCTGAAAAGGACTTTAGCAAGATGGGCCAGCGACCCACACCCCTCCAGTCATTTAGCCACCCCTAAATATAGCTCTGGCCGTGTGTGTGTGTTTAGATGAGAGAGATGAGACAATGGGGAGGAAAGAAGCAGGCTATGTCTGCATAGTATGTGTGAACCCCTGTTTGAGTACAATTTTTTATTAAATGCACCCTTCCATCTTTCCTTGAAGTTAACAGTGAACTGTATATGAAAATGGTCAAGGTTTACAGAGTGTTGTACTGTAGCCCTTTCATTCCTCATGGAAAGTAACCCCAGCAGACCCAAGCAACACAGACCTACCCTTCCGACACACTGGTCCATCCTCCCTCCCGTCCTTTTAAAGGTATTCAATCCTCTGCCATTACAGAATCCTCTGTAGACCAATAAACAAACACTGATGTTGTTAGTACTGTCAGGCCGCAGTCCTCAAGATGTGACCTGAATCAGGATAAATGTACAGGGCCTGTGTGTTTCAAATGTTATTAGTCGTACAGATGTAAAGTCTTAATTTGATCACTCTGTTGCTGTGAATTTGAGGTTTACAAAGGCTTCTGACATTTGTGATTTCAACTTTGAAATCAGCTAGGGGACTAGGAACCACCGGCCTGAGAGGACAATTCCAGGGTGCGGGGTCCCTCTCTAGAGCCTGGCGGATCCACATCTACGTCCCAAACTACTGGACCCACGATTCGGGAGGATGGGATTATGGGTGCCAACTGGAAAGGACCCTCTCCCGAATCATAGATACGGGACAGGGCATCGACCTTGATGTACTTAGAACCTGGGCGATAGGTCAGTGTGAAGTCGAACCTGGTGAAGAGGGCCCACCTGGCTTGCAGCGGATTCAGTCTCCTCGCTGTCCGTATGTACTCAAGGTTCCGATGGTCGGTGAGGATGACGAACAGTTCCTTGGCACCCTCCAGCCAGTGTCTCCACTCCTCTAATGCCAACTTCACTGCCAAGAGCTCTCGATTGCCGACGTCGTAATTCCTCTCTGCGAGTTTGTTGGAGAAGAACGCAAAACGATACAATTTTAGTGGGTTCTCCTGTCTGTGGCAAAACTGCCCCCTCTGGGTGTTTTAGCAAGGGGGTGGAGGTGAAACGCGCCTTGAGGAGATGAAAGGCCTTGTCGGCTGCTTGAGACCAAACCAACCTACGAGGCCCACCCTTGAGGAGGGAGGTGAGAGGGGCGGCGACAGTGCTGAAGTTCCTGATGAAGCGGCGGTAAAAGTTGGCAAACCACAAAAACTGTTGTAACCCCTTGATGGTGGTTGGGACTGGCCATGACCTTACCGTATCTACCTTCTTGTCCTCTATCCACACTCCCTGCGGGCTGATTTGGTTGCCCAAGAAGGAGACAGCCCTCTGGTGGAATTGTCACTTCTCCACCTTGATGAAAACGTGGTTAGCCAAGAGGCGTTCCAGGACTGCTCGAACGTGAGTGATATGATCCTCTAGGTTGGTCGAGAAGATCAGGATGTCATCGATGTACAAAATCACCTGACGTCCGAGCACCTCATTGACGAATGCCTGGAACACCGACGGACCATTGGCTAAGCCAAAGGGCATAACCAAGTACTCGTAGTGACCAGACATTGTGCTGAACGCCGTCTTCCACTCATCCCCCTCCCGGATGCGAGATTGTAGGCACTCCGCAGGTCCAGTTTGGTGAAGAACCGGGCCCCGCAGAGCTGCTCGATGGCTGACGGCACCAGCTGGAAAGGGTCGGTGAGTCTCATCCTTGACCATGTGATGGTAGGGTTATGGCGCTGAAACCAAGGTAGGCCAAGGATGATCTTGTGAACTGGTGATGTTTTCCTTGTGATTGGGCTCCATGGTGAGAGTGAGTGGTTTGGTGATGTGTGTGATGGTTCCTCATCCTAAAGGCGGACAGTCAAGACCTTGAACCGGAAAAGGAGAGATTTCAAAAAGGCTTTACAGCAAAAGCAAACCATGCTATTATCTGAGGACAGCACCCCATCAAACAAAGACAGACAATCATAATTCAACCCTCCAGGCGCGACACGAAACTCAGAAATAAAGCTATAATTCATGCCTTACCTTTGACGAGCTTCTTCTGTTAGCACTCCAATATGTCCCATAAACATCACATATGGTCCTTTTGTTCGATTAATTCCGTCATTATATATCCAAAATGTGCATTTATTTGGCGCGTTTGATTCAGAAAAACACCAGTTCCAACACGCGCTACATGACTACAAAATATCTCATAAATTACCTGTAATCTTTGTCCAAACATTTCAAACAACTTTCCTAATAAAACTTTAGGTATTTTTTTAACGTAATTTACAATACAATTTAAGACGGGATAAACTGCGTTCAATACCGGATGAAAACAAAGTGAAGCACGTTCCAGGTCGAGCGCACCAAAACATTAGTGTGCACCTGGAGTGACACAGGAAAATAACAGGGCTACTTCTTCATTTCTCAAAAGAAAAACATAAACCAATTTCTAAAGACTGTTGATATCTAGTGGAAGCTATAGGAACTGCAAGCATATTTCTATTAAAACGGGCTTGCCATAGAAATCCAATGGAAAACAGATTGACCTCCAAAAGAAATTCCCTGGATGGATTGTGCTAGGGGTTTTGCCTGCCAACTCCGTTCTGTTATACTCACAGACATTATTTTAACAGTTTTAGAAACTTCAGATGGTTTTTCATCCAAATATACCAATGATATGCATATACTAGCTTCTGGGCCTGAGTAACAGGCAGTTTACTTTGGGCACGCTTTTCATCCGGACGTGAAAATACTGCCCCCTATCCCTAAGAAGATTTATACAGCGCTGTTATTTGACTGTTTGTGGCCTGCCTGTTAGCTTGCACGATTCTTGCCATTCTCCTTCGACCTCTCTCATCAACGAGCTGTTTTCGCCCCAAAGAACTGCCCGCTGACTGGATGTTTTTTGTTTGTCACACCATTCTCGGTAAACCCTAGACAATGTCATGCGTGAAAAGCCCAGGAGGGCACCCGTTTCTGAGATACTGGATCCGGCGTGCCTGGCTCCAACGAACGTACAACTCAAAGTTGCTTAGGTCACTCGTTTTGCCCATTCTAACTTTCAGTCGAACAGAAAGTCTGTAGTCCTTGTCACTTGTGTAGCGAGTCTGAGTTGTCGAACACTCAATGAGTAACCACATAAGAGTGTGTGTGTGGGTGCGTGTTTGTATGCTTGTTTGCGTTGGTGTGCACGTTTGTGTGCACTTGCGTTTGCGTGACTTATACTTCATGACTGACAGATCAAAATTACGGCTTTAATAAAGGCTTCCTATATGTGTGTGTGGCTGAACCGGACGGCCATCACAGCTGGTATTTGGGCAGAGATATGGTTCTATATGACTCTCTCTCTCTACGAGCTCCATTGCAAGATCTCAGACAGCTTTTCAAATGTAGGATCTAAATTTGAGCCAGTTTGCTACAGCATGATAATAATCCTGCAGCAACAGGAAATGTGAATTATTATGTGGATTACAATAATGGACATTTTTCTAGGGGTTGATACATTTTTCATAAGGGATAATCAATTCTGAAATGTCAAATTGGAAATCACAAACTTCAGAAGCCTTTGTTCCCCTACAACAGGATCATCAAATTAAGATCCTACATCTGTAGCATTAACAACCAAACCCAGGTCTATCTCCCCCCCCCCCTTTCTCGCTCTCTACTCTATACTTTGGCTTCCATCTTTCAGCACCAGAGCTAATTGTGTCCGTTCCTATTTCCAACATACACATTTCTGTTTGTTAAAGCATTGTACTGGGCCATCTCCCGCGGGGCTTATTTTTAAAGTGCTCCTTTACCACGCAGTGTGGTAGGTGGTCTGCGGCATTGCATACCTTAGCAGGTCTGTGAGGACACCAGTGGGTAACAGCCGGGTGCTGAGGTGGTAGAAGCCAAGAATGTGATGAGTTATCACATAGAATAACAGATAGTTGACATGTGGAACAATACACCACTCTTAATTATCCTCCAACCAAGAGTATTCAATGACAAAGTCTTAGTAGTCCAAGAAATTAGTGGTGGGAGCAAATATTTGTAGTATTTGATGTCAGACATCTTGTTGTAAGAACACAGATGCATTGTACGAAGACACACTGTACAGACCCCTGTACACACTGCACAAACACATGTACGCAAGCACATACACTTCCTCTATCACTCTGGCACACACACAAATACAGCAAAAGTTGAAACAGATATTGATGCACACACACAAGCATAAACTGCAGCATGTCTCCACTCAACACTTAGGCAAATGTACACAAAGGCAAGCACTGACACACTTTGTTTGCAATAAAAATAAATAGATTTTTTGGGGTGTGCTTACATGCTTACATGTTCCAGATTGATTTAGAGTGTGTGTGTGTGTGCTTGCATACATATGTTTGTATGTGTATATGTGTCACGCCCTGACCATAGAGAGACCTTAGTTCTCTATGGTGTAGTAGGTCAGGGGGGGGGGGGGTGATCTAGGGGGTGATCTAGTATAGATATTTCTATGTGGGTGCTAATATGGTTCCCAATTAGAGGCAGCTGTTTACCGTTGCCTCTGATTGGGGATCATATTTAGGTAGGTTGTTTCCCCACCTGCATTTGTGGGATATTATTTTGTGTTTTGTGCTTGTGCACTACGTAGTCACGTTTCATTGTTCGTTTATTTGATGTATTGTTTTGTTATGCTAAGTTTCACTTTATAATAAATATGTGGGACTCAACATCCGCTGCGCCTTGGTCTGTCTCTCCACAACGATCATGACAATGTGGGTCGTTCTATAAATAAAGGGCCCCAATCAAATCAAATTTTATTTTGTCACATGCGCCGAATACAACAGGTGACCTTACAGTGAAATGCTTACAATGTGTGACATCACGGTCAACATTGTAAAATAGTTTGATATACGTTTAGATATGACTGTCTTACAGGATCCCATGTGTAGTTACAGGAATACAAGTCTAGGTAGGCACAATGAGACCGTAACTCCATCTAGCAACAACAACACATCTACATGTCATTCAAAATGTCACAAGAAACATGGACACCACATGGTCCTTTGTCGTGCCTAGTTGCCAGGTCTTTTTGTGCTTTGGTCAACTGTTTCATCATTTATAGTCATGCTAAACATTCCTGAAGAATTAAAATAATAAACCACAGCATTTCTATGTTTTAATAGTTGACATAATATAATACAATAGTAACGTACAATGGATTCTGTCGACAAAATGGACAATAATAATAACCAATAATGAAATCATTGTAATCAGTAAACTGTTCAAGCATTGGGCTTGAATGTGTGAGTCTGTGCCTGAAAACTAGCCATCAAATTCTTGTTTCCTCTGTTCTTGTTTCCTCTGCTCCTTGCCTTTCCTTGAAAGTGCCTTGTAGCCTCAGGGGAGGAACTATCACTCCTCTCCCCCATTGTGCTTTAAGAGGGAGGTGAGGAATAGGAAAAACAAGGGAAAATCTCAATTGCATTTCCTTGATTCCTCATGTATTCTCTTCCTCTTCTCAAACCCCATTAGATAAGAAGGTGAGAGGGGAAGGACTTCTGACCTCATCCAATGGGTTTTGAGAAGGAGGCGAGGAAAGAGGATGCAACAAATCAAGGAAATGCAATTGAGATTCTCCCAAGGACAGAGGAAGGAAGTATTTGACAGCTATTAAAGCCCCATGCAGTCTTTGTAATTTAAAAAAAATCATCACTGTATGTACAATAAATCAGTGCGTGTTTATTTAACGAAAATAACTCCAAAATATATTTTTTGTAATTTATTTCCCTGAGCCTCCTTTGCCCTTGAAATGCTCTTATCATGTGGGTGTTAGGAAACATGTTTTAAGATATTTACATACACAACCTTGATTGGCTGATAGGGTGGTCTAGATCCCACCATTTACCCAGATGAACAGTCATTGGTCTATGATAATCAGATCACATTGTGACGTCATGATGTGGGCCAAAAGATCCATCCCACCTGAACAGGCTGAAATTGCATGCATAGTTAAACTTGTTTGGGATAGGGGGCAGCATTTTCACTTTTGGATGAATAGCGTGCAGAGAGTGAACTGCCTCCTACTCAGTCCCAGATGCTAATATATGCATATTAGTATTAGTTTTGGACAGAAAACACTCTGAAGTTTCTAAAACTGTTTGAATGATGTCTGTGAGTATAACAGAACCCATATGGCAGGCAAAAACCTGAGAAAAAATCCAAACAGGAAGTGGATACACAGTGGGGTATGGGGTATTTTTCACTTCCTAAGGTTCCACTAGGGGTCAACCATCTTTAGAACGTGGTTTCAGGCTGCTCGTGTGAAGGGGGGCCGGATGGGAGATGTTTTACTAAGGGGTCTGCCTGCAGCCTCGTTCTCAGTCATGCGCTTTCATTTGAGAGGTTGCTCTCGTTCCAGGGCAATTCTACAGACAATGATTCATCCTAAAGATTGATTCTATACTTAGTTTGACAAGTTTCTTCGACCTGTAATATAACCTTTTGAACGTTTCGTCCGAATCGACCAGATCGCGCTTTTGGATTGTTTACCAAACACCCTAACAAAAGATGCTATTGGACATAAATGGACATAAATGATGGACATTATCGAACAAAACAAGCATTATTGTGGAGCTGCGATTCCTGGGAGTGCATTCTGATGAAGATCATCAAAGGTAAGTGAATATTTATATATGAATAATATGAATAATGTTGACTACCCAACATGGCGTATATTTCTCTGGCTGGTTTGGGCTCCTAGCGCCGTTCTCAGATTATGCTTTTTCCATAAAGTTTTTTTGAAATCTGACACAGCGGTTGCATTAAGGAGAAGTGTATCTAAAGTTTCATGTATAATAGCTTTATTTTCATCAACATCTATTATGAGTATTTCTGTGAATTCATGTGGCTCTCTGCAATATCACTGCATGTTTTGGAACTACTGAATCTAACACGCCAATGTAAAATAAGATTTTTGGATATAAATATGAACAAAATATACATGTATTGTGTTACATGAAGTCCTATGAGTGTCATCTGATGAAGATCATCAAAGGTTAGTGATTCATTTTATCTCTATTTGTGCTTTTTGTGACACCTCTCTTTGGTGGGAAAAACGGCTGGGTTTATCTGTGACTTGGTGGTGACCTAGGTCTAAAAATGGCTGGGTAAATCTGTGACTTGGTGGTGACCTAGGTCTAACCAGGTTAACATGTCTAGGACATGCGTTCCGCTAGCAGAACCCCTCGACAACATTCCGCTGAAAAGGCAGCGCGGGAAATTCAAAATATTTTTTAGAAATATGTAACTTTCACACATTAACAAGTCCAATACAGCAAATGAAATATAAACATCTTGTTAATCTACCCATCGTAGATGTACCCATCGCTCATCACTTTACAGCAAAAGCACAACATATGATTATGTTAGATCACCACCAAGTCAAAAAAACACACAGCCATTTCTCCAGCCAAAGAGAGGAGTCACAAAAAGCAGAAATAGAGATACAATTATCTTCATCAGATGACACTCATAGGACATCATGTTACACAATACATGTATGTTATGCTCGATAATGTGCATATTTATATCCAAAAATCTCAGTTTACACAGTTTACATTAGCGCCATGTTCAGAAATGCCTCCGAAATATCCAGAGAAATTGCAGAGAGCCACATCAAATAGCAGAAATACTCTACTTTGAAAGGACAAGAAGTGTTGGCTGCGCACTTAACCAATGACAGGCATTCCACATTTAGGCCCACCCATTTGGGAGCCAGGCCCACCCACTGGGGAGTCAGGCCCAGCTAATCAGAATACGTTTTTTTTTGACGTTTTTAATACGTTAAATGGTGTTATTACAGATAAAAAATACTCCTCGGTTTCATCAGCTGTCTGGGTGGCTGGTCCCAGGTAAAGAAGCCGGATGTGGCTGTCTTGGGCTGGTGTGGTTACTCGTGGTCTGCGGTTGTGAAGCCGGTTGGATGTACTGCCACATTCTCTAAAACGACATTGGAGGCTGCTTATGGTAGAGAAATTAACATTAAATTCTCTGGCAACAGCTCTGGTTGACATTCCTGCAGTCAGCATTGGCTTTGGTTGCAGCCACAAATTGCACGCTCCCTAAAAACTAGACATCTGTGGCATTGTGTTTTGTGACAAAACTGCACATTTTAGAGTGGCCTTTTATTGTCACCAGCCCAAGGTGCACTTTGTTTATTTGTATTTATTACACGTCAGCTAGTACACGTCAGCTAGTACAGCTCGTAAAATCACTGCAACGATTAACATAGAGCTGCAGTTAGTTTCAGAATGGTCGGCAAGGTATAAGTTAGTTCTAAATATTTCCAAAACTAAAAGCATTGTATTTGGGACAAATCATTCACAAAACCCTAAACCTCAGCTAAATATTCTAATAAATCATGTGGAATTTGAGCAAGTTGTATGTAACTGCCTTGATGTTGCTGGACCTCAGGAAGAGTAGCTGCAGCAATGGGAACATTGCTCTATGTTAATCGTTGCAGTGATTTTACGAGTGTTGATGTCACAAGTTTACTGGAGAACTGAGACGAAGTAGAGACTCTGGACAAGGTGGATATTCGTATAATAAAAAGCAGTTTTATTCAGAGGTAAAGATATCTGATACAAGCATGCTTGGACTCATTCATTCAGCTCGTAAGGAACCTGCAGACAGAGCCCAGATAACAGAAATAAATAGACATTTTATACAGCACAGAAAGTAGGTTGAGTCTGGTAGATCTGGTTTTCTGGTTGGTCCTGATCAGGTTGTTGTCTTCTCAGATTGGTCCTGATGAGCTGTGCGTCATCCTTCTGAGTCTTGCAGCAAAAGTTCTTTGTTACCAAATGTTCAGCTAAAACAGGAGATTAGGTGTGTGCGCAGATGTTCCTATTTAATCAGTGTTTATGAAAGGTTTATGTTCGCCCTCTGTCCTTGGTTATGTGTGTGTCTCATTATCTCGTGAAATGCAGACCCAAGCACTCTTGATCAAGGCCTTTCCTGCCTTATCAGTGTTTATGAATGGTCTGTGTCAGCCATCTGTCTCTGGGTGTGTGTGGGTCTCAGTTTCTGCTTATGAGTATGTGAGAAACCCTGTTTTAGAAAGAAGTTAGTTATAACAATGTAATAGCAATATGCTTGTGTTATTTAAAATGGTATTTATTACACGAGCTGTACTAGCTGACGTGTATAGTGTTGAGTCATCTGCATACATAGACACACTGGCTTTACTCAAGGCCAGTGGCATGTCATTAGTAATGATTGAAAAAAGTAAGGGGCCTAGACAGCTGCCCTGGGGAATTCATGATTCAACCTAAATTATGTTGGAGAGGCTTCCATTAAAGAACACCCTCTGTGTTCTGTTAGACAGGTAACTCTTTATCCACAATATTGCAGGGGGTGTAAAGGCATAACACATACATTTTTCCAATAGCAGACTATGATCAATCTTGGGTAGTGGAATGCCTTTTGCTTCCCTCCAGGCCTGAGTGCACACACTTTCTCGTAGGTTTAGATTGAAGATATGGCAAATAGGAGTGGCAATATCAACCACTATTATCCTCAGTCATTATTCATCCAAGTTGTCAGACCCCAGTGGCTTGTCATTGTTAGTTTTTTTTACAATATATTTATTATATATTTTTTTTTAACAATTTAACAATCAGCAAAATATGATGCCCCATTATTCCTTCCACCTACACAAAACCCCATGCTACATGGGAGCACCTCGTGCAAAACCCTTCCCTCCCCAACACATGAACCCCCCCCTCCCTTCTACCAGTATTAGAAGGGAGGTTGATAAACAACAACAACAACAACAAAAAACAGAATAACCTCCACATTCAATGCTAGAAAACAAATTATTCAACGCAAAAACAAATAATAATAACAATAATAATAATATATTAATGAAGAAAGTAACAATGAGGCAGCTAGGATGACGACTCTGAAACTGCTGAAAGTCACTCCAGACATCAGTAAATTCAAAAGGTTTATTAAGTAAATTGTACATAATTATTTCAGATGAATATAGGAAGTTAGTTCTTTTAGCCACATCTGCTTGCTTGGCGGAAGTGTCACCCTTCCATATTATAGCTGTGCATTTATTGACGGCAATGACTGCCACTGTAATGAATCTGGTTTTGCTACCAATATTAACTGGTAGAACAGAGTCATCTCCAAGAAGAATAAGGGAAGGATCTAGTGGTACCGTCTTATTAGTGACCTGTGATAAGATCTGAATAATGTCTTTCCAATAATTTCTTCGTTCAGGGCAGGACAGAAACATATGCATAAGTGTGCCCACTCCAGTTTTACACCTTGGGCAACATTTTTAATATTTAGAATTGATTCTTATACAGTCTCTCTGGTGAAAAATAGACCCTATGTAAAATATTGAATTGCATCAACTTGTTAAATGGAAGATGCTGAGCATCTAAAAAGAGCTTTCCCCATTTCTCATCCTCAAAAATGAAACCAAGGTCCTCATGCCACTTCATGCAAACCTTCAGAGGTACATCGTTCCCCAACAGACCTTGAAGACTAGAGTACGTGTTAGAAATTAAACCTTTTACCCCTTTCCTCTCCAGCCACAGTTGATCAATTATAGGTTTACTCATGAGCTGAATCCTACCTCCCTGCTGAGTGGCAATATAGTGCCTAACCTGTAGGTACTTGAAGAAATTAGTTTGAGGTAACTTAAAATGAGATGCCAGTTGTTGAAAGGATAGTAGTCACCTTCTCTATAGAGATTATCAAATGTTTTAATTCCTTTGTTGAACCAACAAAATGTAATACCATCTCTCAGGGCTTCAGGTAAAATGGGATTATTATAGAAATTGGTTTGTTCATATATAGATCTATGCCCTTCTGTCTTCAATACATGTATTTTAAGTGTTTTTAATGAAAGGGTTGTTTATGAGACCTAGTAAAGCTTTAGGTGGGCTAATATAAGGTATAGATGCCAATGTAGCAGGGGTCAGACACTCTTCCTCTCTCTGTCTCCAAGAGGGTGAATTGTTGTTGTATTTTGCCACACAGCCTTTAACTGAGATGCCCAGTAATACAACTGGATGTCAGGTAGAGTGAGTCCTCCTTCTGAGTATGGTTTGAAGTTGTGGGTTTCACTCTGAGGGGTTTCCCTTTCCACAAAAATGAAGAAACATTCCTATTAAGTTGTTTGAAAAAAAACTTTGGAAATAGGAAAAGGCAAGGTTTGAAAAAGGTACAAGAATCTTGGTAATATATTCATCTTTACACAATTGACCCGCCCAATAAGAGAAATTGGTAAATGCCGCCATCTATCCAGTTCTTCCCCAACCTTTTTGTGACGTGGAGTATAGTTCAGTTGATATGTCTTAATATTTTCAGAAGGAATTTGCAATCCAAGATTTGTAATTTCCTGAGGTCTCCAAGAAAACGGCTGGTCTAAGATTGGGATCTGCATAGCTGCCCTGTTAAAAGGCATAATTATACTCTTCGATCGGTTTATTTTATATCCTGAAAAGGTCCCATATTCTTTCAGGATGTCAACTAATGCTCGGAGTGAAATTTCTGGTTTAGTGCGGTAAAGCAAAATGTCATCAGCATATAGCGAGATCAGATGTTCACGCCCACCTTTACGAACACCATGGATGGATGGATGAAATCTAAAAGCTTCTGCCAGTGGCTCATCTGAGGCTTTGACATATTGGGCATCTTTTGTTTGGTGATAAAAGAGATGTTTTAACTTCCAACTCACTATTAACGAACAGGTAAACCGTGTCAAAATGCCTTACAATGTTTGAAAGTTCGAGGATGCTACGCAGACACGTCTTGCTAGAGCTTCGCCATTGCCGGAGGTCCGGCTTGTCATTGTTGAAAGCCAACAATAATTTGTTCACTTCTTCCACGCTCACTTAACGGAACAAAAAATTACAATGCTTGTCTTTCATAATTTGATCAGATATACTTGGATGTGTAGTGTCAGTGAATGCTTTTGGCATGTCATGCCTAAGTTTTCTAATCTTGCCAATGAAAAAATCATTAAAGCAATTGAAATATCAGTGGGTTTTGTGATAAATGAGCCATCTGATTCAATCAATAATAGATCCCAAAATGTAATTTGTGTTCCAAACCTTTTTACTATAATTCTTCACATCAATTGTCTTTCTTTAATAGTATAGTTTATTATTTTTATTCTGTTTAGTCACATGATTTATCAATTTGCAGTATGTTTTTCAATTGGTTGTGCAGCCAGACTTACAGTATTTGCCATTCCTTTTACCTCATCCCTCTCAACCATCATTTAAAAAAAATTTTTTTTATCAATCCACGGGGATATTAACAGTTTTTACAGTACTTTTCTTAATGGGTGCATGCTTATTAGTAACTGGAATAAGCAATTTCAAAAAAGTGTCAAGTGCAGCATTTGGTTGCTCCTCATTACACACCACAGACAAACAAATATTCTTTACATCAACAGCATAGGAATCACTACAAAACTTCTTGCATGACCTCATACAATATATTAGGCCTTTGGCACATTGGTTTTCCTAGATATGGCTACTATATTGTGATCACTACATCTGATGGATTTGGATACTGCTTTAAAGCAAATTTCTACAGCATTAGTAAAGATGTGATCAGTGCATGTTGATGATTTCATTCCTTTGCTATTTTAATACCCTGGTAGGTTGACTGATAACCTGAACCAGTTTGAAGCTTTTTCTTGAGTGGGCAGCTTGATGAAAGCAATTCAATATTTAAATCACTCAGAACATATACCTCTCTTTTGATATCATATACATTATCAAACATTTCACACATGTTATCCAGATACTGACTGTTAGCAGTTTGTGGTCTATAGCAGCTTCCCACAAGAATGGGCTTGAGGTGAGGCAGATGAAAAAAGCTTTGCTTTTTCCTTGCCACCGTGCTTCTACACCTGCATTGCTTGCTGTTTGGGGTTTTAGGCTGGGTTTCTGTACAGCACTTTGAGATATCAGCTGATGTAAGAAGGGCTATATAAATAAATTTGATTTGATTTGATGAACCTGTAGCCATATTAAGATTTACAGGAATGTGGTTATGAATATAAACATGAACACCTCCACCTTTGGCATTTCTGTATTTTCTGTAGATGTTATAACCATGTATCGCTTCCACTGTATCATCAAAGGTATTATCTGTGAGTTGAGTGATTATAAGTGAGTTTCAGAGATTGTCAGAATATGAATGTCATCTGTTACTAGCAAGTTATTGATTTCATGAACCTTGTTTCTTAGGATACATATGTTAACGTGGGATATTTTTAGCACTTTTCTGAGATGGTTGATTGATTCAATTAGCAGAAGTGCTTAGCAGAACTAGACATGCTCATGTTATTTATGCTAGTGCGGGTTGAGCTGCACACAGTGGACGTCCTACTAGGGCACACTGCCTCATTCCTAACAGTACAACTCTGGTTCATAGGCACATGATTACTGCATACAATAGCTGTAGGATCAGCAGAGACATTCAGGGCAGTAAGAGGGGCATACATTAGGTTACTTACATTGTGTCTTCCAATGCCCCTGTGATAATTTACATTTGCTGAAGCATTATGACAACTCAGCGATACAATGGTAGGGATTAAATGAACTGGGGTCATTTATAGTTAATTGTCTCAACACAGCCTTATAATGCCATGAAAGGAGCCAGGAACCCAAATGATTTGGGTGGATCCCATCCTCCTTATAAACAAGCTTTGTTTCCAGAAAGTATCCAAATTGTCAATAAATGTTACACCCACAGAGCTGCAATAGTCTCCTAGCCAGGGCTAAAAGTCTGATGAAGCGTTCAATGCCATGATTTAGGGAGGGCACAGGGCCAGATATTATGGGGCGTTTGTTGGTGAGACCCAATCAGTTCTTTAAAATCCATCTTCAGCTGTTCTGAACTACCCTTCATAATGTCATTGAATCCCACATTAACTATGACAGACAACATTTCCTGTTGCATGTTTCAAATGTTTGGAAGCAGCCTAATGATGTCCTGTACTCGTGCTCCTGGATAGCACACAGTTTTTGCTCCAGGGACTGATACATTTCTCACTATTGAACTGCCTAATACAATGGCCGGAGAAGGAGATGGAGAATTCCGCCCATTCCTACCCCTCACACAATTTGTGGAACCTTTCACGGGCCCAAGTGAAGCAGGATAGCATATGCCCGCTGCTCCCGGCGATAGACATTCCACAGCAGGCAGTGCCCCGTCAGATCCAGGGAGAGTGAAAGGAGCCGAACTCGACGACGAAGCCGCTGCTGGAGTCGACATAGTCGGAGACAGCACAGCCGTCGCAGACACAGTCAGTCCCAGCAATGAAGGTGCGGGTAGATCAGGCACCAGTGCGGCAAAGCAATTCCTCATGTCAATCTGCTCCGAATCTCTCGCGGACACTCCAGTCCGCTTAGCAGCAAGCCGCTGCATGTTGCTCCCTCTCTCTCCTGTGGGGAGTCCAGGGGAGCCTGATTAACCACAGGAAGTGTCTGTTTTTTTAGAGATCCAGAGCAAACAACACAACATGGCCACCACCACAGCCACCAACAGACTGGAGGTTTTGGCTACATGGAGTACAGCTATGGACAGAAGCACTTTCCGTAGCAAGTTAAGAGTCGTAACACAGCAGGTTAGAAGAATTAGGTTACGGTTATGAAAAGGGTTAGGGTTAGCTAAAATGCTACAGTGCAACATTTGGTTCGTAGTTTTAGTCAATTAGCCACAACCCAGACTGGGCTCAGACCAGAGAGAGCGAAAGAGAGGGGGGAGAGAGAGAAAGGGAGAAAGGGGAGATGGAGGGAGAAAGGGGAGAGGGAGGGAAAGAGAAGGGGGGAGTGGAAGGGAGGGAGAGTGAAAGGTACTTTAAACATGGAATCGGTACAAGCACAACACGCTGCCTTATGGTTTTAACAATAGTGGGGGTGTGCTGGGGAGTTTTACCCATGGTGAGACATGGACACAGAACAAACAGGCTTGTGGTCACCGTCAGAGCCAAGGATTTACAGCTGAACTGAGTTACTTTAAGCATCAACGCACATATGCACCACACACACGCACACACACACACCACTGAGACAAGCCAAGGCCCACTCCAAACACCCACAAACATGCTGTCTGCATCGGAAGACTCTTACACACACACATAGACACACAGACACACACATAGACTCCCCCACTGGGCCTTGGCCCTGGTGGGAGAGAGAAAGATACGTCTCTGTTTACCCGTCTGCTCGCACGTTACTAATGGCCTTCTGCTGGAAGAGCTCCTTTACTTGGTATTACTACTATTACTGCACCACTGTATAAATACTGCTCTGGTCTGCCTCAGTACTTAATACAAGTAGGCCTTCCTTTGAACACTGTCCTAGGCCTGAATCATGACCTGAGATGTAGCCTACGCACGTCCTGTAACTCAAACGTTGTGTAAATCAAGACATTGATATCAATTGAGTACCACAGTAGGAGTCATAATACCCATAAAACCTAGCGGTAAAACCCAGAAATTGTTCCAATCGTTTTCCCACCATTCATTTTTCTGTAGGGGATTTTAGAACTACTTCTTATAAGGTCTGTGTTTTGTGTAGGCTTACCCTGGCTTGACGTTTTGATAACTGTCTAAATCTCTCTCAGACAAGGTAACATTGATCAATATAGTCGCCTGTAATTATCCCCCCCAAAATGAAACACTACTTAGTCGCTAATGTGGCTATCATACAGACCTACACATCCTGTCGCGAGCTTTGACGTTCTCACTCAAGGCTCAGGGTGGGAAAAACCCTCCACGTTTCTCCATGCAAACTTTCATCGACAAGTATCAAGTAACCTAGCAAGTAGATATTATAGCCTTTTTAGATTCTCATGTAAATAATTGATATTGTGTATTTCTCGTGTGTATATGTCACGATCTTTCAAGATCGAACCCAGAAGCAGACCAGGACAAGGAGCGTAGGAAGAAGGTGAGTATTTATTTACAGTGAAATGTGAAAAGGTAGATATATCCAGATGGCGTAGCGGGCAGCGGTGGTGAGTAGATGAGAGGAAATAGGTGAATCCAATGTAGTAGCAGAATCCTCTGTCAACCAGGCGGGAATGGAGTGAATGATCCAGGTGAGTAACTGAAGACAAAACAAACGGAGGTAAGTTCAAGGCAAGCAATACGTAAATGAAAACAACAAAACAAATTCTATCCAACTGGAGTCTGGTACTCAGGCACAACATACTGTTCATGGCTAACGATCCGGCAGGGAATGGAAGTCAGGTCAGAGCTTTTGAAGGGTAGAGATGATGATCAGGACAGGTGTGCAGATTACTGACGGGAAACAGGTGCGGGTGAAATCAATCTCCCAATGAGCTAATTCGCCCGGCAACCAGACAGGGTGCGTTCCAGGACACCTGAAACACACTCCAGGACAGACACACAGGCAAACCCAGACTCAGGAAGCGGGATTCGTGACAGTATAATATTTTTGCATTTGTCAAATTACCGAGCTAGCTACCTTAGCATTTTTGAATTACCCTCTGGCCTTTGTAGTTAACTAGCTAACCTTAGGTCACTCGGTTGATCAGAAGCAAGGATGGTCCTGTGCTAT
Organism: Salvelinus fontinalis; assembly: GCF_029448725.1. Classification (NCBI taxonomy): domain Eukaryota; kingdom Metazoa; phylum Chordata; class Actinopteri; order Salmoniformes; family Salmonidae; genus Salvelinus; species Salvelinus fontinalis. The sequence continues at coordinate 41,816,052 of NC_074679.1, read as the reverse complement.
GTACCGGAATGTAACAACTACTCCATTAAGCATACATTTCCATTTGATTGTTTTCCGACCTCTGTAAGCGAGAGGCATCGCTGGAGCTGTGTGATAAGGTAAGCCCTGTTTGTGAGCAGCTAACAAGCTATTTTGGTGAAATCAAAGATCTGTGATGATTGTGAAAATTTGCTAGATAACCACAGACTTTCGCTACGTGTACAACACATGTTACCTCCCTTTCAAGTAAAAAGAAAACCAGCATAGGCTAGCATAATGACTGTTGGGACTTTTGTTCTTTGTGAGCTAGCCAGCTTGTGTAGTCATACTTTTTCACATGGTGACATGTTAGCTAACGTTAGCCCACCAGGGCAGGTTTTGTTCCACAAGTGCATCTGTTGTACATGACTAATCAAATAACCTGTGACGTCAGTTATACATGTCAGCAGGGATGTAAATTAAGCTTGCTTGAGGCTAGTACTTTTCAGACTGGGCTAGTCCGTGTGTTATGGCATTTTAATATAGATGTTACCATGTTAGTAATCAACTTAGCTAGCTCGTAAAAGTAACTTTCATATGGGCAGACTGAAAACCACAGTGATAACACTTGGGTCAGCAGCTGCCATTTTCTGTTGGGAAATAGACATGGCCCTGTATTTACCAGAAAAGGTGCAGTAGCTCATCCACCATGGCAGAAGAGAAAGATCCAGACTGTTGCTTGGGAAACAAAAACAAACAATGCGGCTCACCCCATGAAAAGCAGTGCATAATCAACACCAGCCTATTCAAGGAGATCTGCTCGAAGTGATGTATGCTCTTTCACTCTGGGGGTAAGACATAATTTAAACATCACAGATATAAATTCCCACTGTGCCCATGATAAAATGCTATGTGAATTGTGTTGTACTACAATGAAACTGAGGAGATGGACTTGACCAGCCTTCGTGATTGAACTGTTAACTACATTACTTTAGTTGGCTGCTTTGAACAAAACTCGAATGAATATAACCTATTCTATGAGCCTATTGTCTGTGTATGAGCTTTATTCAGTGTTCACTTGTTTTTCAACACTACCGGGTACAGGCAGGGATGACTGCAGCCTTCAGCAATTAAGATACAGGAGGTAAGAAATTATTTGAACATCAAGATATAAATTCCCAATGTGCCCATGATAAAGTGAACTACATTACTTTAGTTGGCTGCTTTACGCAAAACTTTTATGTAATATAACCTATTCTGGGAGCCTAGTGTGTATGTATGAACTTTGCAGAACATTTTTGGACCATTGGATTCCCTGAAAAGAGGCACTGACTGAAGCAGCAATATGAGTTTGTCAGAGGTCGTCAAGCTGGATGGGGATGGAGGCTTTGGTGGTCCACACAACGAAGAAGCAGATGTCCCTTCCAGTGATGTGGAGCTGACCTTCGACCTCGTGCCATAAAAACTACTTCGGGATCTGTGTCCCTTCCACGGGACGGTTGAGCTAACGTAGGCTAACGCGATTAGCATGAGGTTGTAAGTAACACGAAAGTTGGCCGGGACATAGACATATCTGATATTGGAAGAAAGCTTAAATTCTAAATAATCTAACTGCACTGCCCAATTTACAGTAGCTATTACAGTGAAAGAATACCATGCTACTGTTTGAGGAGAGTGCACAATTTTGAACATGAAAAGTTATTAATAAACAAATTAGGCACATTTGGGCAGTCTTGAAACAACATTTTGAACAGAAATGCAAAGGGTCATTGGATCAGTCTAAAACTTTGCACATGCACTGCTGCCATCTAGTGGCCAAAATCTAAATTGCACCTCTTAAGGATCCACCCCTTCTTTCAATTTTCACCTAAAATGACATACCCACATCTGACTGCCTGTAACTCAGGACCTGAAGCAAGGATATACATATTATTGGTACCATTTGAAAGGAAAGACTTTGACGTTTGTGGAGATGTTAAAGGAATGTAGGAATATAACACAATATATCTGGTGAAAGATAATACAAAGATGTCCGGTACAGACAGGGATGACAGGGAGGGCAGCGGTTGTTCTGGCCCTGGTACCACTCTGAATAAATAAATACTGTGCCTTTGAATATTTGTCTCTGGTCATGCTACTACAATACAGGCTAGATGTCTAAACAAAGTCAGTTTTGAATGTCAGTACATTTTTGGATTCATTCTCATCAATGACACCATTCTAGAACTGAGTTATCATTCATCTAAGTCTGGTACCCGGGGTAATCTGGTTAATTATTATATAATTACTTAAGTGCCTCTTTTCTTGTAGAATGTTGACAGCTGTATAGAACACATTGTATTAATAAGATGCTCAAACTTAACTTCATAGCTACACCCACAAACACAGGATCAACTTTATCCCTCATGCTGGCCCTGACCAAACAGTTAAGTTGCCCCTTACTATAGATGCACTTCTCGACATGGCCAGGCTTACAGTGGTCTTCTCCCCTTTAAATGCTCTTATGCTCATCCTTGAAAAATGCCATAGGGTCAGAAATGGACATCAAAGTCGACATGCTGAACAAACAATTATCTAGGCTGAGTAATACAAGATCATTTTTTGATCTACTGCTCTGCTAACTAGCTAGCTAAAGTGTAGTCAGTGGCTAACTAAGCCAGAGAAAGGTGATGGAAGAAGTTCAACACTTTATTCAATTCATTTTAATACAGCACATGGATTCATCATGGATTGGACACAGGTCTCTCTTCAGCGAGCCCAAACCCTCTGATACACTACATGACCAAAAGTATGTGGAGAACTGCTCGTCAAACATCTCATTCCAAAATTAGGGGCATTAATATGGAGTTGTTCCCTCTTTTGCTGCTATAACAGCTTCTACTCTTCTGGGAAGGCTTTCCAGTTATGTTGGAACATTACTGCGGGGAATTGATTCCATTCAGCCACAAGAGCATTAGTGAGGTCGGGAGCTGATGTTGAGCAATTAGGCCTGGCTCGCAGTCGGTATTCCAATTCATCCCAAAGGTGTTCGATGGGGCTGAGGTCAGGGTTCCATGCAGGCCAGTTCTTCCACACCAATCTCGACAAACCATTTACTGGAACTAAGGGGCCTAACCTGAACCATGAAAAACAGTCCCAGACCATTATTCCTCCTCCACCAAACTACAGTTGGTACTATGCATTGGGGCAGGTAGCGTTGTCCTGGAATCCGCCAAACCCAGATTCATCTGTCAGACTGCCAGATGGTGAAGCGTGATTCATCACTCCAAAAAACGTATTTCCACTGAGTCCAATGGCAGCGAGCTTTACACCACTCCAGCCGAATCTTGGCATTGCACATGGTGATCTTAGGCTTGTGTGAGGCTGCTCGGCCATGGAAACCCATTTCATGAATCTCCCTATGAACAGTTCTTGTGCTGACGTTGCTTCCACAGGCAGTTTGGAACTCGGTAGTGAGTGTTGCAACCGAGAATAGATGATTTTTATGCGCTACGCGCTTCAGGACTAGACGGTTCCGTGCTGTGAGCTTGTGTGGCCTACCACTTTCCAGCTGAGCCGTTGTTGCTCCTAGACATTTCCACTTCACAATAACAGCACTTACTGTTGACCGGGGCAGCTCTAGCAGGTCAGAAATGTGATGAACTGACTTGTTGGAAAGGTGGCATTCTATGCCACTTTGAAAGTCACTGAGCTTTTCAGTAAAGCCATTCTACTACCAATGTTTGTATATGGAGATTGCATGGCTGTGTGCTCAATTTTATACACCTATCAGCAACGGGTGTGGCTGAAATAACCAAAACCACTAATTTGAAGGGTTGTCCACCTACTTTTGTATATAGTGTATCACCTATCATCATGCCCCTGAACAATGCCTAAGAAACCGATACACCCCTAGTAGAGTGAGAATGCCCACCGCTACACAACCATTGTCCTTTGCTGTCATATGCCAGGGAGATATGCCTCCACAATCCAATGAGAAAGACTCTGCTCAGAAAGCACCCTAACCCGAGCTGGATTAGCGAAACAGACAAAAAGTTGGTCACAAACGCAAACATCCTTGGTCCTATCCATATACGTGCGTAAAGCGCACACTGGAATGCAACCTCTGTTGTTCACTGGAAGAAAACAGAGGAGGCGAGAAAGGGAACAGCTCAAAAGCTAGGGACCTGTAAGAAACAAGCATGAGAACGTATCATCACGTTGGAGTCACCAGGCGCAGACTCCAAACAGGAAAGGCGTACAGATCACAAACGCGCTTGGCTGACGCTAAGGCCATGAGCAGGCTAGTCTTGTAAGAACGGACCCTTCAGGTCCACGAGCTCCAATGTTTCAAATGGAGGCTCACACAGAGCGGCCAGGACTAAAGCCAGGTCCCAGGTTGGTGCCATAGTTTTAGACACTGGTTTGAGTCGATGCACAACTTTCTCGAACCGCACCACCAGAGGATGAGATCCCGGGGTAGAGCCGTCAATCCCTACACGACATGTCGAGATGGCTGCCAAATAAACCTTCAATATGGAAAAAGAGAGGCCCTGCTCAAAAAGCTTTTGCAAGACATCAAAATGTCCACCAAAGAGCTCTGACAATTAGAAACTCCTTTTACCTGACCCCAACCCTCAAACGCACAACACTTAAATGTATACAACCCTCTCGTAGAGGGCGCCCGTACTCTCAAATTCAACCTTTCAGGGGCCGAACCCATAGATCCCATATCTACACTCGTGGGTGCCAAACTCTCATGTGCGTTTGGGACAATAGATCCCGACAACATGGAACCCTCCACAGGTCCCTCCACAACAGGTGGATGATCGCAGGGAACCAGGGTTGTCTGGTCCAACGGGGAGACACCAGAACCAACCACAGACCCTCCTGACGGAGTATCCCCACAGTGGCCTGAATCAGGTCCACCGGAGGAAATGCATAGAGCCAAAGCATCCGTTCCCAATGGAACGCCCAAATTGATAACAGACGACAATGCGTGTTTTATCGTGATGCGAAAAGATCTACGTCGGCCCTGCCGAACCAGTCCCATCTGGGAAGATATGTCAATCCGAGTGACAAGAAATGCGCACAGCTCCATATGAGTAAATAACAGGCCTGTTGATGTACGCCACTGCCATCCTATTGTCGTACATTACAACACATGCTGACCCTCCAACATCGTAAGGAACCTCAAAACAGACGGTAGCTCTAGGTAATTGATACGCCATGCTTTTGCAGTGTTGACCAAATCCCCCTTTTCCGAGTAGGCCACACACAGGGCTCCCCAACCCAGTCAGGATGCATCTGTCGTGATCACTCTGTGGGACACTACCCACTCCATGATATCCCCCTACAACACCAGTCCCGGGTCCCTTCAACGAGTCAACGCCCTTAGGCACAACTGTCCTTGAGCAACCGATGAGCTACCGATGGCAGTAGCAATCATCCGGCACTGAACCAGACTCATCAACCGAAGGCCCAGAGGCTCCACAGCTATCATAGAGGCCATCAAACACAATATCTCCGCTGCGAGGGAGAAGACGGCCAATCCACCCCCAGGCAAGAGTAAATCAGCCCCGGAATCCAGAGAAACTGGACTGAGCCTCACTCGGCTGGGATGACACCCCTATCAACTCCTACCACCGCTGCTGCTCTCTCCCGGCCTCTACAATCCCATTCCTGAGGTCGCTTCACTGGAATACTCTTTGCCAGCAGCCTCAATCTTTCTCACAAAGTCACCCCGACGCCCAATCGAAGTTGAACCCAGACGGAGACAATGGTCACAATAACTGGTCAGATCCAAATTCTCCTGAGCAAACAGGACAGGACTCGTGAGTATCTTTAATTTTCATTGTGAAACCACATGCCATAGAGCTCGGTCTGAGGTGGAAATTCGTCTGGTTAGCCGTTTTGAACATATGCTTACCACTGGCCATCTTACTTAGGAGTATAACAGAACTCATATAACAGAACTCATATCCAACCAGGAAGTGGGAAATCTGAGGTTTGTAGTTTTTCAACTCTTTGCCTATCAAATAAACAGTCTATGGCATGGGCCAAATTTGGCCCGCGGGGTAATTATGTTTGGCCCGCGAGACAATACCAAATTACTACTAGAGCTGGCCCGCCGGTATTATACAGCGCATTCACAGCTAATACTACGAATCCCATAATGCTCTGCTGTTGTTTTCGCGCGCCAATCAGGACAGGACCCAGAAACGCCCTATCCTCTGTGACAGTATCACAGACATGTACGCTGCAGTGAGGGCCTTTAAAACTAAACTGTGCCTGTGGGAGAATCAGATGCTGCAAGGAAACTCTTGCCATTTTCCCTGCTGCCAAACCATAAAAGCGCAGATGTCTACCGCCGTGTTCCCATGCGCACAGTTTGCTGAAAAACTCAGTGTTCTCGCCGCTGAGTTTAGCCGGCGATTTGCCGACTTCGATGTCCAGAAATGTAGGTTTGAACTGCTTAGTAATCCCTTCGCAGTTGATGTGGAAAATGCACCAACCAACATCCAAATGGAGCTGATTGAACTCCAGTGCAACGACACGCTGAAGTCAATGTATGATGCTGTGGGCGCCGCACAGTTTCCACGGTTCATCCCTGACACAATGCCTCAGCTCCGCACCCAAGCCGCTCAGATGCTCTCCATGTTCGGCAGCACTTATCTATGCGAGCAACTTTTCTCCTCGATGAAGATGACCAAAACAACTCGCGTCTGACTGATGAACACCTTTGCTCGATACTGAGGATTTATTCAGCTCATAGCCTGAGCCCAGACATTGATGAACTAGCATCCAAGAAGAGATGCCAGGTATCTGGCTTGGGCACATCAGATTAGATCAGTGTGCAATAATTAACGTTTTCTTTGTGCACTTTTTCTTGCTACAAGGCATGGGCTTGAATGGTTGATTGATTTATTATCATTTTATTTGTAAAATTATTAGCCAGTGGAAAAAGTTTATTTTGGTATTTAAATCAGAAGGCTGCAAATAGAAAAGAGGCATCCGATTTTTATTTAAATTGTATTTATTTAATAAATGAATGCCATTTATGTGTTTTTCATTTGAAATTCGATTTTGCATGTCTCCACTATTAAATTATATATTGTTTGGTAATAAGCGATGCTTGTTCCATATTCAATGTTAAAGCAAAACTTGTTTGGGTCCATATTAAAAGGTTAATTTGTTCAATGTTGGCCCGCGACTTTGTTCAGGTTTTACATTTTGGCCCACTGGGTATTTGAGTTTGACACCCCTGGTCTATGGGATCAAATTGCACTTCCTAAGGCTTCCACTAGATGTCAACAGTCTTTAGAACCTTGTTTGATGCTTTTACTGTGAAGTGGGTGCGAATGAGAGGGGATTGAGTTCTCTCTCAGAGTGCCATGAGCTGTCCATGCGTGTTCACGTGAGAGTTAGCTTGAGTTCCATTACATTTCTGAAGACAAAGGATTTCTCCGGTTGGAACATTATTGAATATGTATGATAAAAATATCCTAAAGATTGATTCTATTCTTCGTTTGACATGTTTCTACGAACTGTAATATGACTTTTTTGACTTTTTGTCTGAACTAAGCGAGCATTTGGATTACTGGGCTAAACGCGCGAACAAAAAGGAGGTATTTGGACATAAATTATGGACGGTATCGAACAAATCAAACATTTATTGTGGAACTGGGATTCCTGACAAAGATCATCAAAGGTAAGTGAATATATTATTTTTTTAGTCAAGTTTATGAATAGCTTTCGATAGGATTAGGTGCCTTTCCAAAATGGCTCCGGCCAGAATGCATGCCCTGTTGCTACTGATCACATTGTATAACCACGGTGTGTGCTGCTAAATATGCACATTTTCGAACAAAACCTATATGGATTGTGTAATATGATGTTACAGGACTGTCATCTGAAGAATTCTGAGAAGGTTAGTGAAAAAATTAATAGCGTTTGGTGGTTTATAACGTTATTGCTATTTTTGCCTTGAATCAATGCTGCCGTGGGACTGACTATTGTACTAAGCTAAGATAACGCTATATTGTGTTTTCGCTGTAAAACACTTAGAAAATCTGACATATTGGCTATATTCACATGATCTGTGTCTTTCATCTGCTGTACGCTGTGTATTTTTAAGAAATGTTTTATGATGAGTAATTAGCTAATACACGATGGTCTCTGTAGTTATTCTAGTCATTTTAGTGATAGTTGTGATGGGGGCTGCAATTGTAAACTATGATTTCTACCTGAAATATGCACATTTTTCTAACAGAACCTATGCTATACAATAAATATGTTATCAGACTGTCATCTGATGAGGTTTGTTTCTTGGTTAGTGGCTATTTATATCTTTATTTGGTCGAATTTGTGATAGCTACTGATGCAGTAAGAAAATGGTGGAGTAAGAAAATTGTTGTCTTTTGCTAACGTGGTTAGCTAATAGATTTACATATTGTGTCTTCCCTGTAAAACATTTTAAAAATCAGAGATGATGGCTTGAATCACAAGATCTGTATCTTTCATTTGGTGTCTTGGACTTGTGATTTCATGAACATTTTATTTTATTATATCCTTGTAACTTTAGGCTAGGCTATGCTAGTCAGCTTTTGTGATGGGGGGGGATCCCGGATCCGGGTTAGGGAGGCGTTAGAGGTGCAGTGCAGAAGCAGAAAGGGGTGGGGTTTTACAGGGGTTGGAACCGGTTTAGGGAACAGTACAAAAAAAAACAGAAAAAGCAAAACAAAGAATCAGAACCGTGAATGAAAGTGATCTATACTGTTCCGGAACAGAACTGCTATTTTTTAAAACATGAGAACCGGTTAATAACGTTCTATTTGACGTTCTGGACAATTTTTTTGGGTCCCACGAAAATCGTAACATAGCGCTTATGCAAAGCTCTCAGTCTGTCACTCAGAAACTTATTTCAGTCTCTGCCCGATCCTGCTAGCTGAACATCTTTGCCAGTGAGTGTGTGTGTGTAGGCCCCTTCCCCACCGAAGCATAGTTCAGTAGCCTACTGACGTTACAAGCATGATTCAGAAATTAGGGAGAGAGATTTTTCATTAGAGAAGAATGGATTAACCTTTTCAATGCTAGTTAAGGATAATATAGTTATCATGTTTCACATCAGATTTATTAACTACTAAGAGGTAAAATGTATTTTTATTTTCATTCTGTTGCCGCTCTACACACACACTCTTGTTAGCCAGCTAGCTATTTTGCTGGTCCAACGTATGCATGTAAATAGCTTGCCCGCTGCATAGCAAGCTGCTCTATCCACAATGATTAGTGATTTAATGTTGAGCGAAAGGTTAAAAAAAATATTTCAGAGGCTTAAAACCTGTTGAGGACAGAGGGCGCTGTTTTCACTTTGGGGGAAAATCGTGCCCAATTTAAACGGCCTAGTACTCAATTCTTGCACGTACAATATGCATATTATTATTACTATTGGATAGAAAACACTCTCTAGTTTCTAAAACCGTTTGAATTATATCTGTGAGTAAAACAGAACTCCTTTTGCAGCAAACTTCCTGACAGGAAGTGGAAAATCTGAAATCGATGCTTTCTTCTAGGGCCTGCCTATTAAAGTCCTTGATATTTATTTGTTTAGATGCACTTCATACGTCTTCCACTAGATGTCGACAAGCAGTGAGAGAAGAAATTGAGTGTGTAACTTGATCTGGGCTCGAATAATAGCTCTTGGCATGACGTGTCAATGCTTCCTGTTTTCTGGAGAGTGCGAGAAGGGACCTGGATTTGCCTTCTGATAAGCTGTCGTTATGGACGACTAATATCTCCGGCTTTGATTTTATTTGATACATGTGGCAATATCATCGTAAAGTATGTTTTTTCAATATAGTTTAATCAGATTATTGACATTTTTTTCTGGAGTTTTGCCGTGTTCCGTTCTCTTCCGTTTGTTGACATGGAGAGATTCGCGCCACTTGGCAAGTGTGCTTGCTAAATCGAGAGGGAAAAAGGCCGTTCTAAAACCAAACAACGATTGTTCCCGACAAAGGACCCCTTGTACAACATTCTGATGAAAGATCAGCAAAAGTAGGACCCATTTTATGATGCTATTTCATATATCTGTCGAACATGTTGTACTAGTCGTTTGCGCCCAGATTTTGGGTACTCTCTCGCTATACCTAAGCTGGATGTCGTAATGAAGTTATTTTTAGAATTCTAACACGGCGATTGCATTAAGAACTAGTGTATCTATCATTTCCTATACAACATGTATTTTTTTGTTATGTTTATGAATAGTTATTTGGTCAGAATATGTGTGTCAGAAAAAGTGTCAGAAAAATATCTGGACGTTGTGGGAAAAAGATGCTACGTTAGCACAATGTATAACCACTGATTTCAGCTCTAAATATGCACATTTTCGAACAAAACATAAGTGTATGTATAACCTGATGTTATAGGACTGTCATCTGATGAAGGTTAGTCAAAAATTATATATCTTGCTGGTTTATTCGCTATCGCTAACGTGCCTATTGCTATCGCTAACGTGCCATGATGAATGAATGCGGTAGTGTGGTAGGCTATTGTAGTAAGCTAATATAATGCTATATTGTGTTTTCGCTGTAAAACACTTAAAAAATCAGAAATATTGGCTGGATTCACAAGATGCCTGTCTTTCATTTGCTGTACACTATGTATTTTTCAGAAATGTTTTATGATGAGTATTTAGGTTTTTGACGTTGGTGTCTGTAATTATTCTGGCTGCTTTCGGTGCAATTTATGATTGTAGCTGCAATGTAAACTATGATTTATACCTGAAATATGCACATAGATTTATTGAATAACAAGTTATAAGACTGTCATCTGATGAAGTTGTTTCTTGGTTAGTTTGGTTGGTTCTTGGTTAGTTAGGTTGGCTTTGTGCATGCTACCTGTGCTGTGAAAAATGTCTGTCCTTTTTTGTATTTGGTGGTGAGCTAACATACATATATGTGGTGTTTTCGCTGTAAAACATTTTAAAAATCGGACATGTTGACTGGATTCACAAGATGTATATCCTTCATTTGCTGTATTGGACTTGTTAATGTGTGAAAGTTAAATATTTCTAAAAAATATCTTTTGAATTTCGCGCTCTGCCTTTTCAGTGGAATGTGGGAGGAGTTCCGCTGGCGGAACGCCAGAGCCAGACAGGTTAAAAGGGAACAGAAAGGAACGATATATAAACCGTTACTTTTCTGGGGGTTCTGAACCGGTTCAGAACTTTATTTTACTATTCGGCACAGTGGAATAAATAAAAAGATCTGTTCAGAACGAAACAATTGGAAAATAATTATATTTTCAACCCCTGGTTTTTAGCAAACACAAATTATACCCAAGCAAGGATCATTAGCTACACAAGCAGAACAAAATGAATTCGCTTTTAGCTATCACAAAAACGATACCAAATCCAAAACTTGCTATATCTAGGGTGCGAGTACTCGCTCCCCACTAACAGACACCTTAGTCGGAGCCGAATCTCGTAGTCTTCATGTGCTTTAACAATTTGTAAATTGTGTTACAAGTTCTTCCTTCAGTAGGCTGGACAATAGAACGAGTCAAAATTCACCCAAGGCTAAAAAATGGCAAAAGAAGGTTGGCTAAGCTGTAACACAGCATGAGCCCATAGCAAATGAATGGAATCGAACGTTCACAGTGCCTGTTTTGACTGGAGTGACGCTTAGAATTCCATTTAGTCTAAATGGCACCAAGAAATGTATCCCCTTTTTTTTACCACTACAATCCGTTCTTAGGACGAAACTGAAAAATAACAACTTGTGTAGAAAGTTAACATCCGCACCTCGATTGTGCCAAGTGTGCTTATGTCTGCATAAGGAAGTAGGGTATGAGGAAGTAGGGAATGACAACTTTTGACTATTTCTGGTCTAGCGATTGATGACAGCAGAGTACGCTGCCCAACCTTATGCAATTAGAATAAGGGAGATTATCCTGATTAAAATGGTGTCCGACTTGAAAAACCTCTTAATATACACATTGCTAGGTATTTGGCTAAATATACCAGCATGCCTCTCCATAGGAAAACAATGGGGGGAGCTCAGCGTTCCAAGGGCAAAAGGTATTTTGTGTCCAATTTGTAAAAATCTAAATTTACACATTGTGAGATATTTGGCAAAATAGACAGACATGCCTATATTTCCCTATAGTAAACAATGGGACGACCTCAGAGTTCCATGAGCAATGTGTTGTTGTTGTTTACATTTTAACTACCAGCAACGTGGGCAGATCTCATTGCCAACAATAGCAAAGCAGGCGTTGTGACGTAGAACAATAAGCTTGGAATAGAATGTTCGGAAGACGAGTTGGTGCCACGGTGCTCAATAGAACTAATAGGAGCTGGCAGGGTGAAAAATGCCCTAAATAAGGCCTGTTTTTTTCGTTCAACCATTCAACCACAAACACAACGATTGTGTATAGGCCTAGGTATTTGGACAGGGAAGTGTACAATTGACATTTTGCCTCTATACTCCAGCATTTTGGATTTTAGATCAAATGCTTCATTAGAGGCAACATAACAGATTGTAACATTTGATTTGAGCGTATCTTCTTATCTGTTTTCATACATATAGCTTCACTGTCCAAATATATGGTGTTGAGTGTTTGTTCCTGTGCTGCCTGCCTGTACTTTACATGCAATCAACCCCACGTCTGTAACATTACTCGTAAAAGCCCATATCCTCAACATAAATCATACTCATAAAAGAAAATGTCATGTAATTATAATGTGGCAAAACACAACAGGCCTGTAGATGGAATATGGTGGAGTGGAGTGGAGTGGAAGGATGCGTTTCTCAGGGACTAATGCCTCCCAGCTGCCCAGCGAGGAGTGTAGTGGAGTTGGGTAAATTGCCTGGCCTGCTGGGGGCTTGTGGTTCAGCTCTGGGTAACCACTGGGGCCTCCTGGGAACAGCAACACGACCATGAAACCAAATGGTTTCTGGTTCGCAAACAAGGACATTTTAAAAAGGGACTCCGGTTTCAGCGTTTCGCGTTCCGGGGGTCCCTCTTCCCCTCTGTTTGTTTTTCGATGGCACGGGATGACTGATGATGTGTTAGACGTTGTTTGAAAAGGGAAAGCGTCGTATCACCCCCTCACTCACGCTGTAGATGGTTATGAAGTCAGTCCTTATTCATCAGGTTATCCTGACAACACACACAGACACACACACACACACACACACACACACACACACACACACACACACACACACACACACACAGTATTTCGCTACACCCGCAAAAACATCTGCTAAACACGTGTATGTGACCAATCAAATTTGATTTGATTTGAGCTGTGTTCAATGACCCCCATTCATTAGCCTCTCACTCACCATGGTCTCTTCCATGCTACAGGGGAAGCGAACCAATAGCTCTCAAGGCAATGACATATCAGGAATTTAAGAAAATAAACAATGGATATTGGGGGAAGTGCAACTGAAAAAAGAGCCATGAAAACAGAGCTAGGAGGAAAAGGAGAACAGGGTTAAGTAGTCTCCAAGGTATGCCCCTGCCCCCTTCCCACTGTACAGAAATGACTACGCACGTCTGTATGCGTAACATTAACCTAGCAACAGTGTTACAGAGAAAGCGCCACAGTATCCAATGTTGTGTTGGAAATATATTGTATTTCTCAACTTTACTTGACAGGTTTGCTTTCTGTCAATGACGTTTAGCCTGATTGCGTTCATTCTGTAGTGGCTGTGTTGTGTTGAATCTCTTAAGAACTTGTTTAGCCCATTTAAAGCTTTGTTACGCTGCTCCAAGTATGAGACTGTTACAAAAGGGCAAGTATTCAAGACATTAGCGACAATCTATTTGCTTGTTTCAGTGGTCCTGTACCTTTTATTATGCGTGAGTCAGATTGGGCAGACTCTTTATGACACGTCATCTAATTCTCTGGTCTACTATGTTTCTAATGAAAGATGAGGCTACGGCCAAAACTCGGATGCATAAACACGGATGAAATGATATATGACTCACATCATTGTGCGTTTTTGTCCAGCAAAAGTACATGCGTGAGAAGGCGGACTTTTTGGTGCGTTATTTTGTCGACAATCATCATCCGTTGTCATTCAACCACCAATGGATGACTCTCATTTCAAAGTTGTTTCTCCATTCAAAATTCTCGGACAAATTCTCTGACATCCGGTGTGCGGATGGCCTGAAAACTGTGTGTAAGGCCACTGGCATAAAGCCTCTCTTTGAGAGCAACCATTCAGCTATATCCACTTCATGCAGAGTAGTGCAGGAGGGCTTCAGTATCCTCTGTACCCTCAGTTTTCTCTATGCACCCTGATCCCGCTATAAAGATGCACTCCAGGATCTTAAGCACAACAAATTCCAAACATAACGTAGGAATTGAATCCGTAACATATCATACGAATTGCAAAAAAATAAGAAATAAAGCAGGACAAAACATATCATATGAAATGCATGACGTAGTACAACATTTGTTGACATAGTACACAAAAAACTGGGACCACTTTTTGCTCGTGAGCACCACTTAAACTACTGGCTGAAATTATACAAAAGTTTGAGAGTGCATTCTGACATCACCAGCGACCCTTAACCAAGGCGATTAGTGCAAGCTGAAGATGCAGCAAAGAGGACGAGACAGGACGTTTGAGAAAGTCCAACTACATCCAGGATTGAATGTGCAATTGTAATGAAAAGTAAGTGTGTAGTTTTGTATTAAAAAAAACAGGAAGACGAGACAATACTCCATAGAAATAGTGTGGCTCCTTACTAGATTCTAAAGTAGGTTGTATTCAAATGACTCTAGATTCTATTTCTATGACTGTACCCTTAAAAGGGATAGAAAGTGAACTGAATCCACAGGGCTGAAAGCTCCACACAACACTGAAAGCTTAACTTCGGTCATGAAAAAAGAGTCAGTGTTGTTGGCTGAGTGGATTGTTACAGTGTTAATGCTGGGTGGTATTGCATTGCAGGGATACCATTGCAGGGAATAGGAAAATGTAAAAAATCTAATCATTGTGGTTTTTCAAAGGGCTGCTAGCTTGTAGTAAACTTGCCTCTTGACCATAGAATTTCAGAGGGCATTCAGCAGTATAGCTTCTCTCCCTCATCCTCATTTCAAATCACTGCCTATTTTATCTTGGGGTTGTGACACAGAGCAGCGGGTATTCACATCACTGTGGTGTTACAGGGACCTGGGTGGATTGGCCCGGGGTTGGACGAGGTCGACCTTGCTGCTTTGAGAGTTTAACATTCTCTGCTGCAACCATTCCTTCCTACTGACCCCACGGGTCCTCAGTGATGCGTGCAGTAGAGAGAGGGGGAGGAGCACGGAGAAGGAGGAGGCCGGGTGATGGTTCAACGGGTAAAGGAGTTAAGAAAGCAAGAAAAGGGAGAGATGGAAAGAAAGCTTTCCTTTGTGTTGAGGCAGGGGGAGAAAACCCAACCCTCCCCCTCTCACCCCCCTTCCTCCCCCTCTCCCCTACTACCAGCTCCAGGCCACAGGGTCCATAGGGAGCACTGTAACTCCATACAAGCCAAATATCCCCCCACTCCTGTTTCCATCTTGGGCCAAAGGTAGGGCTCCACGGGTGGCACAGTTTTCTAAGGCACTATATCTCAGAGCTAGTGGGGTCACTATTGACCATGGTATGTATGTCGATGTTATAGGTAACCACATTTTCACAAGGCAATGTGGAGTGTATTTGCAGCAGAGTACTGCACTCAAAGTACTACTGTACATGTATTCCCATTCTTCATACAGAAGAACATCGAGTTGGGATTTCATGTCAAGTCACCATGATTGTCATACATGATTGTGCTCTGAAATGTGGGAAAACACCTCATCCATCAAGACTATGATTAGAGTGCATCAGAGCCTTGAATTTAGAGAGTTGGGACATTGAGGTTTCTGCTTTATGATGCATTTACATGACACTAAAACATTCTACGGCAGCCATCAACGTTACATGGGGAATATTTAAAAATGCTATAAAACTGAATGTCTAGAATTAGAACAATATTCAAAATTCAAAAAGTTGTCCCAATTCTCTAAATACATGGGTCTGAGCTGCATTATTCTTCTGTCTCCATGTAGAGACAGAGCCTAACTGACCTCCATGTTTCTATTGGCCAGAGTAGGCCCACATCTACACAGATCTAGCCTGGATCTATTACAGTGTACATGGAAAGCTCTGTCAATCACACAGAAACATTTCCTTGTCTGCTGAACTACACTAATTTGTCTGGAATTCTTGACCCACTTTCTGTCAACTCCAAACATTACCAAACCCAAAACCATGATTAATCTGCTATTGGAATTCATTTGAAGCGGAGGTATGCACCGTAGTTTCTGCTTATTTTTTCAACAACAAAAGAATTTCTGTCATAACACAAAAATGTAAAGATAGATTTTTGGAACTTCAGCATAATTCCAAGATTCACCATCAACATTACAACTAATCTCTGGTGGCGGTCCTCAAAAACATGACCACAACTGGATGCTATCCCTGCTTTCTCCACGGTTGTCAGAACTGGATATTGAATTGTTTGTTGAAATTCTCAGATTGAAAACAGCTGACACCAATTTAATTGTATTATTTTGTCATTTTTTGAGTGTGTGTGTGTGTGTGTGTGTGTGTGTGTGTGTGTGGTGTGTGTGATTGATTACAGGTACAATATTTAAATTATTATCAATTGATATTCTGTTCATATATTTTCGTAAACAAAATAATATTACAAAAGTTACATAACTATAAAGTACAGATCTTTTCGATCATATAATAAAGTTTAAGTAATACTAAATAAATAAAACTTTCAACCTTTATTAAACGAGGCAAGTCAGTTAAAATTATGCCCTGCCCCAAACTCTAACCTGGACGACGCTGGGCCATTTGTGCGCCGCACTATGGGACTCCCAATCACGGCCGGTTGTGATACAGCCTGGAAACAAAATAGGGTCTGTAGTGACGCCTCTAGCAATGAGATGCAGTGCCTTAGACCGCTGCGCCACTCGGAAGGTTGGGGACTCCACCCCCAACCTCCATCCCATTTCCCCAACCCCACCAAGCCAACATGTCTCCATCCAACCCATCCCCCAATTTCGGAAATCATGTTTTCCACCTCTTCCCACCCCCCCTAGCATCTAGTCACTCATCATCCCCCGGGCTCCCCACCCTCCCTCCCGGCAACCAGGGAAACTCTCCCCATACCACTCCATCCCCATGGGGCTGAAAGCAAAGAAAGTAAAAATGATTGAAATAGGTATACACTGAACGCAAATATAAACGCAACATGTTTTAATTTAATTTAATTTAATTTATCCGTTATTTTACCACGTAAGTTGACTGAGAACACGTTCTCATTTACAGCAACGACCTGGGGAATAGTTACAGGGGAGAGGAAGGGGATGAATGAGCCAATTGTAAACTGAGGATTATTAGGTGACCGTGATGGTTTGAGGGCCAGATTGGGAATTTAGCCAGAATACCGGGGTTAACACCCCTACTCTTACGATAAGTGCCATGGGATCTTTAATGACCTCAGAGAGTCAGGACACCCGTTTAACGTCCCATCCGTGAGACGGATGTAAAGTGTTGGTCCCATGTTTCATGAGCTGAAATAAAAGATCACATATTTTCCCATACGCACAAAAAGCTTGTTTCTCACATACATATTTTGTGCACAGATTTGTTTACATCAGTGAGAATTTCTCCTTTGCCAAGATAATCCATCCATCTGACAGGTGTGGCATAACAAGAAGCATTATATCAATTGACAGATTTCCTTATGAACTATAACTCAGTGAAATTGTTGACATTTTTGAATTTTCCATGTCTCTCTATATATATTTATATTTATATACAGTGCCTTCGGAAAGTACTCAGACCCCTTGACTTTTTCCACATTTTCTTACGTTACAGCCTTATTCTTAAATTGATTAAATAAATATTATTCCTCAGCAATCTACACACAATGCCCCATAATGACAAAGCGAAAACAGGGATTCAGAATTTTTTGCAAAATGTATAAAATGTATAAAACATAAAAAACAAAAATACCTTATTTTACATAAGTATTCAGACCCTTTGCTATGAAACTCGAAAATTGAGCTCAGGTGCATCCTGTTTCCATTGATCATCCTTGTGATGTTTCTACAACTTAATTGGAGTCCACCTGTGGTAAATTCAATTGATTGGACATGATTTGGAAAGGCACACATTGGTCTATATAAGGTCCCACAGTTGACAGTGCATGTCAGAGCAAAAACCAAGCCCAAGAATTGTCCATAGAGCTCCGAGACAGGATTGTGTCGAGGCACAGATCTGGGGAAGGGTACCAAAAAATGTCTGCAGCATTGAAGGGCCCAAAGACCACAGTGGCCTTCATCATTCTTAAATGGAAGAAGTTTGGAAACATCAAGATTCTTCCTAAAGCTGGCCACCCAGCCAAACTGAGCAATCGGGTGGAGAAGGGCCTTGGTCAGGGAAGTGACCAAGAACCTGGTGGTCACTCTGTTAGAGCTTTAGAGTTCCTCTGTAGAGATGGTAGAACTTTCCAGAATGACAACCATCTCTGCAGCACTCAACCAATCAGGCTTTTATGTTAGAGTGGCCAGAAGGAAGCCACTCCTCGGTAAAATAAAAATGACAACCCGCTTGGAGTTTGCCAAAAGGCAACCAAGATTGAACTCTTTGGCCTGGATGCCAAGCGTCACGTCTGGAAGAAACCTGGCAACAACCCTACGGTGAAGCATGGTGGTGGCAGCATCATGCTGTGGGGATGTTTTTCAGCGTCAGGGATTGGGAGACTAGTCAGGATTGAGGAAAAGATTAACGGAGCAAAGTACAGAGCGATCCTTGATGAAAACCTGCTCCAGAGTGCTCAGGACCACAGACTGGGGCGACGGTTCATCTTCCAACAGGACAACGACACTAAGCGCACAGCCAAGACAATGCAGGAGTGGCTTCAGGACAGTCTCTGAATGTCCTTGAGTGGCCCAGCCAGAGGCCGGACTTGAACCCGATCGAACAACTCTGGAGAGACCTGAAAATAGCTGTGCAGCAACGCTCCCCATCCAACCTGACAGAGGTTGAGAGGAGGGGGGGAGGAAGTCTGATGACTGTAAAGGGGTCTGAATACTTTCCGAATGCACTATATATATATTCACTACCGGTCAAAAGATTTAGAGCACCGACTCATTTAAGGGTTTTTCTATTTTTACTATTTTCTACATTGTAGAATTATAGTGAAGACGTCACAACTATGAAATAACACATACAGAATCATGTATTAACCAAAAAAATGTTCTATTTGAGATTCTTCAAAGTAGCCACCCTTTGCCTTGATCACAGCTTTGCACAATCTTGGCATTCTCTAAACCAGCTTCATGAGGTAGTCACCTGGAATGCATTTCAATTAACAGGTGTGCCTTGTGTCTTAAAGTAATGATGTCTTAAAGTAATGATAGACTGTCGAATTCTCTTTGCTTATTTGAGCTGTCCTTGCCATAATATAGACTTAGTATTTGACCAAATAGGGCTATCTTCTGTATACCACCCTTACCTTCCCACAACACAATTGATTGGCTCAAACGCATTAAGAAGAAAAGAAATTCCACAAATTAACTTTTAACAAGGTCAGTCAATACGGAAAAGTTCAAGAACTTTTAAAGTTTCTTCAAGTGCAGTTGCAAAAACCATCAAGCGCTATGATAAAACTGGCTCTCATGAGGACCGCCACAGGAACAGAAGACTCAGAGCTACCTCTGCTGCAGAGGATAAGTTCATTAGAGTTAACTGCACCTCAGATTGCAGCCCAAATAAATGTTTCACCGAGTTCAAGTAACAGACACATCTCAACAGCAACTGTTCAGAGGAGACTGCATGTATCAGGCCTTCATGGTCAAACTGCTGAAATGAAACCACTACTAAAGGATACCAAAAAGAAGAAGAGACTGTCATCAAGGCAAAGGGTGGATACTTTGAAGAATCTAAAATAGAAAATATATTTCGATTTGTTTAACACTTTTTTGGTTGCTACATTTTGGTTGATTCCATTTATGTCATTTCATTGTTTTTTTGACTTCACTATTATTCTACAATGTAGAAAATAGTTTTTAAAAAATAAAGAAAAAGCAGAAATATAGAAATATATATATATTACAGTTGAAGTCGGAGGTTTACATACACTTAGGTTGGAGTCATTAAAACTCGTTTTTCAACCACTCTACACATTTCTTGTTAACAAACTATAGTTTTGGCAAGTCAGTTAGGACATCTACTTTGTGCATGCCACAAGTAATTTTTCCAACAATTGTTTACAGACAGATTATTTCACTTATAATTCCATGTATCACAATTCCAGTGGGTCAGAAGTTTACATACACTCAGTTGACTGTGCCTTTAAACAGCTTGGAAAATTCCAGAAAATTATGTCATGGCTTTAGAAGCTTCTGTTAGGCTAATTGACATAATTTGACTCAATTGGAGGTCTACCTGTGGATGTATTTCAAGGCCTACCTTCAAACCCAGTGCCTCTTTGCTTGACATCATGGGAAAAGCAGAAGAAATCAGCCAAGACCTCAGAAAAAGATTTGTAGACCTCCACAAGTCTGGTTCATCCTTGGGAGCAATTTCCAAATGCCTGAAGGTACCACGTTCATCTGTACAAACAATAGTACGCAAGTATAAACACCATGAGACCACGCAGCTGTCATACCGCTCAGGAAAGAGACGCATTCTGTCTCGTAGAGATGAACGTACTTTGGTGCGAAAAGTGCAAATCAATCCCAGAACAACGCAAAGGACCTTCTGAAGATGCTGGAGGAAACAGGTACAAAAGTATCTATATCCACAGTAAAACGAGTCCTGTATTGACATAACCTGAAAGGCTACTCAGCAAGGAAGAAGCCACTGCTCCAAAACCGCCATAAAAAGCCAGACTATGGTTTGCAACTGCACATGGGGACAAAGACAAGGTATTGGAGTGGCCATCACAAAGCCCTGACCTCAATCCTATAGAAAATTTGTGGGCAGAACTGAAATAGAGTGTGCGAGCAAGGAGGCCTACAAACCTGACTCAGTTACACCAGCTCTGTCAGGAGGAATGGGCCAAAATTCATCCAACTTATTGTGGGAAGCTTGTGGAAGGCTACACAAAACATTTGACCCAAGTTAAACAATTTAAAGCCAATGCTACCAAATACTAATTGAGTGTATGTAAACTTCTGACCCACTGGGAATGTGATGAAATAAATAAAATATGAAATAAATCATTCTCTCTACTTATATTCTGACATTTCACATTCTTAAAATAAAGTGTTGATCCTAATTGACTGAAGACAGGGAATTTTTACTAGGATTAAATGTCAGGAATTGTGAAAAACTGAGTTAAATGTGTTTGGCTAAGGTGTATGTAAACTTCTGACTTCAACTGTATATACTGTATATATACACTTTTGTACAGTTAACAGTTGGGAGTTGGGGACAATTTCATCCTAAATTGTTTCCTTGGGGTTAAATACAGTCTGTGAACAAGCTTTACATTTAAAAATTGATTGTTCGGATTACAGGATGCCAAGGTCATATTTTGCCAAATTCTGTTACAGTTAAAGGGTGGACCATGCTTTTTTAATGGCTAGCTCAGAATATGAGCTTTCCAAAAGTTGTTTATATACTGAGTGTATAAAACATTATTAACACCTGCTCTTTGAAATCCATAGACTGACCAGTTGATTAGTGGTGAAAGCTATGATCCCGTATTGTCACTTGTTAAATCCACTTTAATCAGTGTAGATGAAGTGGAGGAGACAGGTTAAAGAAGGCTGTTTAAGCCTTGAGAAAATTGAGACCTGGATTGTGTTTGTGTGCAATTCAGAGGGTGAACGGGAAAGACAAAAGATTTAAGTGCCTTTGAACGGGGTATGGTAGTAGGTGTCATGCGCACCGGTTTGTTTTAAGAACTGCAAAGCTGCTGGGTTTTTCACGCTCAACAGTTTCCTCTGTGTATTAAGAATGGTCCACCACCAAAAGAACAGCTAACTTGACACAACTGTGGGAAGGGGGGAGGGGGGGGGGGGGGTACAATTTATAGTAAATTCCACATTTGGACCATTAGGGGGATAAAAAAGGCCGCCATAGAGATCGCAAGGCATTATTGTGAAATATTGGGCATGCCATTTTGATTTTCCAGTTACATTGTTTTTCAATTTTGCGACAAATAGAAATTGTGTGAGCAATAATGAGACCAAAGTGTACTTTACATTGTTTAAGGGATATATCAGTGAAGACCACCTTTTCCAGGGCAATAAGAGACACCGTATTTCTCTCTATACTCAGCGAGGGGACAGAAGAATCATGTCTTAAACAATTTAGGATGGGGTGAAATGCTAGTGCCTGGAAATACAATTACATTTTGGTACGGATAGTTCTCCTACGTCTTAGCCTCTATTGTAAATTTGTTAATTTTATCCGGCTTCGATTACCTTGCCATATAAATGTTGAAACCACACTATGAATTTTATCCCAATAGCAAGAAGGGGGAGCAATGGGTAGCATTGAACTACAGAAATTCAGCCGTGACAATATAAATCATTTTGACAGTAGATATTTTGCCGGTTAAAGCAACTGGGATCTTATTCCATCTACTGAGGTCTGATTGAATTGATTTGAGCGTTCTGTTAAAGTTTCTGGCAATGGTTTGATATAAGGAAGGAAACATATCTACTCCCAAATATTTAAAGGTGCTACACATAGGATTTTCTATTTATGTTTGCATTGTAATTTCAGTAAATGTCCATAATATATCTGCAGCAATAGTGGAATGATAGTGTTTCACAGTATTACTTACCTGCCAGTGCTGTGATTGGCTGTGGTTTTCGCATATTGATTTCTCTCGCCTGAGCGGCATTTGTTGTCGAAATGGGAAAGCTGTTTTGACTTTGTGGCTGTGTTATCTAGTGGAAATCGGGTCAAGCTGCCATTGTAGAAATCACTCTGTAATTTCCTGGTTGCTAAAATTCTACACTGTTTGCTCAATTTCAGAAATCAGAATCTGAGAAATCTTAGAAAACAAACATTGAATAGTGTCGGGAATTATTGTACCATCTAAATCACTGTGAAATATACTTTCAATACCAGAACATTTAGTTTTTACAGCGGTTGAAGCTGATGGACCATACCCGAAATTAAAAGGCTCAAACACGAGTCTCCACCATGTTACAGGGAAATGGGATGCGGGGGAGGGGAGAGATTTGTTTTGAATGCAGCCTCGTGCTGTTTCAGTTCACCTAAATTCGGAGACATTCTTTGGGTAGTACCTTTAAAACTGGAAACAATTGTTACGATCGTGTGGAGGATTGACGGACCAAAACGCAGCTTTAGGAAAATAAGCCATCTCCTTTTTATTGAAGAAGAAGGCAAACGAAACAAACACACTTACGAACTAAACAAAACAAGAAAACAATCGTGAAGCTAAACAACGATGTGCACACACAGGCTACAAACGTATCACATAGACAACTACTCAAACAAATGAAAGCCTATGGCTACCCTAAATAAGGCTCCCAATCAGAGACAACCGAAATCAGCTGTCTCTAATTGGGAACTCATTCAGGTAACCATAGACTCTCCTAGACAACTAAACATACATAGACAACGCTAGACACATGAACTCAACACAAACCCATATACTACACCCAACAACCCCTTTACCATAGAAACACCCAAAACCAACAAAACACAAACATTCCCCATGTCACACCCTGACCTAACTAAAATAATAAAGAAAACAAAGAATACTAAGGCCAGGGCGTGACATAACCCCCCCCTTAAGGTGCGAACTCCGGGCGCACCATTACACAGTCTAGGGGAGGGTCTGGGTGGGCTTCCATCCACGGTGGCGGCTCCGGCTCTGGTCGTGGTCCCCACGTCACCACAGTCCCTAACCGCCTCCTTAGCTTCCTCCAAATGACCCCCCTCCACATTAACCCCACTGCATTAAGGGGCAGTTCCGGACTAAGGGGCAGCTCCGGACTAAGGGGCAGTACCAGGGTAAGGGGCAGTACCAGGGGCAGGGGCAGCTCCGAACTAAAGGGCAGTACCAGGGTAAGGGACAGCACCAGGATAAGGGGCAGCACCAGGATAAGGGGCAGTTCCGGACTGAGGAACGGCAGCTCCGGACTGAGGGACTGCAGCTCCGGACTGAGGGACTGCAGCTCCGGACTGAGGGACGGCCCATGGCTGGCTGACGGATCTGGCTGCTCATGGCTAGCTGACGGATCTGGCTGCTCATGGCTAGCTGACGGATCTGGCTGCTCATGGCTAGCTGACGGATCTGGCTGCTCATGGCTGGCTGACGGATCTGGCTGCTCATGGCTGGCTGACGGATCTGGCTGCTCATGGCTGGCTGACGGATCTGGCTGCTCATGGCTGGCTGACGGATCTGGCTGCTCATGGCTGGCTGACGGATCTGACTGCTCATGGCTAGCTGACGGATCTGGCTGCTCATGGCTAGCTGACGGATCTGGCTGCTCATGGCTAGCTGACGGATCTGGCTGCTCATGGCTGGCTGACGGATCTGGCTGCTCATGGCTGGCTGACGGATCTGGCTGCTCATGGCTGGCTGACGGATCTGGCTGCTCATGGCTGGCTGACGGATCTGGCTGCTCATGGCTGGCTGACGGATCTGGCTGCTCATGGCTGGCTGACGGATCTGGCTGCTCATGGCTGGCTGACGGATCTGGCTGCTCATGGCTAGCTGACGGATCTGGCTGCTCATGGCTAGCTGACGGATCTGGCTGCTCATGGCTAGCTGACGGATCTGGCAGATCCTGTCTGGTTGGCGGCTCTGGCAGATCCTGTCTGGTTGGCGGTTCTGGCAGATCCTGTCTGGTTGGCGGCTCTGGCAGATCCTGTCTGGTTGGCGGCTCTGGCAGATCCTGTCTGGTTGGCGGCTCTAGCGGCTCCTGTCTGGCGGGCGGCTCTAGCGGCTCCTGTCTGGCGGACGGCTCTGTAGGCTCAGGGCAGACGGGCGGCTTTGCAGGCTCATGGCAGACGGGCGGCTTTGCAGGCTCATGGCAGACGGGCGGCTTTGCAGGCTCATGGCAGACGGATGGCTCAGACGGCGCTGGGGAGACGGATGGCTCAGATGGCGCTGGGGAGACGGATGGCTCAGATGGCGCTGGGGAGACGGATGGCTCAGATGGCGCTTGGCAGACGGGCAGTTCAGGCATCGCTGTGCAGACGGCAGACTCCTGCCGGCTGAGGCGCACTGTAGACCTGGTGCGTGGTGCCGGGACTGGTGGTACCGGGCTGGGGACACGCATCTCAGGGCTAGTGCGGGGAGCAGCAACAGGACGCACAGGACTCTGGGGACACACAGGAGGCTTGGTGCGTGGTTTAGGCACTGGTGGTAAAGGGCTGGAGACACGCACCATATGGCTAGTGCGTGGAGGAGGCACTGGTGGTACTGGGTTGGGGCGGGGAGGTGGCGCCGGAAATACCGGACCGTGCATGCGTACTGGCTCCCTTGAGCGCCGAGCCTGCCCAACCTTACCTGGTTGTATGCTCCCCGTCGTCTGACCAGTGCGGGGAGGTGGAATAACCCGCACCGGCCTATGTAGGCGAACCGGGGACACCATGCGTAAGGCTGGTGCCATGTACGCCGGCCCGAGGAGACGCACTGGTGACCAGATGCGTTGGGCCGGCTTCATGACATACGGCTCAACGCTCAGTCTAGCCCGGCCGATACGTGGAGCAGAAATGTACCGAACCGGGCTATGCACGCGTACAGGAGACACCGTGCGCTCTACTGCGTAACACGGTGTCTGCCCGTACTCTCGCTCTCCACGGTAAGTACAGGGAGTAGGCGCAGGTTTCCTACCTGACTTCGCCACACTCCCTTTAAGGCCCCCCCCAAGAAATTTTTGGGTTGTACTCACGGGCTTCCAGCCTTGTCTCCGTGCTGCCTCCTCATATCGCCTCCTCTCGGCTTTAGCTGCCTCCAGCTCTTCACGAGGAAGGCGATATTCTCCCGGTTGTGCCCACGGCCCCTTACCATCCAGTATCTCCTCCCATGTCCACGAATCCTGTGTAGGTGGGTCCTGTTGCCGCTTTCCATGCCGCTTGGTCCTGTAATGGTGAGTAGTTCTGTCACGATCGTGTGGAGGATTGACGGACCAAAACGCAGCTTTAGGAAAATAAGCCATCTCCTTTTTATTGAAGAAGAAGGCAAACGAAACAAACACACTTACGAACTAAACAAAACAAGAAAACAATCGTGAAGCTAAACAACGATGTGCACACACAGGCTACAAACGTATCACATAGACAACTACTCACAACAAATGAAAGCCTATGGCTACCCTAAATAAGGCTCCCAATCAGAGACAACCGAAATCAGCTGTCTCTAATTGGGAACTCATTCAGGTAACCATAGACTCTCCTAGACAACTAAACATACATAGACAACGCTAGACACATGAACTCAACACAAACCCATATACTACACCCAACAACCCCTTTACCATAGAAACACCCAAAACCAACAAAACACAAACATTCCCCATGTCACACCCTGACCTAACTAAAATAATAAAGAAAACAAAGAATACTAAGGCCAGGGCGTGACAACAATATGGATTCCGTAAGTATAGATGGAGGCCTCCATTGGGGGTTTTGAGAGGCAGCAGGGCTGATTTGGTTAGTTTAAATGTATGACTTCAGATCCATTTATCTATGATCTTCATTGTGTTTGGGAGCGATTGAGACACATTGTCTAGATATAGTAAAATATCATGTGCGTATAATGAGATGAAGTGATCAGTAGATTTGAGGGACATTTGTGTTATTATTTCCTTCTATTGACCTGGACCAGGGGTGCAATGGATAATTTTAAAAAAGGAAAGGAGAAATGAGATTGCCTTGTCTGATGCTTCTAGTGATTCTTAAATGGAGCAGAGCAGATATAACCTGTTATAACTATGGCTGAGGGATTGCTATATAATATTTTAATCATATTAATGAAATTGGAGACAATTCCCATATGTTCCAAGACAGACCAGAGATATGACCATTCTAGTCTATCAAAAGGAGCTGTTGAACATTTAGCCAAATCACAGTGGGACTGTTCAATATTATAACACAAGAATGCATATTCAGTGGATCTTTCCCTTGTTCTTATGTTACTGTAATGCTAACTAAACAATCCCTCTATTTTGATAAGAGACTTGGAACGACTGTCTCGTGTCTATTGACTTATGACAGATGACTATCACCTACTTCCTTCTCTACGTTTCCACCACTGCTTTGGCAACCTTCTGGGACAACTAGGAGTCTGTGGAAAGACACTTTCCTGGCCAACACACAAAGCCAATGTAAACAAACACCTGTCTGCTAACATGCATATCAATTAGTCTGATTTAAATCAGCCAACATTACACCAAATCTGATACACAATTTACTCAGTTGCAGGATGCATTAATCAGCTATAATTGTGTGCATGGGTACATAACCGTATTAACAAATCTCATTCTTCTCTAAAATACATATCTTTGGCCTGGAGATTTGCTATCATGACTTAACAACCACACTAACCATGAGCTCATGTGTTTGGCCTGTGTGGTGTCTGTCTCGATTTCTCAGGTGTTTTGAGCATAGCCACACACACACACACACACACACACACACACACACACACACACACACACACACACACACACACACACACACACACACACACACACACACACACACACACACACAAACACAGTCGGGTCACTGTGTCTTTGGAGGGGCTAATGAGAGTCTAATGCCCTGATAACACCAGGCATTCTACCGCAGTATGGCCAAGATAAGCAGAGCAGCTCGGGACTTGGCCGACCTGCGACAACATTGCACACTAGGATATTAGGTGTAATCTGAATCACTTGTGAAACCCTTTGATACTTCAGCAACACAGAGCCTCAATTAAATCAAAGTTAGAAGGGTGTGTGTGAGGCGATCTTGTGATGATGGTGGTGGAGTGGTCACTGTACAGTACTGTATTGTAGTCTAGAGGGTGTGTGGGTGTGTTTGTGTAGAAAGCATCATTAACGTCAGTAATACAGTAGGCGAGCCTTGGCTCTTCTGTTCAAACTGAATTAGTTGGAATCTTGAATCTTGAATGTCCCTGACTTCAGAGTTTGTGTTTAGGGGTGAGTGGGAGGGTAACGTAATCATTTACCATACCCAGATGCAGTTTATAGAGCCAAGCCTAAGAACAACAACAGTGACAGCCCTCAGAGCTAAGGGCACAATGCCCACGTAAAGAAGCAATACAAAAAAGCCACACTGCGGGTTTTAATCTGATCTGTAATGTGTTTTCACCCCACTGCCAAAGGTCACGGATGTTTGAAAATCACTCTGCGAGATGTGTTAAATTGTATGGTCCTTCCACGAAATCTCACCCAGCCAAATGGTTGTTTTTCCGACCCATAGTTAGGTCCATCAGCAGCTCATGAACTGAGTTCAGGTTACATGTAAATAAGCTGCTCCAATGACTAATGTCTGGCTGATGTTTCACCAGCGTTAACTCAGGGATGACAGAGATCTTTTTTAAAGGGGGCATCCACCGGGAGATTGATCAAACCGAACTGTTGGCGTCACCCACCGTGAACCCATTCACACACAAGTGCACACACATACGCACTAACACACACAAACATGTAGATACACATATGCATGTATCCACTTACAGGAACAAACATATATATATATATATACACATACAAAAACAAATTAATGCATTTGCACGCACAAGCACACACACACACACACACACACCATCACAGGCGATCTGTCACTCTGTTTGACACAGAGCCCTATGAGCCCAAACAAAGAGGTAAAGTAGCCCTGGTTTAGGTAAACACTCGCTGCTGGCTATCCTCTAACCCGGTGGGTCCCGAACTGTGGGGCGCGTCCGAGGGGACGGCAAGGGGGAACTCAGTCCTGCATTAAACTTACTCTTGAAAGTTGTAATAGTAGAATGCACAAGGTGCAATTTTGAGATGGGGTAGTTGCATCATCAGTTCCTCTTGTCATGTTAGTCATTGCATACCTTAGAGAGCTATTTATAACAGAAATGTCCAGATCAGCTAGCCCATGTCAGCTAACGTTTTTTTTATTTCGTTTTTAGTCACTCAAATATCACGTGAATACACATTAGACATTTAAAACTGCACATTGTTCTTTGCACCCCGTGAAAAAATTATTAGAATTGCAGAAAATAACTTTTAAAGCTGCAAAATTCTCTCCACCAACAAGAGGGGTGTTGACAGTTTGTGTCATGAACAGTGTTTATGCCCATAGAAATAGACATGGTGTGTGTGTCCGCGGGCGGGCGGGCGGGGGGGGGGGCATACTCTGTTGAAGTGCAGTGTAGTTTCACTAGGTCCAGTTCAAATACACTCGTTTAACTTGTTCTGGTTTAAACCACACACCAGGAGTTGACTATATGTACACAACTGTTCAAAAGTTTGAGGTCACTTAGAAATGTCCTTGTTTTTGAAAGAAAAGCTAATTTTTTGTCCATTAAAATAACATCAAATTGATCAGAAATACAGTGTAGACATTGTTAATGTTGCATATGAGGCTGAAGAAATGTGGCTTGTCACTGAAAACACTCACAAACTTTTACAGATGCACAATCGAGAGCATTTTGTCGAGCTCTATCACCGTCTGGTATGGCAACTGCTCCACTCACAACCGTAAGGCTCTCCAGAGGGTAGTGCGGTCTGCACAACGCATCACCGGGGGCAAACTACCTGCCCTCCAGGACACCTACATCACCCGATGTCACAGGAAGGCCAAAAAAATCATCAAGAACAACAACCATCTGAGCTACTGCCTGTTCACCCCGCTATCATCCAGAAGGCGAGGCCAGTACAGGTGCATCAAAGCTGGGACCGAGAGACTGAAAAACAGCTTCTATCTCAAGGCCATCAGACTGTTAAACAGCCATCACTAACATTGAGTGGCTGCTGCCAACATACTGACTCAAATCTCTAGCCACTTGAATAAATAAAAAGTGGATGTAATAAATGTATCACTAGTCACTTTAAACAATGCCACTTTATATAATGTTTACATACCCTACATTACTCATCTCATATGTATATACTGTACTCTATACCATCTACTGCATCTTGCCTATGCCGTTCGGCCATCGCTGATGCATATATTTATATGTACATATTCTATTCATTCCTTTACACTTGTGTGTATAAGGTAGTTGTTGTGAAATTGTTAGATTACTTGTTAGATATTACTGCACGGTCGGAACTAGAAGCACAAGCATTTCGCCACACTCGCATTAACATCTGCTAACCGTGTGTATATGACCAATAACATTTGATTTGATTTGATTTGAGATTGTGCCGCAAATAAGTTTCAAGAAAAGTAAAAGCTGATTGACCTAATTCAGTAGAGACCAAAGGAATTTCTAGAGTTAACCATCACTGAGACTTGGTGTGTGAACTCGTATGTCTAAAGTTTAGTAAAGGTGTTAGGTACAGTGTGACTTTGTAAAAAGGCTTTATAAATGAAAACATAGCAATGTATCAGCCTACGTGACATCACAGAGAGCCAACCCACTTTCTGGTAGAGACTGCAGTGATGAGTACAAAAATTGTTGCAGTGCGCAGTGCGCAGTGCGCTATGATAAATTGCATCTAACGGCTTTAATGAAGTGGCAGCTGGGTTCCTATAGATGACGTCGCTATAGTCTAGGACTGATAGGAACGTTGACTGAATCAACGGCTTTCTACTATTTATTTAGCGAGAGGCAGGACCAATTTCTATAGAAGAAGCCCATTTTTATCCTTAGCTTCTTAACTAACTCATCAATATGCTTTTTAAAAGACAATTTCATCTATCCAGATGCCCAGATATTTGTAAGCAGTGACATGATCAATATGGGCACCATCCAAAGTACATAGGCTTAAATCAGAGTTATTTTTATGCACTCTAGAGAACAACATATACTTAGTTTCACCTGTATTCAATACTAATTTCAGGTCAATAAAGTTTTTTCTGTAATACAATGAAGGCAAACTTTAGTTCAGATAGAGCCTGATCAACCTTGAGGGCAATAGCATACACAACAGTATATTCGGCATACAAGTGCAGGTTACAGTTTTTTACAGACAAGTCGATATTGTTAATGGCAACAGTAAAATGTACAGGACCCAGAATCGACCCCTGTGGGACACCTTTCACTCCTTTTTCAAATACACAGAGGGCTCGGACGGAGCAGACAGTTTTTATTTAACCCCATTTAAAGCCAACGGCAGGAATGGAAGGTATAAAATGCTCAGACAAGCACTGAACCTCCTGCATTCTCTCCCCATCTCTCTTAATGAAAATGGCAGCAGACAGAGGCACACACACACACACAAGCGCTTGCCCATACATACCCACACATTGAGAAACCCAATCTCAGACCATGCTGTGTTTTGTGTCTGGTACAAAGAAACAGGAATCCTCTGATATAAAATAACACTATTACTCAAACTCTGTAGACAGAA
The DNA here is from genome assembly GCF_029448725.1 of Salvelinus fontinalis. Classification (NCBI taxonomy): domain Eukaryota; kingdom Metazoa; phylum Chordata; class Actinopteri; order Salmoniformes; family Salmonidae; genus Salvelinus; species Salvelinus fontinalis. Next base: position 41,784,554 of record NC_074679.1, on the reverse strand, counting down.
GCAGAGAACAGAGAGTAGCCTGTCTGCATGCCTCATGTTGTTTTGAATGGAAACAGTTCAATGTCAAGTCAAACCTGACAGAATGGAGTTGATGGTATCAGGGAGTTCCTCTACTGTCGGGCTGAACATGATACCATAAGTCTGGATTTGATCTATGGCTCAGAACAATTATACGTCCTAAACTTTACTTTATGTACCCGGATACTGAGAGTGGAATCCTGAGAATTATTTTCCCACTGGAAAGTAAACTCAAGGCAGGTAATCTGTAGAGGGTATATCTGCATCCAGCGTCATTACAATGTTGTCTTGCCTTGGTTGACAAGATAACAATGACAAATACAGTACTCAGGTTACCATTCTAGAAATACTTCTTCTAAATCACACCAATAGGGCCATAGCACTGTTCACTATAGGATGCACAGGACAATATCCTCAATAATCAAACCAGTTACCCTCCCTGCTGTAATCTACCTCACAACCTCATTCCCATGGCACAGAACCAGGCCAGAGAGAGAAGGCGAGAGAGACACATGTGAGTGTTTAAGCCTGCTTATCTTGCGACAGAGAGAGAGAGAAGGGCCATACCTAAAACGTCCATGAGACAGAACAGAGGAAGGAAAATATACAAGTCAATCTCTCCATCAGGGAACAGGTTCACATCAATGTAAGATCTGTGCCTCACATGGTTTCAGATGAGAGGAATGTGGGTCAGAAGCCTTGGTGTAATACATTACAGGAGCTGGACTCCATGTTCTCTTTCACATTGACTGTCAGGTGCTGGGATGATGTTCTTGAAGTGTAAGATTGAAATGGAATCAAATCCACCATAGCACGTATATTGGTGATTTTATTTTACCATGAAAATATAATATACTGTCCATTTTGTGAGAAATAAAACATGTTGCATAGGTGACCTACAGGGTTGTAAAAATTGCAGGTTCAATTTAAAAACTGTAGAGAATCTAAGAATCATAATTTTAAAAAGCCCCATCAAAATCCATCAGTTTAAGCTAAAGATCTGTTTTTTTGCATTGGATGCGTCTCAACCCATCGCATCCGCCGATGTGGCACTTCCGCCTTTGCTGTTAAAGGTGGCAGAGCGAGAGCAGTGTTTGTCAGACCCTGAGACATCCCGAAAATCGTATCTTCTCCCGAAAACATCTGTAGCATCCAAACGGTTTGACCTACAAGCTACCGAGGGCTCCGTTTTGCTCGATGACCACCACAAGTGTCGGGGGACTCGTCAGAAGTCGGTACCATTGATGTCCCAACTTCTGTTTGTAGCGTCCGAACCGTTTGGGCTACAAACTAATGTGACCCCACTGTAGAAAGGGGGGACTCTAACAAACGTGATTGTGTTTTTTCATTTTGCTCTATGACCCCCACAAGGGTCACGGGACTTGTCTGAAGGTAACCGGTACCAGTTTCAAAAATATTTATGGAAGTATGACGGTACTGTAGTTTTGTGCCTACCCGAAAAAGGGGTTAAACGTGTGTACAAATATACTGTATACTGTATATCCTAGATATTTGACAAACTTAAAAACATTGTTAATTATGATTTATTTTTGAGTGTCTATTTTTGCATTTATGAATTTGTTATTAATTTTGTTTCTCTGGGCTATAGTAGTAAAGTCCATATACAGTTGAAGTCGGAAGTTTACATACACCTTAGTCAAATACATTTAAACTCAGTTTTTCACAATTCCTGACATTTAATCCTAGTAAAAATTCCCTGTCTTAGGTCAGTTAGGATCACCACTTTACTTTAAGAATGTGAAATGTCAGAATAATAGTAGAGAGAATGATTTAATTCAGCTTTTATTTCTTTCATCACATTCCCAGTGGGTCAGAAGTTTACATACACTCAATTAGTATTTGGTAGCATTGCCTTTAAATTGTTTAACTTGGGTCAAACGTTTCATGTAGCCATCCACAAGCTTCCCACAAAAAGGTGGGTGAATTTTGTCCCATTCCTTCTGACAGAGCTGAAGTAACTGAGTCAGGTTTGTAGGCCTCGCTGCTCGCACACACTTTTTCAGTTCTGCCCACAAATTTGTGTGGGCTTTGTGATGGCTACTCCAATACCTTGACTTTGTTGAGACATGGCAACATAGTGGAGACCTACAGACTGGAAACATGACACATAGCGGAGGCCTACAAACTGGAGACATACAGACTGCAGACATTACAACATAGTAGAGGCCTACATACTGCGGAAATGCCAACATAGTGGAGGTCTACACACGGGAGACATTACAACATAGTGGAGTCCTCCAGACTGGAGACATGACAACATAGTGGAGGCCTACAGACTGGAGACATGACAACATAGTGGAGTCCTACAGACTGGAGACATGACAATATAGTGGAGGCCTACAGACTGGAGACATGACAATATAGTGGAGACCTACAGACTGGAGACATGACAATATAGTGGAGACCTACAGACTGGAGACATGACAATATAGTGGAGACCTACAGACTGGAGACATTACAACATAGTGGAGTCCTCCAGACTGGAGACATGACAACATAGTGGAGACCTACAGACTGGAGACATTACAACATAGTGGAGACCTACAGACTGGAGACATGACAACATAGTGGAGGCCTACAGACTGGAGACATGACAACATAGTGGAGGCCTACAGACTAGAGACATGACAACATAGTGGAGGCCTACAGACTGGAGACATGACAACATAGTGGAGGCCGACAGACTGGAGACATGACATCACAGTGGAGGCCTACAGACTGGAGACATGACAACATAGTGGAGGCCTACAGACTGGAGACATGACAACATAGTGGAGGCCTACAGACTGGAGACATGACAATATAGTGGAGACCTACAGACTAGAGACATGACAACATAGTGGAGGCCTACAGACTGGAGACATGACAACATAGTGGAGGCCGACAGACTGGAGACATGACATCACAGTGGAGGCCTACAGACTGGAGACATGACATCACAGTGGAGGCCTACAGACTGGAGACATGACATCACAGTGGAGGCCTACAGACTGGAGACATGACAATATAGTGGAGACCTACAGACTGGAGACATGACAATATAGTGGAGACCTACAGACTGGAGACATTACAACATAGTGGAGGCCTACAGACTGGAGACATGACAATATAGTGGAGACCTACAGACTGGAGACATGACAATATAGTGGAGACCTACAGACTGGAGACATTACAACATAGTGGTGGCCTACAGACTGGAGACATGACAATATAGTGGAGACCTACAGACTGGAGACATGACATCACAGTGGAGGCCTACAGACTGGAGACATGACAATATAGTGGAGGCCTACAGACTGGAGACATGACAATATAGTGGAGACCTACAGACTGGAGACATTACAACATAGTGGAGGCCTACAGACTGGAGACATGACAATATAGTGGAGACCTACAGACTGGAGACATGACAATATAGTGGAGACCTACAGACTGGAGACATTACAACATAGTGGAGGCCTACAGACTGGAGACATGACAACATAGTGGAGGCCTACAGACTGGAGACATGACAACATAGTGGAGGCCTACAGACTGGAGACATGACAACATAGTGGAGGCCTACAGACTGGAGACATGACAATATAGTGGAGACCTACAGACTGGAGACATTACAACATAGTGGAGGCCTACAGACTGGAGACATGACAATATAGTGGAGACCTACAGACTGGAGACATTACAACATAGTGGAGTCCTCCAGACTGGAGACATGACAACATAGTGGAGGCCTACAGACTGGAGACATGACAACATAGTGGAGGCCTACAGAAGGGAGACATGACAACATGTTGGAGTCCTACAGACCGGAGACATTACAACATATTGGAGGCCTACAGACTGGAGACATGACATCGTAGTGGCCTACAGTCTGGAGACATGCCATCATAGTGGAATCCTACAGACTAAATGACAACATAGCAGAGGCCTACAAACTGGAGACATGACAACATTATGGATGTCTGCAGACTGGAGACATGACAACATAGTGGAAGCCTACAGACTGTAGACAGTACAACATAGTGGAGGCCTTCAGACTGGAGACATGACATCATAGTGGAGACCTGCAGACTGGAGACATGACAACATAGTGGAGGCCTATAGACTGGAGTCATGACATCATAGTGGAGGCCTACAGACTGGATACATGATAACATAGTGGAGGCCTACAGACTGGATACATGATAACATAGTGGAGGCCTACAGACTGGAGACATTATAAACATAATGGAGGATTACAGACTGGAGACATTATAAACATAATGGAGGATTACAGACCGGAGACATGACATCATTGTGGATGATTACAGACTGGAAACATGACAACATAGTGGAGGCCTACCTCATGGAGACCTACTGACTATAAACATGACAACATAGTGGAGGCCTACAGACTGGAGACATTATAAACATAATGGAGGATTACAGACCGGAGACATGACATCATTGTGGATGACTACAGACTGGAGACATGACAACATAGTGGTGGCCGACAGACTGGAGACATGACATCATAGTGGAGGCCTACCTCATGGAGACCTACTGACTATAAACATGACAACATAGTGGAGGCCGACAGACTGGAGACATGACATCATAGTGGAGGCCGACAGACTGGAGACATGACAACATAGTGGAGGCCGACAGACTGGAGACATGACAACATAGTGGAGGCCGACAGACTGGAGACATGACATCATAGTGGAGACCTACAGACTGGAGACATGACAACATAGTGGAGGCCTACCTCATGGAGACCTACTGACTATAAACATGACAACATAGTGGAGGCCTACAGACTGGAGACATTATAAACATAATGGAGGATTACAGACCGGAGACATGACATCATTGTGGATGACTACAGACTGGAGACATGACAACATAGTGGTGGCCGACAGACTGGAGACATTACAACATAGCGGAGAACTACAGACTGGAGACATGACATCATAGTGGAGGCCGACAGACTGGAGACATGACATCATAGTGGAGGCCTACCTCATGGAGACCTACTGACTATAAACATGACAACATAGTGGAGGCCTACAGACTGGAGACATTATAAACATAATGGAGGATTACAGACCGGAGACATGACATCATTGTGGATGACTACAGACTGGAGACATGTCAAGATAGTGGAGGCCGACAGACTGGAGACATTACAACATAGCGGAGAACTACAGACTGGAGACATGACATCATAGTGGAGGCCGACAGACTGGAGACATGACATCATAGTGGAGGCCTACCTCATGGAGACCTACTGACTATAAACATGACAACATAGTGGAGGCCTACAGACTGGAGACATGACATCATAGTGGAGGCCGACAGACTGGAGACATGACATCATAGTGGAGTCCTACAGACTGGAGACATGACAACATAGTGGAGGCCTACAGACTGGAGACATTACAACATAAAGAAGGATTACAGACTGGAGACATGACATCATTGTGGATGCCTACAGACTGGAAACATGACAACATAGTGGAATTCTACAGACTGGAGACATGACACCATAGTGGAGGCCGACAGACTGGAGACATGACATCACAGTGGAGGCCTACAGACTGGAGACATGACATCACAGTGGAGGCCTACAGACTGGAGACATGACAATATAGTGGAGACCTACAGACTGGAGACATGACAATATAGTGGAGACCTACAGACTGGAGACATTACAACATAGTGGAGGCCTACAGACTGGAGACATGACAATATAGTGGAGACCTACAGACTGGAGACATGACAATATAGTGGAGACCTACAGACTGGAGACATTACAACATAGTGGTGGCCTACAGACTGGAGACATGACAATATAGTGGAGACCTACAGACTGGAGACATGACATCACAGTGGAGGCCTACAGACTGGAGACATGACAATATAGTGGAGGCCTACAGACTGGAGACATGACAATATTGTGGAGACCTACAGACTGGAGACATTACAACATAGTGGAGGCCTACAGACTGGAGACATGACAATATAGTGGAGACCTACAGACTGGAGACATGACAATATAGTGGAGACCTACAGACTGGAGACATTACAACATAGTGGAGGCCTACAGACTGGAGACATGACAACATAGTGGAGGCCTACAGACTGGAGACATGACAACATAGTGGAGGCCTACAGACTGGAGACATGACAACATAGTGGAGGCCTACAGACTGGAGACATGACAATATAGTGGAGACCTACAGACTGGAGACATTACAACATAGTGGAGGCCTACAGACTGGAGACATGACAATATAGTGGAGACCTACAGACTGGAGACATTACAACATAGTGGAGTCCTCCAGACTGGAGACATGACAACATAGTGGAGGCCTACAGACTGGAGACATGACAACATAGTGGAGGCCTACAGACTGGAGACATGACAATATAGTGGAGACCTACAGACTGGAGACATTACAACATAGTGGAGGCCTACAGACTGGAGACATGACAACATAGTGGAGGCCTACAGAAGGGAGACATGACAACATGTTGGAGTCCTACAGACCGGAGACATTACAACATATTGGAGGCCTACAGACTGGAGACATGACATCGTAGTGGCCTACAGTCTGGAGACATGCCATCATAGTGGAATCCTACAGACTAAATGACAACATAGCAGAGGCCTACAAACTGGAGACATGACAACATTATGGATGTCTACAGACTGGAGACATGACAACATAGTGGAAGCCTACAGACTGTAGACAGTACAACATAGTGGAGGCCTTCAGACTGGAGACATGACATCATAGTGGAGACCTGCAGACTGGAGACATGACAACATAGTGGAGGCCTATAGACTGGAGTCATGACATCATAGTGGAGGCCTACAGACTGGATACATGATAACATAGTGGAGGCCTACAGACTGGATACATGATAACATAGTGGAGGCCTACAGACTGGAGACATTATAAACATAATGGAGGATTACAGACTGGAGACATTATAAACATAATGGAGGATTACAGACCGGAGACATGACATCATTGTGGATGATTACAGACTGGAAACATGACAACAGAGTGGAGGCCTACCTCATGGAGACCTACTGACTATAAACATGACAACATAGTGGAGGCCTACAGACTGGAGACATTATAAACATAATGGAGGATTACAGACCGGAGACATGACATCATTGTGGATGACTACAGACTGGAGACATGACAACATAGTGGTGGCCGACAGACTGGAGACATGACATCATAGTGGAGGCCTACCTCATGGAGACCTACTGACTATAAACATGACAACATAGTGGAGGCCGACAGACTGGAGACATGACATCATAGTGGAGGCCGACAGACTGGAGACATGACAACATAGTGGAGGCCGACAGACTGGAGACATGACAACATAGTGGAGGCCGACAGACTGGAGACATGACATCATAGTGGAGACCTACAGACTGGAGACATGACAACATAGTGGAGGCCTACCTCATGGAGACCTACTGACTATAAACATGACAACATAGTGGAGGCCTACAGACTGGAGACATTATAAACATAATGGAGGATTACAGACCGGAGACATGACATCATTGTGGATGACTACAGACTGGAGACATGACAACATAGTGGTGGCCGACAGACTGGAGACATTACAACATAGCGGAGAACTACAGACTGGAGACATGACATCATAGTGGAGGCCGACAGACTGGAGACATGACATCATAGTGGAGGCCTACCTCATGGAGACCTACTGACTATAAACATGACAACATAGTGGAGGCCTACACACTGGAGACATTATAAACATAATGGAGGATTACAGACCGGAGACATGACATCATTGTGGATGACTACAGACTGGAGACATGTCAAGATAGTGGAGGCCGACAGACTGGAGACATTACAACATAGCGGAGAACTACAGACTGGAGACATGACATCATAGTGGAGGCCGACAGACTGGAGACATGACATCATAGTGGAGGCCTACCTCATGGAGACCTACTGACTATAAACATGACAACATAGTGGAGGCCTACAGACTGGAGACATGACATCATAGTGGAGGCCGACAGACTGGAGACATGACATCATAGTGGAGGCCTATAGACTAGAGACATGACAATATAGTGGAGACCTACAGACTAGAGACATGACATTATAGTGGAGGCCGACAGACTGGAGACATGACATCATAGTGGAGGCCGACAGACTGGAGACATGACATCATAGTGGAGTCCTACAGACTGGAGACATGACAACATAGTGGAGGCCTACAGACTGGAGACATTACAACATAAAGAAGGATTACAGACTGGAGACATGACATCATTGTGGATGCCTACAGACTGGAAACATGACAACATAGTGGAATTCTACAGACTGGAGACATGACACCATAGTGGAGGCCGACAGACTGGAGACATGACATCACAGTGGAGGCCTACAGACTGGAGACATGACAACATAGTGGAGGCCTACAGACTGGAGACATGACAACATAGTGGAGGCCTACAGACTGGAGACATGACAATATAGTGGAGACCTACAGACTAGAGACATGACAACATAGTGGAGGCCTACAGACTGGAGACATGACAACATAGTGGAGGCCGACAGACTGGAGACATGACATCACAGTGGAGGCCTACAGACTGGAGACATGACATCACAGTGGAGGCCTACAGACTGGAGACATGACATCACAGTGGAGGCCTACAGACTGGAGACATGACAATATAGTGGAGACCTACAGACTGGAGACATGACAATATAGTGGAGACCTACAGACTGGAGACATTACAACATAGTGGAGGCCTACAGACTGGAGACATGACAATATAGTGGAGACCTACAGACTGGAGACATGACAATATAGTGGAGACCTACAGACTGGAGACATTACAACATAGTGGAGGCCTACAGACTGGAGACATGACAATATAGTGGAGACCTACAGACTGGAGACATGACATCACAGTGGAGGCCTACAGACTGGAGACATGACAATATAGTGGAGGCCTACAGACTGGAGACATGACAATATAGTGGAGACCTACAGACTGGAGACATTACAACATAGTGGAGGCCTACAGACTGGAGACATGACAATATAGTGGAGACCTACAGACTGGAGACATGACAATATAGTGGAGACCTACAGACTGGAGACATTACAACATAGTGGAGGCCTACAGACTGGAGACATGACAACATAGTGGAGGCCTACAGACTGGAGACATGACAACATAGTGGAGGCCTACAGACTGGAGACATGACAACATAGTGGAGGCCTACAGACTGGAGACATGACAATATAGTGGAGACCTACAGACTGGAGACATTACAACATAGTGGAGGCCTACAGACTGGAGACATGACAATATAGTGGAGACCTACAGACTGGAGACATTACAACATAGTGGAGTCCTCCAGACTGGAGACATGACAACATAGTGGAGGCCTACAGACTGGAGACATGACAACATAGTGGAGGCCTACAGACTGGAGACATGACAATATAGTGGAGACCTACAGACTGGAGACATTACAACATAGTGGAGGCCTACAGACTGGAGACATGACAACATAGTGGAGGCCTACAGAAGGGAGACATGACAACATGTTGGAGTCCTACAGACCGGAGACATTACAACATATTGGAGGCCTACAGACTGGAGACATGACATCGTAGTGGCCTACAGTCTGGAGACATGCCATCATAGTGGAATCCTACAGACTAAATGACAACATAGCAGAGGCCTACAAACTGGAGACATGACAACATATTGGATGTCTACAGACTGGAGACATGACAACATAGTGGCAGCCTACAGACTGTAGACAGTACAACATAGTGGAGGCCTTCAGACTGGAGACATGACATCATAGTGGAGACCTGCAGACTGGAGACATGACAACATAGTGGAGGCCTATAGACTGGAGTCATGACATCATAGTGGAGGCCTACAGACTGGATACATTATAAACATAATGGAGGATTACAGACCGGAGACATGACATCATTGTGGATGACTACAGACTGGAGACATGACAACATAGTGGAGGCCTACCTCATGGAGACCTACTGACTATAAACATGACAACATAGTGGAGGCCTACAGACTGGAGACATGACAACATAGTGGAGGCCTACAGACTGGAGACATTATAAACATAATGGAGGATTACAGACCGGAGACATGACATCATTGTGGATGACTACAGACTGGAGACATGACAACATAGTGGTGGCCGACAGACTGGAGACATGACATCATAGTGGAGGCCTACCTCATGTAGACCTACTGACTATAAACATGACAACATAGTGGAGGCCGACAGACTGGAGACATGACATCATAGTGGAGGCCGACAGACTGGAGACATGACAACATAGTGGAGGCCGACAGACTGGAGACATGACAACATAGTGGAGGCCGACAGACTGGAGACATGACATCATAGTGGAGACCTACAGACTGGAGACATGACAACATAGTGGAGGCCTACCTCATGGAGACCTACTGACTATAAACATGACAACATAGTGGAGGCCTACAGACTGGAGACATTATAAACATAATGGAGGATTACAGACCGGAGACATGACATCATTGTGGATGACTACAGACTGGAGACATGACAACATAGTGGTGGCCGACAGACTGGAGACATGTCAAGATAGTGGAGGCCGACAGACTGGAGACATTACAACATAGCGGAGAACTACAGACTGGAGACATGACATCATAGTGGAGGCCTACCTCATGGAGACCTACTGACTATAAACATGACAACATAGTGGAGGCCTACAGACTGGAGACATGACATCATAGTGGAGGCCGACAGACTGGAGACATGACATCATAGTGGAGGCCTATAGACTAGAGACATGACATCATAGTGGAGGCCTATAGACTGGAGACATGACATCATAGTGGAGGCCTACCTCATGGAGACCTACTGACTATAAACATGACAACATAGTGGAGGCCTACAGACTGGAGACATGACAACATAGTGGTGGCCGACAGACTGGAGACATGTCAAGATAGTGGAGGCCGACAGACTGGAGACATTACAACATAGCGGAGAACTACAGACTGGAGACATGACATCATAGTGGAGGCCGACAGACTGGAGACATGACATCATAGTGGAGGCCGACAGACTGGAGACATGACAATATAGTGGAGACCTACAGACTAGAGACATGACATCATAGTGGAGGCCGACAGACTGGAGACATGACATCATAGTGGAGGCCGACAGACTGGAGACATGACATCATAGTGGAGGCCGACAGACTGGAGACATGACATCATAGTGGAGTCCTACAGACTGGAGACATTACAACATAAAGAAGGATTACAGACTGGAGACATGACATCATTGTGGATGCCTACAGACTGGAAACATGACAACATAGTGGAATTCTACAGACTGGAGACATGACACCATAGTGGAGGCCGACAGACTGGAGACATGACAACATAGTGGAGGCCGACAGACTGGAGACATGACAATATAATGGAGGCTTACAGACTGGAGACATGAAAACATAGTGGAGGCCGACAGACTGGAGACATGACATCATAGTGGAGGCCGACAGACTGGAGACATGACATCATAGTGGAGGCCGACAGACTGGAGACATGACAACATTGTGGAGGCCGACAGACTGGAGACATGACATCATAGTGGAGGCCTACAGACTGGAGACATGACAATATAGTGGAGGCCGACAGACTGGAGACATGACAACATAGTGGAGTCCTACAGACTTGTGACATGACAACACAGTGGAGGCCGACAGACTGGAGACATGACATCATAGTGGAGGCCTACAGACTGGAGACATGACAATATAGTGGTGGCCGACAGACTGGAGACATTACAACATAGCGGAGAACTACAGACTGGAGACATGACATCATAGTGGAGGCCGACAGACTGGAGACATGACATCATAGTGGAGGCCTACCTCATGGAGACCTACTGACTATAAACATGACAACATAGTGGAGGCCTACAGACTGGAGACATTATAAACATAATGGAGGATTACAGACCGGAGACATGACATCATTGTGGATGACTACAGACTGGAGACATGTCAAGATAGTGGAGGCCGACAGACTGGAGACATTACAACATAGCGGAGAACTACAGACTGGAGACATGACATCATAGTGGAGGCCGACAGACTGGAGACATGACATCATAGTGGAGGCCTACCTCATGGAGACCTACTGACTATAAACATGACAACATAGTGGAGGCCTACAGACTGGAGACATGACATCATAGTGGAGGCCGACAGACTGGAGACATGACATCATAGTGGAGTCCTACAGACTGGAGACATGACAACATAGTGGAGGCCTACAGACTGGAGACATTACAACATAAAGAAGGATTACAGACTGGAGACATGACATCATTGTGGATGCCTACAGACTGGAAACATGACAACATAGTGGAATTCTACAGACTGGAGACATGACACCATAGTGGAGGCCGACAGACTGGAGACATGACATCACAGTGGAGGCCTACAGACTGGAGACATGACATCACAGTGGAGGCCTACAGACTGGAGACATGACAATATAGTGGAGACCTACAGACTGGAGACATGACAATATAGTGGAGACCTACAGACTGGAGACATTACAACATAGTGGAGGCCTACAGACTGGAGACATGACAATATAGTGGAGACCTACAGACTGGAGACATGACAATATAGTGGAGACCTACAGACTGGAGACATTACAACATAGTGGTGGCCTACAGACTGGAGACATGACAATATAGTGGAGACCTACAGACTGGAGACATGACATCACAGTGGAGGCCTACAGACTGGAGACATGACAATATAGTGGAGGCCTACAGACTGGAGACATGACAATATTGTGGAGACCTACAGACTGGAGACATTACAACATAGTGGAGGCCTACAGACTGGAGACATGACAATATAGTGGAGACCTACAGACTGGAGACATGACAATATAGTGGAGACCTACAGACTGGAGACATTACAACATAGTGGAGGCCTACAGACTGGAGACATGACAACATAGTGGAGGCCTACAGACTGGAGACATGACAACATAGTGGAGGCCTACAGACTGGAGACATGACAACATAGTGGAGGCCTACAGACTGGAGACATGACAATATAGTGGAGACCTACAGACTGGAGACATTACAACATAGTGGAGGCCTACAGACTGGAGACATGACAATATAGTGGAGACCTACAGACTGGAGACATTACAACATAGTGGAGTCCTCCAGACTGGAGACATGACAACATAGTGGAGGCCTACAGACTGGAGACATGACAACATAGTGGAGGCCTACAGACTGGAGACATGACAATATAGTGGAGACCTACAGACTGGAGACATTACAACATAGTGGAGGCCTACAGACTGGAGACATGACAACATAGTGGAGGCCTACAGAAGGGAGACATGACAACATGTTGGAGTCCTACAGACCGGAGACATTACAACATATTGGAGGCCTACAGACTGGAGACATGACATCGTAGTGGCCTACAGTCTGGAGACATGCCATCATAGTGGAATCCTACAGACTAAATGACAACATAGCAGAGGCCTACAAACTGGAGACATGACAACATTATGGATGTCTACAGACTGGAGACATGACAACATAGTGGAAGCCTACAGACTGTAGACAGTACAACATAGTGGAGGCCTTCAGACTGGAGACATGACATCATAGTGGAGACCTGCAGACTGGAGACATGACAACATAGTGGAGGCCTATAGACTGGAGTCATGACATCATAGTGGAGGCCTACAGACTGGATACATGATAACATAGTGGAGGCCTACAGACTGGATACATGATAACATAGTGGAGGCCTACAGACTGGAGACATTATAAACATAATGGAGGATTACAGACTGGAGACATTATAAACATAATGGAGGATTACAGACCGGAGACATGACATCATTGTGGATGATTACAGACTGGAAACATGACAACAGAGTGGAGGCCTACCTCATGGAGACCTACTGACTATAAACATGACAACATAGTGGAGGCCTACAGACTGGAGACATTATAAACATAATGGAGGATTACAGACCGGAGACATGACATCATTGTGGATGACTACAGACTGGAGACATGACAACATAGTGGTGGCCGACAGACTGGAGACATGACATCATAGTGGAGGCCTACCTCATGGAGACCTACTGACTATAAACATGACAACATAGTGGAGGCCGACAGACTGGAGACATGACATCATAGTGGAGGCCGACAGACTGGAGACATGACAACATAGTGGAGGCCGACAGACTGGAGACATGACAACATAGTGGAGGCCGACAGACTGGAGACATGACATCATAGTGGAGACCTACAGACTGGAGACATAACAACATAGTGGAGGCCTACCTCATGGAGACCTACTGACTATAAACATGACAACATAGTGGAGGCCTACAGACTGGAGACATTATAAACATAATGGAGGATTACAGACCGGAGACATGACATCATTGTGGATGACTACAGACTGGAGACATGACAACATAGTGGTGGCCGACAGACTGGAGACATTACAACATAGCGGAGAACTACAGACTGGAGACATGACATCATAGTGGAGGCCGACAGACTGGAGACATGACATCATAGTGGAGGCCTACCTCATGGAGACCTACTGACTATAAACATGACAACATAGTGGAGGCCTACACACTGGAGACATTATAAACATAATGGAGGATTACAGACCGGAGACATGACATCATTGTGGATGACTACAGACTGGAGACATGTCAAGATAGTGGAGGCCGACAGACTGGAGACATTACAACATAGCGGAGAACTACAGACTGGAGACATGACATCATAGTGGAGGCCGACAGACTGGAGACATGACATCATAGTGGAGGCCTACCTCATGGAGACCTACTGACTATAAACATGACAACATAGTGGAGGCCTACAGACTGGAGACATGACATCATAGTGGAGGCCGACAGACTGGAGACATGACATCATAGTGGAGGCCTATAGACTAGAGACATGACAATATAGTGGAGACCTACAGACTAGAGACATGACATTATAGTGGAGGCCGACAGACTGGAGACATGACATCATAGTGGAGGCCGACAGACTGGAGACATGACATCATAGTGGAGTCCTACAGACTGGAGACATGACAACATAGTGGAGGCCTACAGACTGGAGACATTACAACATAAAGAAGGATTACAGACTGGAGACATGACATCATTGTGGATGCCTACAGACTGGAAACATGACAACATAGTGGAATTCTACAGACTGGAGACATGACACCATAGTGGAGGCCGACAGACTGGAGACATGACATCACAGTGGAGGCCTACAGACTGGAGACATGACAACATAGTGGAGGCCTACAGACTGGAGACATGACAACATAGTGGAGGCCTACAGACTGGAGACATGACAATATAGTGGAGACCTACAGACTAGAGACATGACAACATAGTGGAGGCCTACAGACTGGAGACATGACAACATAGTGGAGGCCGACAGACTGGAGACATGACATCACAGTGGAGGCCTACAGACTGGAGACATGACATCACAGTGGAGGCCTACAGACTGGAGACATGACATCACAGTGGAGGCCTACAGACTGGAGACATGACAATATAGTGGAGACCTACAGACTGGAGACATGACAATATAGTGGAGACCTACAGACTGGAGACATTACAACATAGTGGAGGCCTACAGACTGGAGACATGACAATATAGTGGAGACCTACAGACTGGAGACATGACAATATAGTGGAGACCTACAGACTGGAGACATTACAACATAGTGGAGGCCTACAGACTGGAGACATGACAATATAGTGGAGACCTACAGACTGGAGACATGACAATATAGTGGAGACCTACAGACTGGAGACATTACAACATAGTGGAGGCCTACAGACTGGAGACATGACAATATAGTGGAGACCTACAGACTGGAGACATGACAATATAGTGGAGACCTACAGACTGGAGACATTACAACATAGTGGAGGCCTACAGACTGGAGACATGACAATATAGTGGAGACCTACAGACTGGAGACATGACATCACAGTGGGGGCCTACAGACTGGAGACATGACAATATAGTGGAGGCCTACAGACTGGAGACATGACAATATAGTGGAGACCTACAGACTGGAGACATTACAACATAGTGGAGGCCTACAGACTGGAGACATGACAATATAGTGGAGACCTACAGACTGGAGACATGACAATATAGTGGAGACCTACAGACTGGAGACATTACAACATAGTGGAGGCCTACAGACTGGAGACATGACAACATAGTGGAGGCCTACAGACTGGAGACATTACAACATAGTGGAGGCCTACAGACTGGAGACATGACAATATAGTGGAGACCTACAGACTGGAGACATTACAACATAGTGGAGTCCTCCAGACTGGAGACATGACAACATAGTGGAGGCCTACAGACTGGAGACATGACAACATAGTGGAGGCCTACAGACTGGAGACATGACAATATAGTGGAGACCTACAGACTGGAGACATTACAACATAGTGGAGGCCTACAGACTGGAGACATGACAACATAGTGGAGGCCTACAGAAGGGAGACATGACAACATGTTGGAGTCCTACAGACCGGAGACATTACAACATATTGGAGGCCTACAGACTGGAGACATGACATCGTAGTGGCCTACAGTCTGGAGACATGCCATCATAGTGGAATCCTACAGACTAAATGACAACATAGCAGAGGCCTACAAACTGGAGACATGACAACATATTGGATGTCTACAGACTGGAGACATGACAACATAGTGGCAGCCTACAGACTGTAGACAGTACAACATAGTGGAGGCCTTCAGACTGGAGACATGACATCATAGTGGAGACCTGCAGACTGGAGACATGACAACATAGTGGAGGCCTATAGACTGGAGTCATGACATCATAGTGGAGGCCTACAGACTGGATACATTATAAACATAATGGAGGATTACAGACCGGAGACATGACATCATTGTGGATGACTACAGACTGGAGACATGACAACATAGTGGAGGCCTACCTCATGGAGACCTACTGACTATAAACATGACAACATAGTGGAGGCCTACAGACTGGAGACATGACAACATAGTGGAGGCCTACAGACTGGAGACATTATAAACATAATGGAGGATTACAGACCGGAGACATGACATCATTGTGGATGACTACAGACTGGAGACATGACAACATAGTGGTGGCCGACAGACTGGAGACATGACATCATAGTGGAGGCCTACCTCATGTAGACCTACTGACTATAAACATGACAACATAGTGGAGGCCGACAGACTGGAGACATGACATCATAGTGGAGGCCGACAGACTGGAGACATGACAACATAGTGGAGGCCGACAGACTGGAGACATGACAACATAGTGGAGGCCGACAGACTGGAGACATGACATCATAGTGGAGACCTACAGACTGGAGACATGACAACATAGTGGAGGCCTACCTCATGGAGACCTACTGACTATAAACATGACAACATAGTGGAGGCCTACAGACTGGAGACATTATAAACATAATGGAGGATTACAGACCGGAGACATGACATCATTGTGGATGACTACAGACTGGAGACATGACAACATAGTGGTGGCCGACAGACTGGAGACATGTCAAGATAGTGGAGGCCGACAGACTGGAGACATGACATCATAGTGGAGACCTACAGACTGGAGACATGACAACATAGTGGAGGCCTACCTCATGGAGACCTACTGACTATAAACATGACAACATAGTGGAGGCCTACAGACTGGAGACATTATAAACATAATGGAGGATTACAGACCGGAGACATGACATCATTGTGGATGACTACAGACTGGAGACATGACAACATAGTGGTGGCCGACAGACTGGAGACATGTCAAGATAGTGGAGGCCGACAGACTGGAGACATTACAACATAGCGGAGAACTACAGACTGGAGACATGACATCATAGTGGAGGCCTACCTCATGGAGACCTACTGACTATAAACATGACAACATAGTGGAGGCCTACAGACTGGAGACATGACATCATAGTGGAGGCCGACAGACTGGAGACATGACATCATAGTGGAGGCCTATAGACTAGAGACATGACATCATAGTGGAGGCCTATAGACTGGAGACATGACATCATAGTGGAGGCCTACCTCATGGAGACCTACTGACTATAAACATGACAACATAGTGGAGGCCTACAGACTGGAGACATGACAACATAGTGGTGGCCGACAGACTGGAGACATGTCAAGATAGTGGAGGCCGACAGACTGGAGACATTACAACATAGCGGAGAACTACAGACTGGAGACATGACATCATAGTGGAGGCCGACAGACTGGAGACATGACATCATAGTGGAGGCCGACAGACTGGAGACATGACAATATAGTGGAGACCTACAGACTAGAGACATGACATCATAGTGGAGGCCGACAGACTGGAGACATGACATCATAGTGGAGGCCGACAGACTGGAGACATGACATCATAGTGGAGGCCGACAGACTGGAGACATGACATCATAGTGGAGTCCTACAGACTGGAGACATTACAACATAAAGAAGGATTACAGACTGGAGACATGACATCATTGTGGATGCCTACAGACTGGAAACATGACAACATAGTGGAATTCTACAGACTGGAGACATGACACCATAGTGGAGGCCGACAGACTGGAGACATGACAACATAGTGGAGGCCGACAGACTGGAGACATGACAATATAATGGAGGCTTACAGACTGGAGACATGAAAACATAGTGGAGGCCGACAGACTGGAGACATGACATCATAGTGGAGGCCGACAGACTGGAGACATGACATCATAGTGGAGGCCGACAGACTGGAGACATGACAACATTGTGGAGGCCGACAGACTGGAGACATGACATCATAGTGGAGGCCTACAGACTGGAGACATGACAATATAGTGGAGGCCGACAGACTGGAGACATGACAACATAGTGGAGTCCTACAGACTTGTGACATGACAACACAGTGGAGGCCGACAGACTGGAGACATGACATCATAGTGGAGGCCTACAGACTGGAGACATGACAATATAGTGGAGGCCGACAGACTGGAGACATGACAATATAGTGGAGACCTACAGACTGGAGAGGGAGACACGAAGAGAGAGAGACTCAAAGACACACAATGAGAGAGCGAGGCACAAAGAGAGAGAGAAGGGTTGAGAGAGCAAGGAAGAGAGAGAGAGAGAGAGACAGACAAAGAGGCAAAGAGAGAGAGAGAGACAAAGAGACAAAAAAGAGAGAGAGAGACACAAAGAGAGAGAGAGGCACAAAGAGAGAGAGAAGGGTTGAGAGATCAAGAAAGAGAGAGAGAGAGACAGACAGAGGCAAAGAGAGAGAGAGAAAGACAAAGAGACAAAAAAAGATAGAGCGACACAAAGAGACAGAGAGAGAAGGTTTGAGAGAGAAGGGCAAAGCAACAAGGGCCTTCTATGCCATCAAAAGGAACCTAAAATTCGACATACCAATTAAGATCTGGCTAAAAATACTTTTGTCAGTTATAGAACCTTTATGGTTGTGAGGTCTGGGGTCCACTCACCAACCAAGAATTCACAATATGGGACAAACACCAAATTGAGACTGCATGCAGAATTCTGCCAAAATATCTTCCGTGTACAACGGAAAACACCAAATAATGCATGCAGAGCAGAATTAGGCTGGTTCCCGCTAATTCTACAACCACCTAAAGGGAAGCGATTCCCAAACCTTCCATAACAAAGTCATCACCTACAGAGAGATGAACATGGAGAAGAGTCCCCTAAGCAAGCTGGTCCTGGGGCTCTGTTCACAAACAGATCCCACAGAGCCCCAGTACAGCAACCCAACCAAATCATGAGAAAACAAAAAGATAATTACACATTTGAAAGAATCAACAAACAACAGAGCAAACTAGAATACTATTTGGCCCTAAACAGAGAGTACACAGTGGCAGAATACCTGACCACTGCGACTGACCCAAATATATGTAAAGCTTTGACTATGTACAGACTCGGTGAGCGTAGCCTTGCTATTGAGAAAGACCGCCGTAGGCAGACCTGGCTCGGCTCTCAAGAGAAGACAGGCTATGTGCACTCTGCCCACAAAAGGAGGTGGAATCTGAGCTGCACTTCCTAACCTCCTGCCAAATGTATGATCATATTAGAGACACATTTTTCCCTCAGATTATACAGACCCACAAGAATTCGAAAAAACAAACCCAATTTTGATGAACTCCCATATTAATTGAGTGAAATACCACAGTGTTCTATCACAGCAGCAAGATTTGTGACCTGTTGCCACAAGAAAAGGGTAGCCAGTGAAGAACAAACACCATTGTAAATACAATCCATATTATGTTTATTGATTTTGCCATTTTGTACTTTAACTATTTGCCCATAATATGACATTTGAAATGTATTTATTATTTTGGAATTTTTGTGAGTGTAATGTTTACTGTTTTTATTGTTTATTTCACTTTTGTTTATTATCTATTTCACTTGGTTTGGCAATGTGTTTCCCATGCCAATAAAGCCCTTACATTGAAATCGAATTGAATTGAGAAGGGGTGTGTGAGAGAGAGAGAGAGAGAGAGAGAGAGAGAGAGAGAGAGAGAGAGAGAGAGAGAGACAGAGAGAGACAGAGAGAGAGAGAGAGAGAGAGAGAGAGAGAGACAGAGAGAGACAGAGAGAGACAGAGAGAGACAGAGAGAGACAGAGAGAGACAGAGAGAGACAGAGAGAGACAGAGAGAGACAGAGAGAGACAGAGAGAGAGAGAATGGGAGAGAAAAAAGGTTGAGAGAAAGCGAGAGTTCTGTGGGTTGTTTGAGAGAAGGGGAGATGTTACAGTTTGGAGAATCAATAGTTTTGTGTTTGGCGTTTGTTCAGACATGCTTTCCAGGTCTGCTGATGATGATGTTTGTGGAAACACATCACAAATGTATTTCTGTTCTAGTGCTGCCAAATATTCTCCCTGTATAATAAGTGAGCACACACAAACACACATTCCTGAAATTGTCTCGTCAGCTGTCAGTGGTTCTGCAGCATGTGACATCTTGGTTTATAACCAAATACAACAACCCGCGCCAGGAAAGGTCTACAAGGTCTCTTTTCAGGATTACAGGGTGTGGAGCAGACTTGGCTATGGATAATTGGCTAAATGAACAACTTGTTGCTCTCTATCTCTTAGGAGAACAGAGGTGGCGGACATGGAACAAAGCCCTTTGTCTCCTTTCATCCCCTAGCTACCTGGTCCTAGATTAAACACCCTACCAACTATCACAGAAGAAAGACCCAGGCCCGGAAGGTCTCAGTAGTGTGAGTGGGTGTGCGTACGATTGTATGGTAACATCCATGGAAACGGCTGAGTGTGGTTCCTACTGAGTTTACCAAGCCTCTCGGTTGGCTTCAATACCTCCGGGGTCGAAGCTGACATATGGAATTGTTTTAAGATGTTCACACTACGGATCATTTAGCTATTTGATATTGAATATTAGGACTCCTGTAGGTAGAAAAAATATACAGTTGAAGTCGAAAGTTTACATACACTTAGGTTGGAGTTATTAAAACTAGCTTTCCAACCACTCCACAAATTTCTTGTTAACAAACATAGTTTTGGCAAGTCGGTTAGTACATCTACTTTGTGCATGACTCGAGTAATTTTTCCAACAATTGTTTTACGGACAGATTATTTTCACTTATAATTCGGCGATGTCATTTACAAAATAGCCTCCAACACTACTCGGCAAACTGTATGCAGTCTATCACAGTGCCATCCATTTTGTCACCAAAGCCCCGTATACTACCCACCATTGCGACCTGTATGTTCTCGTTGGCTGGTCCTCGCTACATATACGCCGCCAAACCCACTGGCTCCAGGTCATCTATAAGTCTTTGCTAGGTAAAGCTCTGCCTTATCTCAGCTCACTGGTCACCATAGCAACACCCACGTGTAGCACGCGATCCAGCAGGTACATTTCACTGGTCATCCCCAAGCCAACACCTCTTTGGCCGCCTTTCCTTCCAGTTCTCTGCTTCCAGTGACTGGAACAAATTGCAAAAACCACTGAAGTTGGAGACTTATATCTCCCTCACTAACTTCAAGCATCGGCTGTCAGTGTTACGTGCCTCCTTGAAGGAGGGAGGTGCAGGAATCAGGAGAGCAAAGAAGTCCCAGTGGCACAATAGTTTATTCAGAAGTCCCAACTCAACAACATGGGGGGAATACGCCCAAACGAGGTCGCCACACACAGGGAAATAAACGCTACACACGGAGGAGAAACCTCTACTCCTAAACACATACCAAAACGGTACAACTGCCGTGTGAAAGAAAACCCTGTGGTGCAGACACGCACCCCTAACCAAGTAACCACAGCAAACAATCCCACACAAAGACTAGCAGGCAGCAGAGGTATATAAACCCACCAAAATCAACTAATAGAACACAGGTGTAAACAATATAGACAGACACAAACGGAAAGGAAAAATGAATCGTGGCAGCTAGTAGGCCGGCGACGACGACCGCTGAGCACCGCCCGAACAGGGAGAGGAGCCACCTTCGGTGGAAGTCGTGACAGTCAGAGCAGCTTACTGATCGGTGTAGCTGTACACAGCCCATCTGTAAATAGCCAGTCCAATTTACCTCATCCCAATATTTGTTTTTTTCTGCTCTTTTGCAGAGCAGTATTTCCACTTGCACATCCTCATCTGCACATCTATCACTCCAGTGTTAATTGCTAAATTGTAATTACTTCGCCACTGTGGCCTATTTATTGCCTTACCTCCTTACTTAATTTGCAAACAATGTATACATATTGACTGCATTGACTGTTATTGACTGCACGCTGCTTTATCCCATGTGTCACTCTGTGTTGTTGTTTTTGTCGCACTGCTTTGCTTTATCTTGGCCAGGTCACAGTTGTAAATGAGAACTTGTTCTCAACTGGCCTACCTGGTTAAATAAAGGTGAAATACATTTTTTTATATATATTAGTAGTGGTTTCTTTGCAGCAATTTGGCCACGAAGGCCTGATTCACACAGTCTCTTCTGAACAGTTGATGTTGAGATGTGTCTTTTACTTGAACTCTGTGAAGCATTTATTTGACCTGCAATTTCTGAGGCTGGTAACTCTAATGAACTAATCTTCAGACGGTTTTTGCGACTGCCCTTGAAGAAACGTTTCAAGTTCTTAAAATTTTCCGGATTGATTGACCTTCATGTTTTAAAGCAATGATGGACTGTCGTTTCTCTTTGCTTATTTGACCTGTTCTTTCCATAATATGGACATGTTCTTTTACCAAATAGGGCTATCTTCTGTATACCAACCCTACCTTGTCACAACACAACTGATTGGCTCAAACGCATTAAGAAGGAAAGAAATTCCACAAATTAACTTTTAACAAGGCACAGCTGTTAATTGAAACACATTCCAGGTGACAACCTCATGAAGCTGGTTAAGAGAATGCCAAGAGTGTGCAAAGCTTTCATCAAGGCAAAGGGTGGCTACTTTGAAGAATCTCAAATATCAAAATATTTTGATTTGTTTAACACTTTTTTGGTTACTAAATGATTCCATATGTGTTATTTCATAGTTTTGATGTCTTCATTATAATTCTACAATGTAGAAAATAGTCAAAAGAAAGACAAACCCTTGAATGAGTAGGTGTCCAAACCTTTGACTGGTACTGTGTTCTCTCACGCACGCACGCACGCACGCACGCACACGCACACGCACACGCACACACACACACACACACACACACACACACACACACACACACACACACACACACACACACACAATTACCAAAAGTATGTGGCGACACCTATCGTCAAACATGTCATTCCAAAATCATGTGCATTAATATGGAGTTGGGCTCCCCTTTTTGCTATAACAGCCTCCACTCTTCTGGAAATGCTTTCCACTAGATGTTGGAACATTGCTGTGGGGACTTGGTTCCATTCAGCCACAAGAGTATTAGTGAGGTCAAGTACGGATGTTGGGCAATTAGGCCTGGCTCGCAGTCGTCATTCCAATTCATCTTAAAGGTGTACGATGAGGTTGAGGTTAGGGCTCTGTGCAGACCAGTAAAGTTCTTCCACACCAATGTCAACAAACCGTTTCTGTATGGACGTCGCTTTGTGCACAGGGGCATTGTCATGCTGAAACAGAAAAGGGCCTTCCCCAAACTGTTGCCACAAAGTTGGAAGCACAGAATCGTCTAGAATGTCATTGTATGCTGTAGCGTTGAGATTTCCCTTCACTGGAACTAAGGTGCCTAGCCCGAACCATGAAAAACAGCCCCAGACCCTTATTCCTCCTCCACCAAACTTTACAGTTGGCACTATGCATTGGAGCAGGTAGTGTTCTCCTGGCATCCGCCAAACCCAGATTCGTCCGTTGGACTGCCAGATGGTGAAACGTGATTCATCACTCCATAGAACGCGTTTCCACTGCTCCAGAGTCCAATTGATGTGAGCTTTACACCACTGCTGCCGACACTTGGCATTGCGCATGGTGATCTTATGCTTGTGTGCAGCTCGGCCATGGAAAACCATTTCATGAATCTCCCCACGAACAGTTATTGTCCTGACGTTGCTTCCAGAGGCAGTTTGGAACGTGGTACTGAATCACTTTCCAATAATACCATTAGAATACCTTTGGAACGTGACATGGTAAATTTCAGAATTCCTATAAATTGTGTAAATGTTTAAAGCTGTGGCGTCGAGCAGGCGGTATTATCCTTGGACTGTGTTCTGATTCTACAGTCTCTCACTACCACAGATACTCCCTAAACTGCAGGATTAATGTATCCTTAAAAAGTAGGTAATTACTGCCGCCTTGTTAATGGTTTTGAATTGGTCTCGGCTTTCGACTGTACACAGAGTAGGCTATCTAATGGTTGTGGTTCATTTGATTCTTTCTGACCTGTCTGACCTGTGTGTCAGGGGTGAACTACATCTCTGGTAGTGTAAGGACTCACTGTGATGAGAACTCACTGTGGGGATTACGCCTGAAGTTCATGAAAAACAAAAATTACCCTGCTAAAGTAGTATGGGACCGTTCAGGAATTGAACATGAGTTATTTGTATGCAAAAACACCCTGGGCTGGATTCAATCCGTTCTGGCGAAGTTCTGCGTTGTAGCGCAGTTGAAATGTTCAGTTAATTTTCGGTAGAGCCGACATATGCAGCATTTACCATAATTGCAGTCTCCGCTAATGCGAGAACATTGCCTTTAAATGTCAATCAGGTTACAACGTAGAACATTGGCGATATGGATTGATTCCAGCCCCCTGGATTCAATCCACTGAGTTTAAGCCTAGGCATTAACCCAAGTCTTCAGGTTTTAGACAGTTCAGTTCCACTAGTCATGGAATACTCAACATGTTTTCAAGTTGTACAGTTAATAGCCTGTGAATAGCCTGCGTTTTCCTGGTGGTGGTAGAATACTTTCCATTCCAGGTGTGGAATGCATTATCCCTGTGTGTGTGTGTGTGTGTGTGTGTGTAAGGTGTTTCAACAGAAGGCAGCTCCCTCATGAATCGTTGTAGGTGTTGCCAGACATTTGGAGTGGATTATCCATTGCGGCTAGATGAACCAACACACACAAACACACACACACGGCAGGGCAACAGGAAAAGCAGGTTTTCGTCGGACATAAAGCCAATGTGGGCATCCAAGGTAGTAGAACACTCTGCTCTCTTCCAGAGAGATCCGAAGGCTTCAGGGATTCACAAGGGGCCAAGATGTGAGAGAGAAACTAGTTTGGTTGTGCTGAGAGGAGACAAAATCCCTGGCTCCATTTCAACCTTCCTCTTCCACCCTAGTTGCAAGTCGAAGTGAAGTATCCATCATATTGCTTTCAGACACTCTCAGATCTGTGTACACTGAAGGGGAAGAGACTTGTGTCTTGTCGGTAGGTAGGTGTGTATGTGTGTGTGTCAATGTATGTGTATGTGTGTGTGTGTGTGTGTGTGTATGTGTGTGTGTATACGTGGATGTTTGCTTTATGCTGTAAGGTTACAGTAATGGAATGCCCTCACAATAGTATTTACATTGCCCTTTGCGTCATTGTGGGGTTAAGTGGAAAGTGGTGTGTATGTGCATATATCATAGACTGTAAAAAGAAATGTGGACGAAGCCATCGATGACATCACCCTATTGTTTCCTAGAGAATGCTTAGTGGAGGATCAGGAAGTGTTATTTCAGTGTGTCGCCATTTTGCTACAGGGAGGAATTATTGAAAACAATGCAAGACCAATTTGAGCTACTCTATGAAGTGACGTTACAGGCTAGCTCAGTGCTTTTTTAAATTTAACCTTTATTTAACTAGGAGGTCATGGAGTATCAGAAGAACACCATCCCAACCGTGAAGCACGGGGGTGGCAGCATCATGTTGTGGGAGTGCTTTGCTGCAGGAGGGACTGGTGCAAAAAGATGGCATCATGAGGAAAGAAATGTGTGGATATATTGAAGCAACATCTCAAGACATCAGTCAGGAAGTTAAAGCTTGGTCGCAAATGGGTCTTCCAAAATGGACAATGAACCCAAGCATACTTCCAAAGTTGTGGCAAAATGTCTTAAGGACGACAACAGTCAAGGTCTTGGAGTAGCCATCACAAAGCCCTGACTTCAATCCTATAGAAAAGTTTTGGGCAGAACTGATAAAGTGTGTGCGAGCAAAGAGGCCTACAAACCTGACTCAGTTACACCAGCTCTGTCAGGAGAAATGGGCCATAATTCATCAAACTTATTGTGGGATGCTTGTTGAAGGCTATCCAAAACATTTGACCCAAGTTAAACAATTTAAAGGCAATGCTACCAAATACTAATTGAGTGCATGTAAACTTCTGACCCACTGGGAATGTGATGAAAGAAATAAAAGCTTAAATAAATAAATCATTCCCTCTACTATTATTCTGACATTTCACATTCTTAAAATAAAGTGTTGATCCTAGCTGACCTAAGATAGGGAATTTTTACTAGGATTAAATGTCGGGAATTGTGAAAAACTGAGTTTAAATGTATTTGGCTAAGATGTATGTAAACTTCTGATTTCAACTGTATAAACACCAGTGATAATAAGCGACACCTGGAGGGGGTGGAGACAATCACAAGACAGGTGAAACAGATCAGGGTGTGACAATAACCCCCCTCTAGGGGCGCCACCTGGCGTCCTACCTGGGCAAATACCTGGTTGACCGGGGTGTCGGTGGTGGAAGTCGGCGATGAGTTCTGGATCCAGGATGTCTCTAGCAGGAACCCAGGAACTCTCCTCCGGGCCGTAAACCTCCCAGTCAAGCAGGTACTGGAAACCCCTGCTCCGTGGTCAAACACCCAGGAGACGTCTCATCGTGTATGCCGGATGGCCACCAATTACACGGGGTGGGCCCGGAGACAGAAGACAAAGGACTGTTAGACACGGGCTTAATCCTAGACATGTGGAACGTAGGGTGAATACGGAGGGTACGGGGTAATGGACAGCAGTGGAGCTAAGGACTGTAGAGATGGGAAACGGACCAATGAAACGAGGGGACTGTTTGCGGGACTGTACCCGAAAGGGCAGGTTCCATGTAGACAGCCATACCCTCTGCCCATTGCGGAGTCCAGCGGCGGTCCGTTTGTTGAAGATACCTGGAGTTGGTCTTGAGAAAAGTTACCCGAGCTCTTCTCCTGGTACGTCAACACCGGCGGACGAACCTCTAGGCCGAGGGTACGTTGACTTCCGGTTCTTGTTCTGGGAAGAGTGGAGGTTGATACCCCGCACTCAAACGGGGAGAGTCCCGTGGCTGAACAGGGCAGGGTGTTCCAGGCATACTCCACCCAGACAAGTCTCCAGGTCCTGGTTAGCTCGCTCAGACTGGCCGTTCGACTTGGGATGGAACCCGGAGGATATGCTGACCCGACGCCCTAATAAGGGTGCAGAACGCCTTCCAGAACAGACACGAGAACTGAGGACCCCGAGTTCATGGATCCTGAAGACATGCTGTCCCATGAGCTGGGCCATTTCCTTGAAGTTTGGGAAGAGGGATGAAATGAGCGGCTTTTGAGAATCGATCCACCACCACTGTCAGAATGACAGTGTTGCCATCAGATTGTCACTGGAAGCCCAGTGACAAAGTCCAGAGAGATATGAGACCAGGGATGACGAGGGACCGGTAGTGGCTGAAGAAGGCCAGAAGGAGCTTGCCGTGGAGTCTTGTTATGAGCACACACTGTGCATGCGGTGACGAATGCAGAGATGTCAGGAACCATTGTGGGCCACCAGAAACATTGTCGTAAGAATGCTAGGGTACGGCGGGAACCGGGATGACCAGTCAGCCTGGAGGAATGAGCCCATTCCAGGACCGGACTGAGTTAGGGACAAACAGCCGGTAAGCTGTGCCCCTTTCACGTCCAGGCTGGGAACGTTGTGCCTTGCAAACCTGGGTCTCAAAAACACAACCCACTGAGGCTGCAAGGCATGAGGTAGGGAGAATAGTTTCGGAGACTGAGGGTTTGGCAGAGGAACTGTAAGGTGGGAGAGGGCGTCAGGCATCACATTATTGGACCCTGGGTGGTAAGAAATGGTGAAGTTAAATCTTGTAAACAGGAGAGCCCGCCGGGCCAGCCTGGAGTTAAGGCGCTTTGCTGTATGGAGATATTCCACATTTTTATGGTCGGTCCAGACCAGGAATGGCTGTTCAGCGCCTTCCAGCCAGTGCCTTCACTTCCAACGCCGTCTTGACCGCCAGGAGTTCTCGGTTGCCTACATCGTAGTTCCTCTCTGCAGGATTGAGACGATGGGACAGAAAGGCACAGGGATGAAGCTTTTGGTTCTGGGCAGATCGCTGGGATAGGATGGCCCCCAGTCCATCAGAAGCATCTACCTCTACCACAAATTGACGGGACGGATCCGGATGGGTGCTGTAGTGAACCAATGCTTCGTGTCCACAAAGGCTCTGCCGACAGCTGGAGACCATGTGAACGGTACTTTGGGAGAGGTGAGTGCAGAGAGGGGGGCCCGCCAGGGTGCTGTATCCCCGAATGAAACGGCGGTAGAAGTTAGCAAAACCCAGGAAACGTTGCAACTGCACCCTGGACGTAGGTTGAGGCCAATCCACCACTGCTTTCACCTTTCCAGGATCCATCTGGACATTTCCCTCAGTAATGACATATCCCAGAAAGGAGATTGTAGAGCGGTAGAACTCACTCCTCGGCTTTCACAAACAATTGGTTCTCCAAGAGGCGCTGAAGCCCGGAAGACAGCAGTGAGACAATCACAAGACAGGTGAAACAGATCAGGGTCTGACACCTTAGTTTGCTCAATAAACAAGATGTTCCGATGATAATACCCACCAGAGTGCGAAATCGTCTTGAAAAATGTTGGACTAAAAGATGTTAGGGAATGGTAAACTGGTTGGGGATGATGGTTGCAATTGAGATCAGCTGTGCGAGTGATTTTAGTGCATATTGATGGCTTAATGAGAGATTTGAAGGCAATAATCTAGTTGCCATCTCAGTGGTTGCAATTGGCCTGTAAACTATCAAAATATCAGAAAAACACCCCAAACGAACTGGCAAAAATCTCACAAAAAATCTCAAAGTTTCAACTTGAGTCACAAGTTCATTACCCCCACTTTAAAAGATGTTTAGGCTGGCCATCCACGAGATTCACAGAGGTTTCCTTGAGATTTATGCTAGCTGAAGTGCAGATAGTGTGTGTGAGAGAGGGTGCCTCCCTGAGGTATGCACACATAAGTGGCCTGGCTTTTGACGGGTGTTTACATGGAACCCAGATGACCCACCACGCTTAGGAGGGGGTTGTGTGTTTTTAAGGTAGGGAGTATGATGTCTTCATTAAGCTCATGTCAGTCAACAAGGTTTGCCGGTGGTCATGTTGAGTGCACACACATAACAGAAGAAAGCTGTCAGAAACGGAAAGGTACTATTTGAAGTTCTCTAAGAAAAAATGCTAGGTGTTCTATCGCAAAACATTTTGCCAGGTTTTGCAACAGTATGCCCTAATGAAAACAACCTAGGGTTTAGCAACTTTGGCATACGAAATTGATAGCCAAACAGAATAACAACGTCAGCACTATAACTTGAAAGTAAATTCTCCCTGCCTGTCTCCTGTCTGTGTGTGCAGAACAGAAGTGTTGTTCTGGCCCCTGCCTGGTTCTCTCTAGGCATTCAGCCATGAGGATGTGTCAGCGACAACCAACAAGACTGGAGCCTGCTGGGCAGAGGCTAAACGCCATCTGAAGATGGATGACTCCCTCCGTTTCTGTCCCTCTTTGCCATCATCCTTCCTCCATCGCTCTTACCTCATTTGTTTATCTTTTCCTTCCTTCCATCTCTATTTTCATTCCTTTCTCCTATCTCTCTCCCCCTAAGTCACTTAGAGGTGATGGTGTGACTTGGGAACATGGTCCTGAATTCCCTCGGCATTCTCTGCTGTCAGCGACATGGTCAAGAGACCAATAGTGTTTGTTACACTGTCTCAGTGATAGATAGATAGAGATAGAGATAGAGATAGAGATAGAGATAGAGATAGAGAGAGAGAGAGAGAGAGAGAGAGAGAGAGAGAGAGAGACACACACACACACAGGTCAAAGGTCTTGTTAGTACCAAACCATCCGTAAATGGTCACAGTCAGACAAACACAATGATACTCTCCTAACAACACACAGACCCTGAAATAGCCTCCACACACCATGAGACACACACACAATCATCACAATCATAAATTAAAAAGAGATTACATTGGCGCCACCTCCAACGGATGAATAATAGGAGTGTGTGTTTGCCTGCCTGCCTGCCTGCGTGCGTGCGTGCGTGCGTGCGTGTGTGTGTGTGTGAGTTTGCATGCATGTCTAGCCTGTATCTGAGTTGGGATTCAGGCTGAATATCTATTTGCAGTAGTCTTGCCAGGGTACGCAGATGAGAAATTCCAACATGGCTGAATATCTGTGTGGTTTTCCTTCTGGCCTCCAGGCCCAGGGCTTTTGGATCTGCCCAGACCCAGCAGCTCTCTTTGTCTGGCAACCAGAAAAAGGGACTTTTAAGGACACCGTCTTCCTCTCTCTCTCTTTCTTTAATTGGATTTCTTTCTTTCACTGAGGGCAGAATCGGACTTAGGAATTCATGCCTTTCCTACGCACGCCTTTCTTATGCACTTCTCAGTATTTAGTATCCAGACTTACCTTATTTCAGTCATGTAACACACTCTGCAGGTTTGGCTACATTGCTCGTTCTGAATACATTTCGTTCAACCTCTGAAAACCCTCCCACTTGCTGGTGAACAGATTTTCACTTGAAGTTTTCATTCAATAGGGTTTACAAGACATTTTTCTTAAGCCATCCCTATAAATACAGTGTACCTTTTAGTTAAATTTTTGTCTGAATACTAGAATATATCGAGAGAACGGGTTCAGAATAGTAGGGATCAATGAAAGAAAGCCATCCAATATTAGTCTCTGTTTTACCATCAATTTGTAGATTTAAAAATACTTTGATCTTGTAGATTATTTAGGTTTAGGAAAGTATTTATCAGTAATAAAAAACAGGTTTGGAGAGCCTTTACGCACAAAAAAAGAAAAAGGTGTTTTGGTTCATTCTGAAAATTGCCACATTCAGTTACTCAACCCATGGTAATGTTGGAAGATACGTTTACATAGAATTACAGTACCAGTCAAAAGTTTGGACACCCCTACTCATTCAAGGGCTTTTCTCTATTTTTACAATGTTCTATATTATAGAATAATAGTCAAGACATCAAAACTATGAAATAACACCTATGAAATCATGTAGTAACCAAAGAAGTGTTAAACAAATCAAAACATATTTTAGATTTTAGATTCTTCAAAGTAGCCACCTTTAGATTAGATACAATTTTATTGTCATTGAACAAGTACAAGTACAGTACAATGAAATGCAGTTAGCATCTAACCAGAAGTGCAAATAAAAGAGTACAAAAAATGTACAAGTGAAACTATTTAGTACAATGTATATTGTTAAGTGGGATGCATAAATGTGCAATGAAGGCAAATGGCAAGTACAAATGGCAAGTCTAAATGTGCAATGAAGGCAAATTGAAAGTGCAAGGAGGCATGCAACTGAAATACAGGGATAGCAGCAATGAGGTTACCGAGGTAGACATGTACAACTGAATAATGCCCTTAATCAGACTTTGCAAAGCAATATCAGAGTCCAGTAGTACCGTGAAGAGTGCAAAGAGAGTAGTGCAACAAGGTCCCTGAGAGGCAGTACTAAGCAGTGGGCGGGTGAATATGGCTAGTAGCTAGAAACTGTTCTTGAGCCTGCTAGTGCGGGAACGTAGAGACCTGTACCGCCTGCCTGATGGTAGGAGGGCAAACAGTTTGTGGCATGGATGTGAAGGGTCCCTGATGAAGGGTCCCGCTTGCCCTGGAGGTGTACGATGGCAGGGAGCTGGGCACCAGTGATGTGCTGGGCGGTTTTCATCACCCGTTGCAGGGCCTGCCGGTCGGCCACGGAGCATCCGCCAAACCACACTGTGGCGCAGTTAGTCAGAATGCTCTCGACCATACAGCGGTAAAAGTTCACCAGGATCTTGCGAGACATCCGGGCCTTCTTCAGCCTGCTCAAAACATACAGGCGCTGCTGCACCTTTTGACCAGGGTTGAGGTGTCGAGGGTCCAGGAGAGGTCCTCGGAGATGCAGACACCCAGGAATTTGAAGCTGGGCACACGCTCCACCTCAATGCCATCAATGAGAACTGGGGAGTGGCTGCAGCTTTTAGACTTCCTGTAATCCACAATGAGCTCCTTGGTTTTCTTTGCATTGAGGACCAGGTGGTTGTCAGAGCAGCATACAGCTAGGTGCTTGACCTCCTCCCTGTAGCCAACAAGTCATTGTCACTGATCAGGTCTACCACTGTGATGTCGTCTGCGAACTTGACGATGGTGTTGGAATGGTTTACAGGAACGCAGTCGTAGGTGAAGAGGGAGTACATGTGGGGGCTCAGCACGCAGCCCTGTGGCACACTGGTATTCAGGTTCAGGGTTGAGGAGGTGAAGTTGTCTAACCTGACAGACTGGGGTCTGTTGGTTAAGAAGTCCAAAGTCTAGTTACAGAGAGAGGGGCTGATCCCTAGGTAATGGAGTTTGGCGACAAGCCTAGAGGGAACGACCACATTCAATGCTGAGCTAAAGTCTTTAAACAGCATTATCACATAGGTGTTGGTTTTGTCCAGGTGGGTCAGGGCAGAGTGTAAAGCTGTGGAGATTGCGTCCTCTGTAGACCTAATCGGTCGGTAGGCAAACTGGTGGGGTTCCAGTGTTGGAGGGAGGCAGGACTTAAGGTAGGCTAAAACCAGTCTTTCGAAGCACTTCATGATCGTGGGGGTGAGTGCAACAGTCATTCAGGCATGATGCGGTCGACTGCTTCGGCACTGGCACAATGGTTGCGGTCTTAAAGCATGTGGGGACAACCGCCTGAGCCAGTGACAGGTAGAAAATGTCCTTGATGACGGCTATGCACACGCTTGGCATTCTCTCAACCAGCTTCACCTGGAATGGTTTTCCAACAGTCTTTATTGAGTTCCCACATATGCTGAGAACTTGTTGGCTGCTTTTCCTTCACTCTGCGGTCCAAACCATCTCAACTGGTTTGAGGTTGGGGGATTGTGGAGGCCAGGTCATCTGATGCTGCACTCCATCACTCTCCTTCTTGGTCAAATAGCCCTTACACAGCCTGGAGGTCCTGTGGAATAACAAATGATAGTCCCACTAGCGCAAACAAGATGGGAGGGCGTATCACTGCAGAATGCTGTGGTAGCCATGCTGGTTAAGTGTGCCTTGAATTCTAAATAAATCACAGACTGAGTCACCAGCAAAGCACCCCCACGCCATCACACGCATTTACGCACGCTTACTTGGATCGGAATCGGCCCCTAAGAAAATATGCTGATGAATCACTACAATCTGACTCCACTTAAAGTAAAAGTTGTCCACTACTCAGTGCCGTGCTATGATTTTAAACAGGCACTTAATTGACTGATTGAAGTCATTGAAGTTGTCTCGTGTCTCAAATTAGTTTTAGTTTTGATGAGTTAGTGATCCGCCTGTTGTCCTACAGTGGGGTGCTTTGGCTGTGAGACATGTGAGTAAATACTACTATGACAAGAATAGACTGAACTCAATTAGTCTGTAAGATACAATAGTCTAGATGCCAGTTGGTTGCTGCTTTAGCAGACTTGCTGTTGTTTGGCAAGTTAATGTTGAGTGTGGAAGCAGTCAGAAACCTACAATACGTATAGAATAGTATATTCTACTTCCCAAGGTATTTGAGCATGGCTACTGTGAGGCTACAAAGTTCGAATAGCCAAATCTGTCTGCTGAGGTCTGTCTGTTACAATGCAGACGCTGGGGAGTATCTCCTTACTTGAGAGAGGGAGTGGAAAGAGGGAGGGCCAAACAAATATAGTAGTATATCAAATAATACATTATCTCAGCTCTCCCTGCACCATAGAGATCCATTAACTGCATATCTCCTCTCTCTATCTTCCTCTTTCCCGTTATCGCTCCACTCTATCTGACGCTGCAAAAGCGTATATCCTGATGACCCAGTGTTAAAAAGTGTGATATATCGAGCTATAGGAGCAGCTGAACCACCACCTCAGAGTAAATGCAGTGTTTAGCCAAGCACTGATGGGAAGAATGTTATTGTTGAACCTCACATCTAACTAAAAGGATGCCTTAACTCTACTTCATCACCATCCCTGATCCGGGAGCATCCTCATCAGTAAAAAAGCTGACTAGCATAGCCTAGCATAGCGCCACAAGTAAATATTAGCGTATAAATATCATGAAATCACAAGTCCAATACAGCAAATGAAAGATACACATCTTGTGAATCCAACCATTATTTCCGATTTTTAAAATGTTTTACAGCGAAAACACAATATGTATTTCTATTAGCTAACCACAATAGCAAAAGACTCAACCACATATTTTCACAATTTTTTTACTGCATAGGTAGCCATCACAAAACCGACCAAATAGAGATATAATTAGTCACTAACCAAGAAACAACTTCATCAGATGACAGTCTTATAACATGTTATACAATAAATCTATGTTTTGTTCGAAAATGTGCATATTTGAGGAATAAATCATAGTTTTACATTGCAGCTACAATCACAAATAGCACCGAAGCAGCAAGAATAATTGCAGAGAGCAACGTGAAATACCTAAATACTCATCATAAAACATTTATGAAAAATATATGGTGTACAGCAAATGAAAGATAAACATCTTGTGAATCCAGCCAATATTTCCGATTTTTTAAGTGTTTTACAGCGAAAACACAATATAGCATTATATTAGTTTACCACAATAGCCAAACACACAACCGCATTCATTCACCGCAAAGGTAGCGATCGCAAAAAAACAGCAAAAGATATAAAATTAATCACTAACCTTGACCAACTTCATCAGATGACAGTCCTATAACATCAGGTTATACAATACACTTATGTTTTGTTTGAAAATGTGCATATTTTGAGCTGCAAACCGTGGTTATACATTGTGAATATGTAGCATCGATTCACCAGAATCTCCGGAGAAATTTTGGACAGTCACCTAATCTAATCAAAGAACTCATCATAAACTTTACTAAAAAAGACATGTTGGACAGCAAATGAAAGATACACTAGTTCTTAATGCAATCGCCGTGTTAGATTTTTAAAAATAACTTTACCATAACAAACAGCTTACGTTATAGCGAGACAGCACCCGCAAAAAGGAAGGAAAATACGACTAAACATTTTCCACAGAAATACGAAATAACATCATAAATGGTTCTTACTTTTGCTGAGCTTCCATCAGAATCTTGTACAAGGAGTCCTTTGTCCAAAATAAATCGTTGTTTGGTTTTAGAATGTCCTCTTCTCCTGTCGAATTAGCAACCTTAGCTAGCCAAGTGGCAGGAAGATGTCCATCTTCACCTAACGCAGAGAACGGAAAACTCCAAAACTCCCGATAAACATTGAATAATCTGATAAAACTATATTGAAAAAACATACTTTACAATGATATTATCACATGTATCAAATAAAATCAAAGCCGGAGATATTAGCCGTCTATACCAAACGCTTTTCAGAAGCCAATGCTGATGTCCTTCCCGCACCTTGGTAGACAAAGGAAATAGTGGTCACGTCATTCCAAGAGCTCTTGTTCGACCTCAGATCAAGCTAGATACCCCATTCCACCTCCTACTGCCTGTTGACACCTAGTGGAAGGCGTATGAAGTGCATGTATATCCATAGATTTCAAGCAAATGAATAAGAAGGCCCTGGAACAGAGCCTTGATTTCAGATTTTTCACTTCCTGTCAGGAAGTTTGCTACAAAATGAGTTCTGTTTTACTCACAGATATAATTCAAACGGTTTTAGAAACTTGAGTGTTTTCTATCCAATAGTAATAATAATATGCATATTGTACGATCTAGAATAGAGTACGAGGCAGTTTAATTCGGGCACGATTTTTTACAAAGTGAAAAGAGCGCCCCCATATTGACAAGAAGTTTTAAGTTGTTGAAGTAGAAAAAAAGCGATATCTATTCAAATAAAATATGTTTTGTTTTTCTTTCATTGTTTAATGCTTATTAGCCTACTCCTGCTGTGAGGGTGATGAGGCCGTTAACGTTGATCTTACCGTGTGGCTTCACCAACAATTGCAAAAGCACAGCAAATCTGAGTAAACAAACACCCGATTCCTGCTTTAATATGGCTCCAATGATAATGTTTGAGAAGGCAGCTCTAGCAGCTCTCGCATCCACTTTCACTGCATCACATATTTCCAAAGTTTGAGAAGCCCTACAAAAGCAAAGTCATTACATCAAAGCGGAACATATTTCAGACCTTCTGCAAGTCTTCCTCCAGGAAAAAGGAGCAGACAACAATGTAGGACAATAAACAGTTGTCTGGAATAGGGACCAATCCAAAGACTTGACCATTCTAGGATGGAAATGCTGGGCCAGTAATATCATGTCTACAATGTCAAAATTACTCTCTGACTCCCCCCCCCCCCGCCTCTCTCTCTCGCCCCTGCTCCTCAGTCTTTTCCTCTTTTCTTTTCGCAGGGCCTCGCTGGCACAATGTATACCAGACAGTTAGTCTTGGCTTGTATCTCTCTCTCTCTCTCTCTCTCTCTCTCTCTCTCATGCTACTACTTCTCCTGTCATCTGTGTAGATGCTGCAACTCTGGGTTTGATTAGGATTGAGCACACACTCATGGTAATCAGAAACACCTCGTCCTCGTCATTGTTACATCATCGAGATGTGACACAGCAAGGTCCAATGGAAAACAGATTAGAATCACACCTCTGATCTGCTCCCATTCTCTAAGAATATCTTGAAAGACACTCATGGCATAATTTACTATCCGAAAAACTCCATAAAAAATATTTACAATATTATGTCGTGACTTCACTTTAACATTAATCTAAAGACTGTTATTTATCAAATAAACTAACTATGTTTCATTGTTACCCGATTAAATTCATCATGTAACAATTAACTTATTAGGATCTGGGACACCACAAGAGAGGTTCTATAAAGAGTTACCATCTTCCGAATTAAACTCTAAAAGATCTTTACCTATCACATCTATAAACAGTCAACTCATTAATCATAACCTTGTATCATATCATCATTCTGAACAGCCGTAACCTCATGCATCTGCAAAAACCAGAGCCTTACTTATGATTCAGTACTACACAAATTGGTTTAACTATTTATTTACTTGCTAATTAAATGGGAACACAGGATAAACGTACACACTCTGCACCATTTATTGCCCAGAGACATAATTTTAATTGTATGGCTCAGTTTGTCCGAAATGTTTTTAACAAGTCTTCTACTGTTATCCTTCTTCGTAGTTGTCTGGTATCCGGTGACTTGTCGTGTAGTCCTGAATCGAATTAAAGAGTTGATTTTCCTTCCATTCACTCTTGAAGATGCTTCTATGAAGAAAGGCTTAGCCAGCCGTATCGATGGTTCCCCAATGGGGTGATGATAGTAGCGCAATAGGCTGGTTTGAGCAGAGTAACAGGATGGTCCTACTTACATTCACTTTCGAAGATACTGGTACAGCAGTACCAGTGATTGTCCGGGAGGTGAGTTTATCGTCTCCACCTCATGTTGAGATTCATAGTTAAAACCATTTTAAAACGCTGCAGCTTCACACTTTTCTGATCTAAAATGTTTTTTCTTAACCCATCATTTATACCTTTTACTCGAAAGGGGCAGTTGTCATGGTAAACAATTATCTCTTATAACTTCACAAATCACCTCCCTCTCTAAAACCACTTTCATAATTGTTAATATTACATGCACATCGCAATGTATCGAAACTTCATATATGTAGTGGGTATACTTTCCAAGTTACAGTATTTCCTTTATAACATTTTTAATGACATCACAAAATAACAAACAAAATTACATTATTGCTCTATAGATCGCCTCTGTTCATTCCCCATGTTCTAAGTTAGAAATATTGTTCCAGTATTTGCTTTTGAATGTGTTAGAGTTTAAGTGGGAAAAAGGTCTGTTGAGACAAAGCATATTCCTTTGGTGAATTCGGAGAGCACAGGCCTGGATCTTCTCCCTTGATTTACAACAGGATGTGAGTTGTTAATCCCCACTAGTTCTTCCCTTCCCCCTCTACGGGTGAGAGGGGGTCTGATTGAAGTCATTCATTGCAAACCTGATCTGACCTATTTGGATTCTTGTGGACAGTCATGACAACTGTATCAAGAATGATCTTGTAACTATAAAAAATTGATGTCAGCAAGAAGGTGGTGTTTATTCATGTGGATATAAAGTCCAGTCTATTTCAAATGTAATGGTCATTTCGGGAAATCTTGAGAATTTCATAGAGAGAAAATGTCTCCCTTTACGTGCCCTTGTCCAACCTGGACTCAGGGGTTGATGTAACATAGTGAATGTAAAATACTCCAATTAGTATAATGTGTTACGTTTTGTATAGTACAGTGCCTTCAGAATGTATTCATACCCCTTGACTTATTTATTCCACATGTTGTTGTGTTACAGCCTGAATTCTAAATGGATTAAATCTATGTTTTTCTCACCAATCTACACACTATCCAATAATGACAAAGTGAAAACATATTTTTTTGAAATTGTTGCAAATGTATGGCAAATGAAATACAGAAATATCTAGTTTACATACAATACCAATCAAACGTTTGGACACCTATTCATTCAAGGGTTTTACATTGTAGAATAATAGTGAAGACATCTAAACTATGAGATAACACATACGGAATTATGTAGTAACCAAAAAGTCTTCAAAGTAGCCACCCTTTGCCTTGATGACAGCTTAGCACACTCTTGGCATTCTCAACCAGCTTCACCTGGAATGGTTTTCCAGCAGTCTTGAAGGAGTTCCCACATATGCTGAGCCCTTGTTGGCTGCTTTTCCTTCACTCTGCAGTCCAACTCATCCCAAACCATCTCGATTGGGTTGAGATTGGGTGATTGTGGAGGCCAGATCATCTGATGCAGCATTCCATCTGTCTCCACCTTGGTCAAATAGCCCTTATACAGCCTGGATGTGTGTTGGGTCATTGTCCTGTTGAAAAACAAATGATAGTCCCACTAAGCGCAAACCAGATGGGAGGGCTTATCGCTGCAGAATGCTGTGGTAGCCATGCTAGTTAAGTGTGCCTTGAATTCTAAATAAATCACAGCCCGTGTCACCAGCAAAGCACTCCCACACCATCACACCTCCTCCTTCATGCTTCACTGTGGGAACCACACATGCAGAGATCATCTGCTCACCTACTCTGCGTCTCACAAAGACATGGCGGTTGGAACCAAAAATCGCACATTTGGACTCATGAGACCAAAGTACAGATTTCCACCGGTCTAATGTCGATTTCTCGCGTTCCTTGGCCCAAGTAAGTCACTACTTCTAATTGGTGTCCTTTAGTAGTGGTTTCTTTGCAGCAATTCGACCATGAAGGCCTGATTTGACTCAGTCTCCTCTGAACAGTTGATGTTGAGATGTGTCTGTTACTGTTAAGCAATTATTTGGGCTGCAATTTCTGAGATGCAGTTAACTCTAATGAGTTAACTCTGGGTATTCCGTTCCTGTGGTGGTCTTCATGAGAGCTAGTTTTCTCATAGAGCTTGATGATTTTTGCGACAGCACTTGAAGACATTTTCAAATTTCTTGAAATGTTCCATATTGTCTGACCTTCATGTCTTACATTAATGATGGACGGTTGTTTCTCTTTGCTTATTTGAGCTGTTCTTGCCATAATATGGACTTGGTCTATTACCAAATAGGGCTATCTTCTGTATACCAACCCTACCTTGTCACAGCACATCTGATTGGCTCAAACGCATTAAAAAGTAAAGAAATTCCACAAATTAACTGTTAACAAGGCACACCTGTTAATTGAAATGCATTACAGGTGGCTACCTCATGAAGCTTGTTGACAGGCAACCATTAAGTGCTTTGAAAGGATGGTCATGTATCACATTTTAAGGTATGTCCCAGGTGCAGACAGTGTTGAAGAAACAAAAGTATATTCCTCAAACAGGGGCAGGTCAACGACAGGTCAATGCAGGCATGGTCAATAATCAAGAGAGGGTGTAAGGTACAGGACAGCAGGTGGGCTCAGGGTCAGGTCAGGCAGAGGTTGTTAATCCACAGTAGTGGGGCAAATGTACGGGATGACAGGCAGGCTTAGGGTTAGTGCAGTCAGAAAGGTCAGAACCGGGAAACTAGAAAACAGGAGCAAGGAACAAGCAGTATCAGAGAAACAAAACACTGGTAAGTTCTAAGATCAAAAACTAACCTGCTACAGACAAACAGAGAACACAGGTATAAATACACAGGGGATAAAGGGGAACATTGGTGAAACCTCGAGGGGGGTGGAGACAAGCACAAAGATAGGTGAAACAGATCAGGGCAAGACACACTGCTCACATCAACACCATCTTCCCACAAGCCGTATACCCACTCCACATTTGCATACCGCAAATGTATTGCACTCAACACTCTCCTTTCCCACCTGGACAAAAGGAACACCTACGTGAGAATGTTGTTAATTGACTACAGCTCAGCGTTCAATACCATAGTGCACTCAAACACCTCCTTCTGCAACTGGATCCTGGACTTCCTGAAGGGCCGCCCCCAGGGTAGGCAACAAGAAATCTGCCACGCTGATCCTCAACACCAGGGCCCCTCAGAGGTGTGTGCTTAGTTCCCTCCTGTACTCCCTGTTCACCCATGACTGCGTGGTCAAGCACGATTCCAACACCATCATTAAGCTTGTAGACGACACAACGGTAGTGGACTTGATCATTGACAATGATAAGACAGCCTATAGGGAGGAGGTCAGAGACCTGAAAGTGTGGTGCCAGCACAACAACCTCTCCCTCAATGTGCTCAAGACTAAGCAGATGATCATGGACTACAGGAAAAGGAGGGCCGAGCACGCCGCCATTCTCATCGATGGGGCTGTAGTGGAGCAGGTTGAGACCTTCAAGTTCCTTGGTGTCCACATCACCAAACAAAAAATCCAAACACACCAAACACCGTCTTCGTTGAAGACGGCCCAAAAAAGCCTATTCCCCCTCAGGAGACTGAAAAGGTTTGGCATGGGACCTCAGATCCTCAAAAAGTTATACAGCTGCACCATCTGGTTGCATCACCGCCTGGTGTGGCAACTGCTCGGCCTCCGACGCAAGGCGCTACGGAGGGTAGTCGGTACGGCCCAGTACATTACTGGGGCCAAGCTTCCTGCCATCCAGGACTATACCAGAAGGTGAAGGAAGGCCCTAAAAATCCAGCCATGCTAGTCATAGACTGTTCTCTCTGCGACCATGGTATCTGCAATAGTATCCGCAAAACACCAGTCCCAACGTCAACAGTGAAGAGGCGACTCCGGGATGCTGGCCGAGGCTATATGACCTGAAGCATATAGCCAAAGCAATGCTGGAATGGCTTCAGAACAAGAACGTGAAAGTCCTTGAGTGGCCCAGCCAAAGCCTAGACCCATTGAAAATCTGTGGGAAGACTTGAAGATTGCTGTTCACCGCCACTCCCCCTTCTGACTTAGCAAAGCTTGATAGAATCCCCAAATCGCTGACACAGACATACCCACGACGATTCAAAGCTGTAATCACTGACAAACATGCTTCTTCAAAGTATTGACTCATGGGTGTGAATACTTATTTAAAATGAGATGTTTCTGTTTTTCATTTTCACTAAATAAGCTACATTTTATTTTATCACTTTGTCATTCTGGGGTATTGTGTATAAATGGGTGATACATTTTTTTTATTTAATCCATTTTGAATTCAGGCTGTAACACAACAAAGTGTGGAATAAGTGAAGGTATGAATACTTTCTGAAAGGCACTGTATGTATTAATTTGTGTATGTCCAACATCCATTTCATATTTGTTATGAATTTGCAATATCCATTTTTTTGTGGCTAACGTTAGCTAGGTGGCTAATGCGAACGTTCGCTAGTTAGGAAAGGCTAACTTGCTAAGCAGTTGCAAAGTTGCTAATTAGCTTAAATGCTTAAGTTGTTCGTGATGCGATTCGAACACGCAACCGTTTGGTTGCTATAATAAGGCAGTCCCCCGCACCTCTCTGATTCAGAGGGGTTGGGTTAAATGCAGAAGACACATTTCAGTTGAATGCATTCAGTTGTACAACTGACTAGGTATCCCCCTTTCCTTTCCGTTTCCCTAGTCATTTGCAATGTATGCCTACCCATCCACCCAACTTTCATTTTTGCCTTAAGTAACCTTCTGTCTTATGTGACCATACCAAATTTAATATATACTAATTTAAGTGTCCCGGAGTTACGTCTAGTCTATGAGACCAGGCTGCCTTGTCAGCCTCTAGCGGGGTAAACTACAAAGCAACCTCGTCCCCAAGCCAAGACTGGTGAATGCTTGAAGCCAAGAGAACAAGAGGATCTGTGTGTCATATCAACAGTGTCACATCAGTAAACGATGGCAGGCTTAGATCTCATTGTAAGACATGAT
This sequence comes from Salvelinus fontinalis, assembly GCF_029448725.1. NCBI lineage: Eukaryota > Metazoa > Chordata > Actinopteri > Salmoniformes > Salmonidae > Salvelinus > Salvelinus fontinalis. Next base: position 41,741,317 of record NC_074679.1, on the reverse strand, counting down.
GTGTGTGTACTTTATATGGACACTCAAAGACTGGTGAATGCTTGAGGGAATACAAATATGTTATGTTTGTGACTAAGTACTGTTGAGACCAGGGGATTGTTTTGAGTGCTCTGGCAGGGTTGTGAAGTTTTCACCAAGACTCCTTTCAGATGTTTGACTGGAAAAGGAGATCGCGAAAGAGGAGGATAAAGAGAGGGGGAGAGAAAGGGAGGGTAAACAACCTAAATCTGAAATAGACACTTACCACATGGAGGACATTATAAAGCAAAGGCCTTCTCTCTCTCTGAGAGAGTTTATGGGTGCCTCTGGAATTTTCTACACATGCCGTAGTGGGGCTATTAATAGATCGAGAAAAATGTTTTATATATTAGGTTTTAAAGTAGGTCATCGGATAGGACGTCACATGTACACGTGCCTACACTAAAGCATACTCACATGTGCTGTATATACTGTTGACCAGCAGACACAGACTATAAAGCATGGAAGCACACACACACACAGAAGAGCACACACACACTCACAGGGCACACACACACTCACAAGGCCTTAGCCAGGATCTGAGTTTTAGTGAGGGGCAGTGGCGATCTGTCATTCAGGGCAGAGCCCCACTTGTTTTGAGCCCCACCTTTTGAGCTTGTTGCCTGTTTTGTACATTATTTTGACATTAATACGTGTCACGTATCATTTTTCAAACAATGTAAAAAAATAAATCGTATTAGAGTTAATATAGCTGCATAATAGAGTTAATATTTGATTTGATTTATTTTACCTTTATTTAACTAGGCAAGTCAGTTAAGAACAAATTCTTATTTACAATGACGGCCTAGGAACAGTGGGTTAACTGCCTTGTTCAAGGGCAGAATGACAGATTTGTACCTTGTCAGCTCGGGGATTCGAACTTGCAACCTTTCGGTTACTAGTCCAACGCTCTAACCACTATAAAGCCGCTTTCTTGAGTAAGGCAGCTTCAAAATGCAGGTGTTTCAGCCTAGCTCAGTGCTTTCTGTGGTGGTGGGGCAGCCAGCGGAAAATACAGAGCATATGGGTTGGTAATGTTCTTTAGTTGAGCCGTAATTGGCTCAGTGTTCTGTCACTCATGGGGACACTACATCACCGCCAAATCTAAGGGTAGAGCTCGAGAATTCAAGCCGCTTGGGTGCAGCCATAGAGCTACATTCGAAGTGCCCATCCAAGAAGGTTCAAGGTCATTGGCCACAGATAAAACGACGTCAAATCACGTGATATCTACAGTAGCTTTGATTGGACTTTCCAAATCTTAGCTAGCAAGCTAGCAGTCATCATCATGAGTCAAGTCGACAATTTATGTCATATGAAGAGGAATAATTAAGCAATCACTAGCCTGCTATTCAGTGGAGTTGGTGTGTGGTCCCAAGTCTGGGTTTAAGGGTCTCTTTTCCAAGCTTAAAAGGATAAACATTCAATATTGGCCATGCTGTCATTGACAGCATGACTAATGCTGCGCTCAAAACAACTGGAAAATCTGACTTCATTGATTTCAAGACAACTGGGAACTTGGAAAATGAGCTCTGACTCGGGAAAGTACATTTTGAACAGTCATCCAACTTCAAATTGCAAGTCGCGAACTTGGCCCTCTTTCTAGAGCTCTGACCTGAAGATCACTGTTGTCATTATGATTCAACCTTGTTTTTTCAGAGCTCCCCGTTGTCTTGAAAGCACCATAAATCCAGAGAATGCCAGACCTCTGCGCCACCTTCCTATTCAAGTGAGCACAGCACAGCATGGTCCAAAAATGTCTTGTATCCTGCTGCATAAATTATGTAATATGCCAGGGAGATACAGTATGTCTACTGTAATTAAGAAAGTAATACTAAGTGTATGTTGTGTAGTAAGCTGTATTTTATTAACAAAAGGTAAACAAATGCGTTTGCTTTACAGAACCTTTTCTTGCAGGCTCCACCGCCAAACTCAGAGTAAGGACAAAATTTTATTATTAAGTTTTATTACGGTTGGAAACTCCAAATTAAGGTTGTAATGATCTCAGTTTATAAGGAATATTTCTTATTCATTGACATGATTGACTACTTTTTCCCCCCACACCAAAGGCACCAGAGTGATCCGAACATCTGTAAACACTTTCACTGCCTTTAAGGTTCAGACATGTTGGCTATACTTTCTATTGTTGTGATTTAAGATTGGGATTAACTTTGACAATCTCGTCAGGTTGCTATTTAGTTCCCTTTGCAATCTCTGGCATTGCTCCACAGAAAGGAAATATACTGTATACCAGGGGTGTCAAACTCATTCCACGGAGGGCCTAGTGTCTGCAGGTTTTTGTTTTTTCCTTTCAATAAAGCCCTAGACAACCAGGTGTGGGGAGTTCCTAACTAATTAGTGATGTTAATTCATCAATCAAGTATAAGGGAGGAGCGAAAACCCGCAGACACTCGGCCCCCCGTGGAATGAGTTTGACACCTGTGCTGTATACAGTGGTGGAGAAATTACTCAATTGTCATACTTGTGTAAAAGTAAAGATACCTTAATAGAAAATGATTCAAGTAAAAGTGAAAGTCACCCAGTAAAACACTACTTTAGTCTGAAAGTATTTGGTTTTAAATATACTTAAGTATCAAAAGTAAATGGAATTGTTAAAATGTACTTAAGTGTCAAAAGGAAAAGGAAAAGTATAAATCATTTAAAATTCCTTATATTAAGCAAACCAGAGGACACAATTTTCTTGTTTTTTTTATGACGGATAGCCAGGGGCACACTCGAACACTCAGACATCATTTACAAACGAAGCATTTGTGTTTAGTGAGTCCGCCAGATCAGAGGCAGTAGGGATAGCCAGGGATGTTCTCTTGACAAGTGTGTGAATTGGACCATTTTCCTGTCAAAATGTGACAAGTACTTTTGGGTGACAGGGAAAATGTATGGAGTAAAAAGTACATTATTTTCTTAAGGAATGTAGTGAAGTAAAAGTAAAAGTTGTCAAAAATATAAATAGTCAGGTAAAGTACAGATACCCCCCCCAAAATATATATGAAGAGTTACAATACAACTTTAGCTACTTTCAGCTACAGTGCCTTCAGAAAGTATTCACACCCCTTGACTTTTTCCACGTTTTGTTGTGTTACAAAGTGGGATTAAAATGGATTTAACTTTAATTTTTGGTCAAGGATCTACACAAAATACTCTGTAGTATCAACGTAGATGAAAAATTAGAACATTTATTTATTTAAAATGTATGAAAAATAAAACACTAATATATCTTGATTAGATAAGTATTCACCCCCCTGAGACAATACATGTTAGAAATACCTTTGGCAGCGATTACAGCTGTGAGTCTTTAAAGGTAAGTCTCAAAGAGCTTTCCACACCTGGATTGTGCAATTATTTAAACAATTATTCAAGCTCTGTCAAGTTGGTTGTTGACCATTGCTGGAAAGCCATTTTCAAGTCTTGCCATAGATTTTCAAGCCGATTAAGACAAAATTATAACTAGGCCACTCAGGAACATTCAATGTCATCTTGGTAAGCAACTCCAGTACAGGTTTGGTGTTTTAGGTTATTGTCCTGCTCAAAGGTGAATTTGCCTCCCAGTGTCTGTTGGAAAAAAGACTGAACCAGGTTTTCCTCTAGGATTTTGCCTGTGTTTAGCTGTATTCCATTTATTTTTTATCCTAGTCCTTGCCGATGAGAAGCATACGCATAACATGATGCAGCCACCACCATGCTTGAAAATATGAAGAGCGGTACTCAGTGATGTGTTGAATTTTCCCCAAACATAACACTTTGTATTCAGGACAAAAAGTTAATTACTTTTGTCGCGACTTGACTTTCATTTATCTGATGACTGTTATTTATTTAATCCACTAACTATGTCTAATTGTTACTGGATTGAATGAATCATGTAACAATTAACTCATTAGGATTTGGGGCACCACGGAAGAAGTTGTTTAACGAGTTACCATCTCCTGAATCAAACTTTAGAAGATACATAAGTTATATATCGATAACAGTCACTTATTAATCATTACCTCATATCAGTCTCATTCTGAACAGTCTTAACCTTCTTGGATCTGCAAGAACCCCAGCCTGGCTGATTATTCAGTACTACACAATTTGGTTTAATCGTTTGTTTACTAGCTAACTAAATAATAACACAGAATACACATACATGAGAGAAAAGTCCCTAGTGGACTGACAAGATATGACGGCTTGTTACAACACAACGTCAGAGGGGAGAGAGAGACAAAGGGAAAGAGACACTTATTGTACATTTGGAAACTACGCTTACAGTAAGCAGTTACTTTGCACACAAACCACTGCACGTTGGGAGTAAGAAATTAATGTATTTACGTGTTTGAATGCCGTCGTTCGCCATCTCTCTCTTCTTGAAAGGTTTGGTTTCAATAGAGATGAGGTTAACCACCTCTGGGATCAGTGGAGCGAGGTTGGCCAGCACCTTTTTTTTTGTTGACCTGAAATTATGCTTTAGTTAAAATAGCCTACTTGTTACTAAGATGTCTAACCTTTACATATGAGTTAGCTTACTTGTACACTTTGAAATTATATGACTGTTGATTCTTTAAAGGGAAATATTTCAACTTGATTTAATTGACTTAAAACTATTATTCTAGATGAACTGGTGCCAATGTTAATTAATCACAGCTCACAATTCTGGAATAAAGATGGTAAGGGAATCTGTCTCTAATTTGTCTGTGTAGTATTCTCAAATGAATATTAACTACCTTAAAAAACATTCTGCTAGTGTCTCTAGTAATATAACGTGCAGTAGGATACATGAAGTGTTTATCAAAGGCCACATTGTTCTGTGCAAAGTAAAGAAACGCCTCTGATACAGCCAATGGGTCTACGCCCCACCTGGTCTCAGAGCAGTTCGTATTATTCTGTGCGTAAATCCGAGGCACTCCATTTAGTATGATATGTTACGTTTCGTGTGGTATGTATTAATTTTTAGATGTCTGTATGATATATTAGGAATTATAGTTCGTATTATATGTTTTGAATTTGCAAAACGTAAAATATCTTATGAATTTGCTGATCAAATTGATGTTACGAATACTAGCTAGGTGGCTAACGTTAGCTAGGCAAAGGTTTAGGATTAAGGTTAGGGTTAAGTTAAGGAGCTAGGTTAAAGGGTTGGGAGAATGGTTAGCTAAATGGGTTAAGGCTAGGGTTAGGTGAAGGGTTAGCTAACATGATAAATAGTTGCAAAGTAGCTAAAAAGTAGTAAGTAGTTGAAAAAGTTGCTAATTAGTTAAAATGATAAAGTTGTCCGTGATGAGATTCAAACGTGCAACCGTTGGGTTGCGAGACGTTTGCGTTATCCAAGCCAACCAATCACCCTTTTTTCATTTTTGAAAAAAGCATCCATCCTTCTTATGTAACCATACCAAACGTAATGTACTAAATGGAGTGTCTTAGATTTACATACAGAGTAATACGAAATGCTCTGAGACCAGTTTGCAACACCACTGACATGCTTATTAATAGCATAAATTATGAATATACAATCTACTCATTACATTAAGAATAGTGGACTTACGTTAGTCTGCAAATGTGATGCTAGATTCATGCAATGCTTTACTAGAAAGGTGCATTTTTATGATGAAAAAATTGCATCCCCAAAACTTGAAACTCATGCGCCGCCTATGTAAGAGACACATGCTAACAGCTAGACTACAAGCTAATGTTGGCTAACTTAGTCTGGTTGTTAAAACACCTGGTTAGCGTAACAGCTAAACTAAACTTGAAATCGATCAGACGTACCAGTGATTAAATGATCAGAAGTGTCAGCTGTCTTGGATCAGGTCTTGTCGAGCCAAAAGGTTTCTTAGATTTTCTTGAGTCATATCTCATTGGTGTTTCATGATTGCGGGTAATCTGTAAACATATTTCTTCTCCCATTGTCTTTCCAGCCTTGTTAGAGCAGCCAAATACTGCACATGAATTTACCGTGGTGATGAATCAACTAGTTTAGACACTTCTTTCATGCAGTTTGGGTTAGCCACCCAGCTGTTGTTGTCAAAAATAATTATGTGGTGGTCTTCCAACATGGCCGCCAGGAGGCATCGTAAGTCAACTGCAAGCCCTCTATAGGATAAAATCCTATAGGATGGAATCCCATAGGACTCCAACAGGACTGGTTCCAAAATCTGATAGAAGTTTCTACTAGGGATGTACCAGAAATCAAGAAAATGGGGTTGACTTGTAATAAGGCACATATATTTAGCAATGACGAACAATGTCAAACATTTCTTATCTGCTATAACAATACACTGACTCAAGAATGACAAACAAATGGCTACAACGTAGCTAGCTAGCTAGTCAGCTGACAGGCTAAATAAGTCTAACAGTAGTTTCTGAGCTAGTATAAAAATGAGTGCATAAATGCTGTACAATTATGGAAATATGACTAAAACATTGACAACTTCATACAGTACTGTACTCACAGTTATTGCATTAATGCACAGGATAAGGATAAGACTGCTAGAATAATAATGTTAGAAAACTGGAGATTCTCTGCACAGCCACAGCTGAGGAGCTGAACTTGGGAGTTAGGCTAATTAACACTAAGAGCTCGAACTATAATGTGACGTCAGTCACTCTTAAAGGGACAGGCTTTCTTACAAGTGAATAAAACAGAAATGAATATAGGTTGGTTGTTTACGATCAAATAAAATGTTGTCATTAATGTTGTTGCATTGGAACTAATGACAGCAAACTATAATTATAATAAGATTCTGATTGTGGTCACAAGACTTATCAAAAACCTATAGGATAAATGTACTTTTAATCCTTCTGTTTGCATATTTCAATGCATGGCATTTGAAAGTGCAGCGAGATACCCATCATCATGAAAAAAAGACTTAAAACTGGAAATCAACCAATCCTCCATCGTTAACACAATGGAAAGGTCAAAGACTTAATTATCTAAATGTTGAAAGTGCGTGGGCGACGGAGAGAAACAAAATGGTGCCGTTTGAGGTCATGTGGTGGAGAGTAATACGGGCACCTGAGATAGGGGTGTGAGCAGGTGGGTCTGGGCAGGAGTGATGTTGTGGATGTTGGTGTGCATCTGTATTTTGTCATTTGTATGTGTATGTTTTGTTGAAAAAAAAACATTTAAACAAAATTGGATTACTTTTGATTTCCAATAAGGAAAAAGGTAGTCCAAAAGGAATCCAATAGGATTCTGATAGAGGTGATACACAATCCTATAGGATTGTGGGAATTACATAGGTTCCAATAGGACTACTTTTTATTTCCGTGAAGGCTCCTCAGAAGGCCAGGACCATCCAATTTTAATTGGAAAACATTTAAAAAGTTATACTTCTTAGATAAAACTATACTAAATATAATCACGTCACCAAATAACTGATTAAACACACTATTTTGCAAAGAAGGTCTACAGTAGCCTCAACAAGCTAGCTGGAGGACAGCTGGCTTCCGTCCTCCTCTGGGTACATTGACTTCAATACAAAACCTAGGGGGATCATGGTTCTCACCCGCTTCCATAGACTTACGCAGTAATTATGAGAACTTCCGGAAGACGTCTTCCACCTTATCAGAGCTCTTGCAGCATGAACTGAGATGTTGTCCACCCAATCAAAGGATCAGATAATTAATCTAGTACTAAAAGCTACAGCTAGCTAGCACTGCAGTGTATAAAGTGTGTTGAGTAGTTGACTCAGAGAGAAAGACAATAGTTGAACAGTTTTGAACAAATTAATTTATTCCAAAATGAAGGCGAAGCGAGAGATAGAGAGAGCGAGAGAGAGAGAGAGAGAGAGAAAGATTGTCATTTTTTTTCACTTTTAGTTTCATTTACTTAGCTAGCAAATGCAGCTATCTAGTTTAGCCTACATGAAACACCCTGCTCAAACAGAGGGATGCCATGTTAGCACTGTTTTATAGGAAAACAATAGTCCAATAGGAATCCAATAGGATTCTGATAGAGTTGATATGTAAATATACTTTACTTGTAATAAAATGTACTTTACTTGGAAACATTGATAGGTGACTCAGCTCTTTCTGCGTAGTGCACCTTTAAAATGCACTATAACAGGATAATAGCTAAACATAGCACAAAATAGCAGAGCATAGAGGAGCACTGTCAGCAGTATACAATAGGATGCTATGCTAGCAGCACAGCTTACCTCTGAAGGTAAAACACTATAGCATAGCGTTGTATTGCGGAGCACTGTTAGCATAGGATGGTATCCTATTGTATACTGCTGAGAGTGCTCCTCTATGCTATGCTAGTTAACATGTGAAATGCCACGCTGAAGAAGCTGGCTGTACAGGGAACGCGCCTGTCAAATGGATGCGTGACAAACTCCCATAATTCCATTCAGCGCCTCGGTCGTTTATAGGATGATGCCACCTACTGAGACCAGAGGAGATACAGGCCAAGGAGCTGAGTCACCCATAAACGTTTCCAAGTAAAGAGCATACCGTTTTATACAGCAATAAATGGGATTACAGGCTACTTAGCACACTGCACAAGCAGACAAACCCTTTAAAACGTTTAAAGAACCAATCTGCACTGCATTTGCTGCTTGTCACTTCAGCAGTTTGTTCAAGCGAGTGTAATTGAAAACATAGCCTTCCTGTATGTTCTGACTCTGCTCAGATTATGAAGAGCTAAGAACTAAGCCCCTGCCCCCTATTCAATCAAAACTGTAATTAGGTTTCATGGACAAACAAAGTCAAATGTATTTCTGTTTATTTTGCCTTTATTTAACCAGGTAAGTCATTGAGAACCCATTCTCTTTTACCATAACAACCTGAAGTAAAACCCAAGAGGACATGTGTCTGATTGAGGTCGGCTGCCGGGCCCTCTGTGTTTCTGGGAACTAGGTCTGCAACATAGAGAGAGGGCCTTTAGTGAATGTGGCCCCTATTTTAAAGGCCCCTGTGTTGGTGAATGGAGAGGTGGGATTTGGGTCACTATCCTATACTGTAGTGAAATATAGGAGATGGGGGTTATTGTTTAATGGGTGAGTGTTTCAAAACGTAGAGGAACTTAAATTGTCTTTGCATATATTTGTGAATTGACATGGGGCCTCGTCTTAATAAGAGGCCCTTTGTGTACTCATGTGTTAGTGGATGAAGAGGGTTAGTTTTAGGGGCCCTGTGTTTTCAGACTGACAGAGTTGGATTATTTTTGGTTTGAGGAGCAGAGAAGGGCTTAGCTTTAGTGCTATAGGGGGATATATAAGACATAGACAGGCACACGGAGAGAGAGAGAGAGAGATTTCCAAGAAGCTATCCTTTAGAGTTTTCTGAGCTTGAGCTGAAGGGTCAGACAGCATCATCCAGAGTGGTGCTGGGAGCCGTACAGAGTAGAGGGACGCACACTCCAAAAGAGGACCATAGTAAATCTATCACCCCTCTGGGGGTCTGGCCCACGCTCCTCATAGCTAGACACTCTATAGACTAGAGTAAACACACTGTTAATAACAGCATCCTCTTTATACTGTCCTAGAATGTCCCAGAATCTCTCTTTGGCCTTGAGTGAGCTGCCTCTCTTTTCTCCCTTTCATTTTCTCACTCTCTTCTTCTTAGATGTACAGTATCAGTGCTGGGTAGAATTACCCTTTAGCAAAAGCATTGTTATTTAGATTTATTTTTATTTTTACAACAAACCAAAAAACACACAGACAAAAACAATAAACAACTTAACGTTTACATACATTTCCACAAACACTACCGACATCACACTCGCTCAGACTTAAATGTTCCCACCGTAGCAAAAGCATTGTGATTCAAACTCACATATGCTTATGTAACGGCGTTAAGTCACAAGCATACTACTGACAAACATAGCCCGTCATTTCCTAATAATGTATGCCGGGGGGGTGAAAACTATTCAACAGCATGTGCTTTTCATCATATTCTATAGAGCTGGAGCACAATATGCCACCTAGACCTCTTTATGTAAGGGAGTAGTGCGTGAGATGTCAACCAAGGCTTTAAGCAACACACACACACACACAACACAACACAACACAAACACAAACACACACACACACACACAGACACACAGAGAGCTAGTGTGTTACTGAGGTAACGTTTTCCACTGACATTTTGCCAGGTCAGTCTCGGAAATGAGGTGGTGACATCAGTACATATCCCCGTGAAAAATATAGTCAACTATATTGAATGTGTGCACCATCATTGAGCTAAAATACAAAGTCAGGGAACAGATTAAAAAGTTCTGATACAAACTCCAAAACGCACACCCATGCGCACACACACGCACACACACTTTTTTTTTAAAGCCACAGAAATATTACAAACACAAAGTAATAAAGAATAAATCTTCCAAATTACACATTATTATTTAAATGGAGATGGCGCCGTACTGTATGGCTGCTCCAACTTTGCTATTTTGTGATTTTTTTTTGCTGTTTATCTTTACTGTTTTGTTTTCCCTATAATTTCGTATGATCGACAAGAACTTTTGAACATCAAATTGTCAGCTGTTAACCTCAATTCCGGCTTCAACTTCGACTCGTCTTCCCTGGGCTCATTGTGTAATTCCCACCCAATGTTCAGGCTACCCAAGATGAAACACTGGCGACAAAAAGGCAGGAGATGAGGAGTCCTGGCGAGGTCAAGGGGAAGGGAAAACCGGCCATCCTCTTCCCTCCATTCTATTGACCAATCACTTGATAATAAGATGGTTGACAAATCGCGGATTTGCTATCAATGGGACTCTCGTAATATTCTCAGATTTTCTGAAACATGGCTTTTGGACAAGATACCCCCCATGGTTATCCAACTCGATGGATTCTCCATTCACCTAGCAGACAGGACATTAGATTCAGGGATATCGAGAGGGGGAGGGGTATGCCTCTTCATCAACAGCAAATGGTGCGTTGACTCTAGCACAGTGGAAGTCTTGACTCATTGTTCACCAACTCCAGGTGATGAAGATAGGCAACATCACTTCCGCCATGCTAACCCTCAACACAGACTGGCTACACAGACTATCTGCATTGACCCTTCTATTTTATTTCTGCACTGACTCTATGCACACTCACAGAACTCTGCACAATCACTCACACACACTCACATTGACACTCCATCACACACACACACTTAATTTGCTCATACACACATAACACGCTCAGACATTCATACTGACTCTACACACATGCACACACACTCACATACAATCATCATTTACACTGCTGCTACTCTATCATATATCCTGATGCCTAGTCATCTTACCCCTATATATATTTATCCCTACTACTCCAGTATCCCTGCAAAATTGTAAATATGGTATTGGCACTGACCCTGGAGCTGCCGCTTTTATATAGCGTACTTACTTTCTTTTCTACTACAATTTGTTATACTATTACTGATATTGATTACCGCTTGTTGGGTTTAGAGCTTGCAAGAAAGGCATTTCTTTGTACATGTAGACGTGACGATAAAAACTTGACACTTGAAATTATTCCAACCATAATACAATCGTATAACAAAATACAATCAAGCCCATAGAAGTGTATTCCTAGTTTGATGCCATTGGGAATCCTTGGTCACAGTGTGTTGGCAGGGCATGACAGAATAAAGCTGCTGCAGTGAGTGATGTGTTCCATTCTATTAATAGTCATTTCACCTCAGACAGGACGAGGCGTTGGCCTGGTAGCACAAAGTTACACTTAAGGCCTGAGCGTACGGAAACTCTTTATACAGACCTAATGCCACTCAGCACTACAGGGGACTAACTGACGTAGTAGCCTCAGCCTCTTTGTATGTGTGTGAGTTTGGGTACATGCGCGTGTGTGTACTTGCGTGCGTATCCGTGCATGCGTGATGAGTACATGCAATTGTTTGTGTGTGTGTGTGTGTGTGTGTGTGTGTGTGTGTGTGTGTGTGTGTGTGTGTGTGTGTGTGTGTGTGTGTGTGTGTGTGTGTGTGTGTGTGTGTGTGTGTGTGTGTGTGTGTGTGTGTGTGTGTGTGTGTGTGTGTGAGGACACACGCTGGGAGACGAGAAGCAAGTACAGGGAGTGAATATTTAATAAATAGCCGACATGAAACAAAACAAGGACAGCATCTGGACAGGGGAAACAAAACAACATTAATGCTGACACGGGGATGAAACTGAGGAATAGACAGATATAGGGGAGACAATCAACAAGTGATGGAGTCCAGGTGAGTCCAATGAAGCGCTGATGCACGTAACGATGGTGGCAGGTATGCGTAATGATGGGCTGCCTGGCACCCTCGAGTGCCAGAGAGGGGGAGTGGGAACAGGCGTGACAGTGTGTGTGTGTGTGTGTTTGCAGTTTACATGTGTATCGTTCTGTCTATGGATGCCACCTTTCCAACAAGTCCGTTCGTCAAATTTCTGCCCTACTAGAGCTGTCCCTGTCAACTGTAAGTGCTGTTATTATGAAGTGGAAACGTCTAGGAGAAACGACAGCTCAGCTGCGAAGTGGTAGGCCGCACAAGCTCACAGAACGGGACCGCCAAGTGCTCAAGTGCATAGCGAGTATAAATCATCTGTCCTTGGTTGCAACACCCACTACCGAGTTCCAAACTGCCTCTGGAAGCAACATCAGCACAAGTACTGTTCGTCGGGAGCTTCATGGAATGGGTTTCCATGGCCGAGCAGGCGCACACAAGCCTAAGATCACCATGCGCAACATCATGCGTCGGTTTGAGTGCTTTAAAACTCGCCGCCATTGGACTCTGGAGCAGTGGAAACGTGTTCTCTGGAATGATGAATCACGCTTCACCATCTGGCAGTCCGACAGACGAATCTGAGTTTGGCAGATACCAGGAGAACGCTACCAGCACGAATGCTTAGTGCCAATTGTAAAGTTTGGTGGAGGAGAAATAATGGTCTGGGGCTGTTTTTCATGGTTCAGGCTAGGCCCCTTAGTTCCAGTGAAGGGAAATCTTAACGCTACATCATACAATGACATTCTAGACGATTCTGCGCTTCCAACTTTGTGGCAACAGTTTGGGGAAGGCCCTTACCTGTTTCAGCATGACAATGCATGACAATGGTTTGTCGAGATCGGTGTGGAAAAACTTGACTGGCCTGCACCGAACCATGACCTCAACCCCATCTAACCCCCTTGGGAAGAATAGGAACACCTACTGCAAGCCAGGCCTAATCACCCAACATCAGTGCCCGACCTCACTATTGTTATTGTGGCTGAATGGAAGCAAGTCCCCGCAGCAATATTCCAACATCTAGTGGAAAGCCTTCCAAGAAGATTGGTGGCTGTTATAGCAGCAAAGGTGGGACCAACTCCATATTTATGCCCATGATTTTGGAATGAGATGTTCGACGAGCAGGTGTCCACATACATGTACACTACATAGCAAAAAGTATGTAATACTGGGTAGAGACAAGCCTTGCCAAGAACCCTAGACCACTTAGAAGTCCACTCTTAATGAGGGAGAGATGAAATCACATCAATAATAAAGGTCATTATATGGGAAGAACATCGAATTGGTCCGACTGTGTGTCAATAGGCTCCAGAAGTGAAGCATAAAGTCCAGCCTTGCACTAACCCTTGTGATTGGCATTAAAAAGGGTAGAACTGAGTTAAAGAAAGATAATGTTATTAGGGAATAATAATGACTACACTGTTTAAAGGGGAACTGCACCCGCTCATTTGGCCTCGTTTTTTGTCTTGCTCCTCAAGAAATGCTGGCGGCCATGACAGAAGCCAAATGGGTTTGATGTGGGCGTTTCTTGGGTGTGTCCGTGCTACAGAACCTTGCCGGCAGCTGTTTCCTCCCACTCAATCACAACAAACAAACCTCCTGCAGGTTGAGTTCAATAACGACAGACAAATTTACAGTGAGATGCCAGAGGAAGCTTTGAATAGGTCAGTAGCCTACAGACTAATATGAGAAGAATGCAATTGCTGAATTTAGGTATAAACTAAGTGCTTTGATAACTTTCAAATGTGGTAACAGGTCCATGTAGAATAAACCAGCCTTTACATAATACCATAGAATCAGTGTTCTGCTAATATGACAATGTTCACCTTTCATCTTTCATTGTCACACCCAGCCGATACAGATACTGTGTCTATAGGCATTTTGTCTGGTGGTAATGAGACTACCTTGGCAAACATGTCAGTGTGGTGTTCCATTTACAAAGGAGTTTCCTGATCCTGGTGCAGAATACACAGGGTTTCTCCCTCCTCATATAGACTGATACCATTCAATTCAATTCAATAATATAAAAAAAAAACAATACAAGTAAAAGTTGTGTCTAGTAAAAATGTTATGCCGAGCGCCAGAGCTCTCTCCATTCAGAGACATCAGAATCAAGCCGGTCTGTCAGTCTGGACTTCATCACATCATCTTTCAAGTCTCCATGTGCTGGCTCCATACACGATTCTGTGAACTCACACACACACATAGTCACGGTTCTATCACCAATGGCAGTTAGGTGAGGTAATATCTGACACACAAACGTACACTGAGTATACAAAACATTAAGAACACCTGCACTTTCCATTATATAGACTGGCCAGGTGAAAGCTATGATCCCTTGTTGATGTCACATGTTAAATCCACTTCAATCCGTGTCGATGGAAGAGAGGAGACATCTTAAAGAAGGATTTGTATGCCTTGAGACAATTGAGAAAAGGATTGTGTATGTGTGCCATTCAGAGGGTGAATGGGCAGGACAAAATATTTAAGTGCCTTTGAGTGGGGTATGGTAGAAGGTGCCAGGCAGATAGGTTTATGTCAAGAACTGCAACGCTGCTGAGTTTTTCACACAACAGTTTCCCGTGTTGATCAACAAAGGTCCACCACCAAAGGACATCTAGCCAACTTGACACAGCTGTGGGAAGCATCGGAGTCAACATGGGCCAACATCCCTGTGGAACGTGTTCTACACATTTTAGAGTCCATGCCCCAACGAATTGACACACACACTCAGCTGGGCAGTGTGTCTCTGCAAGACCATTGGAAAGTGAACTGGTACTCTATCTCACCCTACACCTACTCATCACTTTCAGGTAGAGTTTGACATTGCCCCTAGATGCTGATCTACAGTCCGTTTTGAGTTTTCACCCACAATGGTCAATGTTAGGATTGCAGAATGGGAAACAGATCCGAGATCTGTGCCCTACAAGTAACTTCCATCTGGAGCTCATGTGCAGGCAGCATTATTTAATGTCTGGGGTTTACAGGGGTGAAGGCGGGAAGGCGGGAAGGAAAAGAGAGTTGAAAGGGGAAGAGTGCAGCTCAGCAATTATTCAGGAGCGGCCGCCGGAGGGGGTCAGGGTGGTGCAGCACCTTTGTTCTTCTCTGACAGACAGACCTCGTGCGTTTGGGAAGAGGCCTGTTTTACTACCTGGAACACAGCCCAGTCTAGTGAGACACAGATGGGCCTCTGTGTGAACTACACCTGTACCTGGTTACAGGTAATCTGACACCACCACTGGCCTTTCAGAGAGTCAAATGCTAATGTGTACTATCTGTGCTATAACGGTCAGTTAGCACTGGACCCAATGCCGCTAATAGAATTACAGGGGGATCATGAATGTCATGTAAAGAATGATATATGTATTTGCAAATGAATCAGCTGTATAGGCTCAGTCCCTGAAACACAACAACTGGAAAAACAAAATCAAGTCTGTCTATTTAAGCAGCAATGTATTTGTGCTCCAGTGAAAGTAAATGTTCAGTTCCACAGTTTAGCAAGAAATAAGATAATAAGCAAAAATGTCATTGATACAGCTAAATGAAACAAAATTAGTTTGTGTAATAATCCCAAAAGAGGAATAGTCCACAGAGACCCCCCCCCCCCCCCCCCCCCCCCCCCACACACACACACACACACACACACACACACACACAAAAGAAAACATACATTGTACATAGTACAGATGTAGGATCTTAATTTGGTCACCTTTTTGCAGGAGAACTTTCCTGCTTTAAAAAGGCTTCTAAAGTTTTAAATGTTCACTTTGAAATTTCAGACTTTATTTTCCCTCACGAAAAAAGTATCAACCCCTACAAAAATGGCCATTAATTATAATCCACATAATAATTCACATTTCCTGTTGCTGCAGGATTATTTTCCTGCTGCTGTAGGAAACTGGCTCAAATTAAGATCCTACAGCTGTATATGCACAGTAGAGACACATTATTAATAGTTTTCCCCACAAACCCTTTATATGTTTTCACAAATTGAATAACATTTTACTTCTGGGAATCACAGCCTCCCCTCTTTGATGAATTTCTGTTGCTTCCCTCAGAGCACAGATACAAGCTCCCTAAGATTAAAACTAACAAGTCAAAACTGTCCTTCATGCCAGCTGCTACCAGCTTTCTCAATAAGCTGCAGTAGTACTATTAGGTATGGGCTGACTCTGTATTCATGCCTGGTTTATAGGTCTACTTCCTTGGTTCCTCTGGTACTTTGTGGCTCAGTTGGTAGAGCATGGCACTTACAATGCCAGGGTTGTGGGTTTGATTCCCTTGGGGGACCAGTATGGAGAAAAAATAAAAAAAATGTATGCACTCAGTACTGTAAGTTGCTCTGGATAAGAGCATCTGCTAAATTACAAAAATGTAAATATCAGGGTTGGGGTCAATTCAGGAAGTAAAATGAAATTCCAATGCTTTTCAATGAGGAACATTTGGAATTGTAATTTGGTTTGTACAGTGCCTCTCAGAAAGTATTCACACCCCTTGACTTTTTCCAAATGTTGTTGCGTTACCACCTGAATTGAAAATAGATTATATTGTGATTTCCTTTTTTGTCACTGGCCTACACAACGCCCCTTAAAGTGTATTTATTTATTTTTTATGTTTACAAACTAATTGAAAATGAAATCTGAAATAACTTGAGTCAATAAGTATTCAACCCCTTTGTTATGGCAAGCCTAAATAAGTTCAGGAGTAAATATGTGCTTGACAAGTCACATAATAAGTTGCATGGGCTCACTTTGTGTTCAATAATAGTGTTTAACATGATTTTTGAATGACTATCTCATCTCTGTACCCCAAACATACAATTATCTGTAAGGTCCCTAAGTCGAGCAGTGGATTTCAACAAAGATTCAACCACAAAGACCAGGCAGGTTTTCCAATGCCTTGGAAAGAAGGGCACATATTGGTAGATGGGTAAAATAAAAAAGATACACCTTTGAGCATGTTGAAGCTACACTTTGGATGGTGTATCAATAAACCCAGTCACTTCAAAGATACAGGTGTCCTTCCTAACTCAGTTGCCAAAGAGGAAGGAAACCACTCAGTGATTTCACCATGAGGCCAATGGTGACTTTAAAAAAGTTAAAGAGTTTAATGGCTGTGATAGGAGAAAACTGAGGATGGATGAACAGTATTGTAGTTAATACACAATACTAACCTAATTGACAGAGTGAAAAGGTGGAAGCCTATACAGAATAATGTTCCAAAACATGCATCCGGTTTGCAACAAGGCACTAAAGTAATACTGCAAAGAAAATTGGTAAAGCTATTCACTTTTACCCTGATTACATAGTGTTATGTTTGCGGCAAATCCTATACAACACATCACTGAGTACCACTCTCCATATTTTAAAGCATAGTGGTGGCTGCATCATTTTATGGGTATGCTTGTAATCGTTAGGACTGGGAAGTTTTTCAGGATAAAAAATTAACGTAATGGAGCTAAGCACAGGCCAAATCCTAGAGGAAAACCTGGTTCAGTCTGCTTTCCTCCAGACACTGGGAGATTAATTCACTTTTCAGCAGGACAATAACCTAAAACACAAGATCAATTTTACACTGGAGTTGCTTAGCAAGAAGACAGTGAATGTTCCTGAGTGGCCGAGTTACAGTTTTGACTTAAATGTATTTGAAATTCTATGGCAATACCTGAAAATGGTTGTCTAGCAATGATCAACAAGCAATTTGACATAAGCTTGAAGAATTTTGAATAGAATAATGGGCAAATGTTGCACAATCCAGATGTAATCGCTGTGAAAGGTGCTTCTGCAAAGTATTAACTTGGGTGTGAATACTTATGTAAATTAGATATTTCTGTATTTTATTTTCAATACATTTACAAAAATGTCAAAAAATATGTTTTCAATTTGATATTATGGATATGTAGATCGGTGAGAAAAATTATATTTAATCCATTTTAAATTCAGGCTGTAACAATAAAATGTGGAATTAGTCAAGGGGTATGAATACTTTCTGAAGGCACTGTATTGCTGTATATATTGTTTTTTTGTGTATCTTTAATGTAATGTGTTATTCCTATGTGATGTAAAATGAATTTGCCCCCAACAATTTATATATATGGTAACCTGGCGGGTAGGAGTGTTGGGCCAGTAAACAAAAGATTGCTGGCTCGAATCCCTGAGCTGACAAGGTAAAAATCTGTCATTCTGCCCCTGAGCAAGGCAGTTAACACACTATTCCCCGGGTGCCGAAGACGTGGCTGTCGATTAAGGCAGCCCTCTGCACCTCTCTGATTCAGAGGGGTTGGGTTAACTGTGGAAGACCCATTTCAGTTGAATACATTCAGTTGTAGGTAGGTATCACCCTGTATACACTATATGACTGACAGGGGGTGCTGTTTGGAAGCTTCCATCTTGGCACTCCCCCACTTTTGTAAAACATATTTTGCAAGCTATAGAAATGCATTTATTAATGTCTACATTTGTTTTTGAAACGTTTATTCTATTACAGACACCTTAATGCATACTTTAGAATGATATTATGTGAGCTAAACAAAGACAAGAACAAAACGTTTGTTATAAGTTATAATGCTACTGTCCCCACTGCAAAAACAAATACTTAAATATGTGTGATTTTGTCCTTTAAACATTGAATTGAAATACTGTAGAATTCCATTCATTCCTATGGAGGAATCCTCCTTCTGGGGAGTGCCAATATGGCCGACCGGTGGCTTCAAAGGCTCTATAATAAAGACTCTACTCTACTATGGTATTATTGTTTATGTTGCCAAAAATGAAACATTTAATTGTGAATCCAACCAGAACACTGACCTAACCTGTGATCATGAATAATAAAGCTCCAACCCAAGGCTGTGATTATAGGCACGTCTGACCCCAAAGGCAACCACCATTTAGCAGCAACATGTAATTTGTGTTCGGCTTGTGGGTGAGAGTTTCAATATTATCTTTTTTTTTTTACAACAGCAAGCCCACAATTCAGCAGCTGAGAGGGAAAAGCTAATTATACACACCAAATTTACCCCTCTCTTTAAAAGTCAAGTGTTTCTACTAGGGGCGGCAGGTTAGCCTAGTGCTTAGAGCGTTGGACTAGTAACCGAAAGGATTTAAGTTCGAATCCCCAAGCTAACAAGGTACAAATCTGTCATTCTGCTCCTGAACAAGGCAGTTAACCCACTGTTCCTAGGCCGTCATTGAAAATAAGAATTTGCTCTTCACTGACTTGTCTAGTTAAATAAAGGTTAAAAATAAAATTAAAATACATGATGTCCTGTGGTATTGTGACCATAGATATCCTATTAAATAACTAGAGGTGCTATGTCATAAAGCCTCAAAGTTCCATAATGCCATGAAAATGGCAGCCATCTTGTTCAGGGAGGAATCCAAAACCAGTCAAATTGGAATGAATCGCAGTAGAGGCATAGGTGATGCATTTCCTGATTTTACTAAAATTAAGGCATGTGATGTATCAGACATTGTGTAATGGAAATGTAGTCAACCTAACATATTGTCATATGATTACAAATACATTTTACATTTATATAGTTTTATACACATGTCCCGCCCCCCCACCTCAAAAAAAATTTGAGGTGGAAAAACATACGATTGCACCCCATATTTTAAATTGCTCTATGTGTAGCGGTTGTCCTCCTCCTCTTCGTCCGAAGAGGAGGAGTAGGGATTGGACCAAAGCGCAGCGTGATAATTTGACATAATGAAGTTTATTAAAGTAAAGACGAAAACCGAAAACACTTCAACAAACTACAAAATAACAAACAAACGTAGACTGACCTAAAACATGTGAACTTACATATAACGAAGAACGCACGAACAGGTACAGACTACAAACAAACGATACAGTCCCGTGTGGTAACATATACGGACACAGGAGACAACCACCCACAACAAACAATGTGAAACAACCTACCTATATATGGTTCTCAATCAGAGGAAAACGTAAACCACCTGCCTCTGATTGAGAGCCATACAAGGTCAATTAACACTGACACTTAACATAGATACACAAAACATAGAATGCCCACCGCAACTCACGTCCTGACCAACTAAACACATACAAAAAAAACAGAAAACAGGTCAGGAACGTGACACTATGGCTCAGGCGGAAAGTGGACACAAGGCTGTTTGGCTAATCTCAGTCGCAAAGAGTTTTTTTTCTTTTTTTTTCTGATTAATAAACGATGCAATGCTTGTGGTGGTTAAAAAAAAAATATCCTGAAACGAAAGCAAATATTCTGGGTAGCCATTTGATTAGATGTTCAGGAGACTTATGGCTGGCTTGGAGGTAGAAGCTGTTAAGAAGCCTCTTGGACCTAGACTTGGCGCTCTGGTACCACTTGCCGTGTGGTAACAGAGAGAACAGTCTATGACTAGGTTTGCTGGAGACTTCGACAGTTTTTAGGGCCTTACTCTGACACCGCCTGGTATATAGAGGTCCTGGTAGGCAGAAAGCTTGGCCCCAGTGATGTTCTGGGCCGTACGCACTACCCTCTGTAGTGCTTTGCGGTCGGAGGCCGAACAGTTGTCATACTAGTTAGTGATGCAATCTGTCAGGATGCTCTCAATGGTGCAGCTGTACAGTGCCTTGCGAAAGTATTCAACCCCCCTTGGCATTTTTCCTGGTTTGTTGCCTTACAACCCGGAATTAAAATTGATATTTTGGGGGTTTCCATCATTTGATGTACACACCATAACTACCACTTTGAAGACGCTAAATATTTTTTTGTAAAACAAGCAAAAAATAAGACAAAAAAATGAAAACTTGAGCGTGCATAACTGTTCACCCCCCCAAAGTCAATACTTTGTAGAGCCACCTTTTGCAGAAATTACAGCTGCAAGTCTCTTGGGGTATGTCTATATAACCTTGGCACATCTAGCCACTGGGATTTTTGCACATTCTTCAAGTCAATACTGCTCCAGCTCCTTCAAGATGGATGGGTTCCACTGGTGTACAGCAATCTGTAGGTCATACCAGGAGCCAGATGGAGCCAGATGTTGGAGCCAGGAGCCAGATGTTACTATGGAATACTGAAGTATAATTACAAGCATTTCATAAGTGTCAAAGGCTTTTATTGACAATTGCATGAAGTTGATGTAAAGAGTCAATATTTGCAGTGTTGAAACTTCTTTTTCAAGACTTCTGCAATCCGCCCTGGCATGCTGTCAATTAACTTCTGGGCCACATCCTGACTGATGGCAGCCCATTCTTGCATAATGTGGGTTTTAGTTTGTCTACCCGCCTCTTGAGGATTGACCACAAGTTCTCAATGGGATTAAGGTCTGGGGAGTTTCCTGGCCATGGACCCAAAATATCGATGTTTTGTTCCCCGAGCCACTTAGTTATCACTTTTGCCTTATGGTAAGGTGCTCCATCATGCTGGAAAAAGGCATTGTTCGTTACCAAACTGTTCCTGGATGGTTGGGAGAAGTTGCTCTCGGAGGATGTGTTGGTACCATTCTTTATTCATGGCTGTGTTCTTAGGCAAAATTGTGAGTGAGCCCACTCCCTTGGCTGAGGATGCTTTACTGTTGGCATGACACAGGACTGATGGTAGCGCTCACCTCGTCTTCTCCGGACAAACTTTTTTCCAGATGCCCCAAACAATCGGAAAGGGGATTCATCAGAGAAAATTACTTTACCCCAGTCCTCAGCAGTCTCAGCAGTCCAATCCCTGTACCTTTTGCAGAATATCAGTCTGTCCCTGATGTTTTTCCAGGAGAGAAGTGGCTTCTTTGCTGTCCTTCTTGACACCAGGACATCCTCTAAAAGTCTTTGCCTCACTGTGCGTGCAGATGCACGCACACCTGCCTGCTGCCATTCCTGAGCAAGCTCTGTACTGGTGGTGCTCCGATCCTGCAGCTGAATCAACTTTAGAAGATGGTCCTGGCGCTTGCTGGACTTTCTTGGGAGCCCTGAAGCCTTCTTCACAACCATTGAACCGCTCTCCTTGAAGTTCTTGATGATCCGATAAATGGTTTATTTAGGTGCAATCTTATTGACAGTATTGGCCTGTGAAGCCCTTTTTGTGCAAAACAATGATGACGGCACGTGTTTCCTTGCAGGTAACCATGTTTGACAGAGGAAGAACAATGATTCCAAGCACCACCCTCTTATTGAAGCTTCCAGTCTGTTATTCAAACTCAATCAGCATGACAGAGTGATCTCCAGCCTTGTCAACACTCACACCTGTGTTAACGAGAGAATCACTGACATGATGTCAGCTGGTCCTTTTGTGGCAGGGCTGAAATGCAGTGGAAATGTTTTTGGGGGATTCAGTTCATTAGCATGGCAAAGAGGGACTTGGCAATTCATCTGATCACTCTTCATAACATTCTGGAGTATATGCAAATTGCCATCATACAAATTGAGGCAGCAGACTTAGTGAAAATTAATATTTGTGTCATTCTCAAAACTTTTGGCCACGACTGTACATAGCGCAATGATGTGAATCATATTGCTGCTCTCTCGTTTAGCTATTTGCACCTTATGTATTGTGGTTGCTGTGGATGGCTGTTCACAAATGTATATGTGTATTTTAACCCAATAATGATTGAATCGAAGAAGTTTAAGCTGCCTATCAATAATAATTGTTTTTGCGACCATTGGACAGCCAGTGAAAAATGTACTCTTGCAAAACAGCTGCAGAGTCCGGATCCCAGCCTCTGGGATACAAGTTTGAGGGAGTTCCTCTCTTATAAACTGTCAAAAATGAGTTTAATTTAAGAAGACCACAAGTGGGGCTTTTCTTGCTCAATCTATTTCGTGCTGATACAATTAAAATCCATAGGCCTAATGGACACATGCTCAAACTCGCACACTTAATAGATTTAAACAGATGAAAATTATCGACATATCAGTGTTACAAAAAGCAAATGGCATTCATTTTTCATATGCAAGTAGCACTTTTTGGTAATGCTCAAAGCATGCCATTCCTTGAGAGCATAATTTATTTTTCATCTCGAGGCATAGATCCCAATCAGACCTCCATGACAACAAAATCAGAAACAATAGAGTAGGCTATTAAATCCTTAGTTTTGGGGTTATGCTCAGGTAAAACAATTTGGCTAATCTATATTTCCATATTGTCACGACTTCCGCCGAAGTCGGTCCCTCTCCTTGTTCGGGCAGCGTTCGGGGGTCGACGTCACCGGCCTTCTAGCCATCGCCGATCCACTTTTCATTTTCCATTTGTTTTGTCTTTGTCTTACACACCTGGTTTCAATCCCCCAATTTCCTGTTCATTATTTAACCCTCTGTTCCCCCATGTTTGTTTGTGAATGATTGTTTCTATGTAGGAAGTTCCATTATTGTGGGCTCTGTTTTTGTATTGCAATTATTATATGTAGAGTAAAATAAGTTTATTTACTCTTATCTGCTGTCCTGCGCCTGACTCCTATACACCAGCTACACATAGACCTCCTGACACATATTTCCAGGTCCTATATTTGAAGATCAAGGGGTATTAAATTAATTGGAATTACTGGAAATCTGACAGACTTTGGTTTTTATTGTAAATGTGTAGCCTAATCGCATTATTATCTGCATTGAAGTAGAACGCAATGGGTTAAAATAAGCCTACAAAGCAAAATTCAGCATTCGTTTATGGCCAGCTACATAAACTATATGTCACACCCTGGCCTTTGTTATATTGATTTTCTTTATTAGTTTAGTTAGGTCAGGGTGTGACATGGGGGATGTTTGTGTGTTTTGTCTAGTTTAGGGTGTGTGTATTGTTTAGGGGGTTTTGAAGATGTATGGGGTTGTGTTCAGTGTAGGTGTTTAGGAAAGTCTATGGTTGCCTGGTTTGGTTCTCAATCAGAGACAGCTGTTTATTGTTGTCTCTGATTGGGAGCCATATTTAAGGCAGCCATGGGCTTTAGGTGTTTGTGGGTAATTGTCTATGTTCTATGTTGCATGTGTGCACTTAGTTCGTTTTAGCTTCACGATCATTTGTTTTGTTCATTTAATAAGTGTTTGTTTTTTTCTTCATTAAAAGAAGATGTATTTTTTCCACGCTGCGCCTTGGTCCACTCATTCGTCTCATAACGATCGTGACACTATAACATTGATTTATCCTGCAGTAGATGCCTTTCAATTGGTAATATTCATGTTTGTCTTCTTAAATGCCTCTTAAAGGGAAAGTAATCTGAAAGAAATTGATAGTAATCAGATTACATAACTGAGTTTTGTAATCCAAAAGTTATGTTACTGATATGTTACTGGTACAATGCCTTCAGAATGAATTCATACCCCTTGTATTTATTCTCGCCCATCTACACACAATACCCCATAATGACAAAGTGCTAATTTATTGAAAATTAAATACAGAAATATCTCATTTATATAAGTAGTCACATGTCTGAGCCAATACTTTATATAAGCACCATTTTTTTTTTTTTTTTTTAACCTTTATTTAGGTAGGCAAGTCAGTTAAGAACCAATTTTTATTTACTATAACGGCCTACTCACACGGCCAAACCCTCCCGTAACTCGGACGATGCTGGGCCAATTGTGCACCGCCCTATGGGACTCCCGATCAATCGCGGCCGGTTGTGACACAGCCTGGGAATGAACCAGGGTCTGTAGTGGCGCCTCTAGCACTGCAATGCAGTGCCTTAAACCGCTGCCTTAGACCGCTGGGCCACTCGGGAGGCTTGGTGGTTATTATAGCTTTGAGTACGTCTGTATCCAGTAGCAGTGCGTGGGTAAAATCACTGGGGAAGCCAAGCCAGGAAAAAAGAGTAATATTACAACCTATGTGTTGTGATAATTGCGTTGTTTGCTCTATATCCTGTTAGTTCATATGCCTTGACACCGTGTTATACACAGTAGGCCAATAAGACAATAAGAAGACACAGTGGCAGAATAAATTCACCCACACTTTCATTTCATCACAAAACTAGAGAGCAACATATGTCCGGTGGAGTCCCAAAAGCATATTGCATTTAACAAGCAGTTACGTGACCTACAGCATGGTCAATCAAGTTAACCTGTCTAGCCCCGGGGTTCCGCTAGCGGAACTCCTCCCACATTCCACTGAAAAGGCAGAGCGCGAAATTCAAAAAATATTTTTGAGAAATATTGAACTTTCACACATTAACAAGTCCAATACAGCAAATGAAAGATAAACATCTTGTGAATCCAGTCAACGTGTTCGATTTTTAAAATGTTTTACAGTGAAAACACCATGTATATTTATGTTAGCTCACCACCAAATACAAAAAAGCACAGACATTTCTTTCACAGCACAGGTAGCTTGCACAAAACCAACCAAACTAACCAAGAACCAACCAAACTAACCAAGAAACAACTTCATCAGATGACAGTCATAACATGTTATACAATAAATCTATGTTTTGTTCGAAAAATGTGTATATTTCAGGTATAAATCATAGTTTTACATTTAAGCTACCATCACAGCTACCATCACAAATAGCACCGAAGCAGCCAGAGTAATTATAGAGACCAACATGAAATACCTAAATACTCATCATAAAACATTTATGAAAAATACATGGTGTACAGCAAATGAAAGACAAACATCTTGTGAATCCAGCCAACATTTCAGATTCTTTAAGTGTTTTACAGCGAAAACACAATATAGCATTATATTAGCTTACTACAATAGCCAACCACACAACAGCATTGATTCAAGGCAACAGTAGCGATAGCGACAAAACCAGCAAAAGATATTAATTATTTCACTAACCTTCATAAACTTCATCAGATGACAGTCCTATAACATCATATTACACAATACATATATGGTTTGTTCAAAAATGTGCATATTTAGAGCTGAAATCCGTGGTTATACATTGTGAAAACGTAGAAACTATTTTCCAGAATCTCCGGATATATTTCTGACACTCACCTATTCTGACCAAATAACTAATCATAAACTTTACTAAAAAAGACATGTTGTACAGGAAATGATAGATACACTAGTTCTTAATGCAATCGCCGTGTTAGAATTCTAAAAATAAGTTTAGTACGACATACAGCTTACGTTATAGCGAGAGAGCGCCCAAAATCTGGGCGGAAACTAATAGTAAACATTTTTGACATAAATACGAAATAACATCATAAATGGGTCCTACTTTGGTGCGCTTCCATCAGAATCTTGTACAAGGGGTCCTTTGTCCAGAATAATCGTTTTTTGGATTTAGAATGTCCTCTTTGTCTGTTTATTTAGCAACCAAAACTTGCTAAGTGGCGCGAAGCTGTCCATCGTCACCAAACGCAGAGAACGGAACACGCCAAAACTCCCGAAAAAATTTCAATAATCTGATAAAACTATATTGAAAAAACATACTTTACGATGATATTATCACATTTATCAAATAAAATCAAAGCCGGAGATATTAGCCGTCTATAAGGAAAGCTTTTCAGAAGCCAAAGCTGATGTCCTTCCCGCGTCTTCCTGAACAAAGGAAATTGGGGTCATGTCATTCCAAGACCTCTCTTTTGACCATAGATATAGCTAGACTCCCCATTTCACATCTCACTGCCTATTGACATCTAGTGGAAGGCATATGAAGTGCATGTATAGTCATAAATTTCCCTGGAACAGAGCCTCGATTTCAGATTTTTCACTTTCTGACAGGAAGTTTGCTGCAAAATGAGTTCTGTTTTACTCACAGATATAATTCAAACGGTTTTAGAAACTTGAGAGTGTTGTCTATCCAATAGTAATAATAATATGCATATTGTACGAGCAAGAATAGAGTACGAGGCCGTTTAAATTGGGCACGATTTTTCCCCAAAGTGAAAATAGCGCCCTCTATCCTCAACAGGTTTTAACGTTAGCGTCGGAACACTAAACAACTATGGATTTGGAACAGCGGAGAGTTACAGTAAGTCGCAAAGAAGACAAGAGCTGCTTCCGCTATTCCAGGACTATTTCAACTTGAACATTTCAACATCATCAAAACACCTATGCTTAGTCTAATACAGTGACAACTAAAATATTCCAAAAACAATTTAGTCCAATCAACGTAAGCAAAATATCATGTGGCAGTCCATGGCACCGATTTCTCTCTATGCGTGTGTGTGTGCATAAGTAGAAAAACCATGTTGACTCACCCTACTCCAATGCCATCGTCCTCTCTTTTATGTTGCCGAAACGGCCAATGACTCATACAGTACACACTTGTAGTTTTTGTTGTCCTAGGCTACCTGGTTAAAATGCTTGCTCTCTAGCCTAACTTCCTTTCATGGGCAATGATGAGCCAGCTAGTTGACATGAGCCTACTACATCTAGCTAACTATTGAATTTCCATCCTCTCAGGCCAGGAACACAATGTATGGATTTATGGTTGGATCAGAATCGCTGTTATAATCATTGGCCGGTACGGAGAATTAAGTAAAACCACAAGTCCAAATCCCTATCCCCCATTCATGGCTAAATTAGGAAAGGGCCAATTATATTTAGATAGGTAGCCACTGGAAGACAACAACACAACGAGATGCAACAATTACATTTTTTTCTGTCAATGACCTTTGGCTTTTGATGTGATTTGTGTGAAGCCAAATCCAAACTGGCTTCCCTTGACACTTTTTTTGGTGTGCCAGGACCATTTATAGTTGAGCTCACTCAGTTTAGATCAACACTGATTGGCTATTATTTATATATTTTTATCAAGAGAACCCAAATACTTGCTGGCTTCCCTTGCATTCACTGCTACAGACGGCAACAATGTCAAACTCTTTGACCAGACAGCATCAGATAGATGGGATACATACAGACAGAGGGGCGCTGTTTCGCTCGTTCGGATACTTTGTCCACACTATATATACAAAAGTATGTGGACACCCCTTCAAACTAGTGCATTCGGCTATTTCAGCCACACGCGTTGCTGACACGTGTATAACATCGAGCACACAACCATGCAATCTCCATAGACAAACATTGGCAGTAGAATGGCCTTACTGAAGTGTTCAGTGACTTTCAACGTGGTATAGAATGCCACCTTTCCAACAAGTCAGTTCATCAAAATTCTGACCTGCTAGAGCTGCCACGGTCAACAGTAAGTGCTGTTATTGGGAAGTGGAAATGACTAGGAGCAACAACGGCTCAGCTGGAAAGTGGTAGGCCACACAAGCTCACAGAACGGGATGATCAATCATAATCTGCCCAATTCCATACTATCATGATTTTTTTTTTTTTTAAATGTACATTCCCAAAATGTTGAGCCTTAAGGCTGCTCAACAGTTTCCTTTTCACTGGGATATCATTTTTTCTGACCCCAAACGTACCTCTTCCACCACTGAAGGGATGTAGCTCAGTGGAGGAGTTCATGCCTGGCATGTTTGAGGCCCCGGGTTCAATCCGCTGCATCTCCATGGAACTGCTAATCTTAGTTTGCCATTCCTCAGCAAGAAAAACAAAGCTGCTATACAAATCACACAGCCAAAGAGGATGATGTCATGTCACAAGCAAAATTCAAGCATCTTTTTAAACGGGTGATGAGGTTTCAGTGAGTTGATTTTTTTTTGCTAATTTGTGCTTTGGACCCAACTACTGTACAAGTAAAGGATGAGTCAACAACATTATTCAGGTATGAGTTAACATAATGAGCTGTTAAGAAATTAGATTTTCATTGGACAGTTAATTAAAAGTCAAATTGTATTGAATTGAAGTAGTGTAACTGAGTTGTGTTGTCTCTCTTCCCCAGCTCAATTGGACCATGGCTCTCTGGCTCTAGACTGTTTCTTCGTTGGTTCTGCTGGTCTTCTCTGCTGTTTCGACACCTGGAGATGCCATGGGGATTTTTTGTTTTTTGTTTGTGCACTCACGGATGAAGGGCCCATCACTTCTACAGTAATAGTCTACACTGCTGAGTCTAAATGCATTTGAATAACAGCACTAATCAGCAACTTATTTTGGCTGTGGTTGTCTAGAGACAAAAGTACCTGATGACATTGACCTTGTCATACAGGGCCACCGGAACCTTCCCCGGAATCTGTCACTGTCTCTGGCAGCTGAACTGAGGCTCAGAACCGAGGGAGATCAGATGTATTTTGACCATTATACTGTAGAATCAGGACATTGCACTTCAATTACCTTTGAGAATTACCGCCGGTGACAAAAGACATACACATAAGGATGTAAAAACATGTAGGCACGCATGCCTGCACACGCCCATGCACCCTTCCCCACCCACACACACCACTATTCACACATTGTCAGTGTATGACTGAATGTCTATAATTGGAATTGTCTCATGTCCCGTAGAATTCAGCACCAGATGTCTCATAACAGGCTACCCAGGTCCTTACTGTGCTGTCTACAGGGTGGGGGAGGCAGATACACTGTCTGTCTTTAATTAACGCCAGGTTTGACACTTTCTTTTAATGACTGTGCCAGAAAAAGATGTGTCCAGACACGACGAATTATAATGCCAAACAATCAGACTTCAGAGATGGGAAACATACCCAAACACTTGGCTCGTGCCGTGGATCATGTCTACCAGGTTCACAAATACCAGCCCTAAAAATAACAATTTCTCTACTGCTCGATCTGCAAAAACAAAGCAAACTTCTAGACTTCAAAGGGCTAGACATTCCAATATTTCTGAATGTGATCTGATTGGATTTGCCTCATAGGGCAGGCTCCAAGTGATAATTGTATTTTGTAGCAACCACATTATATAATAATTTGATTATGAAATAAAGTTCGAATTTGGGAGAAGGTAAATTGATTCAAAATTTGTGCTATGGGGATACAAGGTTAAACAGAGTACAGTGGCAAATATTGGCACCAATTCACAAAGATACTGTGTACCATGGGGAATGAGTTAGAGATGGCATTATATGTCTATGAAAGATATCCAATCCTTTGGATGGATACGTGGAAATCATTGCTCGAAGTCTTGGGAAGTGTGGGAAAAGATTGGCTTTCCATTCTGCTGGAAAAGCTGAGCATATCCAATACAGCAAAACAACACAGAGGTTTGTTGACTTTAGGTTGACAATGGATTCTGTGTTACAGCATGCATGGACTTACTTTGCAAAGGGATTTGCTAACATAGCATTCTTCTTATGGTTCTAGCTGAAATTCAATTGAATTATATGCGTCCCTATAGTCCAATGGTCCTATGGTGTGTTTCATCCTGAGAACTAGTAATAAACACGATCATCTTTCCAATTTAATCAACAAAACCCAAATCCAACCCGCAATTATATGATGCCTGGGTGATGCCTTCTGCACTGACCCAAACGTATAAATCATCACCATCTGATTCCACCCCCATAATCTTGTTAGGGAAGGAAACGGAAGAAACGGATTTATGACCTACAATTTGACCGTTGTAGCCAGGAGTGCCTCCACTCCCATCCCTAGCCTATTAATCTGCATTGCCCTGAGGAAGAGAAGATAGCGAGAGAAAGGAGGCTGGGCAGGAGCCATATCAGCATTCTGTAGGTAGCCTTCTCTTCTCACGGTCCTCGGATGATGCCAAAGTCAGGGCATGTTAAGACAGAAGCACGGGCCCGGATCGAAAAGGGCTTAGCCCCCTCAGGTGAAACTTGTGCCCCCTCAGTTTTGTTCCTATTTAAAAAAGTTGAAAAAAGTTCTAAAGATTGCGTGACAGGTTGGCTAAAAATCGGTGTCTCCGCTGCGTTGTGTCAGCACAATGGACAGAGTGCATGATGGTGTATGTAGGGGGGCAATGGAAAACCACTTGGGTGGTTAGGTATGACTCCTTTAGGTTCCCATAAGAAGCAGGAAAACAGCGCTTCTCATCTGTGGTAGACTAAGTGAATAACATGACACCTGTAATATTTTATTTTGATTTATAAGGGTGGGGTCAAGTTTACTGTTGAAGCTGCGTCACTCAACTCTGCCCAAGAGTTTAGTTAGCTTCTTAGCTAGGTGTAAAAAGTGTTAGTGTTATTAGCCTTAGGCTATTTAGCAAGCTCGAACCAGCTAATCTGCCACTGCCACGATGTATATCAGAAATTGGCTTCGCCATAGTACCCAAACAGAGCCAAAAGGAGGAGAGCGATGAGCAACAGAATCCGCATCAAACGACAAAGGCCGCCACAAGCCAAGCAGCGATGATCCTGCCGAGCTCCAGCAAGCTCCACGTGCAGAACCTACCCACCCTTCCAGAAGCGCCGCCAGGATAATGGCTCCACAGCCCCCTCCAACTGTTCCCGACGGCAGTGCAGGGGGCCTGCAGTGGTGATACCTCTGAATATTAACCACTAGACCACCAGGTAGAGGCTTGCCACTTGTGGCGACTCAACAGTTTCCTTTTCACTGGGATATCATTTTTTCTGTCCCCAACCACACCTCTTGCACCACTGAGGGGATGTAACTCAGTGGAGTAGTCTATATTCATTACCAAAACGGCCTTTACTGTGTAGGGCGCTGTCCATTATGCTGATACAGCGCAGCCGGAGATGGGCTACAGATTTCGCGGCAACCTGTTACTTCAAAAGCACTCAATCAATGGTCTTGGAGTGTCGGCATTTTAACTTTATGTTTATTGTGGTATAGAATGGTATAAGCAGAATTCAATATAATTCCAATGCGAGAACCCCCCCCCCCCCCCCCCCCCCCCAAAAAAAAAAAAAACTGTGCCCCTTCAACGATTTCAACTGCCCCCTTGGCCACTTTATCCTGGTGGAAGGACAAGAGGACATAAGGCTTAGACTAGGTGGAAAATAGAATTATGATGGAAGGCAGAACACAGTGAAACCAGAACGGAACAGAACAGAACACACTTTTTGCCAGGGGCAGCTCCACCATGTACATTACGTGCCAAACAAAAGGAAATTGTATCCGAATTATGGATAACGTTTTCTCCAACAATACGCCATTGTACCAAAATGAAAACAAACAACATTGGGTTTAACTCTTAAGGCCCAGCACAGATCCTGTGGATGACGTCAGGAATCACGCTCGGTTAGGAGGTGATAGAGAGAGAGCGCTGAAACAAAACAAAAAACTCTCCCTGCCAGGTCTTGTTAGTGATGTTTGAACACCTAACTGCTAATAGTACAAAGTAATGGAAGAAACCCAGCCAAGTCTTGAGGGCTTTTGGCATTGTGTTCGAAGGGGCTTGACGTCATCACAAACCACAATGCTTTCAATATCCCCACTCAAGACATAGGACAGCTGACGTATATTGTAAGAAATAATCGCGCCAGCTTCTCTCCCTCTCTTCTCCCTCAGTGATCAACAACAATGCGTCAGGCCTATCTAACGGAAGAGGAACAAACATTGGGAAATTGAGCTGAATTCTATCACAGTTCTAAATCCTCTGATTGTCCCCGAGGTTCCCCCTCTGATCTCCCGGTGGAAATGGGCTCTGGGAAAGACGATAGTATCAACTACACAATGGTACAGGGTTCAGCCAAAAGTGGAACCGCTCTTTCTCTCTCTCCCTTTCTCAACTAACTTTCACAACCTCCCACTGTCTCTCTCTCGCTCTCTCTGTTTGTACCTTTGTACCCCCATTTCTTCTTCTTAAAAGCTGCCCTATATCATGGTTGGACCAATGCAGTGTATAACTCCTTTTCTGGTGATGAAATATGACCCCCATATCCCTCCACGCCCCACTCCCACATCACTTCCCCCTGCTCTGGATACAAGCTTAGAGTTTTGGATGGGAGCATGTTTTCTATCAGTGAACCATGACCCCCCTCCAGCCCTTAAAAGGGCTACTTTGGGATTTTGGCAATGAGGCCCTTTATCTACTTCCCCAGAGTCAGATGAACTCATGGATACATTTTTATGTCTCTGTGTCAAAAATAAAGGACCCTAGAGATAGTTTTGCGACCCAATGCTATCTAGCATTAGCGCAATGACTGGATGTCTATGGGTATCTGCGAGCATGCTAGTAGATACCCATAGACAGTCATTGCGCTATGAATCTTTTATTCAATGTGTTTCTATGGGCTAATAGCAGTAAGGCCAAATTCAATGTTTTATCAAATATACATTACCAGTAAAAAGTTTGGACACAACTAAGGGTTGTTCTTCATTTTTATATTTTCTAAATTGTAGAATAATAGTGAAGATATCAAACTATGAAATAACACATATGGAATCATGTAGTAACCAAAAATGTGTTAAACAAATCAAAATGTATTTTAGATTCTTCAAAGTAGGCACCCTTAGCCTTAATGACAGCTTTGCACACTCTTGGCATTGTCTCAACCAGCTTCATGAGGAATGCTTTTCCAACAGTCTTGAAGGAGTTCCCACATATGCTGAGCACTTGTTAGCTGCTTTTCCTTCTCTCTGCAGTCCAACTCATCCCAAACCATCTCAATTGGGTTGAGGTCGGGTGATTGTGGAGGCCAGGTCATTTGATGCAGCACTCCACCACTCTCCTTCTTGGTCAAATAGCCCTTACACAGCCTGGAGGTGTGTTAGGTCATTGTCCTGTTTAAAATGATAGTCCCACAAAGTGCAAACCAGATGGGATGGCGTATGTCTGCAGAATGCTGTGGTAGCCATGCCGGTTAAATGTGCCTTGAAATCTAAATAAATCACAGACTGTGTCACCAGCAGAGCACCCACACACCATCACACCTCCTCCTCCATGTTTCACATTGAGAAAAACACATGTGGAGATCATCCGTTCACCTACTCTGCGTCTCACAAAGACACAGCGGTTGGAACCAAAAATCTCACAGACTGAAGGACAGATTTCTATCCGTCTAATGTCCCTTGCCGGTGATTCTTGGCCCAAGCAAGTCTCTTCTTATTATTAGTGTCCTTTAGTAGTGGTTTCTTTGTAGCAATTTGACCACGCGGGACTGATTCACGCAGTCTCCTCTGAATAGTTGATGTTGAGATGTGTCTGTTACTTGAACTCTGTGAAGCATTTATTTGGACTGCAATCTGAGGTGCAGTTAACTCTAATGAACTTATCCTGTGGCAAAGCTGTCATCAAGGCAAAGGGTGGCTACTTTGAAGAATCTCAAAAAATAACATTTGTTGAACATTTTTTTTGCCTACTACATTATTCCACGTGTTATTTCACAGTTGTAATGTCCACTATTATTCTACAATGTAGAAAATAGTAACAAATAAAGAAAAACCCTGGAATTAGTAGGTGTGTCTAAAACATTTGACATATACAGTGCCTTACAAAGGTATTCATCCCCCTTGGCGTTTTTTCTATTTTGTTGCAATACAATCTGTAATTTAAAATGATTTGAATTTCATGTAATGGACATACACAAAATAGTCCAAATTGGTGAAGTGAAATCAAAAAAATTACTTGTTTCAAAAAAGTATTATAAAAATAAAACAGAAAAGTGGTGCATGCATATGTATTCACCCCCTTTGCTATGAATCCACTAAATAAGATCTGGTGCAACCAATTACCTTCAGAAGTCACATAATTAGTTAAATAAAGTCCACCTGTGTGCAAGCTAAGTGTCACATGACCTGTCAAATGATCTCAGTATATATACATCCATTCTGAAAGGTCCCAGAGTCTGCAACACCAGTAAGCAAGGGGCACCACCAAGCAAGCGGCACCATGAAGACCAAGGAGCTCTCCAAACAGGTCAAGGACAACGTTATGGAGAGGTACAGATCAGGGTTGGGTTATAAAAAAATATCTGAAACTTTGAACATCCCACGGAAAACCATTAAATCCATTATTAAAAAATTGAAAGAATATGGCACCCCAGCAAACCTGCCAAGAGAGGACTGCCCACCAAAACTCCCGGACCAGGCAAGGAGGGCATTAATCAGAGAGTCAACAAAGAGACCAAAGATAACCATGAAGGAGTTGCAAAGCTCCACAGCAGAGATTGGAGTATCTGTCCAGAGGACCACTTTAAGCTGTCCACCTCATAGAGCAGGGCTTTACGGAAGAGTGTCCAGAAAAAAGCCCTTGCTTAAAGAAAAGAATAAGCAAACACGTTTGGTAGACTCCCCAAAAATATTGAAGGTACTCTGGTCAGATGACACTAAAATGGAGCTTTTTGGCCATCAAGGAAAACGCTATGTCTGGCGTAAAACCAACACCTCTCATCACACGAGAACCCCATCCCCACAGTGAAGCATGGTGGTGGCACCATCATGCTGTGGGGATGTTATTCATCGGCAGAGACTGGGAAACTGGTCAGAATTGAAGGAATGATGGATGGCACTAAATACAAGGATATTCTTAAGGGAAACCTGTTTCAGTCTTCCAGAGATTTAAGAATGGGACGGAGGTTTACCGTCCAGCAGGACAATGACCCTAAGCATACTGCTAAAGCAACACTCGAGTGGTTTAAGGGGGAAACATTTAAATGTCTTGGGATGGCCTAGTCAAAGCCCAGAACTCAATCCAATTGAGAATCTGTGGTATGACTTACAGATTGCTGTACACCAGTGGAACCCATCCATCTTGAAGGAGCTGGAGCAGTTTTGCCTTGAAGAATGGGCAAAAATCCCAGTGGCTAGATGTGCCAAGCTTATAGAGACATACCCCAAGAGACTTGCAGCTCTAATTGCTGCAGAAGGTGGCTCTACAAAGTATTGACTTTGGGGGTAGAATAGTTATGCATGCTCAAGTATTCCGTTTTTTTGTCTTATGTCTTGTTTGTTTCAAAATAAAAAATATTTAGCATTTTCAAAGTAGTAGGCATGATGTGTAAATCAAATGATACAACCCCCCCCCCAAAATCTAATTTAATTCCAGGTTGTAAGGCAACAAAATAGGAAAAATGTCAAAGGGGTGAATAATTTCGCAAGCCACTGTATATACACTACTGTTCAAAAGTTTGGGGTCACTTAAAAATGTTCTTGCTTTTGAAAGAAAAGCACATTTTTTTGTCCATTTTAAACAAAGTAGTACCTCCACTGGCACACACACACCGACATAAACATTCAATTTTTTCACCATCTCTATGTCCACTCACAGGGCCCTACACATTCAAAAACACTGACACTCCAACACACACACAAACACTACCACACACATAATATGCACATACATTTATACTGACTCTACACACACCCACTCACATAAAATCATTTTATACGCTGCTGCTACTCTGTATATCATATATCCTGATGCCTAGTAACCTTACCCCTATACATACAGTATCTACCTCTCACTCCAGTATCCCTGCACATTGTAAATATGGTACTGTAACTGACTTACCCTGTATATCGTATGCTTACTTACTTTCTTGTGTTCTTCACATTTCTTATTTTTACTTCTTGTGTTTTTGTTCTACCTTATGTTATGTATTACATTGTTATTGACTACTGCATTGTTGGGTTTAGAGCTAGCAAGAAAGGCATTTCACTGTACTTGTGACATTAAAAAAACATTAAAAAAGAAACAATCCCTACACCTACACGATGACCACACCGCCCGCGTTGCATGTGCGAGCGTTTTGCAAAATAAATGTACGCATACATGTTATTCAATAATTTCATCCAAACTGCTAACACGCATCAACGAGCGTCTGCGTAGCCAGCGCTAAAATAGAACTTGGTTCTATTTTTGATGCGCTGCAAGTCCTGCCTCTATCGTCTCCTCATTGGTTTTCAGGAGCATATACAGTGGCAAGAAAAAGTATGTGAACCCTTTGGAATTACCTGGATTTGTTTATAAACTGGTCATCATATTTGATCTTGTCACGGCCGTCGTAAGAAGCGGAAAAAAGCGCAGCGTGGTCAGCGTGCATATTCCTTTTTATTAGAAATGACGCCGACAAACACAATAAACAATACAAAACAACCGTGAAGCTTAAGGGCTATGTGCCACAAACAAAGTTAACTTCCCACACTGAAAGGAGGGAAAAGGGATACCTACGTATGGTTCCCAATCAGAGACAACAATAGACAGCTGTCGCTGACTGAGAACCATACCCAACCAAAACATAAAAATACAAAGTCATAGAAAACAAAAACATAGAATGCCCACCCCACATCACATCACACCCTGACCTAACCAAATAGAGAAATAAAACGGCTCTCTAAGGTCAGGGCGTGACAGATCTGGTCTTCATCGAAGTCACAACAACAGACAAACATAGTGTGCTTAAACTAATAACACACAAATTATTGTATTTGTCTTGTCTATATTGAATACATGATAAATGAATGTTCACACTGTGAATGTATAAATATTAAACATTCACAGTGTAGGTTGGAAAAAGTATGTGAACCCCTAGGCTAATGACTTCTCCAAGAGCTAATTGGCGTCAGGATTCAGCTAACCTGGAGTCCAATCAATGAGACCAGATTGAAGATGTTGGTTAGAGCTGCTAGGCCCTATAAAAAAAACACTCACAAAATTTGAGTTTGCTATTCACAAGAAGCATGGCCTGATGTGAACCATGCCTCAAGCAAAAGAGATCTCAGAAGACCTAAGATTAAGAATTGTTGACTTGCATAAAGCTGGAAAGGGTTACAAAAGCACTAAAAGCCTTGATGTTCCTCAGTCCACGGTAAGACAAATTGTCTATAAATGGAGAAAGTTCAGCACCATTGCTACTCTCCCTCTCCCTAGCTACTCTCCCTACAGAAATCTCTGGAACATCCTAACATCTCTGTTGGCGAGTCTACGATACGTAAAACACTAAATAAGAATGGTGTTCATGGGAGGACACCATGGAAGAAGCCACTGCTTCCAAAAAAACATTACTGCACGTCTGAAGTTTGCAAAAGTGCACCTGGATGTTCCACAGCACTACTGGCAAAATATTCTGTGGACAGATGAAAGAACATTTGAGTTGTTTGGAAGGAACACACAAGACTATGTGTGGAGAAAAAAAGACACAGCACACCAACACCAAAACCTCATCCCAAATGTAAAGTATGGTGGAGGGAGCATCCTGGTTTGGGCTGCTTTGCTGCCTCAGGGCCCGGACAACTTGCTATCAGACGGAAAAATTAATGAATGTTTATCAAGACATTTTGCACAAGAATGTAAGGCTATCTGTCCGCCAATTGAAGTTTAACAGAAGTTGGGTGATGCAACAGGACAATGACCCAAAACACAGAATTAAAACAACAACAGAATGGCTTCAACAGAAAAAAATACACCTTCAGGAGTGGCCCAGTCAGAGTCCTGACCTCAACCCAATTGAGATGCTGTGGCATGACCTCAAGAGAGCAGTTCACACCAAACATCCCAAGAATATTGCTGAACTGAAACAGTTTTGTAAAGAGAAATGGTCCAAAATTCCTCCTGACCGTTGTGCAAGTCTGATCCGCAACTACAGAAAATGTTTGGTTGAGGTTATTGCTGCCAAAGGAGGGTCAACCAGTTATTAAATCCAAGGGTTACATACTTTTCCCACCCTGCACTATGAATGTTTACACGGTGTGTTCAATAAATCCGTAAACATGGGCACCCTCATAGATATTATCCTGACCAACTGGCCCTCCAAATACACCTCTGATGTTTTCAGCGATCACTGCCTCATTGCCTGCATCCGCTATGGGTCCGCGGTCAAACGACCACCCCTCATCACTGTCAAACGCTCCCTAAAACACTTCTGCGAGCAGGCCATTCTAGTCAACCTGGCCCGGGTATCCTGGAAGGAAACTGACCTCATCACATCAGTCGAGGATGCCTGGTCGTATTTTAAAAGTAATTTCCTCACCATCTTAAATAAGCATGCCCCTTTCAAAAAATGTATAACTAAGAACAGATATAGCCCTTGGTTCACTCCAGACCTGATTGCCCTTGACCAGCACAAAAACATCCTGTGGCGGACTGCAATAGCATCGAATAGTCCCAGCGATATGCAACTGTTCAGGGAAGTCAGGAACCAATACACACAGTCAGTCAGGAAAGCAAAGGCTAGCTTTTTCAAACAGACATGTGCATCCTGTAGCTCTAACTCCATAAAGTTTTGGGACACTGTAAAGTCCATGGAGAATAAGAGCACCTCCTCCCAACTGCCCACTGCACTGAGGCTAGGTAACACGGTCACCACCGATAAATCCATGATAATCGAACATTTCAATAAGCATTTCTCTACGGCTGGCCATGCTTTCCTCCTGGCTACCCCAACTCCAGGCCAACAGCTCCGCACACCCGCAGCTACTTGCCCGAGCCTCCCCAGCTTCTCCTTCACCCAAATCCAGATAGCAGATGTTCTGAAAGAGCTGCAAAACCTGGACCCGTACAAATCAGCTGGGCTAGACAATCTGGACCCTCTCTTTCTAAAATTATCCGCCGCCATTGTTGCAACCCCTATTACCAGTCTGTTCAACCTCTCTTTCTTACCGTCCGAGATTGGAAAGCTGATTGGAAAGCTGCTGTGGTCATCCCCCTCTTCAAAGGGGGCGACACTCTAGACCCAAACTGTTATAGACCTATATCCATCCTGCCCTGCCTTTCGAAAGTCTTCAAAAGCCAAGTTAATAAACAGATCACTGACCATTTCGAATCCCACCGTACCTTCTCCGCTGTGCAATCCGGTCTCCGAGCTGGTCACGGGTGCACCTCAGTCACGCTCAAGG
Source organism: Salvelinus fontinalis (assembly GCF_029448725.1). Taxonomy (NCBI): domain Eukaryota; kingdom Metazoa; phylum Chordata; class Actinopteri; order Salmoniformes; family Salmonidae; genus Salvelinus; species Salvelinus fontinalis. The sequence goes on along the minus strand of NC_074679.1, from coordinate 41,701,653 downwards.
TACTAAACTATATCATAACCGCAATCGATAAAAGTACAGTACTGTGCAGCCGTCTTCATCGACCTGGCCAAGGTTTTCGACTCTGTCAATCAACACATTCTTATTGGCAGACTCAATATCCTTGGTTTCTCAAATGACTGCCTCTCCTGGTTTACCAACTACTTCGCAGACAGTGTTCAGTGTGTCAAATTGGAGGGCCTGTTGTCTGGACCTCTGGCCATCTCTATGGGGGTACCACAGCGTTCAATTCTCCGGCCGACTCTTTTCTCTGTATATATCAACGATGTCGCTCTTGCTGCGGGTGAATCCCTGATCCACCTCTACGCAGACGACACCATTCTGTATACATCTGGCCCTTCTTTGGACACTGTGTTAACTAACCTCCAAACGAGCTTCAATGCCATACAACACTCCTTCCGTGGCCTCCAACTGCTCTTAAACGCTTGTAAAACCAAATGCATGCTTTTCAACCGTTCGCTGCCCAAACCCGACCACCCATCACTACTCTGGACGGTTCTGACCTAGAATATGTGGACAACTACAAATACCTAGGTGTCTGGCTAGACTGTAAACTCTCCTTCCAGACTCATATTAAACATCTCCAATCCAAAATCAAATCTAGAATCGCAACAAAGCTTCCTTCCCTCACGCCGCCAAACTTACTCTAGTAAAACTGACTATCCTACCGATCCTCGACTTCGGCGATGTCATCGACAAAATAGCTTCCAATACTCTACTCAGCAAACTGGATGCAGTCTATCACAGTGCCATCCATTTTGTTTCCAAAGCCCCTTATACCACCCACCACTGCGACCTGTATGCTCTAGTCGGCTGGCCCTCGCTGCATACTGGTCACCAGACCCACTGGCTCCAGGTCATCTATAAGTCTATGCTAGGTAAAGCTCCGCCTTATCTCAGCTCACTGGTCACGATAACAACACCCACCCGTAGCACGCGTTCCAGCAGGTATATCTCACTGGTCATCTCCAAAGCCAACACCCCCTTTGGCCGCCTTTCCTTCCAGTTCTCTGCAGACAGTGACTGGAACGATTTACAAAAATCGCTGAAGCTGGGGATTTATATTTCCCTCACTAACTTTAAACATCAGCTATTTGAGCAGCTAACCGATCGCTGCAGCTGTACATAGTCTATCTGTAAATAGCCCACCCAATGTACCTACCTCATCCCCATATTGTTTTTATTTACTTTTCTGCTCTTTTGCACACCAGTATCACTACTTGCACATCATCATCTGCTCATCTATGACTCCAGTGTTAATCTGCTAAATTGTAATTACTTCGCACCTATTTATTGCCTTACTTCCTCACGCCATTTGCACACACTGTATATAGACTTTCTTTTTTTTCTATTGTGTTATTGACTGTACGCTTGTTTATTCCATGTGTAACTCTGTGTTGTTTGTGTCGCACTGCTTTGCTTTATCTTGGCCAGGTCACAGTTGTAAATGAGAACTTGTTCTCAACTAGCTTACCTGGTTAAATAAAGGTGAAATAAAATAAATGTAAAAAAGACAAGAAAACTTATAATTGTTTATGTGTTATTAGTTTAAGCAGACTGTGTTTGTCTATTGTTGTGACCTGGATGAAGATCAGATCAAATTTGATGACCAATTTATGCAGAAATCCAGCTATTTCCAAAGGGTTCACATACTTTTTCTTGCCACTGTACCCACGTGGGTGATTGGAAGTTGAACTGAGGCCCACACTCCAGTCCAGTTGGTGGTGGTAATGCCCCTTGAAGTTGGTTGCCAACCGCCTTATAAAGTCCACAGAAGAAGAAGACTGAAGGAGGAGAGATTACTAGAAACTAACTAGGTTAGTTTCTAGATTACTAGAAACTAACTGACGCACCTCCAAACCCGCTCTTCGGGAGAAGCCAATATAAAGCAAATACTTGGCCTACATTTTCCCTTTTTCCGACAAAAGCCCCTCCAACGCTAAACCACTCCAGAGTTCATAAACACTTAACTGACATGCCAAAGAGAGAGAGAAGAAACATTAATGGATTTCTCCAGTTTAACAAGATAACTCTTCCTGAGCAGATCTGAATGTGGGAGGACGGGAGATAGAGGATGGAGTCAGAGGGGCATATTTAATAACCCAGCCAACCCAGTCAGTATAGAATCAGCCTGGTGAACGGTTCTTTATGACTGAGTCTTGGTCTATCAAACCCAGACAGAGTACAATGCTGTCTACTGTATCTGGTCAGATATTCATCTTCTCCACTCCTCGCTGGTCCCCCCTCATAACCATAATGGAGACGGGTCTGATCCAGAACGTCCCACACACATGTGCACACAGGCAAGCACACACGCGCACACGCACACGCACACGCACACACACACACACACACACACACACACACACACACACACACACACACACACACACACACCACAGTGGAAATCCAGTATGGTCCTCCATCTTGCCATCTTTCTTGGCTAAAGCTTTTCTCCAGACACGGTTTGTCTGCCTGGGTCGACTGCTCTATAGGTCTGGAGAGGTCAATGCAGACTACAGGAATAAGCTAATGGAGGTTGAATACATTAGTCATTGGCATTGCCTTTACAGGCCACAAGTGCACCTTTCTGTCTTGTCTCTGATGAATCATTTGAAACTCACAAGTGAAAGTCTACTGACATAAGGGTTCAAATATTTAAATAGCTGAAAACGGACACAGGCAGCGAACTTCCTCTCTCTTCTCAACACTTTCTACATATAAAATAGTCGTCAGAGAATGAGGAAATCATGTATGAAGCGATTTAGCTTAGTTGACTTGGAAGAATATCGGTTTCGTTCTACCCAACAGAAAACTGACATTTATAAAAAGGCAGTTTAGTCACCGCATTCTCCACGGCTGAGTTTCCTGTATCTGTGAGTCTGCTGTGGAAATGTAATACACTCCGAAAAAAAACTGTAAGTCTCAGGGTACCTTAGGAAACCACAACACAGTTTTGGAAAGAAATAAGACAGTTAAGTCGGTCACTGCCATCCACCGGAACGGTAGAAAGTTCGGAAGGATGGAAGGAAGGGTAAGTCCTGTTGGACATAATGCCATAGGGGTCTAATTACATAGAAAACAGAGTGAGCAGTGGGAGTGTGGGACTTCACTATGCCCTGGGTAGGAAAGTAGAAAGGGAGAAAGAGGAGAGGGGAAAAAGAAGACAAAGGGAAAGAGGGGGCGTGAAGAGCGAGACAAAAGAAATAAAAAAGAAAGCAAGAGTGGGAGCGAGGGAGAGATAGAGAGGCTAACTGGCTAGGAGAATCTGCTTTCCATTACATATCATCTCCCAGGTCAATATCCAACTCAACCATGCAAGCCTCCATTCAACAACACAATGGAACTCACAACGAGCCTGAAACCCTGCCATATGTACAGCAATGGGGGAGTGTGTGTTAATATCTATGTTCAGGGTAATAAGTGTGTGTGTGCAGGCTTGGGAACAGAGCGCATTTTGAGGAGTGTATGTACAGTGCCTTCGGAAAGTATTCAAACCCCTTGACTTTTTCCACGTTACAACCTTATTCTAAGATTGATTAAATTGTTTTTTCCCCCCCTCATCAATCTACACACGATACCCCATAATGACAAAGCAAAAACAGGTCGGGCGGCCAGCTCTAGGATGAGTCTTGGTGGTTCCAATACTCTTCAATTTAAGAATAATGGAGGCCACTGGGTTCTTGGGGACCTTCAATGCTGCAGAAATATTTTGGTACCATTCCCCAAATCTGTGCCTCGACACGATTCTTTCGACCTCATGGCTTGGTTTTTGCTCTGACATGCACTGTCAACTGTGAGACCTTATATAGACAGGTATGTGCCTTTCCAAATCATGTCCAATCAATTGAATTGATCACAGATGGTCTCCAATTAAGTTGTAGAAACATCTCAAGGATGATCAATGGAAACAGGGTGCATCGGAGCTCAATTTCGAGTCTCATAGCAAAGGGTTAGAATACTTATGTAAATAAGTTCTGTTTTTTATTGTTTTATGTCACTATCAGAGCGGTATCAACAATCAGAGTTTTCTTTCCAGGACCCTGATTTCCTGATTTTCTTTTTGGCTGTAACTCACACACTCCAATGCCATTGACATGGTGAGGTGGGGAGGTGGAAGGAAACAAAGAAAGAATGAATGAAAGAAAGAGAGAGAAACAGGAGTGTATAGAGTCATTTTGGTGTGGGAGCGGAGGGATTTCCTCCACCCCTAAAAAAATGGGAACACCAGGGAGATTCAATGACATCATAGCCTTAGCGGTAGGTAGCCAAACAGTTAAGAGTATTGGGCCAGTAACTGAAAGGTCGCTGGTTTGAATCCCCGAGCCAACTAGGTGAAAATCTGTGTCCTTGAGCAAGGCACTTAACCCTAATTGCTCCTGTAAATGTGTCTGCATACATAGGTTTGGTTTGCTCCTAGCAGAATTCGGCTGGACAAAGTGAATGTCTGTAAGCATACTCCCTTAAAATAACTTTGAAAATTAGAAAAACGAGGCTATATTACTGTTATTAATTATGAAGTTTTTGCCGACTTCTTATTCGCACAATTTTACATCTAACTAAGATGTTGGGTGCTATATTTCTCTAGAGAAAAAAATGTCATGAAAACTAGTCGTCCAACTGTTTTGACTGGGAAGCATACGGCAAGCTTAAGTCTCTCTGGATAAGAATGTCTGCTAAATGACAAAAATGTTTAAAAAATAAGACAGAGAGAGAAGAACCTTCAGCTAGGAGGCCTTAGCACCATTCAGTCATCTAAGTTCACATGGGGGAGCTGACCAAGGCAAACATCATGGCTGAGGTGTTAGAATAGTCACTGCTCCGTCCACAGCATCCAACAAAGGAAGCTTGATCAACACAGGCCAAGAGTCCCTGGGTCTGTAAATCACCTCTGTGTGTGTGTGTCTGGCATCTGGAAGTCCCACTAACCTTGACGCCTCAGCAGCTCGGTCCTCCTTGGGTTCTGAGACCCACAAAACGGATACAAAAACATAACTTTGACTGTGTGCCATGTCAACATCTGCTAGAAGCGAGTGAACGGCAGCTGGAGGGCATATAACCCTAGCATGACCTGTGATATGATTATGTTGTAATTGATGTCACATGGCCGAGCGGAACCAATCAATAATGCCTCTCGTTACAAACAGGAAGTGTTACGTTGTACACCGTATCCTGCCGGCAGTGTTCTACCAGATAAAACCTGGCTCAAAAACAGCATTATCTGGGTTTCATTCAAAAACACACGCAGTCTTCCTCCCTGCCCTGGAGGAACACGATACAGAGGAAACACACTTGGAGATTTCTCTTTTCTTGTTGTTAGGACATCCTTTGACGTCCTCTCCCCCTTTCTCCTCCTCTTTTTAACCCAAGGAAATTATGGGTCAGGGCTGTTGCAGTGCTTGATGGAGTTCTGGGGAGTACGATCTGACCTGGACGTCTGTTCCCAGTGGTGTTGCCTCCCCACACTCCTGTCATCGTCAGGAAGGTCACCAAGGTTACCACTCTGCAGAGAAGAATATTGTGCATGTTTTACGTCGCAGCAGCCATTGCTTCCAGAGTCCCCCTGGCAGGCAGCAGGAAGATCAATTTGTATTTTAGATCATAATGAATAAGATTATATGCACATGGAGGTCCGGATCCTAGTTCAGCACTCCAACTCCGAGCCACTGAATATGGGCCCAGAAATATGAATAACACAATTCCAAATACCATCTATTGTTTACTGTATGACTTTTCTCAAAGACATTCCCAGCCCATTGAGAGAGCTTTATGACGGTGATGATAAAGTTAATATAAACTTTACATATACATAATTTGTTACAATTTTTGTCATTTAGCAGACACTTATGCAGAGCGATTTACAGTTAGTGCATGAATCTTCAGCCTGGTCTCATAGACTAGACGTAACATAGTAAAAGTAAATCCGGGACACTCAAATGAGTATGATATGTTACGTTTGGTATGGTTACATAAGACAGATGGTTACTTAAGGCAAAACCGAAAGTAGGGTTGTTGGTCAGGGTGGATGACTGGGCATATAACCCGAATGTCTGGCAACCCAAAGGTTGCGAGTTCGAATCTCATCACGGACAATTTTTGTTAATTAGCAACTTTAACTACTTACTACTTATTAGCTACTTTGCAACTACTTAGTATCCCTTCCCCAAATAATAGCCTTAACCCTTTTAGCTAACCCTTCAAATTGGAACTGACAGTGTTTTAACTACTTTGCCGATTTGAAAGAAACAATGATATATCTGCAACAAATATACAATTCCCAGTTTATGCTACGAAACAAACTTTATAAGAGGTTTTAAAAGTAGGTTCAATTTGACTCAATACTCCATGGCGTACACTAAGGCATTGTTGGCAGAACGGATGGATGCAGTTCAATGCATGATTAATATAATTCACCAATACATTTCTTTGTAGTAGAAAACATATTTTTATCAGGTTGTAAATCATAGCTGGCCTGGTACATTGTTTGCTGCCTCCATTCAGGATGCACTGTTTCAGTTTCAATGACTCAATATTTTTGACAAAAATAGACTGTCACGTTCCTGACCTGTTTTCTCTTGTTTTATATGTCTTTATTGGTCAGGGCGTGAGTGTTGGGTGGGCAGTCTATGTTTTCTATTTCTATGTGGGGTTTTGTGTTCGGCCTGGTATGATTCTCAATTAGAGACAGGTGTGTATCGTTTGTCTCTGATTGAGAGTCATACTAAGGCAGCCAGGGTTTCACTGGTGTTTTGTGGGTGTTTGTTTCCTGTCTCAGTGTTTGTTCTGCACCAGATAGGACTGTCTCGGTTTTCACGGTTTGTTATTTTGTTATTTGTTAAGTGTTCATGGTTGTTGTTTAATTAAACATGTTGAGCACTGGCTACGCTGCATTTTGGTCCTCTCCTTTACCCCTGGAAGAAAACCTTCACAGAAACACCCACCAAACCCGGACCAAGCAGCGTAGCAACGGGGAGCAGCAGCGGCCCAGTACACAGGACTACTGGACACAGGAGGAATGGTCTTGGGAGATCATGGACGGAAAAGGACCCTGGGGAAGAGTTGGAGAGAATCGCCGCTCTCGGGAGAAGAAGGAGGCAGCCACAGCCCAGGAGCGCTGGTATGAGGAGGCAGCACGGAAGAGAGGTTGGAAGCCCGAGAGGCTCACCCAAAAATTTCTTGGGGGGGGCTAAAGGGGAGTGTGGCGAAGCCGGGTTGGTTACCTGAGCCAACTCCCCGGGCTTACCGTGGAGTGAGAGGGCGTCGTACTGGTCAGACACCGTGTTATGCGGTAAAGCGCACGATGTCCCCAGTACGCGTGCTTAGCCCAGTGCGGGCTATTCCACCTTGCCGCACTGGGAGGGCTAGGTTGGGCATCGAGCCGGATGTCATGAAGCCGGCCCAACGTATCTGGCCTCCAGTACGTCTCCTCGGGCCGGCGTACATGGCACCAACCTTACAGGTGGTGTCCCCGGTTCGCCTGCATAGCCCAGTGCGGGCTATTCCACCTCGCCGCACTGGCAGGGCTACGGGGACCATTCAACCTGGTAGGGTTGGGGAGGCTCGGTGCTCAAGAGCACGTGTCCTCCTTCACGGTCCGGTATATCCGGCGCCACCTTCCCACCCCAGCTCAGTACCACCAGTGCCTACACCACGCACCAGGCTTCCAGTGCATCACCAGAGCCCTGTTCCTCCTCCCCGCACTCGCCCTGAGGTGCGTGCCCTCAGCCCGGTACCTCCAGTTCCGGCACCACGCATCAGGCCTATAGTGCGTCTCAGCCGGCCAGAGTCTGCCGTCTGCCCAGCGGTGCCTGAACTGCCCGTCTGCCCAGCGGCGCCTGAACTGCCCGTCTGCCCAGCGGCGTCTGAGCCATCCGTCTGCCCAGCGCCGTCTGAGCCATCCGTCTGCCCAGCGCCGTCTGAGCCATCCGTCTGCCCAGCGCCGTCTGAGCCATCCGTCTGCCCAGCGCCGTCTGAGCCATCCGTCTGCCCAGCGCCGTCTGAGCCATCCGTCTGCCCAGCGCCGTCTGAGCCATCCGTCTGCCCAGCGCCGTCTGAGCCATCCGTCTGCCCAGCGCCATCTGAGTCGTCCGTCTGCCCAGCGCCATCTGAGTCGTCCGTCTGCCCAGCGCCATCTGAGTCGTCCGTCAGTCAGGAGCCGCCAGAGCCGTCCGCCAGTCAGGAGCCGCCAGAGACGCCCGCCAGTCAGGAGCCGCCAGAGACGCCCGCCAGTCAGGAGCCGCCAGAGACGCCCGCCAGTCAGGAGCCGCCAGAGACGCCCGCCAGTCAGGAGCCGCCAGAGACGCCCGCCAGTCAGGAGCTGCCAGAGATGCCCGACAGTCATGAGCTGCCCGACAGTCATGAGCTGCCCTCCAGTCATGAGCTGCCCCTTATCCCGGAGCTGCTGCCTCTTATCCCGGAGCTGCTGCCTCTTATTCCGGAGCTGCTGCCCCTTATCCCGGAGCTGCTGCCCCTTATCCCGGAGCTGCTGCCCCTTATCCCGGAGCTGCTGCCCCTTATCCCGGAGCTGCTGCCCCTTATCCCGGAGCTGCTGCCCCTTATCCCGGAGCTGCTGCCCCTTATCCCGATGCTGCCCCTTCATTTAGGTGGGTTGAGTTGGAGGGTGGTCATTGGGAGGGGGATACGGAAGCGGGGAGTGACTATGGTGGGGTGGGGACCTCGCCCAGAGCCTGAGCCACCACCGTGGTCAGATGCCCACCCAGACCCTCCCCTAGACTTTGTGCTGGTGCGCCCGGAGTTCGCACCTTAAGGGGGGGGGGGTTATGTCACGTTCCTGACCTGTTTTCTCTTGTTTTATATGTCTTTATTGGTCAGGGCGTGAGTGTTGGGTGGGCAGTCTATGTTTTCTATTTCTATGTGGGGTTTTGTGTTCGGCCTGGTATGATTCTCAATTAGAGACAGGTGTGTATCGTTTGTCTCTGATTGAGAGTCATACTAAGGCAGCCAGGGTTTCACTGGTGTTTTGTGGGTGTTTGTTTCCTGTCTCAGTGTTTGTTCTGCACCAGATAGGACTGTCTCGGTTTTCACGGTTTGTTATTTTGTTATTTGTTAAGTGTTCATGGTTGTTGTTTAATTAAACATGTTGAGCACTGGCTACGCTGCATTTTGGTCCTCTCCTTTACCCCTGGAAGAAAACCTTCACATAGACGAATGTAACTAAGGCTGGGAATGTCAATTCAATCAAACTAGCAAGCGCATTGATCACAATCAGTCATAACGTGGCTAATATCTTAGCGCATCTAATTATGTAGCAGGCTAAAAACACAGAGCCTAACGTTAGCTAGATAGCTAGCTGCTACGAGGACGTCATGTCATTGGTTGAGTGACTGACTTTTTCCCTCGTATCATTTTTCAGTGGCTACACAGCTAGAGATGCACGTGTCATTTGGGTAGCTAGCAAGAACTGTGAAACACTAGTTATACGGAACGACTGTTAGCCAGTTAGCATATCGCTTGCATTCGCAAATTCACTCTGGCTAGCTGTCTACTCTGATTTCAGAGCACACTTATCTGAGTGTGCCAGAGCGCAGAATAACTGATGAATTTACAAACGCACAACACCAACTGAATATGACCGGTGTCAGTAAACATAGGCAAAAAAGTAAAAGTTAGTCACGAATGCTATATATAACATGTTAACAGCCTAACTAGCTCTGCTAGGGTGAGTAAAATCGTCAGTGAGGTGTTCTCTCATTTGTGTCTGGACGTAGCTAGCTAGCAAACTTAACCCAGTTAGCTTGAGTGCTTGTTTGGGACAACGCATGCATTGGCAGGCAAGCTGCAGAAGGACGAGTAGGCTATTCCCTATCATTTATCAGTGCAATTTCGACAACCAACTAGCTGAAAACATTTGAGAGGGTTTATTTCATGTTTCATTGTTAGATTTGAGCTCATTTTGCTCTGGCTAGCATTAGTTCTTGATCTTGTTGTTGATGTGCATATAGGGTAAGATAGCCTACCTTATGGTTGTTTGATCAATAGGACTGTAAATCCTCCAAATGTAAGAAGACTCCTGTGGTATTTAGCTACATATTTGCAGAAATCCATTCAAGTGTATTTTGTTGCTTTTGCCGAATGTGTTCTAATGATCTAAAGCTGCACTGTTGCAACTTCTTGTAAACACACAGTCCAGTTCAAAGTGAATTATGGCAGGCCTTTGTGGTAAATGGCTTGTTTGCCTATAGGCCTACTGCTCCTCTGATTGGGGTAGACTCTGGTCCTGGACAAGACATGTTTTATTTACTGCAGTGTCTATTAATTGTCCAAACACAGGCCACTTTCTAGCTCTATATTGCTATAGAATTTTCCTTAGTACACAAAATTCAAAGAATTTATGAAAATGTGAAAATGTAAAAAATATTAAATAAATCCTGTCATATTTTTCCTGTGGGGTATATGAACAGATTTGAATTATTTCATGTTGCTATAATGCTTTCAGTTCCACTTTAAACTAACTCCTAAACTTAACCACTAATCCCTAGCCTAGCTAACATTGGCCAGCTAGCTAACATTAGCCACCTAGCTAGAATTCGTAACATATCATACGTTTTTCAAATTCATAAGATTTTGTAAATTGTTAACATTCTCCATTTTGAAAATGTGGAATTTATAATGCAAATTGTAATTTGTAACATATGTGTAAACGTCGTCTTGTGGTGATTGAGCGGACCAAGGCGCAGCGGGTTGTGAATACATAATGAATTTATTTACAAACAGACGAAACACGAAGAACACTTGAATAAACTACAAAACAAATAAACGACGTAGACTGACCCAAAACATGAGAACTTACATAACACGAAGAACGCACGAACAGGTACAGACTACAACAAACAAAACAGTCCCGTGTGGTGCACAGACACAAACACGGAAGACAACCACCCACAAACAAACAGTGAAACCAGCCTACCTTAATATGGTTCTCAATCAGAGGAAACGTCAAACACCTGCCTCTAATTGAGAACCATATCAGGCAACACATTAAACCCAACATAGAAACACAACACATAGAATGCCCACCCCAACTCACGCCCTGACCAACTAAACACATACAAAACAACAGAAAACAGGTCAGGAACGTGACAATATGAAATGGGTGATGGACATCCACAAATTAATATATATCATACAAAACATATCATACTAAAATGAGTACCTCAGATTTCCGTACAGAATAATAAGAAATGCTCTGAGACCTGGTTGGAATCATTGGATAGCTAGGTGAGACAACCACATATCACAGACATAGTAAGTACATTTTTCCCTCAATAAAGTAGCTATCAGCAAAGTCATTGCTAGTACAAAAAGACAAGTACAAGTTCAAGAAAGTCAAGGGTGTTACTTTAAATGCTGTCTCTGGTCCCTCTATGTCATGGCTGTGAGAGGTGAGAGAGTGTGTAGAAGTGTAATCACATGATATAGAGATTGAACCCTGTCTTGGCCTGACCTCATGGGTCAGGTTGGAGATTTCATGGCCGATAACTCAGGAAGTAGAGTTAAAAATCCTATATAGGTTTTATATGTACGGGATTCTCCAACACTTTGGCCATCTGTTGTCCCCTGCACCATCGAAAGACAAGTCAAAGTGTAACCAGAGTTTAAAGCTGTTACTTTCCCCATTTTCTTTCAAATACGAGGAAACTCCCTGCGAAACAGCTGTGAAGAAATACCCAGCTTTTATCAAACGGCTCTCTGCTGTTTCAAGTGCATGTCCCAGCTCGGCCAGCGTGGCGGTCCCGTCTGTTTGGACAGCGCTGAGTGTTTCCTGGTTGTGATTGGGACCAAACGGTTCAGGGTGAGAAACAGCCGCCATGGAAGAAGGAGGAGGGGACATGAGAGGGAAGGGTGGGAGAAGTGTGGCGATGACTGAGGCCTCTGGGGGTTTGACAGGAGTAAGGGAGGGAGAGGCAGGTCCATCACCACTCTCAGAGCATCTAAATGGGTCACAAGGTGTTTCTGTAGTACCTTATTTGAACAGTACCTACATAAAAATGACCTTATAACACATTCATAAGCCACCCACAAACCTTGCATAAAGAGTTCTAGGTTGCTCAAGCAAACCTCCAACTAGACTGAAAAAGCAGTTAGTGGGGGAAGGGAGGTAGAAGTGTATAATTTTCTATACTTTTGCATATTTTATCAGATCTTCAACCAAAACCTAATATTTGTTCACTCAGGTTACCTTTAATAACACAAGAATGACACTCTTATTTATTTAATAAACAAAGTTATGCAACACCCAATGCCCCTGTGTGAAAAAGTAATTGCCCGCTTACACCCAATAGCTGGTTGTGCCACCTGTAGTTGCAATGACTCCAACCAAACGCTTCCTGTAGTTGATGATCAGTCTCTCACATTGCTGTGGAGGAATTTTGGCCCACTCTTCCATGCAGAGCTGCTTTAACTCAGCGACATTTGTGGGATTTTAAGCATGAACTGCTCGTTTCAAGTCCTGCCAAAATATCTCAATTGGGATTGGGTCTGGACTTTAACTCGGCCATTCCAAAACTTAAAATACAAAAAGTTATACTTTTAAATCATCTGTCCATAGAACATTCTTCCAAGAGTCTTGATGATCATCCAGGTGCTTCTTGGCAAACTTGAGGCACATTTTTTGGACGACATGGGTCCCATTATGCCTGGCGAAAACCAAAGATTGCATTCCACAGTAAGAACCTCATACCAACGGTCCAGCATGGTGGTGGTAGTGAGATGGTTTGGGGATGCTTTGTTGTCTCAGAACCTGGACGACTTGCCTTAATAGATACACCATGAATTCCGCTTTGTATCAGAGAATTCTACAGAAAACTGTCAGGCCATCCATCTGTGAGCTGAAGCTACATGAAAATGGCTAAAAAGCAACACATTTGAAGTTTTAGAATAGCCTAGTCAAAGTCCAGACCTAATCCCAAATGAGATGTTGTGGCAGGACTTGAAACGAGCAGTTCGTGGGAGTCCCATAGGGCGGCGCGCAATTGGCACAGCGTCGTACGGGTTAGGATTTGGCCGGGGTAGGCCGTCATTGTAAATACGAATTTGTTCTTAACTGACTTGCATAGTTAAATAAAGGTTGGCATTTAAAATTAAAATAAAGTATAAATACATTTGGGCAAATACTTTCACGGCACTGTACGTTTCAGCAATTACATAAACATATGTTTTATAGAGCATCTACACCCATGATGGAAACAATTAGATATGGTTTTCTCATCTGCCCATACATGAGCATTGAGGTCAAACAAACCCTGGATGCACTAGATCAGTCCACCAGGCCTGTCATCAACAAAGCAAAGCCATTGTTTGGCTTGGCCAGTGTTTTCCCCTTGGATTTACCCTGAACAGCTCAGCAGCGAGGGGGAAAAGAAAGCATCGTCTTGCCAGAGCGGGTTATAGGCATAATTGCTGTTGGATTGAAATACAAGTGATGATGGAAAATGTATCATGAGCTGAGAATCTCAACATGAACACGCTAAGAGCCATTCAATCCTGAGCACTTTTCTGAGTCATGATATTCCATGTGTTGTATTAATGAGGATATGCAGTGGCGAGCTTGTAGATAACGTCACATTCATTAGTCAGGCCATGAAAAGAAGTGCAGTGAAACAAAGAAATGCTTCGTAAAGAGTTCTGTTTTAGATTCGAAACAATCTGGAGATATACTCTTAATTAAACGTTTACTGCGCTTTGTGGTTTGACCTTATAAATTCAGATAAAGCACATGACTGTAGAAAGATTAGGCATACACATGCTTTGTGGCTTTACTATGCCTCACCACCAGTTAACAAACGCAATTTAAAGCTCCGCCATAGCCTTCTATCCCAGACAAACAACCAACACCATATGGTATCCTAGAGAGGAGAGACGTTCACCATCTACTCCTTATGACAGTCTAAAGTGGAGAAGAGGTCAAGTCTCTGGGCTGTGTAAATATAACTCTGGCTTTGCCCCTTGAAAGGGCTTTATTAGGGTCTCCCCTTAGCGAGTCTCGGTGTGTCCCAAATGGCACCCTATTCTCTATATAGTGCACTACTTTTGATCAGTGACCTTAGGGCTCTGTTCAAACGTAAAATAGGGTGCCATTTGAGATGCAGACACCCGAGTCTCTTTGATGAACTTGTGCCAGAGTTTGTCTATCAACCCAGAAACCCCTCTTTGAAAAGGGTGTTTGTTGCCCCAGCTGCTGGAATCTCATTATACTGAATTCCTTGCTTTTTTTTTGTTTAGCACTTTACCCCACAACATGGGGGAAATGCATTAAGGTCAGTAACATTATTAGCCCGGGATGAGGAAGGTCACCGTGTGACCTCACAGTGGCATGGCCCCCCACGGTGTGTGACAATATGATGCGTAAATGGATGCGTTGAGGTCAAAATGAAAAGGACCTGACACCACTAAGGTCTATGAGCTGAATACCTGAGATGGAACAAGGAACCCTTGTTCCATCTCAGGTATTCAGCATCTGCGAGGCGTTGTCTATGTCATCTCTGCTGTTCTCAGATGATGAAAGACAACTGACCAATATATCTCTGGGGAATTTTGTCTACACTTTTAGTGACAGAGTTACGAATTCCAACACCTCTAAAGTATAATCACCATTTCTGCATATCACGACCACAAGACAACACCCCCTGAGAAACTAGAGCGAAGGAGAAATAACGTGCAACCAGTGGAGGCTGCTGAGAGGAGGACGGCTCATAACAATAGCTGGAATGAAGTCAATGGAATGGTATCAAACGTGTGGCTTCCATGTGGTTGATACCATTCTACTGACTCCATTCCAGCCAATATTATGAGCCGTCCTCCCCTCAGCACCCTCCACTGGTTGCAGATACCTCCACCTAGCATGATACCGTACCTCACTACAGGTCACCCAGGGACAAACATTAAAAACAAACCCTTTCACCGCCATGTTAAAGAGGAGATAAACATATGTTCCAGGATAATCAGAATTCCATTCATACTGAGACATATGACACAGGCTAAACAATCCACATAAAACAAAGTTAAGTGGAAATATTGGCAATTGATCGGATCTTACGATAGCAGAACACTGCCTTGAATATAACCGATTGACACACTCTCAATGCCACTAGTCACAGATATCTTGTCTCAGAGCATTTTGTCTTACTCTGTACATCAATTAGAGGCACTCCATTTAGTATGATATGTTTTGTATGGAATGTAATCATTTGTGGATGTCCATCTATTTCGTATATGTTAAAAATTGTAATTCGTATGATGTTACGAATTTGATAAATGTAGATGTTACAAATTCCAATTTGTTGTGGCTAACGTTAGCTAGGTGGATAACACTAACGTTAGCTAGGTGGCTAACATTCACTGGGCTAGGGGAAGGGTTAGCTAAAAGGGTTAAGGTCAGTGGTGTAAAGTACTTAAGTAAAAATAATTATTACTGAAGTAGTTTTTTGGGGTATCTGTACTTCACTATTTAGATTTTTTACAACTTGTATTTTTAATTCAAGACATTCCTAAAGAAAACATTTTCCCTGACACCCAAAAGTACATTACAATTTGAATGCTTAGCAGTATAGGAAAATGGTCCAATTCATGCTCTCATTAAAATAATGTCCCTAGTCATCCCTACTGCCTCTGATCTGGCAGACTCACTAAACACAAATGCTTAGTTTCTAAATGACGTCTGAGTGTTGGAGTGTGCCCCTGGCTGTTAAAATGTTGTTTTTTAAAGGAAATCATGCCTCTGGTTTGCTTAATATAAGTGCATTTAAAACCAGATCGTTTTAGACTTTTACTCAAGTAGTTTTTTACTGAGTTACTTTCTCTTTTACTTAAGTGATTTTATATTAAGGTTTCTATAAAGGTACTTTTTCCACTTCTGGTTAAGGTTAAGTAGTTGAAAAGTTGCTAATTAGATACAATGCTAACGTTGTCCGGGATGAGATTCTAACATGCAACCTTGGGTTGCTAGACATTTGCGTTATACACCCGACCAAACACCCTCTTTTCATTTTTGCCATAAGTAAACTTCTGTCTTATGTTATGTTCTGTCCCGGATTTACATTTACTATGTTACATCTAGTCTGAGACCAGGCTGGTCAAAGAGCCATCTCCTCGATGAGCTAAGAGGTTGGAGCTCACTGCTCATATCCAGATTGTATCACATTCGGCCGCGATTGGGAGTCCCATAGAGCGGTGCACAATTGGCCCAGCGTCGTCCGGGTTTGGCCGGGGTAGGCCGTCATTGTAAATAAGATTTTGTTCTTAACCGACTTGCCTAGTAAAATAAATATCTAGGCCAAAGTAGAGCCACAGCAAATGCTGGTAAAACATCTGTACCCCCCAGCCAAAACACATTTCCTCAATGATTCAAAAGTCATTGGTAGCGCTAGTGTAAAGGAACCAGACAAATCCAGTGAAATGTTGAAATACAAAATAATGTAAGAGTATAACCTTTAGCCTTTCTCCATGCTTGACATCCACTGGTCAGTCAACCATGAATTACTGCACACATCAGCTTACACTGAGCAGCTTTAGCACCATGATCACTGCAGTCTCACAATGCAGGATTAGTTCTCCACATCTGAGTAAGAAGTTACACTGGTTACCACTTCAAAACAAAAGTAGAAATACTAAAAAGTCTTAGTTTCTATAGAAATTAAATCTGATTCATTATTTCATTTGGTATTTCTAATTCTGTAGCCATTGCACTCAAGGTAGAAGTTTCTTAAAATTTGCCACAGATCTCCCTAGAGAAAAGTGGAGGGAGAGTGTTGTATTTGTTCTGCCCATTCCGTTTGTGGCATTTTGCATGGTACATGTTGTATGTTTTGCTGCTTATATGTTAAAAAAGAAACACAGGAATGTCTTGTACATATTTGAAGAAAGAAATGAATCATGTCCACCCGGTGAGCAAAGACGTTAGGTTAATTTTCAGTTCGAAAAATACGTATTTTTCGGACTTTGAAATCAGGTAAATGTTTTGTTCTGAATCAAAGTTGAAGACACGTAATTTACGGACGTTGAAAATATGTATTTTTTTGGTAATTGATTCTATGGCCAAATTTCATCTGTACATACAGTACATTCTCAATGACGCATTATATCACAATATTTTTTGATCCATTTAATAAAGGAAAGAGGAGCCAACTAAAGATCGCAACATCAAATATTTATTGCTCCTATCTGTTACATGCACTAATTAGTGATGGGTCGTTTGCAAACGAACGGCTCTTTTTGGTGAACGCCGGGAACCGAATCGCTTCGGCGAAAGAGCTCCCTGATTTGCATACTGCTACTACTGCTTTTTGAGCTCAAAACAATGATTATCTGCAGATAAGTTACAATTATTTTGCTAAAGCGTGTGAATATCACTGCAGAAACAATAAATAGTGGGGAGATTGTTTATTTTTAACTCACTGCAACAATTTGGCCAGGTAAAAATGTATTTGAATGCACATTTCACAATCTGACATAATGATAGACTGCTTTTGGGGCTTTACATTAGAGATGAGCATTTTTTTTTTCATGGCTCTAGGTACATTTTTAAGCATTTAGGACACAGAGCCATTCAGGAGCCCAAAAAAATAAAATCAATACACATCACTAGAATTTAATTTATGGTTTTAAAAGCTTAAAAACTGTCACCAATGATGGTCAAAGTAGCCCGACTGACATTAAACCTGTAACAGACCACTTCAACTACCATAATATTCTCAGTAACGATTGTTGTTATCTACCTTAGTTGAATGCACTGCTTGTAAGTCACTCTGGATAACAGCGTTTGCTGAACGACCAAAATGTAAAAACAACACTTACAAAGCATACTGGGTATTATTACAATGAGCTCCATCCCCAGACAAGTAAACATTTGGTTGACTCGGAACGGACCAAATCTGAACGAATCATAGCTGTCTAGGCTGTTTCACAAGTATGAACAGCACAGTACTGCACAGTTTAATACAGTAGAGCACAGTATGGTAAAGTAGAGTTGCATTCAGCAGAGTACAGTATAGTATGGTACAGTATAGTACAGTTTAATACAGTAGAGTAGTTGTATTCAGTAGAGTACAGTATGGTGCATTAGTTTATTTCAGCAGAGTACAATACAGTAGTTTAATTCAGTACAGTTTAGTGCAGTAGATTGGAGTACATTAAAGGGTACAATATTGTACATTATACTGCACTATACTGAAGTATATTTTACCCTACTGTATTGTACTATACTTTTCACTGTACTATACTATGCTGGTCAAACAAAAATCTTTACCAATTATAGACGTCTATGTTCTGGCCAAATCTGAACTGCTCTCACCCACCAGCTGGCTCACTCTTTGTCGAGAAGTCTGGTATCACAGAGCTTCAGACTCCCAGTCAAGTCCAGTCCTATGGCAGGAGCGGTTTTAATTGGCTGATCTCTCAGTCCGTCGCCATCTAGCACTACCCTTAGAAACTCCCCCCTACATTGTGGACGATTTAAACAAGGAAGTGAGTTTGGAAAAACTGAAAGTACACATCTTAGAAATAGTTCTCGCATGTAAACTTAATATGTCCGAGCTCAGAATCAAATTGGGCTTCCCAAAAAGAATTTGGTCAATGTGATAAATAAATGTTCTTATTGCCGATTTTTGCCCTTTATCAAAGGCCTGATACAGCAGTAGCAGGCTCGCTTCCTCTCCCGCCTCGATTTTAACCACACAACTTTCAAGTCCCACTTTGTAGCAGTTTTAACAAGCTCTATGCACCAGCAACTCGAGTCTGGGGACCATGTTAAATCTGAACCACATATGGGCCACATATAGTCCGGACCGGATTTGAACGAAACATACGATTGGTTCAGATTTGGTTCGGACCAGATCAAATCAAGGCCAGTCAGAGAGAAGAAGTGTCATCAATCCTCATCCCAGTTTTTCTCCATGTCGGGCAGTGCTGTTTCCATGGAAGATCCACCACAGACCGCTGAGTTCTCCACAGCTCCAAACCTTAAAAATGTGAAAAACATGGGCCGTCCATTGATCACTACAAAACAGACTTGACATGTAACCAGAGGGACTCAAACTGACAAGATGATTTATTGTCTTGAAGGAGCAGGACATCTCTTGCCTTCACCACACAATGTAAAGGTAAAACCAAACAAGGGCATTAAGCAAAAACAGAGATCGGCAACAGGTGGAGTCAATGACAAAGAGACGGAACGGTAACTGTTCATTTCTCCCATAGTCTAGTGTTTAGCCTGATTTTTATGAAGTGTAAGCCGGCTGAACTTACTACAACAGTGGCCTTATAGACTTTAACCAGTGTTTTTTCTGGTTAGATCACATGATCAGGAAAAACTCAGGGAACTGACCCAGTATTCACTTACTCAAGCATTATGGCGAGGTCACAGGCACAGCCGTTTCCACAGTGACCACACAACTGCCCAAAATGGCTGCCATGCACGATGCACCAGAGACGGGTGATACTACCGGGTGTGTCACCGTCTCCTCTGAGAGGTGTGGTTCAGTAAACGGAAGCAAATCTGTCAGCACCGCCAGCCCTGTCCTGTTATTAGGGAAGCAGCTGCATCACACAGGAAAGTCGATCAGTCAAAGGAGCCATTTACCAGAAATGTGAGCGATTCAAAACACTGGCCCAACTTTACTGTCCTACATCATTCAAATCCCCTCATCTAGAGAATAAACCTTCTGGCGCACGCAATATTCTATTATGTTCTCCCTTTGGTGTTACTAGTGGAGTTAGTCCTTGTTTGGTAACTACTCATTCGCTTAGATAAGTTGTCTGGAGAATCATTTTAGTGTTCTTGTTTCATTTTCATGACCTAGTAAACTACATTTTGTTCATGGAGAGTTTACCAAGTTTAGAATTTGAGCTCAACAACAACCCATGTCAACCTGGAGACAGAAATCTAGAACCTGGATCCTGTCATCCATTGTGTAAAATGCTTGCAGCCCACGTGGACCTGGCCTCTCTCTGAAACAGGGGCAAGTGTTATTGTGGAATGTTCTGTTTAAACGATCTCAAGGCCCTGTGCTCAGCTGGGGGGGGGGGGGACACGAGGCTCCGGGGTTAGTTAGGGCTCGTTCTACAATGGGTTAGAGGGAGAGAGGGGTGGATATTGATGAATGGGGTAACAGGGGGTAGAGTTTCGACCCTGGCTGCTGTTCACTCACCAAAATCTAATTGTGCACTAATGAGTTCTGATGAGACGCAGACCCTACTGTACAACAGAGAAAGCCTCCTCAATACTCCTCTTCTGAAAGTTGCCAGCCTGCTTTCAGGCATAATGTAAACATGATATATGAGACAGAGGCCAACTGAGGCACATAGGAATCCATACTGAGTGTTCTTGAGATTATTTGAACATGTTATGGACCCATAAAAAGTGACTGACTTGAACTGTGTAAATAGTTCAAGTTTATCCATTCAATACCATCTGAAGTTTTCATGTAAATAAAATTGTATTTTCCCTCTCTGCTTATAAACCTATGGCTTAAAATAAACAAAACATAAAATATATAAAGTTATCAATATGACAGCAGTAAATGTGCAATCAATGAGCTTTAAACATAAAAGGTTGGGTGTTTCTCAGTGAGGATGAGAGAATATGTTCAAATGTGGTCAAAGCCAACACTCCCATCTGCTGGTGAAATTAAGTGTGCACAATTGAGACATTCACAATCAATGCTTGTGGGAGACTACATCCTTAGATCTGTCCCTATAATACAAGTATTCTAGGATAATATTAGCTTTAGGATGAGCACACTAGAGCCGGCCCGTACTGGCTCTGACATTGAATTTTCAGTCCTTTCTAACAGGGTTCCAGCATATATGGATGTGTTACCAGGCCAGTGCGACTTGACTCGGCTCAGTAAAGGTACAATTATTACACTGTGTCCATGCAGTACATTTGAAAGGACTGGATGGGTGACTTTTTTCACAGGAAAAGTATCTTTATTATCTGACATCGGAATAATTGACCAAACAGACATTTAAACCACTTCAAGTTACAGTTGAGTAGGAGACTGTAGCTTATCTATTGTGATTGCACATCATCCTACGCTAACTAAACAGTATATTCACATGCCAACTACAAAAGGTGATCTAAGCATGGTAGCAAAGTAAAAGTCTAAATATGGTAACATAGTAATAATTACCACTCCTTTTCCATGTTCAGGCCACCATACCAGGCTATTCAGATAGGACAATGATTGTGTTTTGTGACCTGGTGTCTCCTAAAAAAAGGTCCCCAATTGGGAAATGTTGATCCCATAGTCAAAGCAGTGGTAAGGCTTCTCAAAAGTTTAGATTTTACAGGTTTACAAAACTCTTTTCATATCCAGTACAGTCATAAAGAGATTCTCCAGTGTGGGTTTGCTGATGTGCTCTAAGGCCAGAAATCTGCCTGAAACGCTTCCCACAGTCAGAGCAGCGATGTGGTTTAACTCCAGTAGAGAGCATGTGAGGAGGCCTATGCGTAACTTGGTGTGTTTTTAGGTAATCTACCCGGGTGAAACATTTCTCACAGTCAAGACATTTATACGGTTTTTCTCCAGTATGTTCACGCTGATGTATCTTTAAGTGTTTTCCATGGCTAAACTGTTTTCCACACTCAGGGCAGACATAAGGCTTCTCCCCAGTATGCATTCGCTGGTGGTCTGTAAGGTTGCCTAGTTTACCAAAGCTCTTTCCACAGTCAGAGCAAAGGTACGGTTTTTCTTGTCTATGTATTATTCTCTGATGATTTTTCAATTGGGTGGAATTATTGTAGCTTTTCTCACATTCAGGACATTGGTATGGTTTCTCTCCATTATGCGCCATCATATGAACTTTCAACCGATCTGATCTTGTGAACTTCTCATCACAATGCGTACAATGAAAAGGTTTCTCTCCAGTATGTAACCGCTTGTGTTTTTTCAAATTACCTTCTGAAGAGAATCCTTTCCCGCACTCAGAACAGTGGTGAGGCTTCTCTCCAGTGTGTATCCTTTCGTGTGCTTTTAGGTCTTCTTCTATAAGGAAGGTAAGACCACAGTTAGAGCACAGGTGAGGCTTCTCTCCAGTGTGTTGTTGTTTATGTCTCTTAAAGGGTCTCCAAGATGTAAAACTTTCGTTACAATCTGGACAGTGGTGACGGGGCTTCTCTCCAGTGTGTGTGTACAGGTGATGGTTAAGACCTGTTTGTGTTGTGAAAGTCTTTTCACACTGAGAGCACTGGTAAGGTCTCTCACCAGTGTGTATACGCACATGTTCTTTAAGATGTGATCGTTTTGAGTATCTCTTTTCACAGATGGGGCACTGGTGAGGCTTTACCCCAGTGTGAGTTCGCTGGTGGGCATTAAGGTTGCCCAGTAGAGCAAAGCTCTTTCCACAGTCAGAGCAAATGTAAGAAGATGCTGTATGCACTGCTCTCTGGTGAACTTTTAATTTGCTAGAATCATGGAATTTCTTCTCACAAACAGGGCATTGGTAAGGCTTCTCTTCAGAATGTATTTTCATATGATCTTTTAACTGGTCGGCTCTGGTGTACCGCTTATCACACTGTGTGCAGTGGAAAGGTTTCTCTCCTGAATGTAACAGCTTGTGTTTCTTTAAACAACCTGCGGTAGAGAAATTTCTCCCGCAGTCAGAGCAGTGGTGAGGATTCTCTGTGTGAATCCTTTCATGTGCTTTTAGATCTTCTAATAAAGGGAAACTAACACTACAGACAGAGCATTGGTGAGGCTTCTTTCCAGTGTGCTTGTGTCTTTTCAATTCCAATGCATTTAGGAAATATAAATTGCAATTTTCACAATGGTAAAGTTTCTCTCCAGAGTGTGAGTACAGATGCCGCTTAAGATGTATTTGTTTTGTGAAAGTCTTCGCACACTGAGAACACTGGTAAGGTCTCTCACCAGTGTGTGAACGCAGGTGTTCTTTGAAATGTGAAGCGCTATGGTACTTTTTCCCACATTCAGGGCAGTGGTGAGACTTTTTCCCAGTGTTTGTTTGCTGGTGTTCTGTCAGGTTGTCTTGTTGAGCGAAATCTGTTCCACAGTCAGGGCTACGGTCAGGTTTTTCGACAGTATGGGCCATCTCTTGATATTGTTTTTCTACATTTATGGTAATTGATCTATTCTCAGAACCAGGCTGCTCCTCAGCATGAGTCTTCATATGTTCTTTCAACTCCTCTGAAGTACTGTACCTATTCTCGCAATGCAGACAGTGGAATGGCTTCTCTCCAGAATTTACTTGCAGGTGTTGAATAAGATCTGAGCTTTTTTTGACAGCATGTGATATTTCCTGACATCCTTGTTCTTCATGTCTGGAACTTGGTGACCTATTAGCAGAACTAGGCTGAGAATCAGGCTGCTCCTCATGAGTCATCATATGATCTTTTAACGCATCTGACCTATTGTACCTCTTGTCGCATTGCAGACAATGGAAAGGTTTCTCTCCCGTGTGTAACAGCATGTGTTCCTTTAAAGTTTCGTCAGTGGAGAAACTTTGATCACAGTCAGGGCTGTGGTGAGACATCTCCACCTTGTGTAATAACAGGTGGTCTTTAAGATTTGACTTAATTTTAAAACTCTTCTCACACTGACCACATTGGTAAGGCCGCTCGCCAGTATGTGCCATCATATGAACTTTTAACTGGTCTGATCTGATGAACCTCTTGTCACACTGATGGCAACAGAAAGGCTTAATCCCTGAATGTAGACGCTTGTGTTTCGTTAAATACCGCACTGTAGAGAAAGTTCGCCCGCAGTCAGAGCAGTGGTGAGGCTTCTCTCCAGAGTGCACTGGCAGGTGTTGATAAAGATTTGAACTATTAATGAAACTCTTGTCACACTGTGAGCACTGGAAAGGCCTCTCACCACTATGAATTCGCATGTGTTTTTGAAGACCTGCATTGCTAGAGAATCTCTTCTTACATTCAGGGCATTGGTAAGAACTCACAGAAGAGAAACTATCATCGCTATCTGAACAGTGGGAAGACGTCTTTCCAGAATGTGGCTGCACGTGTCGTTGAGGGTGTAATAGTTTTGTGGAGCTCTTCTTACGTCGAGGGCTCTTTCCTTTGTCAACTTCCTGGTGTTGCACGCCTGATGTAGACAATGCCTCCACTGATGAGTCTGAGGACTCAGGAGGACACACTCCTGTCCGAATGACAACAGAAAAACATGTCAGTAGCTGCAACAAGTTACACTATATCAACTTCGGAAAGGAAGAGGTGCAAAGCTCGCTCACAATTTTTTTTCTTTGATTTAAACAACTATTTAAAGATTGACGTTTCAGCCTTATTCAATGGACTTCATCTGAACATCAAGCTTTAACTGTTTAAATAAAACATGTTCATGATGAGCGAGAGTGTGCACTTTTTCCTTTTCAATGCACATTTTTTGGGGGGGGTCGCACCTCAACTCACGTCGGTTAAGCACCCTCCACTTCTTTCCACGATATCAACTTTAAATGATAATATCAATTGTGCTCTCAAGTCCAAATGTGACGTCATTACCACTTGTAGTGGATCTTTAATACAATCTGTCTATTCATACCTGCATTAGCAAAGGCTGAAATCAGATCCTCCTCCTTTTCCACTTTGATGTTGAATCTCTGCCCCAGCATAAACCTGCAGTCCTCCAGCAGCACCGTTGCATCCTGCTGTAACGACTGGGCTCCACTGTCACAATCAGGAAGCAGTGACTCCCTCTGCTGTGGTATAATGAGCCACTCTGGAGATGGATCCGCCGGCTGCCTGTTGTTGGGTAACCAAGCCCCTCCCTCATTCGGTTCACCATCGCCGCTTGCGTGTGACCTGTCCACCTCTACCGTCGCTGACTGGCTGGGACTTGTAGGCACATTGCTAGCCTCTATCTGTATTCCTTTGATGTCTTCTTTCAGCTGGAGTAACTGAGAGATTCCCTGGTCCTCTGAATCCATTATAATTACATTTTCACAATACTCCCCTACTATACGACGCAACGAGCGCTGACTCTTCCCTTTGACTTCTGATCCGTCCTTGCCCCCTATTCCACAACGTCCGCACAAGTAATGTAAATTGTCCTCAGATAAAGTGTATAAACTCAGTTCAATTTCGTCCAGCAACGTTTCCCTCTCCCGACTCATATTGCCCTACTCACGTCACAACCACGACTGGTTAGACAGCTAGCTTTTGTAACGTCTCGGGACACTTTGCCCACTTCCCGTGTGATATGGGCTGATGCTCACGTGAACATAAAGCTGAGCGTTGCCTCCAGGGTGCCCAGAACTGATCTAGGACATGTCCTCGCTCTCCTGAAATAAAATCACACACAGAACGGGGAATGAAAATCAGCCAGCCTCCATTTGTTCCGCACTGACACTGTATGAGCTTAAGGTAAACAAATACTCAAAATGTTTACTGAATGGTATCACAAGCGTTTACACCGAAACAGTAACATTGTTTAAAACAATATTTATTGACTTGTTCCTGGAGTGCCACCGGTAGGCAACTGTAGGCTTGCGTCAACCATCACATCTGATTTAAATCACTTCATCAAACAGTGGCGAAATTCAACACACCAGCGCCCAGTTTCCCGAAAGAGATGGAGCTTACCAGTACTTCCCGATTTGGTATAGCCCCAACAGAATGCTGTTGGTCCATTAAAAGGATTGATGTCAGTAGACCTCTGATTGGCCTGCTCATCCAATGAGCCAACATTACATAATGTTCTATAAGGAAATGGCAAGCATTTTTGAAACTGAGATACAAGTTTGAGGTGGGTTTTTTCCCCTCCAATTTAAGCTTTGGCTACAAAGAGTATACTGTAGGATGAGTCAAAAACCTTATTTGGGTAAGAGTTAACAGAAAATGTGAGATTCTCCCTGGACAGTTACTTTCAGCTTATGAATGCTTTAAATTATGCATAGTTCCTATAAAAACAGTCAAAGATGTCACATGCATTTCCCAATACTTTTAAAAATATTTTACCTTTATTTAACCAGGTAGGCAAGTTGAGAACAAGTTCTTATTTACAACTGCAACCTGGCCAAGATAAAGCAAAGCAAAGCGACAAAAACAGTTAAACAAATGTACAGTCAATAACACAATAGAAAAATCTATATTTAAATCTGCAAATGTAGAAAAGTAGAGAGGTAGGCAATAAATAGGCCGGAGGCGAAATAATTACAATTTAGCATTAACACTGGAGTGATCGATGTGCAGATGATGATGTGCAAGTAGAGATACTGGGGTGCAAAAGAGAAAGAGGGTAAGTAATAATATGGGGATTAGGTAGTTGGGTGTGCTATTTACAGATTGGCTATGTACAGGTACAGTGATCAGTTAGCTGCTCTGACAGCTGATGCTTAAAGTTAGAGGGGGAAATAAGTCTCCAGCTTCAGCGATTTTTGCAATTCGTTCCAGTCACTGGCAGCAGAGAACTGGAAGGAAAGGCGGCCAAATAAAGTGTTGGTTTTGGGGATGACCACTGAAATATACCTGCTGGAGCACGTGCCACGGGTGGGTGTCGCTATGGTAACCAGTGAGCTGAGATAAGGTGGGGATTTACCTAGCAAAGACTTACAGATGACCTAGAGCCAATGAGTTTGGTAACGAATAAGTTGCGAGGGCCAGCCAACGAGAGCGTACAGGTTGCAGTGGTTGGTCGTATATGGGGCTTTGGTGACAAAACGGATGGCAATGTGATCGCAACTTGGATGTAGTCTGAGTAGAGTGTGGGGGCCATTTTGTAAATGACATCGTCGAAGTCAAGGATCGGTAGGATAGTCAGTTTTACGAGGGTATGTTTGGCAGCATGAGTGAAGGAGGCTTTGTGAAATAGGAAGCCGATTCTAGATTTAATTTCGGATTGGAGATGCTTAATAATGTGAGTCTGGATGGAGAGTTTACAGTCTAACCAGACACCTAGGTATTTGCAGTTGTCCACATATTCTGATGCTAGTCGGGTGGGAGGGTGCGGGCAGTTATCGGTTGAAGAGCATGCATTTGGTTTTACTAGCATTTAAAAGCAGTTGGAAGCCACGGAAGAAGTGTTATGGCGTTAAAGCTCATTTGGAGGTTTGTTAGCACAGTGTCCAAAGAAGGGCCAGAGGTATACAGAATGGTGGCAGGGGTAGGAGTAGCCAGGTGGAAAGCATGACCAGCCATAGAAAAATGCTTATTGAAATTATCGATTATCATAGATTTATCGGTGGTGACAATGTTTCCCATCCTCAGTGCAGTGAGCAGCTGGGAGGAGGTACTCTTATTCATGGACTTTACAGTGTCCCAAAACTTTTTGGAATTAGTGCTAGAAGCAAATTTCTGTTTGAAAAAGCTAGCCTTAGCTTTTTTAACTGACTGAGTATATTGGTTCCTGACTTCGCTGAAAAGTTGCATATCGCAGGGGCTATTCGATGCTAAATACACCATGTAGAGAGATTGTTCATAAGTGTGTCATTGGTGCATGTGTTGATACAAAGAGGACTGAAAAGCAGGGCTGCTCTCGGAACAGCTTTCTCCATTAAAATCGTACCTTTACAATTATTTCACAATATAGACGAAGAATCAGCTCCAAGAGAGATATTACCACCTTTAGCTGCAAATATTGAGGCAGCTTCAAGGGGAAGAGAAGCAAGGCAAAGCGGTGCATTCAATCCACTAATACTAAAACGTGCATTTAAGATAAACATAAATATTTGTAGTACTTTGAACAACGTTTATTTGAGGATGTTTGAGGTATGGTCAGCATTGTAAACAGTCAATTCTGGGACATCGAGATGTCTTAAAATAGGCAGAAAGCTTAAATTCTTGTTAATCTAACTGCTATTAGAGTAAAAAAAGACCATGCTATTTTTTGAGGATAGTGCAAAACAATAAAACACTTATCACGGCAACTGGATTGATACATTCACTTCTGAAGGCAAATAACGTATTTACTGAAACAAAATATTGTGCAGTGAAGTAATTCTTCACTGGATCAGTCAAACTTTGCCCACCCACTGCTGCCATCTTGTGGACAACATCTAAATTACACCTAGAATCCTCTCAACGTATGGCTTTTCTCTTGCATTTCGAAGATGAAAAGGCATAGTTTTTTCTTGGTATTATCTTTTACCAGATCTAATGTGTTATATTCTCCTACATTAATTTCACATTTCCAAACTGTTTCCTTTGAAATGGTATCAAGAATATGCATATCCTTGCTTCAGGTACTGAGCTAAAGACAGTTAGATTTGAGTATGTCATTTTAGGCTAAAAAAATAAATTTAAAAAAAGTGTCCGATCCTTAAATGGGAAATTACACAATTGTTCAACATATTCATCATCTCCAGCACCACCCCAACATCAACATATGTGAAAATGGTGCGTTTCTATGTTCCGTAGTAAAAAAAAGTGTTTCAAATGACAACCAAATAGTAGGCCATGCATGCCTAATCACAAATTAGTCATAATCACACAATGCACACCAGGGTCATTAGAAACACTTATCTTCCTCTGTCTTTTTTACAACAAAACATAGAAATGCACCATTTTCACATATGTTGATGTTTGGCGATGCTGTAGATGATGAATGTGAAGTTTCCCTTTAAGGTAGGAAACTTTATACAATTTGTTTTCATGTTCGTTATTATTTTCCCGATTCATTAAGATGACTCAGAAAATGAACTTTTGACACCTGGTGAGAGAGCTAGCTATCAGGTAGGGTGTCCAATCAAAAATACAATTTGACCACTGGGTAAAATAATTGTGCAGATGAACTAAGAAAATGAATGGTCCAAACCTTATGTCTCGATCATAAGCCAATCAAAAGTTAGAGTTTTTACCCTTGTAGGACAGCCAGAATTAGGGTGACTAAATCAATGGAGGCCTGAGAAAAAGTGGTCAAAAATCTGGAAAATAGTAAAGCGTCACCTAGGCTTGACTGTGTGCAAGAATTAAGGCTACTGGCTAACTGACGGGCTTACTTTCCCGTGTCATCTTCTCGAATCCACAAGAGATGAAACAATAGAGGTAAGATGGATAGAGTTTGAGACATGTAGTATTTTTATATTTTAGTATACACTTCATATTAATTTGAAATTCCCTTTGAGATTTCGCGTATTGCTTGGAAATGTCAGAGCACAGAGCGTATAACAATTTCAATTTTATTTTTTCAAAGCCTTACATTTAATTGAACTAATGCCATGCTAATTTAGCTTTTTGAGACCCACCGAAACAACTTTGAAGACAACAACCACTAAATTTTTAATCCTCAAAAGTTGTTCAAATAAACCTGCAATGTAGGCTTGGGCAGTATTCAGATTGTCATACCGACCTTGTCATACCGACCTTGTGCCATACCAGGATATTTGGTAATACCGAATAAGGGGCGTTGCTTTCAAATCCCACTGATACTCTGTAATTCGAAGGCTTACAAGTACATGTAAAATCTCATAGAGAATGGTAACAAAAATGCTAATGAGCGCATTGAACATTTTCTGACCTAAACAATACAAGTAACAAAAAAATGCTACTCAGTTGGCTGCATGCACAAAACAAATATTAGCCAGCAAGGCTATTGATCCAGGAGGGGATGCTCTGCAGTTACCAAGCGAATGCTTGATTTTGGAAGAAGCCAATCCCTTAGCTAGATAGCTAACATGCTACTAAATTAGCAAACCAAATGCAATGCAGAGCATCTAGCACATTTTAAACAAACATTTTGTTGTGAATTCCATACTGTAAATAGATCAGTTTATAGCAGCATGTGCAAGGTGGTTACCAACAGTAAAAGGTATTTTTGTCATACCCGTGGTACACGGTCTGATATACCATGGCTGTCAGCCAATCAGCATTCAGGGCCCGAACCACCCAGTTTATAATTACAATTATAAACTGTGGTTTGAGTCCTGGATGCTGATTGGCTGACACCTGTGGTATACGGTCTGATATACCATGGCTATGACAAAACATGTATTATTTTTACTGCTCTAATTATGTTGGTAACCTGTTTGTAATAGCAATAAGGCAATAAGGTTAGTGATACATTGCCAATATACCACGGCTAAGGGCTGCGATGCGTAGTGCCTAAGAACAGCCCTTAGCTGTGGTATATTGGCCATATACCACACCTCCCTGGGCCTTATTGCGTAAATAAATCCTGTTTACGCATGTGCATAACTATTAGATACATCTGACAGAGTTTGAGTGCTGAAAGAGGGACAGCGGATCTCGAAATCTCTGTGCAAGAAACACTTGGACAAAATAAAATGAATGTTAGGCTATTCTCTGACAATTGTGCAGTTTATTAAATGTGCCAGATGTTAAGAGTAGGGGTAACAGGACACACACAGGACGTTAGAGACATTTGGCTAGCCTGGTCCCAGATCTGTTTATGCTGACTTGTCAACTCCTACTGTATTCTTGTAGTCATGTCATGTAACTTTAAGAGTTGGCTATATAAACAGATCAAAAAACCAGGCTAACATTTGCCTGATTGTCAGAACAAAAAGAAACTTCAAAGTACTGGAGGACTACTCTCAAAATGACTTGCTTTAGAGGAATGATAGAAAGAAGAATGACGGTTTGTTTATTATACACTGCTCAAAAAAATAAAGGGAACACTTAAACAACACAATGTAACTCCAAGTCAATCACACTTCTGTGAAATCAAACTGTCCACTTAGGAAGCAACACTGATTGACAATAAATTTCACATGCTGTTGTGCAAATGGAATAGACAAAAGGTGGAAAATATAGGTAATTAGCAAGACACCCCCAAAAAAGGAGTGATTCTGCAGGTGGTGATCACAGACCACTTCTCAGTTCCTATGCTTCCTGACTAATGTTTTGGTCACTTTTGAATGCTTGCGGTGCTCTCACTCTAGTGGTAGCATGAGACGGAGTCTACAACCCACACAAGTGGCTAAGGTAGTGCAGTTCATCCAGGATGGCACATCAATGCGAGCTGTGGCAAAAAGGTTTGCTGTGTCTGTCAGCGTAGTGTCCAGAGCATGGAGGCGCTACCAGGAAACAGGCCAGTACATCAGGAGACGTGGAGGAGGCCGTAGGAGGGCAACAACCCAGCAGCAGGACCGCTACCTCCGCCTTTGTGCAAGGGGGTGCACTGCCAGCAACCTGCAAAATGACCTCCAGCAGGCCACAAATGTCCTGCAGCCATGTCCTGCTCCTTCCCTGACTTTTCCTAAATGTTTGTATGTCAGAATTTTGAAAATCAGACAGAAAAGTATTAGCGGTCACACCTATTCCCAACTTAACCCACTGAGAAAATGTGCTGTTGGACGTTGGTACCCAGCCAAGCGCTAAAGCGCATCTCTTTCTCCTCACTGAATGACACATGGATGAATGGGCAATAATTGTGCACCTCACTTCACAACTGAACAATAAGGAGGGTGAAGAGGTTTATTTAATTTAGAAAGACAAGTGTAATGATTAGTTTGTGTTATGCCTATATCAGCAGCAAATCATTTGACCGCTCTGTAAAAAGAAGCTGTTACGCCACTTATTTACTGGAACTATTACACGTCAAACGTATTGAAAGGGAAACGAAAGCATGCTACGTGTTACAGTAGGCCTCTAGAATAATGCAAAACATACCCTTGACTATCCAAGTTGATGAGCGGGAAACAAAACAATGCCAGTCAGCCTGCACAGCCGGCCCATCGAAACGTCACCTAAATTATACAGAAACTAATTTCACACGAGAGTTAGTCTACAGACAAGATTAAATTGACAATAATATTGAAGTTCTTGGAGGTGCAGCTCCATTTCCAAAATGTCACTTTTTCTAAGAATATCCGTGCTGTCCATGCATTCAGCACATGACCGCTCTGGCTACTAAGCAAAAACTACTAACATAATGAAAAGAAAATATGCTATTCTGTCATCAATGGACGATAGAAACTGATAACGGTGCATGTCACTTAAATTAACTGAACGATGAGCATGATGAAGAGGGTGATTTAATTTAGAACAATAGTGTAATGAAGAATTGAGGGCAGTCTATTTTATTATGAAAGGCTGGAGATGGCACAGAATTTCTCCTCAGAGAGTCAAACGGCAAGGCGAACCAAACGAATGGACGCACTGGCTGCAGAATTTAGATGAGTTAGAGTCAGATGGAGGATAGGATATTGAGCTTGAAATCGACATTGCTGATGAAGAGTCTTCATCTGATTCTGACGTTGAAGGAGCCTCCGCCTCCGATGCCTGAGCCTCACCAAAGGAAAAAAAAAACAGGAGCCAACTGAGACAGTGATCCCAACTGCCACCGTGAGACAGGAGTCGAGGCGCGGTTTGGGTGAAAAAAAGTTAAAATAAAACTGGACATGGGACAGAGCATGGATGTGGAGTCAATTTGGTCTGATAGGTACGGGGTGGACTTTACCCCTCCCAGAGAGACCAGCCACGCAACCGCTTCAGAGAGATTATGCCACACCTTCGGCAGGTGCACGTGTAACAAGGCAAATAAAAACGGTTTGCTGTGCAACCGATTTGTTTGTGGGGTTTACACACAAAGCCCGGAAGCTGGTGCGCTGACTGTGGACCTGAAGCATAAAGAGAAACGAGATTGATAAACGCGTAACGGCACGGGTATAAGGGCACAATACAGAGTCCGATACAATCAACAAATGACTTGTTATATAAATCTTGTCATGAATATATTCCTACAAATATTTCTTTATACAATTCATCCTTTACAATTGTTCATGCACTGGTGCTTTTGTGTAGGAATATGACAACATGGCTGGTTATATCATCTTCATTTCTACGTTGACAAAAGAAGCTGTAAACTTTACTGCGACTATTACTCATCGAATCTACAAATAAAGCTGATCAAATGTATTACAATAATGTTTTTATTGTAAGGCTAGAAAAAAATAGGCTATAGGCCTACGTTTTTTCTAGTACTTCGTAGAATTATTCAAAACATATACTTTACACTCAACAAATGACTATTGTTGTTATTTTCTTATATTGATAGATTTCAATGAATATTTCTTCATACAATTAATCCTTTACAATAGTTTATGCACTACTTATCAAGTGTTGGCACTAGAGGTCGACCGATTATGATTTTTCAATGCCGATACCGATTATTGGAGGACCCAAAAAAAAGCCGATACCGATTAATCGGACGATTTTGTTGTTGTTGTAATAAATACAACAATACTGAATGAACACTTATTTTAACTTAATACATCAACAAAATCAATTTATCCTCAAATAAATAATGAAACATGGTGCTTGCCTACGGAGCTGTGAGGGGAACGGCACCTCAGTACCTTCAGGCTCTGATCAGGCCCTACACCCAAACAAGGGCACTGCGTTCATCCACCTCTGGCCTGCTCGCCTCCCTACCACTGAGGAAGTACAGTTCCCGCTCAGCCCAGTCAAAACTGTTCGCTGCTCTGGCACCCCAATGGTGGAACAAACTCCCTCACGACGCCAGGACAGCGGAGTCAATCACCACCTTCCGGAGACACCTGAAACCCCACCTCTTCAAGGAATACCTAGGATAAAGCAATCCTTCTGCCCCCCCCCCCCCTTAAAATGATCTAGATGCACTATTGTAAAGTGGCTGTTCCACTGGATGTCATAAGGTGAATGCACCAATTTGTAAGTCGCTCTGGATAAGAGCGTCTGCTAAATGACTTAAATGTAAAATGTAATGTTCAATTTTGTTTAAATAATGCAAAAACAAAGTGTTGGAGAAGAAAGTAAAAGTGCAATATGTGCCATGTAAGAAAGCTAACGTTGAAGTTCCTTGCTCAGAACATGAGAACATATGAAAGCTGGTGGTTCCTTTTAACATGAGTCTTCAATATTCCCAGGTAAGAAGTTTTAGGTTGTAGTTATTATAGGAATTATAGGACTATTTCTCTCTATACCATTTGTACTTCATATACCTTTGACTATTGGATATTCTTATAGGCACTTTAGTATTGCCAGTGTAACAGTATAGCTTCCATCCATCTCCTCGCCGCTACCTGGGCTAGAACAGCCACCCTCGAAGCAGCGTTACCCATGCAGAGCAAGGGGAACAACTACTCCAAGTCTCAGAGCGAGTGACGTTTGAAACGTTATTAGTGCACACCCTGCTAACTAGCTAGCCATTTCACATCAGTTACACCAGCCTAATCTCTGGAGTTGATAGGTTTGAAGTCATAAACAGCGCAATGCTTGAAGCATTGCGAAGAGCTGCTGGCAAAACGCACGAAAGTGCTGTTTGAATGAATGCTTACAAGCCTGCTGGTGCCTACCATCGCTCAGTCAGACTGCTCTATCAAATCACAGACTTAATTATAACATAATAACACACAGAAATACGAGCCTTAGGTCATTAAGTCGCTCTGGATAAGAGCGTCTGCTAAATGACTTAAATGTAAATGTAATGTAAATGAATATGGTCCAATCCGGACACCATCATCTCGAAAACAAAATGTTTATTCTTTCAGTGAAATACGGAACCGGGTGGCATCCATAAGTCTAAATATTCCTGTTACATTGCACAACCTTCAATGTTATGTCATAATTACGTTAAATTCTGGCAAATTAGTTCGCAACGAGCCAGACGGCCCAAACTGTTGCATATACCCTGACTCTGCGTGCAATGAACGCAAGAGAAGTGACAATTTCACCTGGTTAATATTGCCTGCTAACCTGGATTTCTTTTAGCTAAATATGCAGGTTTAAAAATATATACTTCTGTGTATTGATTTTAAGAAAGGCATTGATGTTTATGGTTAGGTACACGTTGGAGCAACGACAGACCTTTTTCACGAATGCGCACCGCATCGATTATACGCAACGCAGGACACGCTAGATAAACTAGTAATATCAACCAGGTGTAGTTATAACTAGTGATTATGATTGATTGATTGTTTTATATAAAGATAAGTTACCTTGGCTTCTTACTGCATCCGCGTAACAGGCGGGCTCCTCGTGAGGCAGGTGGTTAGAGCGTTGGACTAGTTAACCGTAAGGTTGCAAGATTGAATCCCTGAGCTGACAAGGTAAAAATCTGTTGTTCTGCCCCTGAACAAGGCAGTTAACCCACCGTTTCTAGGCCGTCATTGAAAATAAGAATGTGTTCTTAACTGACTTGCCTAGTTAAATAAAGGTGTAAAAAATTAAAAATATTGATTTTTTTTTAAATCGGCATCCAAAAATAACGATTTCCGATTGTTATGAAAACGGCCCTAATTAATCGGCGAATTCCGATTAATCTGTCGACCTCTAGTTGGCACCGTTGTTTGCACACCTAGCGGGTTGATATGTATCTGATGCATGTGCTAAAGGGCACACCCAGCAAAGTTCACAACGTTCTCTAGCCGGCACTTATAGTCTCTTGTGATAAACAGCATGATCATTACACAGGTGCACCTTGTGCTGGGGACAATAAAAGGCTACTAAAATGTGCAGTTCTGTCACAACACAACGCCACAGACGTCTCAAGTTGAGGGAGCATGCAATTGGCATGCTGACTGCAGGAATCTCCACCAGAGCTGTTGCCAGAGATTTGAATGTTCATTTCTCTACCATAAGCCACCTCCAATGACGTTATAAAGAATTTGTCAGTACGTCCATCCGGCCTCACAACAGCACACCACGTGTTACCACGCCAGCCCAGGACACCCACATCCGGCTTCTTCACCTGCAGGATCGTCTGCGACCAGACACCCGGACAGCTGATGAAACTGTGGGTTTGCACAACCAAAGAATTTCTACACAGAAACCGTCTCAGGAAAGCATCTGCATGCTCGTCGTCCTCACCTTGGTTTTGACCTGACTCCACTTCAGCGTCGTAACCGACTTCAGTGGGCAAATGCTCATCTTCGATGGCCACTGGCACGCTGGAGAAGTGTGCTCTTCACGGATGAATCCCGGTTTCAAGTGTACCGGGCAGATGGCGTGTTTGGCATTGTTTGGGCAAGCGGTTTGCTGATGTCAACGTTGTGAACAGAGAGTCCCATGGTGGAGATAGGGTTATGGTATGGGCAGGCATAAGCTACGGACAACGAACACAATATAATTTTATCAATGGCCATTTGAATGCTCAGAGATACTGAACGAGATCCTGAGGCACATTGTCGTGTCATTCACCTGCCGCCATCACCTCCATGTTTCAGCATGTCGCAAGGATCTGTTCACAATTCCTGGAAGCTGAAAATGTCCCAGTTCTTCCATGGCCTGCATACTCACCAGACATAGCCAGCAGCATACCACCCTGCATACCACTACTGGCTTGCTTCTGAAGCTAAGCAGGGTTGGTTCTGGTCAGTCCCTGGATGGGAGACCAGATGCTGCTGGAAGTGGTGTTGGAGGGCCAGTAGGAGGCACTCTTTCCTCTGGTCTAAAAACAATAATATCCCAAAGCCCCAGGGCAGTGATTGGGGACATTGCCCTGTGTAGGGTGCTGTCTTTCTGATGGGACGTTAAACGGGTGTCCTGACTCTCTGAGGTCATTAAAGATCCCATGGCACTTATCGTAAGAGTAGGGGTGTTAACCCCGGTGTCCTGGCTAAATTCCCAATCTGGCTCTCAAACCATCATGGTCACCTAATAATCCCCAGTTTACAATTGGCTCATTCATCCCCCTCCTCTCCCCTGTAACTATTCCCCAGGTCGTTGCTGCAAATGAGAATGTGTTCTCAGTCAACTTACCTGGTAAAATAATGGATTAAAAAAAAAAAAAAAAATGTCAGCCGTTGAGCATTTTTGGGATGCTCTGGATCGACGTGCACAACAGCATGTTCCAGTTACCGCCAATATCCAGCAACTTCACACAGCCATTGAAGAGTGGGACAAAATTCCACAGGCCACAATCAACAGCCTGATCAACTCTAAGGAAAGGAGGTGTTTCCCGCTGCATGAGGCAAATGGTGGTCACACCAGATAATGACTGGTTCTGATCCACGCACCTACTTTTTTTAAGGTATCTGTGACCAACTAATGCATATCTGTATTCACAGGAATGTGAAATCCATAGATTAGGGCCTAATTTATTTATTTAAAGTGAATGATTTCCCTATATGAACTGTAACTCAGTGAAATCTTTGAAATTGTTGCAGTTTGCGTTTATATTTTCTTTCAGTTTATGTTTAGCAGATATCTTCTGTGTAAAGAGAGGACAATGAAAAGTCTAATCTGTCTTTTAGTTATCAAAATTCTCAACTTAATTGAGCGAACAGTAGGTCTCGATCTTATTGGCACCAGTAAAGAGCATCGGGCATATTCCCGATGAGTGTGCACATTCACGCCATCATTGTTGGGTCAATGCCACTTTAAAAAAGTTTTGGGGACAATAATTTCCTCCTCCAGTTTAGATGAGTCATTCTATTTGTGTATCCCCTTCTCATAGACCTAATTATACAGACAAGGTCGTTTTTATTGATCAATTTGTCAGAGTAGTAATTGTAATTTGTCATAAAACAATATCCTGCTAATGTCTCCAGTCTTATAAAGTGTTGCATGAACAATTGCATGAAGTGTTTTTCCCGTGCAAAGAAAGAGGAAACATGATATTTAACCTTTATTTAACTAGGCAGGTCAGTTAAGAACAAATTCTTATTTTCAATGACGGCCTAGGAACAGTGGGTTACTGCCTTGTTCAAGGGCAGAATGACAGATTTTTACCTTGTCAGCTCTGGGATTCGATCTTGCAACCTTTTGGTTACTAGTCCAACGCTCTAACCACTAGGCTACCTGCCGCCCCACGAAGCCCAGGCCTCTACTGTATAAGCGCTCAGCCATGCATTGGTATTTTTTGCAAACAGTGATTGAGTTATATTATTAGCCTCAATTATAACTATCCAACCTACTCATCACATTACAACTACTCATCACAGTCTGCAAAAACAATGGAATGCATTATAATATTAAGTGAATTTTATGTTGAAAATTTGCTTCCCCAAACATGAAACTCACGCATCGCATACGCTAGTGACTTTGCTGTTCGTTACTCGACTTCTTGGCTGAGGAAAAGTAAATGTAGCCAGTTATTCTAACATTTTCAAAAGGCCACACGTCATTGCATCCTCAACATGCATGTTCTGTTAAGATGAATTATCATCATTCTGAGCATCGTGGGTGGACGCCCTAATCAGGTTACATTGGGTCCGGTAAATTTTCAGAACAGAAACCCTGCTCCACTCACAACTCAGACCATGCGTACGCACAACTTCTAGTGGTTCATTAATTGCACTGAAAGCAAATATTGTTATTTTGGGGGAAATGGTGTTTGATGGACGGGAATTGAAATAATGTTAGGCTAATAAAATATCCAAATGTAGGCCTAATGATAAAACATTAATTTGCCCTTTCATCTTGTTCTTGATACCATGTCTTGACTGATTTCATGGCAATGCTAATATGGCAAAAATATTTGCTAGCTAGCTAATCAACAACTAACAATGTATTTGAGAGAACAGTTGCTCATTGTGCAGATGTGTTTGTTTTCAATAAGCCTTGGAGACTAAATACAGTTTACATGTTGTCAACAATCTAAACCAAGACTGTCTGCTTTGCCCCATGGTTGCATATGCATCGGTTTTGCTGCTAAATAACCAACCCATCTATAGATGGCTTGCAGTTGAGTCATGAATCACCTAGCCACCACACCAGGACCCATATTGGAAGTCCTCCAATCGTCCATTTTGCTACCACCAGAAACGTTGGGAAGATAGCAACTATTTAGTTTTTCTAAGGACCCAGAACCTATTCAAGTAAATAAATAGATTTTGAAAATGATCAAACAAAATATATTATTAGCTAGCTTGCTACAGACACTTAGTGTGCAGGCTAACTCAAATGAGCTGCTAACGTAATGTCCGCTAGTTAGCTAGCTATACAGTTTGTAAAGTTACTAGAAATTACATAATCACCAACTTGCTAACCTCACACTAGCTAGTCATCCATCTTGATGTATTTATCGTTGAACTCCAAATCCATTTGTAGCTAGCTAACTAACAGCCATGGGAGAGGGTGAATGGATTAGCAAGCGCTGTCAGAGAAGGGAGAGTAGGCTACTCTGGATAGGGCAGGTACCTTTGAGGGAGGACATTATGAAACTATTCTCCAGTTCCAGTCCCTAGCGAGAAAAACTGAGGACATACATATAGCAACATAATATTCAAACCCTGTCAGCAGATGGAGGTCCTCTAGTGTCCTAGGTTTTCATAACTGCATGTTAATGAATTGTTTATGGTTCATTGAACAAGCATGGGAAACAGTGTTTAAACCCTTTACAATGAAGATCTGTGAAGTTATTTGGATTTTTACGAGTTATCTTTGAAAGACAGGGTCCTGAAAAGGGGGCGTTTCTTTTTTTGGGGCTGAGTTTATATGAGGCTAATCATTACACTAGATTGTGTACATGCCTTGTGCTGCCATGAAATGTTTTATTGCAAATGCAACCCTTGTAATCTAGGTGGTGAAATTTCTGGAAGTAGAAGATGGGACCCTTGAAAAACAAAGCTTAAAACATACATACAACTACAACCAAGTTCAATGCCAGATAGACCTTCTGGGAGAAAAGTGAGTGGCACTTGGAGATGCCACTGCGATAATGAAGATGGTTTGCCTAAGACTACCACAACAATTACATTGTCTATGCTAAACCTTTTTAAATTGTAAAGAAAAAGTAGTTGGGCTATAAGAAATACTTTCTATTCAATGGGGCTAGGCAAAGCAGAGAAGACCAAATATTTTTACATTTCACCCATACAACAATATCACCTATTAAAGTACAGTATTTTTACAAAATCATAAACAATGGTCTAACTTACATTTTAAATGTTTAAGGGTCACCTAGCAGGTCACCTAGTGGTTTTAGCGTTGGGCCAGTAACTGAAAGGTTGCTAGAATCCCCGAGCTGACAAGGTAAAAATGTGTCGTTCTGCCCCTGAACAAAGCAGTTAACCCACTGTTCCTAGGCCGTCATTGTAAATAAGAATTTGTTCTCAACTGACTTGCCTAGTTGAACAAAAAAATAAAAGGGGGCACTGTTGTTATGACGACAAGGTGAAGGTGCTCTACCCAAATGGCACAACGGAATCATTCAGATCGACCAAAGCACAGCATATAAAAATCATCATATCACCGCCCACAACCGCAAGGCTCTCCAGAGAGTGTCGCAGTCTGCCCAACGCTTCACTAGGGGCAAACTACCAGCCATCCAGGATTGACAACACGAGTGGAACTAGATATGGAATGCCGTTTGGGTATTTGCGTGTCAAAAAACATACACGTCAAATAACACTATCTGAAGTGTCAAATAAGCTTGTTAACCAATCAGGACCCAAATATGACATACAACGTGGATGGTTTGAGCCTGATAACTAAAGGACTTTGGGGGAAAAAAGCACTCGGGTACTGTGTAGGCTGATACCTAACGATTGGAGATCAATGAGATGGGGTAAGGGTGTACAGTGCAATATGAATGTCAATACGCACAATAAACTGACTGTGGGAAATATTTCCGTAAACTCCTCACAGTTGTTCTCTGGGTGTCACCAAGTAGACCGATACCTCATTACATTGCTCCACATGCCAACAACGTTTAACATGATCAAGTCTAAATATGGCCTGATTTCACCAATTGTAACCGTATGCATCAATTTCAAAGAGGGACTTTTATTTTAAAGGCGAAGCGCAAATTCCACTATTGTGGCT
Organism: Salvelinus fontinalis; assembly: GCF_029448725.1. NCBI lineage: Eukaryota > Metazoa > Chordata > Actinopteri > Salmoniformes > Salmonidae > Salvelinus > Salvelinus fontinalis. Next base: position 41,661,005 of record NC_074679.1, on the reverse strand, counting down.
AATCCTCATTGTGGCTAGCGTCACAACATAATCTGGTCCAGTCAAACAATTGTATAGTAGTCAAATGATGCTTTCTGGCTGCTTATGTCGTTAGTTTTGGGCAACAGGGTTAAATAGTGGACTAGCTAGTTATTTCAATAGGAGAACAACAAGTGGCTACCTAGCTAATACATACTCACATGGATTCCTAAATCATTGCTAAGAATATTTAAAATGACTGCCGTTTCTACTGTTTATTGTTTTCAGGCTGGTTGCTTATAACATCTGTATCGTTTGATCCTGATCTAATTTCAAATGCTCACACAGACGTTTTCACATTCGGTCGAACAAATAATGCCTTATTACCAACGCAGTATTGTCCAGCTTTGACAGTGATCATAATGGTGGCACTTGGCTTGTACGTGCAAATTAAGCACAAACAACATTCTAGTCTATAATAGAATTGTGTTATTTGACTTGTCAAATAAATTAAAAGCTTATTTGACACGTCAAATAGTGTTTTGACACAAAGACCCAAACGGCGTTCCATAACTAGACGCTAAGTAGGTTTATTTCACTCACAAGCTTTACGATATGAGAATGTGTAACGCTACCATGCTGAAAAGTCAAATATTTGTAATCATTCTGTCGTTTCAAGGTTCAATTGCCTAGCTGATTAGCAATACTGGCTAACTAGCGATATAGTTCGTTTGGCGTTCTCTTGCTAGCTAACGTTACCGTAGCTAGCTGCAAGTGATTCGAACAATGCACATACTTTGACCGCGTGCACGCGTTCCTCATTGGTAGGTACAGTTCAGGACTAAGATATTCGACTTCTCCTGACAAAGCAACATTAGCAATGTATTTAAAAGGTGAACAAATTATATGAACCAAAATCGGACCTTTTTACATACCTGCTTCTCAAAAAAAAAACTGCCTTCTCTCTGAAGACGCTGGCCTGGCTGCGGTTGCCACAAAGTCAACACTGGCTATACGTAAAAATGATTGAAAACAATAATTTGTCTTTTGGTCTTAATTCAAGGTTAGTCATAATGTTAGCAGTGTGGTTACGTTTAAATAATTTTAAGATGAGAAATGGTAATACTGGTGAGGTTATTACTCTGTGGTAGTTAGTGGCGATATCTATACGGGATCCTTGGGACGTCACTGCACTTCTTCTATGAGATTTAACGGCAGTTGGCATCCATTTTGTTGCATTACCGCCACCTACTAGACTGGAGTAAAACTCCCTTCTACTTTACTTGAAAAATCTAATCAAAGTTTATTTGTCACGTGCGCGGAATACAACAGGTGTAGTAGACCGTACAGTGAAATGCTTACTTACAGGCTCTAACCAATAGTGCGAAAAAGGAATTAGGTGAACAATAGGTAAGTAAAGAAATAAAACAACAGTAAAAAGACAGGCTATATACAGTAGCGAGGCTACATACAGACACCGGTTAGTCAGGCTGATTGAGGTAGTATGTACATGTAGATATCGATTTTTAGCATTTATAGCAATACTAAATAAATACCCTACCATCTAGCTCTATACTCACTAATTTCAAAATTATATAAAATAAAATTAACACCCTCCTACTCCACTAATTAAATGTATTTATTCCTACCTCATGCCATCGCCCTGAAAGGATGGGACATCACCACTTAACACATCCTGTAACTCTTCTGCTGTCAAGTCTCGCACACCCAAATACCTCTCTGCAGCTGCCACCACAACCTCAATTTTCAGAGACTTCCGATCCATCCCTGCAGTACAATTAATAACCATTGGTATAAATGCTAAAAATCCATTCTTACTGAAACTTATTTCACTTTTTGGCCTATCCCTCTGTACTGGAATATATCTCTACTACTCTCACCACTCCTCCCCCTTAACCCATCTTACTCTACTTTCTTCACTGGTTCAGCATATGACAACTTCTGCTCTACTCTAACCCTGGAAACCTCAACCTGCCTCTCTCACACAGGACATTTCTGATCCCCAGCTACATTGCTGCCACATGCCCATAAGCTTAACACCTGTAACATCTTATTGTATTCGGCATATACGCTCGTGCAGGATAACTTATATATCCTAACTTCACTTTGTCAGGCAGACTCAACTTCAAAACTCAAAAGATCAGACAATGATTCTGTTTCCCCACTCTCACCACCCTGTCTGCGTCGCATCAAACGACGAGCATCACATACACCGGGAGTATTTGCCCTCAGCTGGTCAACATTTATATCTACTGCTACTCCAGTTATCACTCCTTTCATTGGTGCCCTTTTCTTGAGAATGAAACAATCAACTTTTCTTGCCCCCATTCATTTTACTTTGAGCGCATTCTTCCTCTGCCCAACAAAAACACAAACAATTATCTCTAGACGACTTCTAGTTACCCTCATCGATTCCACATGACCCAACTTTTTTTTCCACCCACCGTGAAACCACAAATTGATCAGCCAAAAGGCAAGAATCCACTTTTTACATAAACTTCACTCCTACTGTCACAGACTCTTCTTCATCCTGATCCTTGGTGCATACCTCGGTCTCCTATAACTTTACTGTGCATACCTCGGTCTCCGATAACTTTACTGCACCTACCACCTCCGATGCTTCACCCTCATTCACTTCTATTTCTCCTCCTGTCTTCAGCTCCCTCTGCTTACACTTTCTACCATTCTTCTTTGACAAACCATCTCCCTTTTTCCCACCATTTTTATCTGACTCAAGATCACCCTCTTCTACCCTCACTCTCTTAGACCTCTTCTCCCTCTCGTTTTCCCTCCATTCCTTCTCCGTTTACCAAGTACACGTCTCCCTGTGATAATATTGCAGCTCCATCCCTGACACCCATCTTGTACTTGCTTTCTCTAGGGACTCCATTTTCCCATACCGGATTTCTGCTCATGTCCCCAATAACGTGCCTACAACAACCCCGATGGTTACAAATTTTGTTGACACACGTCTTGGCTCGGGCAGGAAAGAAAGCCAATGTAATCATGCAGCGCCTGAGCGTAGTCAGTATCAGATCCCCCGTCCCTACACCATTGAAGTTGACGTTTAAAATGGTAAAGGTTAGGGACGTCCCAAGGATCACAGATACCACTGACTGGGCTGCAGTGCCATCTGTGGTGCCCTCACATCCTTGATGGATGATGAGTGGATTTGCTGGCGCCATCTATCACCTCGGAGTGTAAGTCACCTATACAGATGTGATACACTTTTGGCGAAGTGTATAAATAAATAATTAGTGCTTTTAGTCTTTGCAATTGCAAAATTGTGTTTGATCAAAATTGCATGTAGAGCCTGACGGCCTAACCTGAGGGCCAGCAGTCTGCGCTATCATGCCATCAGATTTTTTGAAGTGATTTTATTGCTGTGGATTTAAACTAGGGCAGTCAAATTAAAAATTAAAAAGAGAGAGAGTTAATTGCTGTTATTGATGCCGTGTTCATGTGCTAGTCAGAACTAGGAAACTTTGAAATGTCCAACTTGATAACTGGATGAAAGCGGCACATGTATATCAACAAACAGTATCGGTGTGTGGGTGGGGAAGCAAAACCAGGAAAAATATTACAACATATGGTGTGATAATTGTACTGTTTGTTCTATAACCCATTTGTTCATACGCCACTGGGATATACAATTAAGGTTGAGACAACAAAAAGTCACACAGTGGAGGAATACATTTCAACCTCGCATACGTTTGTTTCATCACAAAGCCGGAGAGCAACATCTGTCCGTTGAAGTCTATAAAGCGAATATTGCATGTAACAAACAAACAATTTACTTACACTACTGAAACATCGTCAAATCAACTGAACTATATACGCTTAGTTTAATACTGTGAAAACAAACTTAAAGATGCCAATCGATGTCGCTAAATATCCATGGTATGTGTGTGTGCGTGGGCAAGTTAAAAAAAAGTTGACTCACCCTACTTGTAGACTAGAGAATGCCATGAGTGTGCAAAGCTGTCATCAAGGAAAAGGGTGGCTACTTTTTTGTTTACTACATGATTCCATATGTGTCATTTCATAGTTTTCTACAATGTAGAAAATAATAAAAAAAGACAGAAAAACCCTTGAATGAGTAGGTGTGTCCAAACTTTTGACTGGTACTTCCATACATTTTTTAAACTGGTCCCGGGCCACCTGTAGTACCGAGGTGTGTGTTCTAGAGCATTCTTGAACATGGGGTGAGACATTCTTACTAACCTGCTAAAGAACCAGTTCGGATTTAAGTATAACTTTTGTATGATTGAAGCCTTTAGTGTGAGGTCTGATGCTTTCATTTTTAATCATTTCTGCCCTCAGAATTCATATTCATTATATAAATAGGCCCGTTTAATTTTGTCTGGCTTGCTGACTCAGAGGATACCAAACTAGGAGGCCCACGGCAGCCCAACCACACACAGGTTCCACCGGCTCCAAAAAGGGATTACAGAAGCCACCTTTTTCCTAAATACTTACCGGAGAAGCCAGAACTGTCAGAGCCTCATTAGGCTTGAACTGTCAGAGACCCATATAGGGAATCAGAACTTATAAGTGCAACAACACACTGCCAGTGAAGCCCCTAGAACCCACGGTTCCAAGAACAATACTTACCTTGCGAGCCTGAAATGTCCGAACTAGTATAAGGAATCGCACAAGCGCTGCATAGCATCAATCAGAGTTGATGAACCAGCCCGAGGTTCAAACCCACAGGGAAATGTGTTAACCCTGATAAATGTGCACGTTGCGTGCTGCTGCACATCAAGGCAGCCCAAGGTTCAAACCCACAGGGAAACTGTGGTAACCCAGATAAACGTGAAATCTGCTTGCTGCCTGACACCAAGGCAGCCCAAGGCTCAATCCCACAGGGGAACTGTGGTTTCCTGGGATACATTTGCAACCGGAGTGCTGCCGAACACCCACTTCTGGACACAGCCATAAGAACACTATGAGCAACACTAGGAGCAGTTACATCCAAGTGATAAAACCTCACAAAGGCATGTGGGTAACCCCAATTCGCTGCAGCACAGATATCACCAATTGTAACTACTCTAACCCTGAACACTGCCCAAGAAGCCACCACACCAACCCAGTATCACAGATTATTCTGAAATAGACACCAATTGCTTTTGGAAAATTGTGACAGGCACCAGTAAAAGTACATTTTTTCATGTGCAGTACACAATTTTGTATACAGTGCATTACTATCACAGATAATGTCAGTAGGGTACTTAAGACAGAGGAGAGGATGGATGGGCGTATAACTTGAAGGTCTAGCTGTCAGGTTTTGGCCAGGACTATTCAGGTTTTGGTCGCTAGATGCTCCCATTGCGCCTTTTTGAACCTTTTGTTTTTCCCTTGTTCTAGTTATTGTTTGCACCTGTGCCTCATTTTCTTGTAGGTATTTAAACCCTGAGTGTTCCTCAGTTCTTTGCTCTGTGTTTGTATGTTAGCACCCAGCCCCAGCCATGCTGTGAACATATATTTCTCTAGTTGGATTTTCCAGAGGTACTCTGGTTTTGTTCTTGTTTATTTTTTGATTAGTCTTTTGAGGTTTGTTTTTCCCTGCTGTTCTTACAACTTTGTGGATTTCTTTGTATTTTGGAGGTTATCCATTTTTTCTCTTGGCTTTACTTTTGACGTTGTGGATTTATATTTTTTGCCTGAAGATCTTTTACCTTGATTAAACCACCGTCTCTAGTACTGCTGTGTCTGCCTCATCTTCTGGGTTCTGCCGACTATTAGTGACTGTTTCTCACACCGGGTCCTGACACTAGCAACCCAAAGGTTGTGTGTTTGAATCTCATCATCGATAACTTTAGCATTTTTGCTAGTTAGCTACTTTGCAACTACATACTACTTTTGAGGTACTTTGCAACTACTTAGCATGTTAGCCTTCCCCTAACCCTAACAATTTTAACCGAACTACTAAACCGAACCCTTTAACTACTTAGCTAGCATGTTAACTAGCCCTAACCTTAACCCCTAACCAACGTTAGCCACCTAGTTAGCCTAACTAACGTTAGCCACAACAAATCGGAATTTGTGTAATGTACAGAAATTCGTTACGAAGAAAGAAAATTGTGTAATACACAACAAATGCATTGTGATGAAAATCGTGTAATACACATGAAAATGTTGACTATTAGAAATGTTTGCAAATGTATTACAAATAAAAAACGGATATCACATTCAGACCCTCTACTCAGTACTTTGTTGAAGCACCTTTGGCAGCGATTATAGCCTTCGGTATGAGGCTACAAGCTTGGCACACCTATATTTTGGGAGTTTCTCCCATTCTACTCTGCAGATCCTCTCAAACTCTGTCAGGTTGGATGGGGAGCGTCGCTGCACAGTTATTTGCAGGTCTCTCCAGAGATGCTCGATCGGGTTCAAATCCGGGCTCTGGCTGTGCCATTCAAGGACATTCAGAGACTTGTCCCAAAGCCACTCCTGCGTTGTCTTGGCTGTATGCTTAGGGTCGTTGTCCTGTTGGAAGGTGAGCGCTCTGGAGCAGGTTTTCATCATGGATCTCTCTGTACTTTGCTTTCCCTTGATCCTGACTAGTCTCCTAGTCCCTCCCGCCGAAAAACATTCTCACAGCATGATGCTGCCACCTGTCATGATGTTGGCCTGGGGGTAGGTTTATGACAGTCATAAATACCTCTCACCCCCCCTTTCCTCTCCCTACTCTGATGTGACATTAGAAAGCCCCTTTGGTTAACATAGAGATTCTGGGAACATCAGAAGTTGGGGGGAAATGAACTATATTCTGGTAATACGACCAAGTGAACATATGCGGTGGTACTTAAGGTATATTATGTCAGTTCGGTTGTCATCTGGCACATTCTCATCAATGATAAAATTACATAAACTCTACTATGGAAAGTCTGCACATCAGAGGTATCGGATTCACATGGAATTGTTGTTTAATTCAAATGTTTGAATATTAAATTATTTGTGAAGAGATTAAATGTAATTTTAGCTTCCAAATGAGAGATTTGGGTTTTCATAAGTTTAGAGCTCTGCTCAACCAGTGGCCCGCCCCTGTGAAGAGACATGGGTTATAAACTTTTCAGAAACACCCCTCTCCCTCCACTATATAAGCCATTGACAAAAATTTAACCTCCTGTTCCGAGGATGTGAGGACGACGGTCCTATGTCAGAATGGTTCAGATAATAACTACAGAACGAAGCCAACCTCCGCATGTGCTTTGGTTGCGAATGGTATGAACTTTGAACTCTTATTCACTGTAGAAGTGAAACCTCCTAGACATTGTTAGCAACAGCAGCTGCAAACGTAAATTAGGACAGACAGAGTATCTAGTCTACCACTCAGCAGCAGCAGCAGAGACATTCTTCAAAGGACAAAGGACCCGGTTGGGCAACACGGCCTTCCATCTACCACCAACCTACCGAAGCACAGCTCAGAGTAAATGTTTATTGCATTTTCCTTTTCCAAATGGGCGGTAATTTAGAATGCATAAGATATTGCATTTACGATAACACAGCTTCGCCCTTTTCCTCAGTCTTCCCGCTCTTTCACTCAAACCCCTTTTCTTTTGTGTAACAAGCTGTCATATCTGTTCCGCCCGCTAGGGACGTTTTCCTTTATGAAGTAATTTCTAATCAAGGTATGATTTATTCTGTGTATATGTAATTCTGTGTGATTTAGTTAGGTATTTAGTAAATAAATAATTAAACCCAATTTTTGTATTGCTGATTCAACTTGTTAGCCAGGGTTCGTGAAGATAACCATGAATTTACAACTTTCAGATGAAACTGAAATAAGGTGACGATTAATACTGACTGCTATTGATGTAAAATATTACTAGGTCTTCAAGAGTTTATTCGGAAGATAACAGCTCTATAAATATTATTTCGTGGTGCCCCTCCTCTCTAGTTAATTACATTTACATGATTAGCTCAATCAGGTAATATTAATTACGGAGAAAGTATTTTATAGAATAGCATGTCATAACACTTAATCCGACATAGCCAAAGACACGACACAATGCTTCAACGTAGGGATGGTGCCAACGCTTGGCATTCTGGCCAAAGAGTTCAATCTTGGTCTCATCAGACGAGATAATCTTATTTGTCATGTTCTGAGAGTCCTTTAGGTGCCTTTTGGCAAACTCCAACTTGGCTGTCATGTGCCTTTTACTGAGGAGTGGATTCTGTCTGGCCACTCTACCATAATGGCCTGATTGGTGGAGTGCTTGCAGAGATGGTTGTCCTTCTGGAAGGTTCCCCCATCTCCACAGAGGATCTCCAGAGCTCTGTCAGAGTGACCATCGGGTTCTTGGTCACCTCTCTGACCAAGGCCCTTGTCCCCAGATTGTTCAGTTTGGCCGGGCGGCCAGTTCTAGGACGAGTCTTGGTGGTTCCGAACTTCTTCCATTGTAGAATGATGAAGGCCACTGTGTTTTTGGGGACCTTCAATGCTGCAGACAATTCCGACCTCATGGCTTGGTTTTTACTCTGACTGTTAACTGGGGGACCTTATATAGACAGGTGTATTCTTTTCCATATCACGTCCAGTCAATTGAATTTACCACAGGTGGACTCCAATCAAGTTGTAGAAACATAAAGGATGATCAATGGAAACAGGATGCACCTGAGCTCAATTTAGAGTCTCATATTAAAGGGTCTGAATACTTATGTAAATAAGGTATTTCTGTTTTTGTAATTTTATAAACAACTTTTATTGCTTTAGAGCCCTAATAACACAAGGTAGATTGGTCCTACTACAACATGTGTATAAGAAATACAGCCATAGCTGCAGTAGGCCTACACATAATTTGCGCCTACCAACGCGAACATATCAGCTTGGCAAGATGTGCACCACTAGCTTATCAAAGATTCTTTCAGGCTTCATAGCTTACACTTCAATAATTAGAACTAGGCTACATTTCTGTCATTTGTGACAGTACTCAATGAGCTGCCACTTCTCCAGGTACACAATATTTTCTGTGTGGGAGAGTTTCAGAAAAGCAAACTAGATCAACTAAATGAATATTCTACAGTCATAGCTGATGAGAAATTTCCTACATGGCAGTAGCTAATTTAAATCTTCCACGAATATCAGTAAATCTCCATTCCGAGCACAACACACACAGGCAAAAAAGTAGGCTGTGTCTCATTTTCATGGTATTGACATTGTTTTTACAGTAGCCTATCACACAATGACTGTGTAATACAAATGAATGTTAACACAAGTTTCAGGCTGAGTACGAGGAACTGACACAGGTGGCATCGGACAGCTAACACGCTCCTCAGGGCGAATGCCATGCATACTCTGCCAAACCAACAGCTCTCTCTCTTCACTCTCCTCCAATTTTGTCAACAACTCCTCGAATGTCTCATCTCCCCTTCGTTCACTCTCCTCCAATCTGTCCAATAACTCCTCGACAATCTCAGACTCACCCCTCAACTTCGCCGACTGCTCCAAGTGCCCCCCCCCCAATAATTTTTTGGGGCTGTCTCTCGGGCTTCCTACCGAAAGAAACCAACGACGCTACAGTCCTGAACTTGAGAACATAAAAACATGCACGAACAGGAACAACAAACAGCACGAACAGGAACAATCAACCACAAACAAACAGTGAACACAGCCTACCTAAATATGGTTCCCAATCAGAGACAACGTAAAACACCTGCCTCTGATTGAGAACCATATCAGGCAAATCAGACACACCTAAACGAATGAGACACATAACATAGACTACACCCACCCAGCTCACGTCCTGACCAACTAAACAAAGACTAAACAAAGGAAATAAGGTCAGGAACGTGACACTTTGGAAAAAATCGTGCCCAAATGAAACGGCCTCGTACTCTGTTCTAGATCATACAATATGCATATTATTATTACTATTGGATAGAAAACACTCACGTTTCTAAAACTGTTTGAATTATATCTGTGAGAAAACAGAACTCATTTGGCAGCAAACTTCCATACAGGAAGTAAAAAATCTGAAAACGAGGCTCTGTTTCAGGGCCTGCCTATTCAACTGGCTTTTATTTATCGATCTGTATGCACTTCATACTTCTTCCACTAGATGTCAACAGGCAGTGGAAGGTGGAATGGGGTGTCTAGCTTGATCTGAGGCCGAACAAGAGCTTTTGGAGTGACAGGTCCGTTATATCTTTGTCTTCGACGGCGCGCGAGGGACCTCGACATTGTCTTCTGAAAAGCATTCGGTATACACGGCGAATATCTCCGGCTCTGATTTTATCTGATACATATGATAATAACATCATAAAGTAGGTTTTTTCAACCGAGTTTTATCAGTTTATTCAACGTTTATTGGGACTTTTGGAGTTTTCCGTTCTTTGCGCCAAGAGAGGATGGGAATGATAGCAACCTTGGCTAGCATTGTGGCGCGAATTCGACAGAAGAAATGGACATTCTAAAACCAAACAACGATTTATTCTGGACCAAGGACTCCTTGTACAACATTCTGATGGAAGCTCAGCAAAAGTAAGAAAACATTTATGATGTTATTTCGTATTTCTGTGGAAAATGTTGACTCCTATTCTCCGCCGTGTTAGTGAGCGCTGTCTCACAATAACGCAAGCTGTATGTTATGGTAAAGTTATTTTTTTAAATCTAACACAGCGGTTGCATTAAGAACCAGTGTATCTTTCATTTGCCATACAACAAGTATTTTTATGTCAAGTTTATGATGAGTTCTTTGGTCAGATTAGGTGAGTGTTCAAAATATCTCCGGAGATTCTGGTGAATCGTTGCTACGTATTCACAATGTATAACCAGGATTTGTAGCTATAAATATGCACATTTTCGAACAAAACATAAATGTATTGTATAACATGATGTTATAAGACTGTCATCTGATGAAGTTGTCCAAAGGTTAGTGATTCATTTTATATCTTTTGCTGTTTTTTGCGAAAGCTACCTTTGCGGTGAATAAATGCCGTTGTGTGTTTGGCTATTGTGGTAAGCTAATATAATTCTATATTGTGTTTTCGCTGTAAAACACTTAAAAAATCGGAAATATTGGCTAGATTCACAAGATGTTTATTTTTCATTTGCTGTACACCATGTATTTTTCATAACTGTTTTATGATGAGTATTTATGTATTTCACGTTGCTCTCTGTAATTATTCTGGCTGCTTTGGTGCTATTTTTGATGGTTGCTGCAATGTAAAACTATGATTTATACCTCAAATATGCACATTTTCGAACAAAACATAAATGTATTGTATAACATGTTATAAGACTGTAATCTGATGAAGTTGTTTCTTGGTTAGTGACTAATTTTATCTCTATTTTGTCTGTTTTGTGAAAGCTACCTATGCGGTGGAAACATGGTGAAAATATGCGGTTGTGTGTTTGGCTATTGTGGTTAGCTAATAGAAATACATAGTGTTTTCGCTGTAAAAAACAAAAAAATCGGAAATGATGGCTGGATTCACAAGATGTTTATCTTTTATTTGCTGTATTGGACTTGTGATTTCATGAAAGTTATATTATATGATATCCCTGTCCCGTTAGGCTAGGCTATGCTAGTCAGCTTTTTTGATGAGGAGGATCCCGGATCCGGGAGGGTGATGAAGTAGAGTTAAGGGCTATAGTGCCACAAACAAAGACAACTACCCACAACGAAAGGAGGGAAAAAGGGCTACCTAAGTATGGTTCCCAATCAGAGACAACGATAGACAGCTGTCCCTGATTGAGAACCATACCTGGCCAAAACATAGAAACAAAATCATAGAAAACAAAACATAGAATGCCCACCCCAAATCACACCCTGACCAAACCAAATAGAGATAAAAAGGCTCTCTAAGGTCAGGGCGTGACAACGTGGGGAATGGTCAGAGTCGACCTATAGAACACTAATGTAATTTTATTGGTTATTTTAAGATGTTATTAAAAATGTTATAAAGGAAAAACTGTACCTTGGAAAGTATACCCACTACATGTATGAAGTTTCCATGCTAAGCGTTGTGCATGTAATATGAAAAATAATTCAAGTGTTTTTGTTAAGAGAGGGATGTGATTTGCTAGAATAGATAATTGTTTTCCATAAACTTTGCACAGTGAGTAGTCACTGCCCCGGAGTGAGGTCAGGGAGTGTGCCAGCCTGGCGGAACCGCCACTTTCAAGCATAATGTATAAATGATGGGTTAATAATATTATAAATGATGGGTTAAAAGACATTAGAACAGAAAAGCGGGAAGATGCAACTGCGCGTTTAAAGTGGTTTGAACTTTGAATCTCAACACAGGGTGGAGATGATGAACTCACCTCCCGGACAATCACTGGTACGGCTGATTAGCCATCCTAAGTAAAGTATCTTCGAAAGTGACTTTAAGTAGGACCATCCTGTTACTTTGCTCAAACCAGGCTGGCTAACCTATCTTCAAAGAAGCCTCTTCAAGAGTGTTTGGAAGGAAAGTCAACTCTGTAGTTCTGTTCAGGACTACACAATAAGTCACCGGACAACTACAAAGAAGAACAACAGTAGAAGACTTGTTGGAACCATTTCGGACAATTAGTGCCTTCCAAGCGTGCTGCGAAAAGGCCCAACCCCCTTTCCAAGGCTGCCCTGTTCATTGAGAGATTCCCGACGAACCCAGGCATTTCACGAATTTCTTACTCAAAGTGGGCGGTGGTTGGTGTGCAAAGTATATGGTTACTGTAGGTGAGAGTAGTTTCTGAATGTACCAATGTTAAGTGCCTCTGTCCCTCTCTCTCTTCCTCTCCATCTCGTCTTCAACAAGCAGCCATGTTGTCGTCATTCCGCTAGGGACCTGTTTTCAGCGTATTACGTCTTCAGTGCAGAGTGTGTATGTTTATTCTGTGTTCCCATTTAATTCGCTTGCAAACAAATAAGTAAGGCTTGGGTTTTTGCAGATGCATGAGGTTACGACTGTACAGAATGCTTATATGACACAAGGTTATGATTAATACATTGACTGTTTATAGATGTGATAGGTTAAGACCTTTTAGAGTTTAATTTTGGAGATGGCAACTCTTCAAAGAACCACTCTCGTGGTGCCCCAATTCCTAATGAGTTAATTGTTACATTATTAATTTAATTGGGTAACAATTAAACATAGTTAGTTAATTAGATAATAGTCTTCGTACTAATGTTGAAGTCAAGTCACGACATTGCGTCTGTGTTCACTGAATACATTTAGTTGGCATTGCTGTCAAAGCCCCACCGTATCTTTGAATAACACTGAGTGGGTTCCATTTGTTGTTGCTGGCTGTGATTTCACTTTGCTCGAATGAATAAACTCAGCTTCCACTGGTTCAGTTTTGGTTAGATCCAACAGGTGCTAGTGGGTGGGGTAACTGACATGTTGTTCACCCAATCAATGGATCAGATAATGAATATTGTACTGAACGCATGAACTACATCTAGCTAGCACTGCAGTTCATAAAGTGTGATGAGTAGTTGACTCAAAGAGAGAGAAAGACAATAGTTGAACGGTTTTCAACAAATTAATTTCTTCCAAAATGAAGGAGAAGCAGGAGAGAGAGAGCAAGAAAGATTTTGTCTTTTTTTTCACTTTAATTTCACTGCAGCTAGCTAGTTTAGCTTACTCAAGCACCCGGCTCAAACAGAGGGATGCTATGCTAGCTAGATGGCTATGACTATCCAACACAACACTGGAACTCATCAAAGTCAAGGTAAGCTTTTGGTTTTACTAATGTATTGCCACCGGGGCCCGCCGGTGTAACTGCTATACTGCTTAGTTACTATACACTGTACTGCATGATTGTACCGGGTTTACTAACGCGTTAGTTCTGTTAGCTATGTTGACCATGACATTACTTTAGCTAATATGGTGACAACGATGTAGGCTGTGTGTAGCGGTTATGATATGGTTTGGCTTGGAAAGGTATTTTCGCCTGGTCACACACAGCTGATGTGTTGTGCAGTGAAGTCCACAAGCGAAGGGGAGAGGGGAGAGGAGTAGAGCACAAAGATGTGAGAAGGAATACAATGTGGCTGCTATGAAAGTGAACTCTGTTTAGATGTGATCAGGGGTGTATTCATTCTGCCAATTGTGTTGAAAAACGTTTCTTAAACGTAAGCAAACGGAACTAAACAGGTATAAACATACCTGAATTTGTCCAATAGAAACTCTTGTTTGCAACTGTTGGCCTAATGATTAAACACCCTAGATCAGCTCGATGCAGGCAAGAGTGTGCAAAGCGGTATTGAATGTGTCACTGCCCGTCACCTCAAATGTTTCTCTCGGCCTGTGTGCACCTAAGTTATAAACTTCCATTCATAGGCTTGGTAGTAGCAACCTCATGATGGGTATAGGGCAAATTCGAGTATCATGTAGTGGTCTAAACCTATCGATGTTACATTGAACTGGGTGAATAAAATATGAATGACAGTCATCCAATATGCTGTAATAGAAATAAGGCCATGCTCGTGAAAAAAAAAATTGCCTCCTCCGACCTCCATTGGTACAGTCATTATTGCTCATCTTAATCAGGGGGTCAATCATTTCGGACCCCACTGTATGTTATGGAGTTGTGTTGAGTAGGAGGAGACTTTTAGCTAATCTATTATCACATGCGCATCCTCCTTACAAGGCCCACACAGACTGTATGATTTTAGCTGTCTTATTCCACGATGTTGCCATCCCAGACAAAATGTCCACATCGTGGGAAAATTCTGAGCATACACCAAACATTTCCCGATTTCCTTGTCCTAGATGTTTCATTCTGTCCGTCCTCCACCCCAGGACATGTGTGCTCACATTGCATGATGATTCTCTAGTTGATCCTGACCTACGTCTCTCGGTTGTTGTAGGGGGAAAAAAATGGCAACTCGCTAACAGCGTTCTGCTTTATTAGTGTGCACAATTATTATGTTCAGAATCATCAAAAAAGAGACGGAGGCGCAGAATATGGACCCGCAAATGGTTGGTCAGACATGGAACATATGGACTTTCTATTCTACACAATATAACTTTTAATAACTTTTGATATTGAAAAGGCAGCTGAGTTCTCTCCACAGCTCCACTAGTCAGCCTGGTCTCATAGACTTGAAGTAACATAGTAACAAGTAACATATGGTACATTTGGTATGGTTACATAAGACAGATGGTCACTTGAGGCAAAAACTAAAGTAGGGTGGCTTGGTGTGTGTAACCCAAACATCTAGCAATCCAAAGGTTGCGAATTTGAATCTCATCACGGACAACTTCAGCATTTTAGCTGATTAGCAACTTTCAACTACTTGCTACTTTGTAACTACTTAGCATGTTAGCTAACTCTTCCCCTAACACTAACCTTAACCCTTTAACCTAACTCCTAAACTTAACCATAACCAAATGTTATCCAGCTAGCTAATGTTAGATACCTAGATAGATTTCTTAACATATAGTACATTTTTCAAATTCCTAACATATTGTACGTTTTGCAAATTCATAACGTATAATATGAAATGGGTGAGGGATATCCACAAATTAATACATACCATACGAAATGTAACATACCATACTAAATGGAGTCTTAGATTTACTTACAGAATAATACGAAATGCTCTGAGACCAAGTTGCAGCATCCCAGACAGAGTAGGCCTACCAAAGCAGAAAAATAAAAGCTTTAATTGCTGGTTAATCTTCTTCCGTGGCTTAACCCAATGAGAGAAGGTCACAAGTGTTTCCCTAAAAGCTGTCTGGGTTTAAACATCTTCTATTGTACAAAAAGTGAAAAGCTTAATCAATATGATAGTGACAGAATTAGATTACTTCCCAAGCAAAGTTAATTTTTTGTCTCCTCGGCTGTAGAAGGTTGTAGCTAAGCGAGGATATCCCTATATGCATCAGGCACATCTTTCCTGGGAATTTTGCAGCTTGTTTCTAGCATAAAGCATCGTGGACCAAAGCGCTGTTATATATAACTATATATAATTGGTTCTGTTTTATTTTCTTCAGAATCGTAAGCTAACAAGGGGTAGGCCTGAGCCATTTTCTATAATAAAGGTAGGCCTATGCATACCCGCTCATACATCCGCAATTTGAGTCTTGGTTTTAACTTAACTCACTGACATGGAGGCAGGCTATTTAAAGGGTGCATGGTGGGTGGAGGAATTGATTCACCCTGAGGAAGGCACTGTAATGCCGAAACGTTGGTAAATACCCATTAAATTGCTGGGAGTTTATATATGGAATGAGCGACTTTATTTTGATAGTTTGGAGGAAGTGACTGACAAATCTATGGATACAGCAGCCTATAGCCTAATTTCATCTGTCAAACAGGTAGTCCTAACTCATATTTCTTAAATAGGAAGAAATAGGCTCCATCATAAATCCCTCTTGTTAGTAAAGTCTAATTAAAATGAACATGGTTGAAATGAATTATGCCTACTTGAATTTGCTTTCAGCACCATGAGCTGTCCCATTTCCGATTGAATACGCCCGGCTGCTGCTTCAAGTTTCAGCAGCACAATATCAGATCTTCGAATCTGGCTTATTGTGAGGTCAATAACACTGACAAATACATCATGGGCTAGAAACATAGTTTTTAATCAAATCAATTATAGTAGTAGCAAGCTATCAAAGCTGACCTCCAGCTTTTGTTTACCCTGATAAACGCCTTTAAATACAAAGGCTACTTAAAACTTCTTAGGGCTGTAATCCCGGTAACGGGATTGATATGACAACAGCCAGTGAAAGTGCAGGGCGCCAAATTCAAAAAACAGACATTTCATAATTAAAATTCCTCAGACATACATGTGTCTTATACCATTTTAAAGGTAATCTTGTTGTTAATCCCATCAAAGTGTCTGGTTTGAAATATGCTTTTCAGCGAAAGCACCACAAACGATTATGTTAGGTCACACCAAACCACAATAAGCACAGCCATTTTTCCAACCAAAGATAGGAGTCACAAAAAGCACAAATAGAGATCAAATTAATCACTAACCTTTGATGTTCTTCATCAAAGGGGGGGGCGGCAGGGTAGCCTAGTGGTTGGACTAGTAACCGAAAGGTTGCAAGTTCAAATCCCCGAGCTGACAAGGTACAAATCTGTCATTCTGCCCCTGAACAGGCAGTTAACCCACTGTTCCTAGGCCGTCATTGAAAATAAGAATTTGTTCTTAACTGACTTGCCTAGTTAAATAAAGGTAAAAAAAAAGATGGCACTCATAGGACTTCATGTTACACAATGCATGTATGTTTTGTTTGATAAAGTTCATATTTATATAAAAAAATCTGAGTTTACATTGGCGCGTTACATTCACTAATTCCAAAAACATCCAGTGATTTTGCATAGCCACATCGTTTCAACAGAAGAGGCATCAGTAGAGGCATCAGACAAAGTTCTACAGACTGTTGACATCTAGTGGAAGCCGTAGGAAGTGAAAACTCATTCATATCTCGCTGTGATTTCAATGGGATCTTGGTTGAAAATCGACCAGCCTAATAATTTCCACTTCCTGTTTGGATTTTTTCTCAGGTTTTTGCCTGCCATATGAGTTCTGTTATACTCACAGACATAATTCAAACAGTTTTAGAAACTTCAGAGTGTTGTCTATCCAATACTAATAATAATATGCATATATTAGCAACTATGACTGAGGAGCAGGCCGTTTAATCTGGGCAGTGTGTCAAGTGTGTCAAGAACTGCAACGCTGCTGGGTTTTCACCACTCTCAACAGTTTCCTGTGTGTATTAAGAATGGTCCACCATCCAAGGGACGTCCAGCCAACGGTAGGCCAGTGGTAGAAAATGGGTCATTGATGAAAGAGGACAAAGGAGGCTGACACGAATTGTGCAGAGCAACAGACGGGCTACAGTTAGTCAACTGACAGAACAGTACAACTTTGGTGCCCAAAAACCCATAAAAGAATGCACAACTCGTCGTACCTTGATTTGAATGGGGTGTGGATGGGGTATGGCACTACCTTACAGAGTTCTTTCAGCGGAAAACAAGAAACTGTGGTTGCGGTGGGCTAAGGAACGAAAACACTGGACAATTGGAAAAACATTTCCTGGTCTGATGAATCCCGGTTGCTTGTGTTTTACTCTGATGGAAGGACTAGGGTATGGAGAAAACATGCATCCATAATGCCACGTCTCAACATTGCAGGCTGGTGGTGATGGTGTGGGGTGTGTTTTCATGCCATACATTGGGCCCCTTGATAAAAGTGGAAACACGTTTGAATGTCACAGGATATCTGAGCATCATTGTGAATCGGGTGCATCCCTTCATGGCAGCAGTGTATCCATCTGTAAATAGATTTTTTTCAGCAGGATAATGCCCCATGCCATACTTTTTTGATTGTCCAGGAATGGTTCCACAGACATGACAGTGAATTTAGCTTACTACAGTGGCCTGCACCAGATCTCAATCCAATTGAGCATCTGTGGGATGAGATGAAACGAGCAATTCAGAGTAAAGATCCACTACCATCCAACTTGACACAATTGTGGGAAGCATTAGACTCAACGTAGGCCAGCATCCCTGTGGAACGCTTTCGGCACCTTGTGGAGTCCATACCCCGACGAACTGAGGCAGTTCTGAGGGTAAACGGGGGTGCAACTCAATATTAGAAAGGTGCTCCTGATGTTTTGTACACACAGTGTAAATTAAATGGTATGTTTGTGGTAAGGTGCAGTCGTCAGCCCAGGGTTCAGCTATTGAACAGTCTTATGGCTTGGGGGTAGAAGCTAACTTTGAGACTGGTGGTCAGAGACATTGACCCTCACTGTGGCTCCCTCTCCCTGCACCCCGCCTTCTTTTGCCTTCTTGATCGGAGGTCCCTTTCAGGTAACGGGTGACCTGAACCTGGAAACCCTCATCCGTGGCATACCGGGTTGCAGGGTTCCTCGAAATTGCTCCTATACACAAAGAACATTAATAAGTTACATTTGAATTGCGCAATGGTCTTACATGTGACCTTAAAAGTCGAGAAAACAAGTGTAGCACATTTAACAATAGCCTGTAAGCAAGTCAAATAGCCTTGTGTAATAGCCCAATCAAAACTTACTGTAACGAATAGGCTTCTCCAACAGCCCTATTGCCCTCAAGATAGGCTAATATGGTAGCAACCTTGTTATCCATCTCAAGTGATCATTCCTCCGGTGTTCTGAGATGACATCGCATCAAAGGTGTACTATGCAGACCTATAGAAATACGGAGCATTTAAAAGGTCCCACACAGTCAATCTATTTCCCAAGTAAAAAATAGCATTTGAATGAGCAAAACATCACCCATAATATTTTTACACTATTAATATACTCCAATTTTTTTTATTTGACCTTTTATCTCATATTTAACAATCAGGAAGCCTGAAAGAGCAGGCTGAGTGGGCGTGGTGCTTATATTCATGAGCTCATGCCTGAGAACCCAATAATTCTTGTGTGACAACTCCCTACAGGGGCTGTTCTGAGTGCTGGTTGGTGTCAACCAGTGCAATGCCTCTTCTTTGCCGGCATGGGAGAGTTCGCATTTGTAAAAGTATACATTGTTGCACAGGTTGTAGAGTTGGGGGTCGTATAAACCTATCTGTCTAACTGTTGCAAACCAAATAGCAGAAAACTTCTGTGTAAACGTTTTATTTTCGAGGTAGATTACGTTGAATTGAATTTCCTGCCTGGGCTGCGGGACAGTGGATTATGAGTTTAACACATAATGTTTTTAGCAGAAGATGTTGTCCCATAACTCTCGCATATCAACCAATCAGCATCCAAACCTGTTTAATGATGGACCACATGTCCTTGACGACCAGGTAAAAAAATGGGCCACATGTCATTCCAAGCCTAAATAGTATACCTCACCCCATGTTCTCTGCAAAATGCACTCATTGTCAACAGAGCTGATCATAGACTGTTGGATATCAGACAAACAGCGGAAATACACAATTGCATTTCTATTGTTTTGTTACTAATTACAGAATACAGTTCAGCGATACACTTCTTCACAAGAATGAATAAAGCCTGAGTCACCTTAGAAGCTTAGACATAAGGGAATGTACATCAAAACAGCATGCATTAAGTGTACTGGACAATTTTTTGGTGCCTCTGCATTAGCATTATAAATGACAATATGTTTAAAATAGGCAAAACATTGATCAACATGAACACTCATCATTATTAATAAAGGTGAGATATAATGGCGAGACATTTTTTTTATTAGAGCCGTACGCCTAATATAGGCATCCGGCCACCCTACAGTGTGCAGGACCCCATTGATTCGTACAATTTGTAACACTCATCTCCCGTCCGAATGATTGAAGAAAGAAAACAATACAAAGTAGCAAAATGTGATATCATATCACATAAAAGTGAATAACTAAGGCTTTAGGAAACGCAACCAACTACAGAGATTGATGGGGGGGGGAACAGGAGAGGAGGGGGACCCATTTACCCCGCTTCAATCAAGCAGACTTCAATCATCCCCCAAGATTGGAGCCGGAGACAAATCCAGCTATGGCCTCCTCGTCCTCCTTCTCTCACACTGGGCAGACAGGCGTCCTAGGATGGACAGCTTGCATAGCTTCCCCACATACAGCACTGGATCAAGGGTGACCTCGTTGTAGAGGAGATCCAGGAGCCGGTCTGTGTAGCCTGTAATGCTTTTGAAAAGGGAAATGTTTTTGTTTTAAATGGGTAGGTATGACAAAATGACAAAATAGGATTTTCAGGGGTAAATTAAAAATACTAAACACATGCATCTCCTTTTGTGGACAACATTCTTTCGTGTCAGCCGTGTGCAAGCAGTTCTCAGACTCAATGTAGGGGGGGTTAGGGATGGAAGAACAAAAGCCATATAGTGACTATCAGGTGTGTTACAGAAAATATGCAGTTCACAAGTCAAACAGTCTCAGTTAAAGCCACCATGTCAGACTCATCGAACTCTGATACTTACATTATGGTCAGATCCACTGATACAGCAGCAGTCTTCAGAATTAGCTTCCTGGAAAGACTCATCCAATGTTCTCCCCAATTAATTGATAAACTTCGCTTGAAATGTGCGCTGCATACGTGTGACATGATCGTAATTTCGGGTTTGGCCAGGGTAGGCCGTCATTGTAAATAAGAATTTGTTCTTAATTGACTTGCCTAATAACTTGCCTAGTTAAATAAAAGTTTATTTAACTAGGCAAGGTTAACAAAGACTGAAAATAACCACCCACAAAACCCAACAGAAAAACAGGATACCTAAATATGGTTCCCAATCAGGGACAACGATTGACAGCTGCCTCTGATTGAGAACCATATCAGGCCAAACACAGAAATAGAAAATCATAGAAAAACTAACATAGACAACCCACCCAACTCACGCCCTGACCATACTAAAACAAAAGACAAAACAAAGGAACTAAGGTCAGAACGTGACAGTAACCCCCCCCCCCCCCCCAAGGTGCATACTCCGGCCGCAAAACCTGAACCTATAGGGGAGGGTCTGGGTGGGCATTTGTCTGCGGTGGCGGCTCTGGCGCTGGACGTGGACCCCACTCCACCATAGTCTTAGTCCGCTTCTGTGGTCTCCTAGGAACGGCGACCCTCGCCGCTGACCTTGGCCTGGGAACCCTAATAAATGGGCCCACAGGACTGAGGGACGCCTCTGGACTGAAGGACGCCTCTGGACTGAAGGACGCCTCTGGACTGAAGGACGCCTCTGGACTGAAGGACGCCTCTGGACTGAAGGGCATCTCCGGACTGAGGGGCAGCTCCAGACTGAGGGGCAGCTCAGGACTGAGGGGCAGCTCAGGACTGAGGGGCAGCTCAGGACTGAGGGGTAGCTCAGGACTGAGGGGTAGCTCAGGACTGAAAGGCAACTCCGGACTGAAGGGCAGCTCCGGACTGAAGAGCAGCTCCAGACTGGCGGGCGGCTCTGGCGGCTCCTGACTGGCGGGCGGCTCTGGCGGCTCCTGGCGGGCGGCTCTGGCGGCTCTGGCGGCTCCTGATTGGCGGGCGGCTCTGGCGGCCCTACAATTTATTGAGTAGGGTATTGGAGGCTATTTTGTAAATGACATCACCGAAGTCGAGGATTGGTAGGATGGTCAGTTTTACAAGGGTATGTTTGGCAGCATGAGTGAAGGATGCTTTGTTGCGGAATAGGAAGCCAATTCTAGATTTAACTTTGGATTGGAGATGTTTGATGTGAGTCTGGAAGGAGAGTTTACAGTCTAACCAGACACCTAGGTATTTGTAGTTGTCCACATATTCTAAGTCAGAGCCGTCCAGAGTAGTGATGTTGGACAGGCGGGCAGGTGCAGGCAGCGATCGGTTGAAGAGCATGCATTTAGTTTTACTTGTATTTAAGAGCAATTGGAGGCCACGGAAGGAGAGTTGTATGGCATTGAAGCTCGCCTGGAGGGTTGTTAACACAGTGTCCAAAGAAGGGCCAAAAGTATACAGAATGGTGTCGTCTGCGTAGAGATGGATCAGAGACTCACCAGCAGCAAGAGCGACATCACTGATGTATATAGAGAAGAGAGTCGGCCCAAGAATTGAACCCTGTGGCACCCCCATAGAGACTGCCAGAGGCCCGGACAACAGGCCTCCCTTGTTCTTGTTCTCCCCACTGTATATACTGTTGTACCTGTTTCCTCCAGCAATTTCACAAGGTCTTTTGCTGTTGTTCTGGGATTGATTTGCACTTTTCGCACCAAAGTACGTTCATCTCTAGGAGACAGAACGCGTCTCCTTCCTGAGCGGTATGATGGCTGCGTGGTCCCATGGTGTATATACTTGCGTACTTTTGTTTGTACAGATGAACGTGGTACCTTCAGGCGTTTGGAAATTGCTCCCAAGGATGAACCAGACTTGTGGAGGTCTACAATTTTTTTTCTGAGGTCTTGGCTGATTTCCCATGATGCCAAGCAAAGAGGCACTGAGTTTGAAGGTAGGCTTTGAAATGCATCCACAGGTACACCTCCAATAGGCTAATTAACATAATTTGAGCCAATCAGAAAGCTTCTAAAGCCATGACATCATTTTCTGGAATTTTCCAAGCTGTTGAAAGGCACAATCAACTTAGTGTATGTAAACTTCTGACCCACTGGAATTGTGATACTGTGAATTATAAGTGAAATAATCTGTCTGTAAACAATTGTTGGAAAAATTGCTTGTGTTGTGCACAAGCAAGTAGATGTCCTAACCGACTTGCCAAAACTATAGATGGTTAACAAGACATTTGTGGAGTGGTTGAAAAACGAATTTTAATGACTCCAACCTAAGTGTGTGTAAAATTCCGACTTCAACTGGATATGAAGAATTGGATCAAGTGATTGGTGCACAATGACAGACCCGCATGGTAAATGGAGTGAGGAAGCCCACACCATCCATTCTATTGTTTGTTTTATGAAGAGTCTCTCCCTTCTCATGTGTATCTGGGTTTTTTTCTGAGGTCTTGGCTGATTTCCCATGATGTCAAGCAAAGAGGCACTGAGTTTGAAGGTAGGCTTTGAAATGCATCCACAGGTACACCTCCAATAGGCTAATTAACATAATTTGAGCCAATCAGAAAGCTTCTAAAGCCATGACATCATTTTCTGGAATTTTCCAAGCTGTTGAAAGGCACAATCAACTTAGTGTATGTAAACTTCTGACCCACTGGAATTGTGATACTGTGAATTATAAGTGAAATAATCTGTCTGTAAACAATTGTTGGAAAAATTGCTTGTGTTGTGCACAAGCAAGTAGATGTCCTAACCGACTTGCCAAAACTATAGATGGTTAACAAGACATTTGTGGAGTGGTTGAAAAACGAATTTTAATGACTCCAACCTAAGTGTGTGTAAAATTCCGACTTCAACTGGATATGAAGAATTGGATCAAGTGATTGGTGCACAATGACAGACCCGCATGGTAAATGGAGTGAGGAAGCCCACACCATCCATTCTATTGTTTGTTTTATGAAGAGTCTCTCCCTTCTCATGTGTATCTGGGTTATATGAGATTCCCTGTGAGAGCCTTCGTGTCCAAACTCATGCAGTGTGATAAATGTAAAATATTTGGTGTATGTAGACGGGAGGAGTACTATATGCGAGCAGAGCCTAAACGCTGCAATTGTGGTGGTGAACGTGCACCCGAATTTCTGAAGTGTCCTGTTAGGGTGAAGAATGGCAAGAATAAGGGCTGTCCAGAATGTCTCCTATCCGGAGGCGTTGAGAAGAGTGGAAGAAAGGAGTGAAGTGGCACAGAATCCTCTATCTATGTCTATGTTGTTCACACGCATATTTGCCCTCTCATCCACAAGAATGGTCCCACCTGATCTCACCTCCTTCCGTTTACCTTCCATCTTTGAGGTCATGTATTTCCACTGTTAGAATGGTCACTTGAATATCTTGTCAATATAATAGACAATCTTTGCCTCTAGTTTCTGTGTGCCAAATTTGGTGAAAAAAAAGTTATGAATCTATGCTTGAGTTATTTGATCATGTCAAGGAAAAGAAAATCTATAAATAACAAAAGGTTTCACAGCTTTGCTATGAACCCCTAAACATTGCATGAAGTTGTGTTGTCAACTGGATGGAGCTCATTATTTATGTATGCTAACTACATGTTTTTGATACATTTGAAAACGTTAAAAATAGGCACTTGACGATCCAAGACAGAACAAACGCTTTCTGTATTCATTGGTTGCGTTTGGTAACCAACTGTGAGTGTATACTGCCACCTTTGGTCCGGGAGTGTAATGTGGGTAAATGACCAGTTCCAAATCATACCACCAGAGAGCAATAGGCCCATTTTCTGCTGAGTACACGTTGATGGCAATTTCTTCCATTGCCATCAACGTTTCATTCTTCCGTTCTGTGCATAATAAATTAGAATTCAAGGTATATTATTTTCTTGAAATTATAGTGTAGTTTAATTAACATCAGTTTCATTGTGCAAGACAGTCATTTCTGCCTTAGGCCAGCACTTTTTTACTCAGTAAAAAAATACCATTATTAGTGACATCCTCCTGTCCTATATGATTAGACGGGGCTGGAGTCTCCCGTAATCAGCTCAGGTAACAGCAGGAGGACCATGTCCTCTGAAGCGTGTGTAATTAACGCTTCATAAAGATATTATTCATGTTTAATAAGACATCAAATATTTAATTAATGTTTGATAAGGATGTTATTAATGTTTAATGTAGTCTACTTCACAGATGGCACTGCATTAGCTCACATGGTCACAGTCATGTCTGGTAATGGCAGAAAGGTTATTTTCTGCCACTGTTGCTGAAAAGTTCAGTCCAACCAAAGACTGAGCCATGTGTGTGAAAGAGATACGGAGCACATTGTTCTTTTGGATATGCATAGGAATATCAAATTCTTTCTTACAAGCTTTGATCCCTTAAAAAAAAAAATAATAATATCTAAAGGGAAAGAGTATACCTAGTCAGTTACACAACTGAATGCATTCAACCTAAATGTGTATTCCGTCCGCATTTAACCCAACCTCTCTGAATCTGAGAGTTGCCTCTGAATCAGAGAGTTGCGGGGGGCCTCCTTAATTTCGGCACCCGGGGAGCAGATGTTGTTGGGAGTTAACTGAACGTCAGATTTGTCCACATTACCGGCTCCGGGATTCACACCAGCGACCTTTCTGTTATTGGCCCAACGCTTTTAACCGCTAGGCTCCCTGCTGCAAAAGATAATGCAAAAGATAATGCATTGTCAATTTCGCACACACGCACACACACACACACACACACACACACACACACACACACACACACACACACACACACACACACACACACACACACACACACACACACAGAGAGAGAGAGCGAGAACACAGCATACGATCTGGGTATACGACTTGTGGTTTGCAGTAGTGGGTTCCTCTGTTCTCCTGCCATGGGTTCTGGGCCCCTGAAAGGCCATGTCAGAGAAACCTTGGAACCTGAACCCATTTCACTCCTGTCTCCTGATATCAGTCAGGGCCCAGGGAGAACCCTAATAGGCCTGATTATGCATGGCTAACGAGTCTCTCTCTCTCTCTGTCTATCACTCACTAACTCTCTCTCTCTCTCTCTGTCGATCACTCACTCACTAACGCTCTCCAGCAAGCTTTAAGTAGAGCACTTACCTGAACAAATACCTTTTCCTCCACCGCTTTGATATGTTCCCACCTCTCCTTTCCTCCATCCCCCTCTCTGCTTTTCTCATTCTTGGAACAATAAGAGATGGGGGTTCCCTCCCTCATCTTCATCCTCCCTCCCTTGCTCCTCTTCCTTCTCCTCTTCTCTACCTCCCTCCCCCTCATTTCTCCTGCTCCCACCCTTGTCCTGCACCCCTTCTCTCTTCCTCTTCTCTCTTACAGAGCCTGATTGCATGGAACTCCCTTCCATATCCAATTGCTCAAGCAAACAGCGAAATTACCTTTAAAAAATGTATAAAACAACATCTCATGACACAATAGGGACTGTGAATTGGCACACACGCACACACAGACACACTCAACCACACACAATCTACACACACATTATTCTTTAGTTGTAATGGCACCAGAGGAGCTGGCTGACGTTTTACGGTCTCCTAACCAATTGTGTTATTGTGTGTGTTTTTTCGCATTATTTGTAACTTACTTTGTACATAATGTTTCTGCCATCGTCTCTTATGACCAAAAGAGCTTCTAGATATCAGGACAGCGATTACTCAACCCATACTC
Source organism: Salvelinus fontinalis (assembly GCF_029448725.1). Taxonomy (NCBI): domain Eukaryota; kingdom Metazoa; phylum Chordata; class Actinopteri; order Salmoniformes; family Salmonidae; genus Salvelinus; species Salvelinus fontinalis. The sequence continues at coordinate 41,634,404 of NC_074679.1, read as the reverse complement.
GAAGAAAAAAAATAAAACTTTAACGAGTCGGACACAAAGGATTTACTCCAGACCCCCGTCAAGGCCCTCATCTCCGTCATTCGCAGGAGAAAGAGACAGAGATATCTGGGACGTAGGTCTGGGTGCCCTGTAAGGATCCGACGGCGAGTAGGTAATCTGCCTTTACCATCGATCCTATTAGCCAATGTACAATCACTGGATAACAAAATAGACAAACTACGAGCACGTATATCCTATCAACGGGACATTATGTTATGTTTCACCGAGTCGTGGCTGAACAACGACATGAGTAACTTAAAGCTGGCGGGTTTATCACATTTTCTGCAGGATAGAACAGCAGCCTAAGGTAAGACAGGTGGTCTATGTATACATGTAAACAACAGCTGGTGCACGATATCTGAGGGAGTCTCAAGGTTTTGCTCGCCTGAGGTAAAGAATCTCATGATAAGCTGTAGACCACACTATTTACCAAGAGAGTTTTCATCTATATTCTTCGTAGCTGTCTATTTACCACCACAAACCGTTGCTGGCACTAAGACCGCACTCAATAAGCTGTATATGGCCATAAGCAAACAGGAAGACGCTCATCCAGAGGCGGTTCTCCTAGTGGCTGGGGACTTTAATGCAGGGAAACTTAAATCAGTTTTTCCTCATTTCTACCAGCATGTTAAATGTGCAACCAGAGAGAAGACAATTCTAGACCACCTTTACTCCACACAGAGATGCATACAAAGCTCTCCCTCGCCCTCCATTTGGCAAATCTGACCATAATTCCATCCTCCTGATTCCTGCTTACAATCAAAAACTAAAGCAGGACACACCAGTGACTCGGTCAATAAAAAAGTGGTCAGATGAAGATAACGCTAAGCTAAAGGACAGTTTTGCTAGCACAGACTGGAATATGTTCCCGGGATTCTTCCGATGGCATTGAGGAGTACACCACATCAGTCACGGGCTTCATCAATAAGTGCATCGATGACGTCGTCCCCACAGTGCCTGTACGTACATACCCCAACCAGAAGCCATGGATTACAGGCAACATCCGCACTGAGCTAAAGAGTGGAGCTGCCGCTTTCAAGGAGTGGGACTCTAACCCGGAAGCTTATAAGAAATCCCACTATGCCCTCCGACGACACATCAAACAGGCAAAGAGTCAATACGAGACTAAGATTGAATCATACTACACCAGCTTTGACACTCGTCAGATGTGGCAGGGCTTGCAAACTATCACAGACTACAAAGGGAAGCACAGCCGTGAGCTGTCCATTGACATGAGCCTACCAGACGAGCTAAATTACTTCTATGCTCACTTCGAGGCAAGTAACACTGAAACATGCATGAGAGCATCAGCCGTTTTTGACGACTGTGTGATCACGCTCTCCATAGCCGATGTGAGTAAGACCTTTAAACAGGTCAACATTCAGAAGGTCGCAGGACCAGATGTACTACCAGGACGTGTACTCTGAGCATGCACTGACCAACTGGTAAGTGTCTTCACTAACATTTTCAACCTGTCCTTGTCTGCGTCTGTAGTACCAACATGTTTCAATTAGACCACCATAGTCCCTGTGCTCAAGAACACTAAGGTAACCTGCCTAAATGACTACTGACCCATAGCACTCACAACCGGTAGCCATGAAGTGCATTGAAAGGCTGGTTATGGCTCACATCAACATCATTATCCCAGAAACCCTAGACCCACTCCAATTCGCATACCGCCCCAACAGATCCACAGATGATGCAATCTCTATTGCACCCCACAGTGCCGTTTCCTACCTGGACAAAAGGAACACCTACGTGAGAATGCTATACATTGACCACAGCTCATTGTTCAACACGATAGTGCCCTCAAAGCTAAGGACCCTGGGACTATACACCTCCCTCTGCAACTGGATCCTGGACTTCCTGATAGTCTCCAGGTGGTAAGGGTAAATAACAACACATCCGCCATGCTGATCCTCAACACGGGGACCTCCTGGGGTGCGTGCTCAGTCCCCTCGTGTACGGCATGATCAAGCACAACTCCAACACCACCATTAAGTTTGCAGATGATGCAACAGTGATCACCGACCACGATGAGACAGCCGATAGGGAGGAGGTCAAAGACCTGGCCGTGTGGTGCCAGGACAACAACCTCTCCGTCAACGCGATCAAGACAAATGAGATGCTTGTGGACTACAGGAAAAGGAGGACCGAGCATGCCCCCATTCTCATCGACGGGGCTGTGGTGGGGCAGGTTGAGAGCTTCAAGTTCCTTGGTGTCCACATCACCAACAAACTATCATGGTCCAAACACACCAAGACAGCTGTGAAGAGGGCACGACAAAGCCTATTCCCCCTCAGGAGACTGAAAATATTTGGCATGTGTCCTCTTCATCCTCAAAGTTCTACAGCTGCACCATCGAGAGCATCCCGACTGGATGCATCACTGCCTGGTATGGTAACTGCTCGGCCTCTGACCGCAAGGCGTTACAGAGGGTGGTGAACACAGCCCAGTACATCGCTGGGGCCAAGCTTCCTGCCATCCAGACCTCTATACCAAAAACTCCAGCCACGTTAGTCATAGACTGTTCTCTCTGCTACCACACGGCAAGCGGTACCGCAGTGCCAAGTCTAGGTACAAAAGACTTCTTAACAGCTTCTACCCCCCCAAGCCATAAGACTCCTGAACAGCTAATCAAATGGCTACCCAGACTATTTGCATTGCCCCTCCCCCCTCTTTTAAGCTGCTGCTACTCTCTGTTTATTATCTATGCATGGTCACTTTAACTCTACCTACATGTACATATTTCCTCAATTAACGGGTGTCCCCACACATTGACGCTGTACCGGTACCCCCTGTATATAGCCTGTATATTGTTATTTTACTGCTGCTCTTTAATTATTTGTTGCTGTTATTTATTTATTTTTATTTATTATTAACTGCATTGTTGGTTAAGGGCTTGTAAGTAAGCATTTCACTTTAAAGTCTACAGCTGTTGTATTCGGTTCATGTGACGAATACAATTTGATTTGATATCGTTGTATTTCAAATTTGTGTGATTGTTCTTGTCTATCATCAGTTTCATGTTTAATGTTTTTGTGTGGACCCCAGGAAGAATAGCTGGTGCTTCGGCAAAAGCTCATTGGAATCCGAATAAACTAATTCTCCCTCTTCCCTCCTCCCTCCCTTCTGCTTGACGTGTTGGAGGCACCCTCTCATGTTAGGAATGAAATAGCCTAATAATGGAGAATCTAGTGTAACAGTTATAGGTGCACTATAGCATGTGAGTACTAAGCACCAACAACACTATTCCATCTCCTCTGCTAGTATAGCCTGGTCATCAGATTATTTTTGGCTTCAACCAACACCTCTGATGTTTGCGGTCTTGCTAATGCTAACTCTAATACATGCTGCTTTGGTGTTTCTGACACCATATATAACTTACGCATGCCTCTCACAGCACATTTCTCTCACATCTCTCCATTCAGAGTTGTCTCCGTGTTGTCGCGTCCCATCTTTTAATAGGAGGGGATAGGGGGTGGTTGTGGTGGGGTAGAGGGGGCACAGACACACATGGGTCAGCGAATGGGGTCTGAGACTGGCTCCAACCAGACCCCTCCACATGCGTGCACGCACATCTATACACACACACACATACACATTCGCAATTTCCAACTAGCTGTTCCCCTAGACAGCTGTTTACTCACAGCTTGGTGTCGTCCAACACCATCCCTCCTGACCACACACACGCAATAATATCAGTTAACCCAGAATAGAATCTGTTCCAATCTAAACCCTTCAGTGTGATGGTTTGGTTGAAAAGTACAATACCGTGCCAATCACCTAGGGGGGAATTTGTAAATGGAACGTAACACCCTTTTTATGCATTTTTCTCTCTATGCGTATTCGGACCTTGAATTTAAGTCAAATCAATGTTTATTGGTCGCTTACACATTTTACCAGGTGTTAGAGTGAAAATGCTTATGTTACTAGCTCCTAATCAATGCAGTCAAATGTCAAACCATTAAAATGAATAAAAAACAAATGATAATAATGCAAGAAATCAGGAATGGTGGGACGAATCTAACTTTTAACCTAAATCGAATGACATAATGACAATTTTTGTAGATTTCACGTTAGATTTAAATCAGTTGACAACTCAACCAAATGTAAACCAACTAAATATATTGAAATGACGTCTGTGCCCAGTGGGAAGGCTCTACAAGCCTTTTTTTGTTATTATTCATAAATACTTTCCTAACCCTAACTAATATACCAATTGGTGCTGAAAAGGAAACAAATACGTGTGTATTTAGGCCTACATGGATTTCTTTCATTGATCCATAATATTCTAAACCCTTCTCTCCATATATTCTAGTGAGTCTGTCGAGAAAATTCTAATTAAAGGTACACCAAATTTAAAGGGATGGCTTTAGATAAATGTACGGAAACCCCTATTTATTTATTACATTTTTTCATTGAATATTTAAAACCTACAATATACTTGCAAGATACTTACTGAAACCCCTATTGAACAAAAACTCCATGAGAAAATCTGTTGGCCAGCAAGTGGGGGGGGTTTCAGAGGTTATATTATATTTATTCAACAGGTGTAAGGAAACCATGCCTGAAGATCCCGTTACGCACTTACGCATGAGGTAAGTCTGAATACCAACTACTGAGAAGTGTGTAGGAACGGCGTGATTAAGAAAGGTGTACATTTCCTAAGTCTGAATCGGGCCCATATAGCCCCACTCCCCACCAAAGACCGTGGTTCAATCAATGTGTCCACCCTCCCTAATGTATTCCCACTTGTTAGTCTCCCTCTCTGTTTCCAAGTCAAATCACATTTGATTGGTCGCGTACACATATTTAGCAGATCTTATTGCGGGCGTAGTGAAATGCTTGTGTTCCTGGCTCCAACAGTAATACAGTATCTAACAATGCACAATAAATAATACACACATCTAAAAAGTAAAATGATTGAATTAAGAAATATATAAATATATAAACACAACATGTAAATCGTTGGTCCCATGTTTCATGAGCTGAAATAAGATCCCAGAAATTGTCCATACCCACAAAAAAAGATAATTTCGCTCAAATTCTGTGCACAAATTTGTTTACATCCCTCTTAGTGAGCATTTCTTCTTTGACAATATAATCCATCCACCTGACAGGTGTGCATATCAAGAAACGTATTAAACAGCATGATCATTACACAGGTGCACTTTGTGCTGGGGACAATAAAAAAAGGCATTCTAAAATGTGCAGTTTTATCACACAACACAATGCCACAGAACACATGTAACCACGACATCCCAGGACCTCCACATCCGGCTTCTTCACCTGTGGGATCTTCAAAGACCACCCACCTGGACAGCGGATGACACAGGAGTATTTATGTCTGTAATAATGCCCTTTTGTGGGGAAAAACGTATTCTGATTGGATTGGCCTGGCTCCCCAGTGGGTGGGCCTATGCCTACCCAGGACCACCCATGGCTATGCCCCTGCCCAGTCATGTGAAATCCATGGATTAGGGCCTAATGAATTGATTTAAATTGACAGAGGGGGGGGGGGGGGGGGGGGGGTTGCAACTCAATATTAGGAAGGTGTTCCTAATGGTTGGTATACTCAGTGTATGTTTGCTGTGTGTTTTTCCATTGCAGTCAGCAGCACTGGTGAACTGGAGGCGTTCATTTCAGTGTGTGTTTACTTGTTGTTACGTGAGACACATAAAGTAAGACGTAAAGGGCCTGAGAGCTTTATGAGTGGACGTATATTAGCTTGTTCTCCAGGCGTCACTGGCTTAGTGAACCTCGTCTACTGCTTACTCCTCTAACAAGACAAAGGCTTTGCTCCCGTTGTATCTTCTTGACGACCTGTCTCCTCTCCACTCCATGGACGCGACGCTAGGGCTCACAGCACCTCAATGGACCCTACCTCCCTTGTCTTTCATTCAGGCTGGAACAACCACCTTCCCCATCTCCCCTCCTCCTTCTCATTTGTTCTCTTCTCCAATAAATCTCTCCTTTACTCCTTCCATTTTCTAGGAACATAGGACCCGTCCTGACCTCCGACCCCTGTAAAAGCAGGACAAACACAGGAACGCAAAGCGACCATAATGAGGATAAACAGCATCTGTGTGTGTGTGTGTGTGTGTGTGTGTGTGTGTGTGTGTGTGTGTGTGTGTGTGTGTGTGTGTGTGTGTGTGTGTGTGTGTGTGTGTGTGTGTGTGTGTGTGTGTGTGTGTGTGTGTGTGTGTGTGTGTGTGTGTGTGTGTGTGTGTGTGTGTGTGTGTTTAGAGAGGGGCCGGTTGGTAAACATTTGGACAGGCAGCCTAGGCCTCACTCCCGCTCCTGAACAATGGGAGATGTGAGGGGCCAGTGTGGGCTGCTATTATCAGCCAGGCCAGGTGAGCTATGTGAGGCCCATTGTGAATAGGGGTCGTATGGTATGTCCACTCCAGGTCAATTCTGAGACAGAGAGAGGAACGTGAGGGGTCAGTGATAAGCTCTTGAGAAAGCAGGTTTTACGAGCGGTGAAATCTCCCACCAGACAATGGAGTGACCCTGACTCAGCAATGTAGGGCCACTAGCCACTTATAGAGACGGTTGGGAGATTTCATGATCTCCATTCACACTCAAGAGACACAATGCTGGAGGAGTAAATATTGGGTAGAGACGGAGAGAGGTTTGGCTGGCGAGAACATTCCAGCTATGTCTTCTTGTACAATTAAGTGATTTCTTGAAGATGAATATATCAATCATGCAATATGACCACACACACGCACGCACGCACGCACACACACACACACACACACACTTAGCTGCTTACCAGGAGCATGAAGCACTTGAAGCCCTCTGCAGGGTCCCGTTCATTGTTTTCTCCAGTGCTTTAATCCAGTGTGTGTGCGTGTGTGCGTGCTTATGTGTGTTCCTGTGTGTGTTATACAGAGCTGGGGTCAGTTCCGAGTAGCAGAGCCTCAGAGCTGGTGTCCACTCCAAGAAACAAAGTGTTCTTTTATGCCTTCTTCAGATGACCATGAGGATACTTCAGTGGTGACATCTCAAAGCGAGCATGCTAATGCTGATGCTTAAGTGCATTCATATTTCAGCTGAACCTCTTTTATACCTACAGTACGCCGTTGGTACATGTATTTTGTTGAACACACTCTGTCAAACGATGAATGAGTCACTATGAGAATTTGATTATGTTATGTTATGATGGTTTCGTTTTTTTGGGCCGTAGCTCATCACAGCTGATTCAAATAATCGAAGCTTGATGATGAGTTGATTGTTTGAATCAGCTGTTTAGTGCTAGGGCAAAAATCTAAGTATGCAACCTTTGGGGTCCCCAGGACCGATTTTGGGAAACGCTGCACTAAGGTATCCATGCACATGTAGCTCGTTAGACACACCTGAAGTCTCTGTCAGGGGTCATCGGCTCACAGGTCTCTCTGCTTCCTGTCTCTACCTAGTGTAGGGGAGGAGCAGTGACGCAAACCGCTGCCGAAAGAATCAGTCGGAAATGAAAACATCATGGCAGAGTAGACCCTATTACGCTGGAATGGAGGAGAAACGCTTGTGGGGTGACATCACCGTCCATTCTCTCCCTCTCTCTCTCTCTAAGCAGTTTTTTATGCCTGTGGATATGGGAACCAACGATTAGCACATAAACACAATTCCCCACCGACCATGTCTAAATGGCCCACAGCTGGGGTTACATAGGGCTGGGGCTGAGCTAGGGTCGTCACCCAGGGCCTAAGGTTCATCACGGGGACACACTGTATTATAAACCATTTTATTGTGAATGAGTGCAGACACACACACACACACACACACACACACGAACACATAAATGTAGCACGCACACATGCATGCACACACACGTGTACACACACACTCGACCCCAACGCATGCATTGTGTGCCACTTTATTGTGAATGAGTGCATACACACACATACACGGACACACACACACTCATGGATGTAGCACGCGCAATCACACATACACACTGGTGCTCAAACACACACACAGACACACATATACTCTTCATTGACTTATGATTACAGAGCCATGACGTATTCACCTGTGGCCAGCCAACTGCTGCTGTAAGATTGTTTGTTTGTTGTTCGTAAAGGACCTATCAGTTGTCCACACGGTTTCCCAGGCCCCTTCTCCAAAATATAACCACACAATCTATTAGTGCTATTCTCCCCAAAGTCTATACGATTTAGCTAAACCAACTGCAATAAGCAATAGCTTTCCTTCAAATGTATAAAATCAAACAATAAACTCTTCCAGTCATTGGACACAGAGGGAGCCATTGATTAAGGGTTTTCTCTCCCTCCCTATGCTCTCGGTCCATGCATGACCATGGACACACACTGCCCTGTTTGTCCCAGGACGGTCAGAGGGCGCAGGCCTGAGCCTTGGAGGGGCGGCACGGGGCCACTGGCGGACTGAGGGGTGTGCTGTTCACCTTTCTCCGACGGGAGCCGGAGAAAATCTGTGATTCCTATTGGTGTGAGACAAGTAAACAGAGGCTGACCCACTAGTGGCTAGCTCACTGCCTAGAGCGTGCGCATGTGTGTCCCAGGGCCTACTGTAGCTTGCCAAATGTCATGGAAAATGTGCACAGAGCAGCTTTCATGGGCACATGGGGTCCTCTTGCCTGTCAATACAGGTGCCCAAAGAAGAGGAGGAGGAGAGAGGGTGGTTTGGGAAAAGCAGAAGAAGGGTTGTTTACAGTAAGTGTGAGTGAACAGGTATCAGATTCAACAAGCTCTCACAGTCTCACTGCAGAATTAGACATTTATCCAAACGTTTTGACACCCTGATTTGACTCCTCCTGCTCAGTATCTTTCTGTTTCTCCAAACATCAAATTTTGAAGTTGATCCAAACGTCAAATTTATAAGGCTTAGGTTTTGGATAGGGTTAAAACAACTCTGTATATATCAATGATGTCGCTCTTGCTGCGGGTGATTCCCTGATCCACCTCTAGGTAGACGACACCATTCTGTATACATCTGGCCCCTCTTTGGACACTGTGTTGACTAACCTCCAAACGAGCTTCAATGCCATACAACACTCCTTCCGTGGCCTCCAACTGCTCTTAAACGCTAGTCAAACCAAATGCATGTTTTTCAACCGTTCGCTGCCCGCACCCGCCCGCCCGACTATCATCACTACCATGGACGGTTCTGACCTAGAATATGTGGACAACTATAAATACCTAGGTGTCTGGCTAGACTGTAAACTCTCCTTCCAGACTCATATTAAACATCTCCAATCCAAAATCAAATCTAGAATCGGCTTTCTATTTCGCAACAAAGCCTCCTTCACTCACGCCGCCAAACTTAGCCTTATAAAACTGACTATCCTACCGATCCTCAAATTCGGCGATGTCATCTACAAAATAGCTTCCAATACTCTACTCAGCAAACTGGATGCAGTCTATCACAGTGCCATCCGTTTTGTTACCAAAGCCCCTTATACCACCCACCACTGCGACCTGTATGCTCTAGTTGGCTGGCCCTCGCTACATATTCGTCGCCCGACCCGCTGGCTCCAGGTCATCTATAAGTCTATGCTAGGTAAAGCTCCGCCTTCTCAGCTCACTGGTCACGATAACAACATCCACCCGTAGCACACGCTCCAGCAGGTATATCTCACTGGTCATCCCCAAAGCCAACATCTCCTTTGGCCACCTTTCCTTCCAGTTCTCTGCTGCCAGTGACTGGAACAAAATGCAAAAATTGCTGAAGCTGGAGACTTATATTTCCCTCACTAACTTTAAACATCAGCTATCTGAGCAGCTAACCGGTCGCTGCAGCTGTACATAGTCCATCTGTAAATAGCCCACCCAATCTACCTACCTCATCCCCATATTGTTTTGATTTACTTTTCTGCTCTTTTGCACACCAGTATCTCTATTTGCACAGAATTTATTAATAACCCAAAAGGGGTAGGCAAGAGAATGGTCGTGGACAGGCAAAAGGTCAAAACCAGTTCAGAGTCCAGGAGGTACAGTGTGGCAGGCAGGCTTGAGGTCAAGGCAGGCAGAATGGTCGGACAGGCGGGTACAGAGACCAGAAAACAGGCAAGGGTCAAAACCGGGAGGACTAGCAAAAGAGAATAGAAAAGGCAGGTGCACGAGGAAAACCGCGCTGGTTGACTTGGAACATACAAGACGAACTGGCACAGACAGACAGAAAACACAGGTTTAAATACCCAGGGGATAATGGGGAAGATGGGTGACACCTGGAAGGGGTGGAGACAAGGACAGGTGAAACAGATCAGGGTGTGACACTTTGGGAGTAATGAGTCTTAGGCAAGGCATATGAGTCTTAGGCAAGGCTATTCAACACATAGGTAATGAGTTGTTGGAGGTAGAAGGATAGTTTTGAGGGGGAGAACAGAGGGCTAGCTTTTGAGAGAGGGCTAGTTGGTGTATACTTGGCTGATAAGTCACTGCAAGACTTACTTCCTCACAGCTCCATAGTTGGAAAGCACCATGCAACTAAAGCCCAAGCTTAACACACTCTTCCCCACAGGAAAATCAGAGCTTGTAGCCTGGCCTGGATCTAAGACCAGAGCATGTCCCCCAGACTCAATGCAAGGAACGGTCACACACACATACACACATGCATGCACACACACACAAACACGCACGCACGCACGCACGCACACGCCCAATACTCACACTGGTGACACAATCATGTATTCCTTACCCAGAGCTCCCCTCCCCTTACCACCAGCTGATATCCTTTATCCCCCTCTCTCCCAGGGCCACTCTCACATCTGTCCGACATTTCTCCTGTTTTCCGAGTGTGTGTGTGTGTGTGAGAGAGAGAGAGAGAGAGAGAGCGAGCAAATGAGTAGTGGTGAAATGTGGTCAACATGTGTTTGGCTGAGCTCCCTGAGCCCATTATGGTCTCTGAGTCACTTATGAATTAATAATATAATAATTCATAACACAATAATACGGCACTACCTCCTCCTGCTCCTCCACCATTAGGGTCGACACAGTCAACGCTGTGAGCTCTCCAACCAGATGGTCTCCATCCATTTAGATATTCATCAGACACTCCTCTCACCATCTCCACCTCCCCTAACCCCTCCTTTAAGGGGAAAAATTAGTCATAAATTAGTGATGAGGTCCTATTTCCTAAGACTGAGGAGACGTATCTGTCATTATCTGCATTGTAGCGAACGGCGCCAGTTCAATGCCTTCAGCTGGTCTTCAATCTAAGTCTCCCAGCCCATAAACAAAGCCTGTAAACTTGCTAACCACTGCTCCAATAAGGGTTAACGTCCTCAGAGTTATTATAATAGTATCAATTAAAAACCTTTATTTTTCTTTGTGTGTTTGGCTGACTTGACACAGCCTACCATTCAGCAGTGAGACTCTCTGCTTGCTTTCCGAGCCTCACTAAACCTTTCCAATAACCACCCGGTCTGAACATCTGATACACTCAACAGTTTGTTTTTCAAAACCCCGACGTCTGTCATGGCCCATACAGGCGAGACAGACAGAGGTCTGTTCGGGCCGGTCTGAGCGCCGGAGTTGGTTGCGTGCCCTACCTTCAAGCTTTAGCGAGCTAGCGTTAGCACCTCGCTGTAAAGTGTTTGGCCTGGCTGGGAATAAATGATATCAGTTCTCGGAAGCAAACATAGGCATGCTAATGGGGAGAATAGTTGACACCCAGCTAAGCAGTCTAATGTGAGAGACCTGTGTCAACGAGAAATCGCTGGATAGAAACCCAATGCGAAGCACAGAGCAGAGCCGGCGGCTAGACATAGAGAGAGACTGTGTTGCTGTAGATACTGTATTCATATTCATGTAACACTGTATTACAGTATTAATGGATTACTGTAAATGTAAATGTAAAGTCAACTCTGAGTCTCACTATATTGAACACTGTGAAAAATGCATGTTTCTTCATGATAGAATGGATCGATGATATTGTTGTTATGTGATGGTTATGACAATGATGATTGAATTTTTCCAAAGGAAGAGGTGCAAAGTAATCTAAATCAGATGGCTAACAAAAGGGAGGCTGGAGAACAGCTGTAAGACTGTCAGATCTAGCCCGTCAGATCCACTGATAAGACTGGATGATGCAGCAAGGCCAGGGTCTGTAAGAGAGGGTGGAATGGTTCTACAGGTCCAGGAAGAGAACCCTGTCTGTCCGGTGTATTTGAGACTCAGATTCTTTGTTCCCCTCTCTTCCTCTCAGCTCTGTTCTGACTGTTCCAGGAGAGCCCTTCTGGAGCCACTCTCCTTCAGCTCTGCCTTGGATCTCACTCTCCTGTATTAACAGCCCCTCCATTGCCCGTAAAACTAACCTCAAACCGTACATTTCTTTCTGTCGTTTTCTGTATGTTTCTCTCATTCCCATTTTATTTTTTGAAATAAATGTTTCTCTCTACCTTCCCTGCTGGTCTCTGTTTCTCCCTCTGTGTTCTGTTGTCTCTTCCTTTGTCCATCTGCCTCGTCCATATTATGCCATTGTCTTGTCTCGTTCTTTCTACATCTCCTCTTTCTTGTCTTTCTCTCTCTCCATCTTTTTTATAAAGCCTGTGTGTCTGTGTACTGTATGCTGGTGACTCAACATTATACATGCCAGCGACCAGAGCAAGTGAAATCACTGCAACACTTATCAAAGAGATGCAGTGAGTTTTAGAATGGGTGGCAAGTAATAAAATAGTCCTAAATATTTGAAAAACTAAAAACATTGTTTTTGGGACAAATCATTCACTAAACCTGAACTAAATCTTGTAATGAATAATGTGGCAATTGAGCAAGTTGAGGAGACTAAACTGCTTGGTGAAACCCTGAATTGTAAACTGTCATGGACAAAACATTTTAATGCAACGGTAGCTAAGATGGGGAGAACAAGTCAACTAGAGGCCCTAGCTTTGTCGCAACTACTGCCCAGTCATATGGTCAAGTACCACAAAGAGGGACAGAGCAGCATGGATGACCCTTACATGTACACAGAGAGCTAACATCAATGGCATAAATGTCAATCTCTCCTGGCTCAAAGTAGAGGAGATATTAACTTCTCTAGGATAGGGGGCAGCATTTTCACGTTTGGATGAAAAGCACACCCAAATTCAACTGCCAGCTACTCATCCTTAGAAGATAAGATATGATTATTTAGATTAGATTTGGATGGAAAACACTCTGAACTTTCTAAAACTGTTTGAATCATGTCTGTGAGTATAACAGAACTTATGTAGCCCCGAGGACAAACCATTCAGATCTTTTTTTTGATGTCACTTTTTTTTGATGTCACAAGTTTTACAGGTAATTTTGAGATATTTTGTAGTCACGTTTCGCAAGTTGGAACCGGTGTTTTTCTGGATCAAACGCGCCAAATAAATGGACATTTTGGATATATATCGATGGAATTAATTGAACACAAGGACCATTTGTGATGTTTATGGGACATATTGGAGTGCCAACAACAGAAGCTCGTCAAAGGTAAGGCATGAATTATATTTTTATTTCTGCGTTTTGTGTCGCGCCTGCAGGGTTGAAATATGCTTCTCTCTCTTTGTTTACTCTGTTGCTATCCTCAGATAATAGCATTGTTTGCTTTCGCCGAAAAGCCTATTTGAATTCTGACATGTTGGCTGGATTCACAACAAGTGTAGCTTTAATTTGGTATCTTTCATGTGTGATTCAATGAAAGTTTGATTTTTATAGTAATTTATTTGAATTTGGCGCTCTGCATTTTCTCTGGCTTTTAGCCAAGTGAGACAGTAGCGTCCCGCCTAAACTCAGATTTTTGGATATAAATATAACTTTACCGAACAAAACATACATGTATTGTGTAACATGAAGTCCTATGAGTGTATTCTGATGAAGATCATCAAAGGTTAGTGATTAATTGTATATCTATTTCTGCTTTTTGTTACTCCTCTCTTTGGCTGGAAAAATGGCTGTGTTTTTCTGTGACTTGGCTCTGACCTAACATAATTGTTTGGTGTGCTTTTGTCATAAAGCCTATTTGAATTCTGACATGTTGGCTGGATTCACAACAAGTGTAGCTTTAATTTGGTATCTTTCATGTGTGATTTCATGAAAGTTTGATTTTTATAGTAATTTATTTTAATTTGGCGCTCTGCATTTTTACTGGCTTTTGGCCAAGTGGGACGTTAGCGTCCCACATATCCCAGAGAAGTTAACTGCATCACTACTTGTCTTTGTGAGAGGTTTCGACTTGTTGATAGCACCAAGCTGTCTGTTAAAATGACTAGCCACAGCTTAGACTCCCATGCATACCCCACAAGACATGTCACCAGAGGTCAGTCGATTCACAGTCCCAAGTCCAGAGTGGACTCTGGAAAACGCACAGTCCTACTCAAAGCCATGACTACATGGAACTCTATTCCACATCTAGTAACTCCTGTAAGCAATCAAATTAGATAAAAAAACGGATAAAACTGCACCTTATGGAACAATAAGGACAGTGAGGAGGCACACACACAAATCAAATTAAATCAAGCTTTATTTATACAGGACATTTCAGACATGGAATGCAACACAATGTTCTTCACAGAAAGAAAACATAAAAAACTATTATATTAAAATAAAAGCTGAAATATTTACGACACAACAAACATAAAAAAACAAAAGAAAGAAGAAAAAATGAATTATTAAAATGCACTCTAAGGAAAAGCAAAGCTAAAAAGGTGTGTTTGAACATCTTATTTAAATATGTCCACAGATTCATCCCAACTCAGGTTTTCTGGCAGGCTATTCCAGAGGCTGGGGGCTTAATAACTAAAGGCTGCCTCTCCATGCCTCTTGTTCCTAGGCTTTGGGATAGTTAAAAGGCCAAAAGACCTGACCTACTGGGTACATAACTTAACAGCATGTCTGACATGTATTTGGGTGCACAATCGTGGATTGATTTAAAAACCAATAGAAAATGAATTGTAACACTCACAGGCAGCCAGTGCAGAGACCTTAAAACCGATGTAATGTGTACTCTCCGTCTGGTCTTGGTCAGTACCCGTGGTGCAGAATTTTGTATGTTTTGCAGTTGACCAATTGCTTTCTTGGGTAGACCAGACAGGAGAGCATTACAGTAGTCAAGCCAGATTGTAATAAATGAGTGTCTCTGTATCAGCCTGAGAGAGAAACGGTTGCACCTTGGTAATGGTCCTCAGGTGTTAAAAAGCTATTTTGGTCACATTCCTAATGTGTGATTCGACATTTTGTTCAGAATCAACAATAACACTTAGGTTTTTTACCTGGTGTTTTATCTTTATTGCCTTTAAAATTCAAATGTAATAATTTACCTGTGGAACTAAAATCCTCTAGTGACACAGAAATGTAAAGTTGTGTATTGTCTGCGTGGCAGTAAAAATGTAAGCTGTGCTTTCTGAAAAAGCTGCCAAGAGGTTACATATATAAACTGAACAGTACCGGACCCAAAATCAAACCTTGTGGAACACCACATGTGATATGTACTTTCTCTGAGTTACCGTGCATTCGGAAACTGTTCAGACCCCTTTCCCTTTTTCCATATTTTGTGTAGTTACAGCCTTATTCTAAAATGGATTAAACAAAAAATGTTCCTCATCAATCTACACACAATGCCCCATATTGACAAAACAAAAACAGGTTTTTAGAAATGTTTGCTAATTTAAAAAACAGAAATACCTTATTTACACAAGTATTCAGACCCTTTGCCATGAGACTCGAAATTGAGCTCAGGTGCCTCCTGTTTCCATTGATCATCCTTGAGATGTTTCTACAACTTGATTGGAGTACAGCTGAGATAAATTAAATTGATTGAACATGATTTGAAAAGGCGCACACCTGTCTATATAAGGTCCCACAGGTGACAGTGCATGGCAGAGCAAAAACTAAGCAATGAGGTTGAAGACATTGCCCCTAGAGCTCCGAGGCGGGATTGTGTCCATTCACAGATCTGGGGAATGGTACTAAAAAAATTCTGCAGCCTCCATCATTCTTAAATGGAAGATGTTTGGAACCACCAAGACTCTTCGTAGAGCTGTCCGCCCGGCAAAACTGAGCAATCGTGGGAGAAGAGCATTGGTCAGGGAGGTGACCAAGAATCTGATGGTCACTCTGGCAGAGCTCCAGAGTTCCTCTGTGAAGAAGGGAGAACCTTCCAGAAGGACAACCATCTATGCAGCACTCCACCAATCAGGCCTTTATGGTAGAGTGGCCACTTCTCAGTGAAAGGCACATGACAACCCGCTTGGAGTTTGCCAAAAGGCACCTAAAGGACTCTGAACATGAGAAAAAATATTCTCTGGTCTGATGAAAGCAAGATTGAACTCTATGGCCTGAATGCCAAGCGTCACGTCTGGAGGAAACAGTGAAGCATGGTGGTGATAGCGTCATGCTGTGAGAATGTATTTCAGCGGGAGACTAATCAGGATCGAGTGAAAGATGAATGGAGCAAAGTACAGAGAGATCCTTGATGAAAACCTGCTCCAGAGCGCTCAGGAATGATGCGAAGGTTCACCTTTCAACAGGACAATGACCCTAAGCACACAGCCAAGACAACTCAGGAGTGGTTTTAGGACAAGTCTCTGAATGTTCTTGAGTGGCCCAGCCAGAGCCCGGACTTGAACCCGATCAAACATCTCTGGAGAGACCTGAAAATAAATGTGCAGGGACGCTCCCCATCCAACCTGACAGACCTTGAGAGAGAAGAAGAATGGGAGAAACTCCCTAAATAAAGGTGTGTCAAGCTTTTAGCCTCATATCCAAGAAGACTCTGGGCTGTAATCGCTGCCAAAGGTGCTAAAGGGTGCTAAATGGTCTGAATACTTATGTAAATTTGATATTTCACATTTTTTTTTATATACATTTACAAGCATTTAAAGAAATATGCCTTGTCAGTATGAGGTATTGTGTGTATATTGAAGAGATGAAAAAACTAAGTGATAACATGTCATAGAAAGTTTTGCATATGTATTGAAAAATGAATACAGAAATAACTAATTTACATAAGTGTACACACCCCTGAGTCAATACTATGTAAAACCACCTTTGACAGCAATTACAGCTGTAAGTCTATCATGGTAAGTCTCTAAGAGCTTTCCACTCCTGGATTGTGCAACATTTTCCCATTATTCTTTGTCAGATTGGTTGTTGATCATTGCTAGCCAGTATTTTTCAGGTCTTGCAATAGATTTTCAAGTAGGTTTATGTAAAAACTGTAACTCGGCCACTCAGGACATTCACTGTCTTCCTGTTTGGGCTGCAGGGGGAGTATTGAGTAGCCAGATAAAAGGTGCCCATTTCAAACGGCCTCGTACTCAATTCTTGCTCGTACAATATGCATATTATTATTACTATTGGATAGAAAACACTCTCTAGTTTCTAAAACCGTTCGAATTATATCTGTGAGTCAAACAGAACTCATTTGGCACAAACTTCCTGACCAGGAAGTGGAAAGTCTGAAATCGAGGCTCTGTTCTTCTTCCTGCCTATAAATGGGCATGATACGTAAGAGTATACGTGCACTTCATAGACCTTCCCCTGGATGTCAAGAGGCTGTGTTAGAAGAAATGTAGTGTTTATCTTGGTCTGGTGGAACACAAGCTCTTTGTATGACGTGTCCCTCATTTCCGGTACTCTCGAGAGCGCGAGGTGGACAGTGGGATTGCCTTCTGTTTAGCTATCGTTATAGGCGACTACTATCTCCGGCTTTGATTTTATTTGATACATGTGACCATATCATCGTAAAGTATGTTTTTTCAATATAGTTTAATCAGATTATTGACATTTTTTCGGGAGTTTTGCCGTGTTCCGTTCTCTGACTTTGTTGACGATGGAGAGATCCGTGCCACTTGGCAAGTGTGCTTGCTAAATCAAGAGGGAAAGTTGCCGTTCTAAATCCAAACAACGATTGTTCTGGACATAGGACACCTTGTCCAACATTCTGATGGAAGATCAGGAAAAGTAAGAAACATTTTATGATGTTTTTTCATATATCTGTCGTAGATGTGAACTAGTCGTCGGCGCCCAAGTGTTTCTGGCTATTGTGGTAAGCTAATATAACGCTATATTCTGTTTTCGCTGTAAAACACTTAATAAATCGGAAATATTGTCTGGAATCACAAGATGCCTGTCTTTCATTTGCTGTACACTATGTATTTTTCAGAAACCTTTTATGATGAGTGATTAGGTATTTGACGCTGGTGTCTGTAATTATTATTGCTGCTTTCGGTGCAATTTCTGATTGTAGCTGCAATGTAAACTATGATTTATACCTGAAATATGCACATTTTTCGAACAAAACATAGATTTATTGTATAACATGTTATAAGACTGTCATCTGATGAAGTTGTTTCTTGGTTAGTTTGGTTGGTTCTTGGTTAGTTAGGTTGGCTTTGTGCATGCTACCTGTGCTGTGAAAAATGTCTGTCCTTATTTGTATTTGGTGGTTAGCTAACATAAATATACGTGGTGTTTTCGCTGTAAAACATTTAAAAAATCGGACATGTTGGCTGGATTCACAAGATGTTTATCTTTCAAATGCTGTATTGGACTTGTTAATGTGTGAAAGTTAAATATTTCAAAAATATATATTTTGAATTTCGCGCCCTGCACTTGAGCTGGCTGTTGTCATAAGTGTACCGACGTCGGGCTTGCAGCCAGAAGAAGTTTTAAGTAACTCCAGTGTAGATTTGCTCTTGTGTTTTAGGTTATTGTCCTGCTGAAATGTGAATTCCTCTCCCAGTGTCTGGTGGAAGACCCAGATGCAGACAGTGTGGAAGTAACAAAAGTGTATTACTAGAACATGGGGCAGGAAATATGACAGGTCAAGGGCAGGCAGAGGTCAAAACTGGGAAAAATAGGAACTAGAAAAAGACAGGAGCAAGGGGGAAAACGCTGGTAGGTTTGACAAACAAAACGAACTGGCAACAGACAAACACAGGGGATAATGAGGGGAGATGGGAGACACCTGGTGGGGGTGGAGACAAGCACAAAGACAGGTGTGACAGAACCAGGTTTTTCTCTAGGATTTTGCCTGATTTTAGCTCCATTCCGTTTCTTATTTATTCTGAAAAACTCCCAGTTCTTAAAAACTCCCAGTCCTATAACATGATGCAGCCAGTAACGTGTTGTATTGGATTTTCCCAAAACATAACACTTTTTATTCAGGACAAAAAGTGAATTGCTTTGCCACATTTTTTACAGTATTAAGTTGGTGCCTTGTAAACAGGATGCATGTTTTGGAATATTTTTATTCTGTACAGACTTCCTTCTTTTCACTATTTTTATTAGGTTAGTATTGTGGAGTAACTGCAATGTTTTTTTATCTATCAGCTTTCTCCTATCACATCCATTAAACTCTCTAACTGTTTTAAAGTCACCATTTGCCTCATGGTGAAATCCCTGAGCAGTTTCCTTCCTTTCTGGCAACTGAGTTAGGAAGCTATCTATCAATAGGTGGCCTACTTTGTGAGGCATTGGAAAACCTCCCTGGTCTTTGTGGTTTAATCCATATTTGAAAGTCACTGCTTGACTGAATCAGAACCACTGGCAGAAACGCATAAAGGAGGATCTGAGACCGAGGCCTCATCGGAAAAAATAGAAGACACTGCGCAATGCGTAAAGATCTACTTAGGCCCTGCCGAAAATGTCTCAGACCTCGGAGAGCCTCTACTCCTGAGAAAGAGGGTCCCTGGATAAAAGACCGGGGACACGTGTCGCCCAAAGTGAAAGTATGTGTGCACTTATCCTCAGCAATAGGGAGAAAGCCAAGTTTAGGAGGGAGAGATGCACGCCACTCTGTCGGCGTGCATCTATTGACATATTGTCAGTTCTGACAAGCACGAATAGAGTTGCCTTCGTACATCGCAACCCACCCTCAGGCGGATGTCTCTGTCATTATCACCTTTCAGGATACAACTTACCTCGTGGGAGCCTCCTGACAATAGCAGAGGATCCCACTGTGCCATGGCCCATAGGCCTGACAGGGACAACTGAAGCGACCAGCTTGGCTCCATTTGAGTGGCTAACACTCAGTGCTAGAAGGGTCGTATCAACAATAGCCCCACCCTCCATGGGGATAGAAAAGCGTGATACGCTAGTGAGTCTATCTCGAGACCCAGAAACAGAATGCAGTGAGATGGAATCCGACAGCTCTTTTTCTGGGTTTCTTATGAAACCTAGAGACTGAATACTGGACAGTAGCATGGATGTATGCAACATTGCTTGTTCCCTCGACTCCGCCGCCACCAGGCAATCGCTGTAATAGCCAGCGGTTATTCTGAGTTTGTAGACTCTGAGTCACATTCCTTTTTGTAACCAGGAATACTGGCTGGTACAGTCAACGTGATAATGCTGCTGAAGCGTGGGAGACACACAACAAATTGTAACCTGTACCCTGAAGTCACTGTTTGCATGATTCAGGGCGACACTGTGCAGGAGTGCCATTAGTCCTACTCAATTCTTGCTCGTACAATATGCATATTATTATTACTATTGGATAGAAAACACTCTCTAGTTTCTAAAACCGTTTGAATTATATCTGTGAGTAAAACAGAACTAAAGTTGGAGCAAACTTCCTTTCAGGAAGTGAGAAATCTGAAATCAGGCAATCTGTTCCAGGGTCAGTTTATAAATTTGCATGTATTCTATTGGTCGACATGCACTGCATACGCCTTCCCCTAGATGCCAGCAAGCAGTGAGAATTGGAATGGAGTTGCTAGGAAGATCTGAGGCCATATAAAGGGTCTTGGAACGTGGGGTGCAGTCTTTTCAACGTTCGCCATGACGCGAGACAGACCTCAGGATGGCGTTCTGGAAAGCTCTCGTTATAGGCCTTAGATATATCCGGCTCTGATTTTATTCGATATAGGTGTTAAAAACGTCATAATGTAGTTATTTTAAACCGAGTTATATCATTTTATATCAGTATATTGCGATTTTCTGAATTTTCTTAGTGCTGCGTTATAGTGAGTTGGGCACGTCTTCGCCACATGGCTAATGTTTACTGCTAATTCCAAAGTTGAAGGCGACAATCTACAACCGAGCAACGATTCTTCTGGACAAAGGACAACTTGCCCAAGATTCTGATGGAAGCTCATCAAAAAGTAAGAACTATTTATGATGTTAATTCGTTGTTCTGTTGAAAAATGTAAAACTCCTATTCCGCCATTAATTTCGGTGCGGTCTCGCTTTAACTTCTACTGCCTCAGAAACCCGGATCCGGGAGCACCCCCCACCCCCCACACACTGTTTAGCATAGCTAGCATAGCTTCACAAGTAGATAGTAGCATCTAAATATCATTAAATCACAAGTCCAAGACACCAGATGAAAGATACAGATCTTGTGAATAAAGCCACCATTTCCGATTTTTAAAATGTTTTACAGGGAAGACACAATATGTAAAGATGTACATCTATTACCTAAAAACACATTAGCATAATCCACCATCTTTTATTTGTCCACCAACACCAGTAGCCATCACCAATTCGGCTAAACTAAGATATTTATAGCCCCTAACCAACAAAAAAACTCATTAGATGACAGTCTGATAACATATTTATGGTATGGGATAGGTTTTGTTAGAAAAATGTGCATATTTCAGGTAGCTGCCATAGGTTACAATTGCACCCACCGTCACAAATGGACTAGAATAATTACAATGAGCAACGTGTTTACCTAACTACTAATCATCAAACATTTCGTAAAAATACACAGCATACACTAATCGAAAGACACAGATCCTGTGAATACAGACAATATTTCAGATTTTCTAAGTGTCTTACAGCGAAAACACAATAAATCGTTATATTAGCATAGCACATAGCACATAGCAGCCCAGCATTGATTCTAGCCAAAGTGAGCGATAAAAGTCAACATCGCCAAAAGATATTAATTTTTTCACTAACCTTCTCAGAATTCTTCCGATGACACTCCTGTAACATCATTTTACAATATACATATACAGTTTGTTCGAAAAGGTGCATATTTAGCCATACAAAACCGTGGTTACACAATGAAAATAGTAGCAAAACAAGCCTGAAAATGTCGGTCGCCATCTTTCAGAGTGATCTAGTTTAATTAATAGCTAATCATATACTTGACTAAAAAATACAGGGTTTACAGGAATCGAAAGACAAATTAGTTCTTAATGCAACCGCTGATTTACATTTTTAAAATTATCCTTACTTTTCAATACAGGGTTCGCCAAGTGAAGCTATACCAAACAAAATGGCGAAATATGCGTTTAAAATATTTCGACAGAAACACGATTTATCATATTAAATATTGCTTACTTTGAGGTGTTCTTCCATCAGATTCTTGGGCAATGTATCCTTTCTATGTTATAAACGTCTTTTGGTCGATAGATGTCCTCTGTCCTTCGAAATGTCCACCACCAACGACCGACACCCCAAAACGTGTCCAAAGTTTCAGAGTGCACAACAAATAAATTCCTCTAAAATCGCACTAAACGGATATAAATTGCTATAAAACTGTTCAAATTAACTACATTATGATGTTTTTAACACCTAAAACGAGTAAAAACATGACCGGAGAAATATTGCTGGTTAGAAAACGATTTGGAACGAGGCAGGTCCGATGCCCTTCACGCTTCAGGCGCACGACGAGAAAGGGCGGTCTCTATACATTTTGGTCTTTTATACTGGCTGTGAATATCCCATCGATTCCATTGAAAGCGTGATGACGTACAGACACCCAGAGGAAGACGTAGGCAGTGTCGGTTTCTTCATAGCATTCACTGTCGCCTTAAAAACAGACCCCAGATCAGAGGTAAAAAAAATTGAAATCTGAACCCTGTCATGAAAAGTGCTGTAGAAATTGTTCTGTACAACTCAGAGACAAAATTTCAACTTCTATAGAAACTAGAAGGTGTTTTCTATCCAATAATAACAATAATATGCATATTGTACGATCAAGAATTTAGCACGAGGCAGTTTAATTTGGAGACACAAATATGCTAATGCGGAACAGCACCCCCTATAGTTCCAAGAGGTTAACGCACGCTGTATGTCGTAGTAACGTTAATTTAAAAAATCTAACACAGCGGTTGCATTAACCTGTTTGGGCTGCAGGGGCAGTATTGAGTAGCCAGATAAAAGGTGCCCATTTCAAACGGCCTCGTACTCAATTCTTGCTCGTACAATATGCATATTATTATTACTATTGGATAGAAAACACTCTCTAGTTTCTAAAACCGTTTGAATTATATCTGTGAGTGAAACAGAACTCATTCTGCAGCAAACTTCCTGACAGGAAGTGGAAAATCTGAAATTGAGGCTCTGTTCCAGGGGCTGCCTATTAAAGCCCTTGTTATTTATTAGTTTAGATGCACTTCATACGTCTTCCACTAGATGTCGACAAGGAATGAGAGAAGAAATGGACTGTGTAACTTGATCTGGACTCGAATTACAGCTCATGGAATGACGTGTCCTCCATTTCCTGTTTTCAGGAAGGCGCGAAGAGAGACATGGATTTGCCTTCTGTTTAGCTGTCGTTATAGGCGACTACTATCTCCGGCTTTGATTTTATTTGATACATGTGACCATATCATCGTAAAGTATGTTTTTTCAATATAGTTTCGTCAGATTATTGAAAATTTTACCGGAGTTTTGCCGTGTTCCGTTCTCTGACTTTGTTGACGATGGAGCGATTCGTGCCACTTGGCTAGTGCGCTTGCTAAATCGAGAGGGAAAGTGGCCGTTCTAAATCCAAACAACAACTGTTCTGGACAAAGGACCCCTTGTCCAACATTCTGATGAAAGATCAGCAAAAGTAAGAAACATTTTATGATGCTATTTCATATATCTGTCGTGCATGTGAACTAGTCGTCGGCGCCCAACGTTTGGGTACTCTAGCTATACCGAAGTGGATGTCGTAATGAAGTTATTTTTTAGAATTCTAACACTGCGATTTCATTAAGAACTAATGGATCTATCATTTCCTATACAACATGTATTTTTTAGTTATGTTTATGAATAGTCATTTGGTCATAATACGTGTGTCATAAAAAGTGTCAGAAAAAAATCTGGACGTTGTGGGACAAAATAGCTACGTTAGCAGAATGTATAACCACTGATTTCAGCTCTAAATATGCACATTTTCGAACAAAACATAAGTGTATGTATAACCTGATGTTATAGGACTGTCATCTGATGAAGCTTATCAAGGTTAGTCAAAAATTATATATCTTTTGCTTGTTTGTTACGATCGCTAACCTTTTGCTACTGGGAAATGGCATGTCTTTCTGGCTATTGTGGTAAGCTAATATAACGCTATATTGTGTTTTCGCTGTAAAACACTTAATAAATCGGAAATATTGTCTGGAATCACAAGATGCCTGTCTTTCATTTGCTGTACACTATGTATTTTTCAGAAATGTTTTATGATGAGTAATTAGGTATTTGACGTTGGTGTCTGTAATTGATTTTGAATTTCGCGCCCTGCACTTGAAGTGGCTGTTGTCATAAGTGTACCGGCACCGCCCTGCAGCCATAAGAAGTTAAGAACTAATGTATCTTTCATTTGCTGTCCAACCTGTATTTTTTAGTCAAGTTAATGATTAGTTATTGATTAGATTAGGTGCCTCTCCCAAGATTTCTCCCGACATTTTCTTTGCAGCTTGGCTACTATGTAAAACTGTGTAAAACTGATTTGTACCTCAAATATGCACATTTTTCGAACAAAACATAGATTTATTGTATAACGTGTTATAAGACTGTCATCTGATGAAGTTGTTTCTTGGTTAGTTTGGTTGGTTCTTGGTTAGTTGGGTTGGCTTTGTGCATGCTACCTGTGCTGTGAAAAATGTCTGTCCTTTTTTGTATTTGGTGGTGAGCTAACATAAATATATGTGGTGTTTTCGCTGCAAAACATTAAAAAATCGGAGATGTTGGCTGGATTCACAAGATGTTTATGTTTCATATGCTGTATTGGACTTGTTAATGTGTGAAAGTTAAATATTTCTAAAAAATATATTTTGAATTTCGCGCCCTGCACTTGAAGTGGCTGTTGACATATTGTGCCCGGCTTCGGGCTTGCAGCCCAAAGAAGTTAATGGCGTCAGACCGAGGCTCTGCATCTGTCCTCATGCTCCTAGATCTTAGTGCTGCTTTTCATACCATCGATCACCACATTCTTTTGGAGAGATTGAAAACCCAAATTGATCTACATGGACAAGTTCTGGCCTGGTTTAGATCTTATCTGTCGGAAAGATATCAATTTGTGTCTGTAAATGATTTGTCCTCTGACAAATCAACTGTACATTTTGGTGTTCCTCAAGGTTCCGTTTTAGGACCACTATTGTTTTCACTATATATTTTACCTCTTGGGGATGTCATTCGAAAACATAATGTTAACTTTCACTGCTATGCGGATGACACACAGCTGTACAAACATGGTGAAACCCCAAAATTGCCCTCGCTAGAAGCCTTTGTTTCAGACATAAGGAAGTGAATGTCTGCAAGCGTTCTACTTTTAACCTCGGACAAAACAGAGATGCTTGTTCTAGGTCCCAAGAAACAAAGAGATCTTCTGTTGAAACTGACAATTAATCTTGATGGTTGTACAGTCGTCTCAAATAAAACTGTGGAGGACCTCGGCGTTACTCTGGACCCTGATCCCTCTTTTGACGAACATATCAAGACTGTTTCAAGGACAGCTTTTTCCATCTACGTAACATTGCAAAAATTAGAAACGTTCTGTCCAAAAATTATGCAGAAAAATGTATCCATGCTTTTGTTACTTCTAGGTTAGACTACTGCAATGCTCTACTTTCCGGCTACCCGGATAAAGCACTAAATAAACTTCAGTTAGTGCTAAATACGGCTGCTAGAATCCTGACTAGAATCAATTTTTTTTTAATCATATTACTCCAGTGCTAGCTTCCCTACACTGGCTTCCTGTTAAGGCAAGGGCTGATTTCAAGGTTTTACTGCTAACCTGCTAACCTACAAAGCATTACATGGCCTTGCTCCTACTTATCTTTCCGATTTGTTCCTGCCGTACATGCCTACACGTACGCTACGGTCACAAGACGCAGGCCTCCTAATTGTCAGCTGGAGGCAGGGCTTTCTCCTATAGAGCTCCATTTTGATGGAATCTTCTTTCTACCCATGTGAGAGACGCAGACTCGGTCTCAACCTTTAAGTCTTTACTGAAGACTCATCTCTTCAGTAGGTCATATGATTGAGTGTAGTCTGGCACCGGAGTGTGAAGGTGAACGGAAATGCTCTGGAGCAACAAATCGCCCGGTTCCCCTCTCTCCACTGGGATTCTCTCCCTCTAACCCTATTCCAGGGGCTGAGTCACTGGCTTACTGGTGCTCTTCCATGCCGTACATAGGAGAGGTGCGTCACTTGAGTGGGTTGAGTCGCTGACGTGGTCTTCCTGTCTGGGTTGGCGCCCCCCCCCTTGGGTTGTGCCGTGGCGGAGATCTGTGTGGGCTATACTCAGCCTTGTCTCAGTATGGTAAGTTGGTGGTTGAAGATATCCCTCTAGTGGTGTGGGGGCTGTGCTTTGGCAAAGTGGGTGGGGTTATATCCTGCCTGTTTGGCCCTGTCCGGGGGTATCATCGGATGGGGCCACAGTGTCTCCTGACGCCTCCTGTCTCAGCCTCCAGTATTTATGCTGCAGTAGTTTGTGTCGGGGGGCTAGGGTCAGTCTGTTATATCTGGAGTATTTCTCCTGTCTTATCCGGTGTCCTGTGTGAATTTAAGTATGCTCTCTCTAATTCTCTCTTTCTCTCTTTCTTTCTTTCTTTCTCTCTCTTAGAGGACCTGAGCCCTAGGACCATGCCTCAGGACTACCTGGCATGACGACTCCTTGCTGTCCCCAGTCCACCTGGCCGTGCTGCAGCTCCAGTTTCAACTGTTCTGCCTGCGGCTATGGTAACCTGACCTGTTCACCGGATGTGCTACCTGTCCCAGACCTGCTTTTTTCAACTCTCTAGAGACAGCAGGAGCGGTAGAGATACTCTCAACATTTACTCCTGAGGTGCTGACTTGCTGCATCCTCGACAACTACTGTGATCATTATTATTTGACCATGCTGGTCATTTATGAACATTTGAACATCTTGGCCATGTTCTGTTACAATCTCCACCCGGCACAGCCAGAAGAGGACTGGCCACCCCTCATAGCCTGGTTCTTCTCTAGGTTTCTTCCTAGGTTTTGGCCTTTCTAGGGAGTTTTTCCTAGCCACCGTGCTTCTACACCTGCATTGCTTGCTGTTTGGGGTTTTAGGCTGGGTTTCTGTACAGCACTTTGATATATCAGCTGATGTAAGGCTATATAAATACATTTGATTTGAATTTGATTAGATTAAAGAAGCAATAAAACTGGCCTTCTTTAGACTAGTTGAGTATCTGGAGCATCAGTATTTGTGGGTTTGATTACAGGCTCAAAATGGCCAGAAACAAAGACTTTTCTTCTGAAACTCGTCAGTCTATTCTTGTTCTGAGAAATGAAGTCTGTTCTGTACTACTCCCTTCACAGAATAGCGCAAACTGGCTCTAACCAGAATAGAAAGAGGAGTGGGAGGACCCGTTGCACAACTGAGCAAGAGGACAAGTACATTAGTTTGAGAAACAGACACCTGACAAGTCCTCAACTGGCAGCTTCATTAAATAGTACCCGCTAAACACACCTCTCAGCGTGAACAGTGAAGAGGCAACTCCGGGACGGAGTGTTTCTCCCTCATTATTAAGGGAGAGGATGGGCTTTGTGGTGCCTCATGGAGAAAGAAGCTGGGGTGATATGGGAGCAGAGAGTGAGGGGTGGTTCTGGGGTGGAGGTATGGGAGGGGTGAGGTGGGGTATTATTTAGGGGAGTGATCGGGGCCCAGGGCAGCACCTGACTTGGCTGGTGTAGCGTCAGCCCTCCTCCTGGGGCAGGCATCCTAGCAATACCTAATGTGGAGGCAATTAGATTATTACAGCTCCAGATGGCAGTTACACAGCCAGATAGCTATTCTGTGATAAGCTTACAAGACTCTGGTGTGCTACACTCACTTTCTCTGCTCTATTCAAATCTCTCTCTTAGCTTGGTTAAAGTTTTTCTCTGTCTTAGCTCAATTTCTCTCTCTCGGATTCAAAGTTGCTTTCTTTCTCTCCTTCTACATTCATCTCTCGCTTTCTTGTTTACCCTTCACTCAGTCTCCAGCTCACACTCTCTCTCATTCATAGTAAACATGAATGCCAAATGATCTTCTTTAATTTCTATACCCTAATGATATACAACCTGTAAGCCTGAACATAAACACCAGTGGGACTAGCAACTTGTGGCAAAGTTACATTTATTATATTTTGTCACAGCACATTTATAAGTCACAGAGAAGAATGCGGAGCAGTTGATTGATTGAGGGTTACACGGTGTGGTGTGGTGTTAGAGGGCCGTGTTTCTCAACCTTCTATATGATCTCTCAGATTACGGCTGGGATTCAATATGATTCAATCTGCGTTTCGTAGACAACGCAGTGTATTAAAGGCAATGTTACCGAGTAAGTGGAGATCGCATCAAGGTAAACGCTGCAGATGGCGTCTCAATCGAAATGACCTTTAAATGTAAAAGAGAGCTAACACGGATCTAGCGAATCTAGGCCCAACACTAGCAATTGAGAACTGATTAAATCGTGGTTCGCTAACCATCTGAGGGACTGGTTAGAAACAGTAACAGTCCACATACTAGGGGTGTATCAATGTTCTATATCAATGGGAGAAACACTGGTATAGAGTGAACACATTCCCTTTTCATGTAACAGAGACCACATTGAAGATGCTCTCAATTGTGCATCTTCATACGATTAATTTCAATAAATACTGTACAATTTTTTTTATCTAAGACCGAGATAAAAAAAACATGGCATATGCTGAAAAAAGTACATACCCTTTACAATTAGCTATAAAAACTAAACGGTTTACAAAGATGTTGGTACACTGCACTGTGTATTACATACAGTATATATTTCATTATGAGTTTGTATATACATGTATATTATTTACTTATGCTTTTAAATAAAGTGCCTTTCTTAAAAAAAAAAACATGTTCACAAAAATTATACCTTATCTTTTCAAAAGAAAATATTCCTGATAAAAAAAGGTTTGCAACGTAAACTTTCAAATGTAAGCCCAAGACGAGACAGCTCTAAAAAGACTAAAGTATTTTTCCATGACAAAAACAACAAAGAATGTTTCAAATTGAGAAACAGCATTGAAGTTGGCCAATGATAAATCGCACAATGAAACACGTTGCCAACTGCAGTGTACTAGGAACATTTCTCCCATAAACCCATGAACTTTAAAACAGATGGTTTTGCATCATCATCACCCCATTGGTTTGTAAGAAAAGTAAACACAATCATTGTATAATCGTTGCACTTTATTCCCTTCTCACAAGCTCTATCACCTTGACATTTCCCTTTGCTAAATATGTAAAAGGTCCAACAATGAGACAGAATCTGTAAGGTACATGGAAAAGAATCAAGCAATTCATACTGTGGATTTAACAGTGGCCATTGGAAAATAGTCAGTTTGATACTGTACAGAAACACTGTACAGAGAAAGAGAGAGGGCAAGAGGGAGAGGTGGCCCTGGCTTGCTTTCAAAACAATATAACGTTGAGAATCAGGCCAATGTCAATACTTTCTAAGAAACAGTTCTGATAGCCAGCCTTCCTTCCATCCCTCTCTCTTTTTACTCTTCTCTCTCCTTCTCTCCCTTTTCCTCTGTAGCCATACTTTACTCAGCACTCCTACAGAACACACATACACAGATCTACAGCAGTGGAGGCTCCTCCTCAGAGGAGGGGAGGATCATCCTACTCAGTAATTTCATGAAAAATAGTGAAACATTATAAAGGTTATCCTTTTAAGATGATACTTTTCTAAATATATTCACATGTCACCAAATAACTGATTAAAACACACTGTTTTGCAATGAAGGTCTACAGTAGCCTCAACAGCACTCTCTGGGGTAGCACCATGGTGTAGCCGGAGGACAGCTAGTTTCCGTCCTCCTCTAGGAACATTGACTTCAATACAAAACCTAGAACAATGGATTAAAGCGATCTTTAAGAAATCATTCACTGCCTTTTTTGTTGAGTGCAAAAATTAAGGAGAAGCAGCAGAGAGAGCGAGAGCTAGCTCTATTTCTTTTTTTTCTTTTTCTTTTTACTTTCATTCACTTAGCTAGCTAATTCAGTTAGCTAATTTAGCCTACTCAAACACCCGACACAAACAGAAGCATGCTATTTATGTTAGCTATCTGGCTAAGGCTATCCAACACTGGAACTCTTCCAAGTCAAGGTAAGCGGTTTAATTAATTTATTGCCACGAGGCCTGCCGGTGTAACTGCTAAAATGCTTGCTGTACACTGTACTGCGTGATTGTAGAGGGTTTACTAATGCGTTAGTTCTAGTAGCTATGTTGACTATGACGTTAGCTAATATGGTGACAACGATGTAGGCTGTGTGTAGTGGTTAGCGATTATGGTATGAAGGTTTGGCTTGGAAAGTTTATTTTTGCATGGCCACAGATAGCTGTTGTGCACTGAAAGGGAAAAGGTGAGGGGAGGATAGCACGTAGATGCGAGAAGGAATTATACAATGAGCAAAGGGATGATTCTGTTTGTATGTGGCTGCTGTGTGTGCGGGTGATCAGGGGTGTATTCATTCCGCCGATTCTGTTGAAAAACGTTTCTTAAACGGAAATAAAACGGAACGAAACGGAGAATAAACCTACCTGAATTTGTCCAATAGAAACTCTCGTTTGCAGCTGTTTGGACTAATGATTACACCCTAGATCAGCTATATTCAGGCAAGAGTGTGCAAGGCGGTATTGAATGTGTCACTGTCTGTCACCTTGATTACTCCAATTTGTCTCTCGATCTGTTATAAACTTTCATTCGTAGACTAGGTTGTAGCAACCGCATGATAGATATAGATTGCACGTGCATACACACAACACGGAGTACATTCCTAGGACAGAGAGATATGCTGTGAGGGTCAGTGGAGGCTGCTGAGGGGAGGACAGCTCATAATAATGGCTGGAATGGAGTGTAATGGCTGGAATAGAGTGAATGGAATGGTACCAAACACATGAAAACCATTATTACTATGAGTCGTCCTCCCCTCAGCAGCCTCCACTGGGTGTAGTGGGTGTAGTGTAGTGTAGTGTAATGTGATGGTGAAACCTGAGGCAGCAGCAGGCAGGCTGGAGAGCCATGCAGCAGTGTGAGTCTGAGCTGTTAATGCCATGAGGATTCAGGGGGTTTTCACAGCTGGGCCCAATGGAAGATGAACCCAGTGTAGTGTGAAGGTATCCATTACTTCATGCCAAACACAGTCAGAATGGACTCAATTAAAGAGGGACTTCATCCCAAATAGTACCCTATTCCCTTTATAACGCACTACTTTTGACCAGGGCCCTGCCCATAGGGCTCTGGTCCAAAACAGTGCACTATATAGGCAATAGGCTGCCATTTGGGACAAATTCCCTCTTTAATTGAGTCCATTCTGACTGTGT
Source organism: Salvelinus fontinalis (assembly GCF_029448725.1). Classification (NCBI taxonomy): domain Eukaryota; kingdom Metazoa; phylum Chordata; class Actinopteri; order Salmoniformes; family Salmonidae; genus Salvelinus; species Salvelinus fontinalis. Next base: position 41,602,882 of record NC_074679.1, on the reverse strand, counting down.
CTGGCATGAAGTAATTGATATCTTCCAGGGACTGTGGATGGTTAACTGGTCATATCCCAACGTACACTCCTCATATGAATCACCAGCATTACTTTGTCTGTGTTCACTTGACTGTGTGTTTGGTAGTGATATGAAGCAACAATGTGATGCTCGAGGCAGTTTGAGTCCATAGGAACACATCGCATTCAATGACAAGGCTTTGGATACTATGTGATTAAAATGTTCAAAATCCATGTGAAACAACACGGCACAATTGAAAAAATCTATGGCACATGAAAACCAAACGAGGGTGGTCTGCGGTGATAGGTGGGATGGGCTGAGAGTGGCCGAGGGGTGGGATTAAAGAGCTCATGTTCGGTAATGTATTATTGTTATGTGATTGCTGTATATAAAAGTACCACGTATGTAAAAATCTATATGTACAATGTATGTATAAGTAGCAAAAATGCTGTAAAAAAACGAAAATATATTTGTGTCCTCCGAAGGGGGGGGTTAGGGGAAAAAAAGGGTGAAAAATGGCAAGGCTTTGATCAGAGAATGTGGACAAATGTTACCAGCACCGTGTCTCAACAGATGAAGGAGAACGCATGTCATACTGCTGTTTCATCTGAGAGAATTTGAGGGGGGAAAAAACGGTGTTCATACCAGAGGCTGTAACGCTCTTCTCATATTATGTTCGTCAGTGTGTCTGAGTCCAACTACTACAGCCCTCTCTGTTCTTATTGTGATTGGCATCTTGATGAATTGGGATCTCTGTGAAGTTTCTAAACGCTATTCGCTTAACTGGCTTCGATATGGCAGAGTGCAGGATGTTGAGGGAATACTGGAGGGCTGCCTGACTCTGTGTGTGTGTGTGTGTGTCTGTGTTTGTCTTTAGTGATGGCCTGATGACAACCTACAGAGAATTCCCCTATGCCAACTTGAGCCAGCTATGAATGGGCATGGATGAGGGCGAGGGAGAGAGAGAGCGAGGGAAGGAGAAAAGGAGCAAGCTACCAGCTCCCACAGTCTCACGTCAGAATTAGACTTTCATCCATGTTTCTTAAACGTCAAATTTAGAAGTTGTTCCAAATGTCAAATTTGTGTGTTTAAGGTTAAGTTTAGTCATTAACTCCACATTTTTAAGCTTAGCGGTTAAGCTTAGGCATTAACTCCAAATTCTTAGGTTAGGCAGTAACTCTGAATGGTTAAGGTAAGGTTGAAGGTTTGGGATACCCTTTAAAACAAAAATACTTTCCATTGCTGGTTTTGAACTTGCAACCTTTGAAATCAGAGGCAGATGATTACACCCAATCCCCGTCCACAACACCACAGCAAAAACCAAAACCTACTTGAAGGTAACAGTGCTCACTATTGCTCCTAGTGGCCGGTTTACACACAATTTCCCGACATCGTCAGATGTGGATGGACATCGAACATTGACTTGTATCACGGGTGACCTGGCTGCAATTAGAGTATAAAAAAAGGGAAGGAGAGGATAAGTCCCGAGTGGCTCAGTTGGTAGAGCATAGCTCTTGCAATGCCAGGGTTGTGGATTCATGTCCCATGGGGGACCAGAATGAAAAAGTATAAAGATTGTATTGTAAGTTGCTCTGGATAAGAGCATCTGCTAAATTACTCAAATGTAAAAATAAGAGAGAGAGTGACTGAGTGTGAAACACCAAAGGTTGTGTGTTGTTTCTACTGTTGTCATTGCAGTGTGGAGCAGCAGCGCTGTCCATCAACACTATTCTTTCAGGATGTGTTCAGCCTCAACCTCTCTCAATGGCACTCAGTCTGATAGCCAGGATTAAGACCTTAAAACAACACCGGGCAACAAGACAGGGTGGAGAGGCAGCAGGTCTTGGACACCAGTGAAGGGGAGAGCTCTTCAAAGGGTTCCACTGTTTACAGAGATGTCTCTCTGCTCAACTCCCACTCCTCTCTGGAGAAAGGACCTCCATGCATCAACTGAGCCCAGACACCCCTCTCCTGCACCTTCACTTCTACCTCCAGCCTCACTCCATCCTCCCCCTCACCCCTAGAGAGTCCAAGTATCTCTCTCCTTTCAAGCTCCCCTACCAAGTCTTTTCCTCTCTCCCTCTCCGCCGGCACATCTACGAGTGTCTCGGGTTGCGAGGAATGCAACACCGTGACGTGTTAACAGGCGATAAAAGGAAAACATCTCCATACGGTTCAATTATGGATCAGATTAAACGATGGGGCAATCCTTTGGATGGAAAACAAGCGGCGTGTCTGTCGATGAGAGAGAGAAAGAGAGCGAGAGCGACAGAGAGACCTTCAAGGTTTCAACAATGTATTTTTATGTTTCCCCCAGGAGTAGCTAACCATGACCCAGTGCAACTTTATCTGACGGAGCATTACGGCCAAATGGCTCAGGAGGATGAGTATCTGGTCCTCTGATACTGGATATGACTGGCTGAATGACACAATAGAGTTCTAGGGGTCAACATCTCCAAAGAAATATGTGGCTTGACATGAAATAAGAAAGTAAGAAAAGCACAATGCATCTTGGGGCTGTGCTTGATCATTCTGTTTTTTTCCCCCCCGACTGGAGTTGGACCAGGAGAGAGAGAGAGCGTTGGGGAGAGAAATAGAGAGAGATGGAGAGAGAGAGAGCTGGATAGAAAGAAGACAGAGATTGTGAGAGAGAGCTTCAAGTCTAAGACAAACAACAACTAACATTCTGTGTTGAATTCATCCCCATTTTAGCAGCTTGACAGGAATTCCTTTCATGAGACATCCGAGTATTTGAGTAAATACAATACAGGCCCAATATGAGTCCAATAAATACACTATCCATGTTCCTCCATGTTCCCTCAGGGGTTCTGGAGCAGCCCATGGAAACCACTGAGCTATCCCATCCCCCTGTACCCATCCCCCCATCCCTTTTCTCAATAGCAGCAGCACATGTGAGTCTATGGGGTGGTGGGTTGAGGGGTGTCAGAGAGAACTAGGACAATCTCATTGCAGTCTCTCCCTCTTTAAAATTTCCCAAACCAGTGTTTTTTTTCCTTGTTTTTTGAGTGTAGCCCAAAAAAACGCTCTCCAAAATCTGGACTTTCACAAGCAATAAATTACCAGTTAGAAAATAGTTGTTTTTTCTCTTCCCGTAACACCACAGTAAGTCATCCATGGGAAAGCATATTCCAATTGGCAGGTGGATTCTGATGAGTCATCCAATGAGGGAATGCTTGATGGTGATGATGTCATAACAACGCGCCATTAAGACGTGACGCTCATAGAGTTTTCCCACGCACACCAGATAAGAGTATTCAACTTGACTCCATTTTGGATGGGTGGCTGCCGGGTTGCCTGACTAGAAAAATGTAACATTTCGGTATTCACCAAACTCTGTGCCGCAATGTGACCAAACACTGAATAAGAGGGAGGGAATATCCAGGTCTCCTTTCATCCGAAGCAACTGATAGTTTACACAATATATTCAGTATGTGGCCCATGCCCGAATCCAATAGAGCCATTGGAACCATGTGTCTCTCTCCCCACGCAGGATCTCAGTACTCCTCCCCATCTCCTCCCTCAGAACTCACGAGCCTCCTCTAGCTCAGCCTGGTACACGTCCTCTGTGGGGTTGTGGGCACACTGCAGCCCGTTGTTGGGCGGTCTCACAGAGTGGAAGCGGCTCCAGTCCCCTTTACACAGGATCCAGGGCAGCACGTCCACTTTGTAATGCAGCTCCGGCGAGAACTCCGTACTGATGAGGTTTGGCGCGCCCGCCCCTTTCCCCCGCGTGATCAGCTTCACGTGGTCGTCGTAGCAACAGTGCTGCGCGGCCAGCGTGGTGCTGTCGAAGGAGAGCATGGAGCGTGTGCAGAAGCGAGCGGACGGCTTGTAGATGTCCAGGCGTTCTTTGGGGCCGGAGGCGTCGCGCCAGCGGTAGGTCTTACGCAGCGTCTTGTCGAAGATGTTGACGGCGCTGTAGACGGCCTCGGACGGGTAGGAGCAGGGGCAGCTGGGTAGTTCGGTCAGCACCTGGTGGAGGTACTTCTGGAGGAAGTCGTTCTTACAGCTCAGCCACTTGTCACAGCTGTCCACGTCTGGGGAGGAGAGAAATCATACAGGAGTCAACAGACGATGAATAAACTATCAATCAATACCACAACAGTCAATAGGCCATCGACAAGGATCAATCAATGATCAGCAGCGATCAATTAACTATCAATAAGCACAGAAACATACACTGTAAGCACACGTATAGAGTTGAATCGTAGCTTGAGGCACACACAAAGCATGAACCTTCGCACAAATCACCCATTGACATCTATGCATGATTTGTGTGAAACATCACATTTTCAATGCGTATATAAATAAAAAATGGATTCGGACCATATTTAGTACATTTTCCAGCACATAGAATATATACAGTATATATAGTACCGATGAAATACTACAATGGATACTAATCAAAGGTAATCAACGGCTCTCTTTCAACAGCTCAGGTTTTGGCCGTGATAAAAAGATGACTTTCGGGGAGGATTATAAGGTAAGACAGCATTGGTAACCCTGAGGAAACCAGAGAGACTTTCCAAGCATAGAGGAGTGATTTCAGCGCTTTAAAACCCATTACTTTGAACCGGGGGGGGGGGGGGGGGGGGGCTGCAAAGCTCTCAAAGACCATGGAGAGCGAACGAGAGCGGGTTAAAAAACAAAGCCATAGTCGGTGCTAGAGAATAAAATGTTGGAGGCTGCGGTCAAATTGGAACCCATTCATTATAAACATTTATGTTCCGTAGTGGATTGGGGAAAGAGCAAAAAAAAAAACTTCTGACACTTTATCTTGTTATGTTTTTGTTGCGCATTCTTTGTTATTTTTGCCCAGAGTGAAAAGAGCTATCCCTTTTCACTGGCCTGTGCCAGACGTTGGGAGAGCAATAAAAGACAAACTAAAAAGTAATTCAAACATTTCTTGGAGGAACAGATGGGTTTTTCATGGGCTTTGTAACAATCTCGGTGGAGCAAAATTCTGACTACCCCAGCTGGACTCCTGGACCCCCAGTAGAGCAGTTTAAACCCCCGTAAACGGAACAGACCATTAAGGCCCCCCAAATACTAGAACGGGCCGTTGGCTACAGAAAAAGGGACAACCAGCTAATACACAGCCACGCATGCACACACACACACACACACACACACACACACACACACACACACACACACACACACACACACACACACAAACACACAAACTTGTCATATACACATTTCAACAAACATACTTGTGTCGAGGGAGTCAGTGCCATTTGTTGTCTCCAGAGGTATCAGCTCAGTCACTGCTAACAGGTCATCTACAGAGAGAGAGGACACAGACACTGGTTAGGAAACCTGCTGAATGGATAGCCTCATACTGTAGGCAAAGGGAAAAAAATTGTTTCTGAGTAGCTGTTGATAAGACTAGGGGGACTGTCTATGCCCAACACACACGCGCGCACGCACTCACACTTGCACACACACCCACACTGTCCAGGGTAGCAGTACGAGCCTTCATTGAGCGTTTTAAAACAGACATGGAGCTTTGTACACACCAGGACTCTGCAGGAGGGCAACAGAACAGGCAGCGCACTACTAAACACACTAACAGGGATCAACACCACATTTGTCCAAATCCCAACTGTACTGATATAAAGAGCCCTGTACTAGAAGCATCAGGCAGACCTATTAGGAAAAGCCTAATGGTACGATCACTGTAGAACTGATCACTAATACGTGAAAGGCTGGATACGTTTTAGCCTGTTGCTTTAACACGTATAAAGTCCTTTGAAATCAGTGATCAAGAAGGAAAGGCGGCACATAGAGGATGCTATTTGGAACTACTGGGACCCAACCAGAGACAGGCAAGGTCTGATGACATCACACAGCCAAGAAACATTGCTGATGGCCATTGCTGATGACATTACATAAGTGTCTCTCTCACCTGGGCATCTGTCCAGGTCACAGGTCCGGGACTCGGTCGCCGTGCACGCGTAACCACATGAACGGATACGCTTCTGGTTGCCGTGGCCACAGGTGACGCTGCATGGAGACCAGACGCTCCACTCCTCCTCCTCGTACTCTGAGATGGAGGGATGAGAAAGGGGGGAAAGAGGGACGGAAAAAAAACCCAAAGGGTTATATTAGAGGAGTGCGGTATGTCTTTGAAGTGAGCCTAGTGAATTCCTCACCCAGCTGGTGAGAGCGTTATGCAATAAAGCAGCAACGACCAAAAATGTTTGGAGCTACAGTAGAGTGTTCATCTGTCCGCTCTAACATGCATACATAAACCTTCTTCAATGTGCTGGTTGTGGCAGGAACAACTGAGTATCTTAGCATCTCAGGAACAACATAGAACAAAGTAGACACCAGGAACAACCGTGTCTTGGAGCAGACCAAAAGACAACACTTCAAAAAGCTAAGGAGGCTTCAGAAAGGAGTGAGAGTCTTACTCATGAGGCTGTAGCTGGTGGCTGTCATTAACTTCATTAGTGGTGTAGCTAGTGGCTGTCATTAACATACATTAGGACTGTAGCTGGTGGCTGTCATTAACTTCACTAGTGGTGTAGCTAGTGGCTGTCATTAACTTCACCAGTGGTGTAGCTAGTGGGTGTCATTAACTTCACTAGTGGTGTAGCTAGTGGCTGTCATTAACTTCACTAGTGGTGTAGCTAGTGGCTGTCATTAACTTCACTAGTGGTGTAGCTAGTGGCTGTCATTAACTTCACTAGTGGTGTAGCTAGTGGCTGTCATTAACTTCACTAGTGGTGTAGCTAGTGGCTGTCATTACCTTCACTAGTGGTGTAGCTAGTGGCTGTCATTAACTTCACTAGGGGTGTAGCTAGTGGCTGTCATTAACTTCACTAGTGGTGTAGCTAGTGGCTGTCATTAACTTCTCTAGGGCTGTAGCTAGTGGCTGTCATTAACTTCACTAGTGGTGTAGCTAGTGGCTGTCATTAACTTCACTAGGGGTGTAGCTAGTGGCTGTCATTAACTTCACTAGTGGTGTAGCTAGTGGCTGTCATTAACTTCACTAGGGGTGTAGCTAGTGGCTGTCATTAACTTCACTAGGGGTGTAGCTAGTGGCTGTCATTAACTTCACTAGGGCTGTAGCTAGTGGCTGTCATTAACTTCACTAGTGGTGTAGCTAGTGGCTGTCATTAACTTCACTAGGGGTGTAGCTAGTGGCTGTCATTAACTTCACTAGGGGTGTAGCTAGTGGCTGTCATTAACTTCACCAGTGGTGTAGCTAGTGGCTGTCATTAACTTCACTAGTGGTGTAGCTAGTGGCTGTCATTAACTTCACTAGGGCTGTAGCTAGTGGCTGTCATTAACTTCACTAGGGGTGTAGCTAGTGGCTGCCATTAACTTCACTAGGGGTGTAGCTAGTGGCTGCCATTAACTTCACTAGTGGTGTAGCTAGTGGCTGTCATTAACTTCACTAGTGGTGTAGCTAGTGGCTGCCATTAACTTCACTAGGGGTGTAGCTAGTGGCTGCCATTAACTTCACTAGGGGTGTAGCTAGTGGCTGCCATTAACTTCACTAGGGCTGTAGCTAGTGGCTGTCATTAACTTCACTAGTGGTGTAGCTAGTGGCTGCCATTAACTTCACTAGGGGTGTAGCTAGTGGCTGCCATTAACTTCACTAGTGGTGTAGCTAGTGGCTGTCATTAACTTCACTAGGGGTGTAGCTAGTGGCTGTCATTAACTTCACTAGTGGTGTAGCTAGTGGCTGTCATTAACTTCACTAGGGGTGTAGCTAGTGGCTGTCATTAACTTCACTAGTGGTGTAGCTAGGGGCTGTCATTAACTTCACTAGGGCTGTAGCTAGTGGCTGTCATTAACTTCACTAGTGGTGTAGCTAGTGGCTGTCATTAACTTCACTAGTGGTGTAGCTAGTGGCTGTCATTAACTTCACTAGGGGTGTAGCTAGTGGCTGTCATTAACTTCACTAGTGGTGTAGCTAGTGGCTGTCATTAACTTCACCAGTGGTGTAGCTAGTGGCTGTCATTAACTTCACTAGTAGTGTAGCTTGTGGCTGTCATTAACTTCACTAGGGCTGTAGCTAGTGGCTGTCATTAACTTCACTAGGGGTGTAGCTAGTGGCTGTCATTAACTTCACTAGTGGTGTAGCTAGTGGCTGCCATTAACTTCACTAGTGGTGTAGCTAGTGGCTGTCATTAACTTCACTAGGGGTGTAGCTAGTGGCTGTCATTAACTTCACTAGTGGTGTAGCTAGTGGCTGTCATTAACTTCACTAGGGGTGTAGCTAGTGGCTGTCATTAACTTCACTAGTGGTGTAGCTAGTGGCTGTCATTAACTTCACTAGGGCTGTAGCTAGTGGCTGTCATTAACTTCACTAGTGGTGTAGCTAGTGGCTGTCATTAACTTCACTAGGGGTGTAGCTAGTGGCTGTCATTAACTTCACTAGGGGTGTAGCTAGTGGCTGTCATTAACTTCACCAGTGGTGTAGCTAGTGGCTGTCATTAACTTCACTAGTGGTGTAGCTAGTGGCTGTCATTAACTTCACTAGGGCTGTAGCTAGTGGCTGTCATTAACTTCACTAGTGGTGTAGCTAGTGGCTGTCATTAACTTCACTAGGGGTGTAGCTAGTGGCTGCCATTAACTTCACTAGTGGTGTAGCTAGTGGCTGTCATTAACTTCACTAGGGGTGTAGCTAGTGGCTGCCATTAACTTCACTAGTGGTGTAGCTAGTGGCTGTCATTAACTTCACTAGGGGTGTAGCTAGTGGCTGTCATTAACTTCACTAGTGGTGTAGCTAGTGGCTGTCATTAACTTCACTAGGGCTGTAGCTAGTGGCTGTCATTAACTTCACTAGTGGTGTAGCTAGTGGCTGTCATTAACTTCACTAGGGGTGTAGCTAGTGGCTGTCATGAACTTCACTAGGGGTGTAGCTAGTGCCTGTCATTAACTTCACTAGTGGTGTAGCTAGTGGCTGCCATTAACTTCACTAGTGGTGTAGCTAGTGGCTGTCATTAACTTCACTAGTGGTGTAGCTAGTGGCTGTCATTAACTTCACTAGTGGTGTAGCTAGTGGCTGTCATTAACTTCACTAGGGGTGTAGCTAGTGGCTGCCATTAACTTCACTAGGGGTGTAGCTAGTGGCTGTCATTAACTTCACTAGTGGTGTAGCTAGTGGCTGTCATTAACTTCACTAGTGGTGTAGCTAGTGGCTGTCATTAACTTCACTAGGGGTGTAGCTAGTGGCTGTCATTAACTTCACTAGTGGTGTAGCTAGTGGCTGTCATTTACTTCACCAGTGGTGTAGCTAGTGGCTGTCATTAACTTCACTAGTGGTGTAGCTTGTGGCTGTCATTAACTTCACTAGGGCTGTAGCTAGTGGCTGTCATTAACTTCACTAGGGGTGTAGCTAGTGGCTGTCATTAACTTCACTAGTGGTGTAGCTAGTGGCGGTCATTAACTTCACTAGTGGTGTAGCTAGTAGCGGTCATTAACTTCACTAGTGGTGTAGCTAGTGGCTGCCATTAACTTCTCTAGGGGTGTAGCTAGTGGCTGTCATTAACTTCACTAGGGGTGTAGCTAGTGGCTGTCATTAACTTCACTAGGGGTGTAGCTAGTGGCTGCCATTAACTTCTCTAGGGGTGTAGCTAGTGGCTGTCATTAACTTCACGAGGGGTGTAGCTAGTGGCTGCCATTAACTTCACTAGGGGTGTAGCTAGTGGCTGTCATTAACTTCACTAGGGGTGTAGCTAGTGGCTGCCATTAACTTCTCTAGGGGTGTAGCTAGTGGCTGTCATTAACTTCTCTAGGGCTGTAGCTTGTGGGTGTCCTGGTCCTAGGGACCCTAGTTTTTGCCCCTAGCATTAACACACCTTATTCTAATCAAATGCTTGATAATGAGTTGCTTATTTGAATCAGGTGTATTATTGCTAAAAAACTAGGGTCCCTAGGACCAGGATGGACAAACACTAATCCAGTACCTGCTTTAGCTAGTTCCACAGTATGATGTCTATAACAGAGAAAAACGTACCTGCTATAGACATACTTTTTTCAATCTTTACCAATGACCTGCCACTGGCTCTGAGTAAAGCCTGTGTGTCTATGTATGCTGAGGACACAATCGCCTGTTATCGCCGTACCTGCTATATTCTGATCTACTGTAGAACCTGTCAAGCACAAGTGAATATCCTTAACAGACACAGACACCAACCTGCTATATTCTTATCTAAGACCTGTCAGGTAAAGTGAATCTCCTTAAAAGAGACAACCTGCTGTAAACTGATCTGGAATCTGTTTCTCTCTGTCTCAGTGAGACTCCATCCCACCACCAGAGACGTTTACCTACTCCCTCAGTTTCCACACAGAAGTTAATGACGCGTGAATTAATATTGCATATTTTTCAGGGAAGTATAATCTCGCTAATGATCAGGATATGGGGCCAGTTGGCAGGCTAGGGTGTGTGTGTGTGTGTGTGTGTGTGTGTGTGTGTGTGTGTGTGTGTGTGTGTGTGTGTGTGTGTGTGTGTGTGTGTGTGTGTGAGCATGTCTATGTACCAGTGTGTGTGTGTGCGCGTGTGGATGTGTGTGTATCCGCAAGTGTGTGTGCCTGCGTGCTCATGCATGTGCCATTGTGTATGTGTGTGTGTGTGTGTTTCTCTTGGTTGGAATAAATATGTCAATGGCAAATTCAGCAGCATACAGCAGAGTGAACGAAGCCAAGACAAACAGTGCCCCAGGACAGCTAGCCCTGCACTAGGCTAGCTAATAGGTTTTCTGTTTCTCTAATGAACAATCAGTTCTTTCCCCCATGTTAAAAATATTACAGACTCAGTGGAGGAATGGAGGAAGAGAGGAGGAAAGAAAAGATGGAGAGACGTAGGAAAGAGAGCGACTAAACAGTGAGGGAGATTCATGGAAAAGATGAAGAAATAGAGAGGGAGAGGGTGAAAATTGAAGGGAAAGGGCGAGTGGAAGAAGACGGACATAGGGACACATCCTAGGTAGGACAAAGGGAGAGGTCGTGCAAAAGCAGAGCCAGCAAGGAACATACTCAACGAAGTGATCAAGGGATGGAGGCGAGAGAGACGAACATAGAAAAAAGAGAAGAGACGAGAAGAGAAGAAAAGGAGATTAGTTCATCCAGCGTCCTGCTGCCTCTCCGGCAGTTAATATGTTTTTGGCTAGTTGCCGTTGGTTGCTCGTTTGGGGCTAATTGTGAGCTCTGGGCCTGGTGTTGAATGAGATGGAGCCTTCCCCTGTTGGCAGACTACAGTGTGTGTGTGTGTGTGTGTGTGTGTGTGTGTGTGTGTGTGTGTGTGTGTGTGTGTGTGTGTGTGTGTGTGTGTGTGTGTGTGTGTGTGTGTGTGTGTGTGTGTGTGTGTGTGTGTCTTGCAGGAGCCTTCTCATGTTGGCTGGCCAAGTCAAACAACACAGAGGTGTGGGTGACATGCTGCACTCCTCCACTCACTAACACTAATCCTGGAATGCTCTGTAGTCTCTGTAGCCACACACACACACACACACACACACACACACACACACACACACACACACACACACACACACACACACACACACACACACACACACACACACACACACACACACACACACACACACACACACACACGCACACACACACACACGCTGTCTCTCTTCCCGCCTTGTTCTTCCCTCTTTCATTCTGTTTCCTTCTCCCTCTTCCTCCTTGTCATCCCTCTCTCCATGTCTCTTTCTCTTAATAAACCCCACCTCCAACTCTCCCTTTCTTGCTCTCTTTCTTTTATGTATCCTCTGCTCAACACACAAGATGGATTTGTATACTATGGGTGTGACAAAACTGAGCACATAACATACACTATGGGTTCCTTAAATGTACAGTGCAAATTATAAACAAATAAGGTCTCCTAATGATAATGAATATGAATTTGGAGGACAGAAATAATTAAATATTAAAGCACTAAACCCATCACTAAACGCTTCAGTCATACAAAAGTTCTCCCCATGTCTCACCCCATGTTCAAGAATGGCCTTTTTCCCTTTATTCAGATTATAATAAATAATCTCCCAAATGTTGTTATTTTTAAAATAAGCCATAGGTTGGTTGCAATTTATATTTAATCCACCAGAAAAAAAAACAGAACAAATAATACAACTAATATTGTGGTTAAACTCAAATATACTAATAGATAAAACATTTTTTAAAATTAAGATAAAACAATTTTTTTTAAAGTACAATCTTTGTAAATGATATCATAAATAGGACTGGTGGAGTTATGTCACACATGCAGCTAACAAAAGCATATGGAGACCCAGAATTACAACCATCTAATTCCAGCATTATCGCAAAAATGGAAGAGGAGTGGAAGGGGGAAAAAGTAAGGAACTAGTCTGTCGGCTCTGCATTAAAGACAATAATTGGTTAAAGAAAATTGTGATAAATAAATAGGTATACCAGTTTAATTGAAGGACCAAAAAAATTGACAGCTGTGACATATAGATTGAAAATCTCTTCCCAACTATTTTACAAAGTACCGATTCCATGGCACATGGTTTATGAACTGATACGCAAAACAACGAATAACGAATCAAAACATAGAATTATTCAATCTAAGTTATTACACAAAATTCTTGCAACCAATAGAATATTATATATGGGGGATACAACCTTCTCAGCTCTGCAGACTTTGCTGCGAAGAGACAGAAACAATTAGATCATCTGTTTTGGTATTGTCCATATGTAGCTTGTTTCTGGTCACAGGTCCAGGAATGGCTGAAGAATTGCAACATGTACCTGGAGCTAACTCTGCAGATAGCACTACTGGATGACCTGAAAAGTCATAAACTGTGTTCGAATACTCGCACCGACCGCACGAACCGTACGCTTATTGGTCATGGTTTGGATATAGTTAGTATGCCAAAAAGTTCCCGGATGTTGTACTACATTCGCCAAAATATGACGTATTCGAACACAGCTACAGTCAATTGATCAATAAAATAATAATACTTTTGTCAAACATCTGTAGAAATGATGAGAATAGAAAGGTTCAGTACTTTTATGAAGCATCACAGCCCAGTTGAAAAAGATATGGCAAATAGAAATCCAATATGGATGGTGTTAAGAGATAGATGGGAGGGGTTGAATGGAGCTGAAGGTTGGGAATAATAATAATAGGTTGGGAATAATAATAATAATAACTAATAACAACAAGATAACTAATGTAAAACGTAATGTGTCCGTAAAATGTATATAGGTTCAGAACTTTTGTGAAAGAATTAGATGCGAGAGGTCGAGGTTAGAGGAAGGACAGGAGAAAAAACAAACAAAATATAACTATTGTAAAACAGACTGTGCCCGTAAAATGTATATAGTATGTATAAGCTGGAAGTAGACGCCTAAGCGTTGTTGTTCAGTAGTTTTTCTCCAATTAGGGGAGGGGTGGAAGGGTTAGAAAGTAATAAAGGAAAATATAAAAAAAAAAAAAAAAATGTGTATATACAGGAGCAGACAAAAGTTTGGACACACCTACTCATTCAAGTTTTTTTTTTTTTTTTTTTTTTACTATTTTCTACATTGTAGAATAAAAGTGAAGGCATCAAAAGTATGAAATAACACATATGGAATCCTGTAGTAACCCAAAAAGTGTTTAAACAAATCAAAGTATATTTTAGATTTTATATTCTTCAAAGTAGCCACCCTTTGCCTTGATGACAGTTTTGCATAATCTTGGCCTTCTCTCAACCAGCTTCACCTGGAATGCTTTTCCGACAGTCTTGAAGGAGTTCCCACATATGCTGAGCACTTGTTGGCTGCTTTTCCTTCACTTTGCGGTCCAACTCAACCCAAACCATCTCAATTGGGTTGAGGTCGGGTGATTGTGGAGGCCATGTCATCTGATGTAGCACTCCATCACTCTCCTTCTTGGTCAAATAGCCCTTACACAGCCTGGAGGTGTGTTGGGTCGTTGTCCTGTTGAAAAACAAATGATAGTCCCACTAAGCCCAAACCAGATGGGATGGCGTATTGCTTCAGAATGCTTCGGTAGCCATGTGGGTTAAGTGTGCCTTGAATTCTAAATAAATCACTGACAGTGTCACCAGCAAAGCACCCCCACTGTCAGAGACCCAGATGCAGACTGGTAAGACCCAGATACAGACTGTCTAAGTAACACGGTTTAATGTTCCAACAGAGGCAAGCAGTAGACAGGTCAAGGCAGAGGTCGGTAATCCAGAGGGAGGCAGAGGAACAGGTCGGCAGGCAGACTCATGGTCGGGGCAGGCAGAGTGGTCAGGCAGGCGGGCTCAGAGACAGGACAGGCAAGGGTCAAGATAGCAAAAAGAGAATAGAAGCAGGAGTACGGGAAAACACGCTGGTTGACTTGAAAAACATACCAGACAAACTGGCAACAAACAGACAGAGAACACAGGTATAAATACACAGGGGATAATGGGGAAGAGGTGACGACACCTGGAAGGGGGTGGAGACAAGCACAAGGACAGGTGAAACAGATCAGGGCGTGACACCCACACCATTACACCTCCTCCACGCTTCACGTGGGAACCACACATGCAGAGATCATCCGTTCACCTACTCTGCATCTCTCAAATTTGGACTCATCAGACCAAAGGACAGATTATCACTGGTCTAATGTCCATTGCTCGTGTTTCTTGGCCCAAGTAAGTCTCTTCTGTAATTGGTGTCCTTTAGTAGTGATTTCTTTGCAGCAATTTGACCATGAAGGCCTGATTCAGAGTCTCCTCTGAACAGTTGATGTTGAGATGTCTCTGTTACTTGGACTCTGTGAAGCATTTATTTGGGCTGCAATTTCTGAGGCTGGTAACTCCAATGAACATATCCTCTGCTGCAGAGGTAACTTTGGGTCTTCCTTTCCTGTGACGGTCCTCATGAGAGCCAGTTTCATCATAGCGCTTGATGGTTTTTGCGACAGCAATTTAAGAAACTTTCAAAGTGTCTTGAAATGTTCCGGAGTGACGCATTTTCAAGTCTTAAAGTAATGATGAACTGTCGTTTCTCTTTGCTTATTTGAGCTGTTCTTGTCATAATATGGACTTGGTCTTTTAGGGCTATCTTCTGTACACCAACCCTACCTTGTCACAACACAACTGATTGGCTCAAATGCATTAAGAAGGAAATAAATTACACAAATTAACTTTCAACATGACACAACTGTTCATTAAAATGCATTCCAGGTGACTACCTCATGAAGCTGGTTGAGAGAATGCCAAGAGTGTGCAAAGCTGTCATCAAGGCAAAGGGTGGCTACTTTGAAGAATCTAAAATCTATTCTGATTTGTTTAACACTTTTTTTGGTTACTACTTGATTCCATATGTGTTATTTCATAGTTTTTGTGTCGTCAGTATTATTCTACAATGTAGAAAATAGTCAAAAATAAAGAAAAACCCTTGAGTAGGTGTGTTCAAACTTTTGACTGGTACTGTATGTATGTGTATTTATGTACAGTCGTGGCCAAAAGATTTGAGAATGACACAAATATACATTTTCTCAAAGTCTGCTGCCTCAGTTTGTATGATGGCAATTTGCATATACTCCAGAATGTTATGAAGAGTGATCAGATGAATTGCAATTAATTGCAAAGTACCTATTTGCCATGCTAATGAACTGAATCCCCCAAAAACATTTCCACTGCATTTCAGCCCTGCTACAAAAAGACCAGCTGACATCATGTCAGTGATTCTCTCGTTAACACAGGTGTGAGTATTGACGAGGACAAGGCTGGAGATCATTCTGTCATTCTGATTGAGTTCGAATAACAGACTGGAAGCTTTAAAAGGAGGGTGATGCTTGGAATCATTGTTCTTCCTCTGTCAACCATGGTTACCTGCAAGGAAACACATGCCGTCAAAATTGCTTTGCACCAAAAGGGCTTCACAGGCAAGGATATTGCTGCCAGTAAGATTGCACCTAAATCAACCATTTATCAGATCACCAAGAACTTCAAAGAAAGCAGTTCAATTGTTGTGAAGAAGGCTTCAGGGCGCCCAAGAAAGTCCAGCAAGCAATCAGGACCGTCTCCTAAAGTTGATTCAGCTGCGGGATCGGGGCACCACCAGTACAGAGCTTGTTCAGGAATGGCAGCAGGCAGGTGTGAGTGCATCTGCACGCACAGTGAGGCGAAGACTTTTGGAGGATGGCCTGGTGTCAAGAAGGGCAGCAAAGAAGCCACTTCTCTCCAGGAAAAACATCAGGGACAGACTGATATTCTGCAAAAGGTACAGGGATTGGACTGCTGAGAACTGGGGTAAAGTAATTTTCTCTGATGAATCCCCTTTCCGATTTTTTGGGGCATCTGGAAAAAAGATTGTCCGGAGAAGACAAAGTGAGCACTACCATCAGTCCTGTGTCATGCCAACAGTAAAGCACCCTGAGACCATTCATGTGTGGGGTTGCTTCTTAGCCAAGGGAGTGGGCTCACTCACAATTTTGCCTAAGAACACAGCCATGAATAAAGAATGGTACCAACACATCCTCCGAGAGCAACTTCTCCCAACCATCCAGGAACAGTTTGGTGACGAAACAATGCCTTTTCCAGCATGATGAAGCACCTTGCCATAAGGCAAAAGTGATAACTAAGTGGCTCGGGGAACAAAACATCTATATTTTGGGTCCATGGCCAGGAAACTCCTCAAGAGGCGGGTGGACAAACAAAACCCCACAAATTCTGACAAACTCCAAGCATTGATTATGCAAGAATGGGCTGCCATCAGTCAGGGTGTGGCCTAGAAGTTAATTGACAGCATGCCAGGGTGGATTGCAGAGGTCTTGAAAAAGAAGGATCAACACTGCAAATATTGACTCTTTGCATCAACTTAATGTAATTGTCAATAAAAGCCTTTGACACTTCTGAAATGCTTGTAATTATACTTCAGTATTCCATAGTAAGATCTGTCAGAAATATCTAAAGACAATAAAGCAGAAGACTGTGAAAATTAATATTTGTGTCATTCTCAAAACTTTTTGCCACGACTGTGTATTTGCCAAAAAATATATAGGGGATTGGAAGTGATGCAGACAATTACATTGATGGAAGTTACAATCTATCTGAAATATTACAGCTGATCTACCATCACAATTTTTTTTAAATAAAATAATAAGGTATCCTTTACAGCACTAAGCAGTGGTGTAAAGTACTTAAGTAAAAATACTTGAAAGTACTACTTAAGTAGTTTTTGGGGGTATCTGTACATTACTTTACTATTTATATTTTTGACGACTTTTACTTTTACTTCACGACATTCCAAAAGAAAATGAAATACTTTAAACTCCATAAATTTTTCTTGACACCCAAAAGTACTTGTTTAATTTTGAATGCTTAGCAGGACAGGAAAATGAGCAAATTCACACACTTATCAAGAGAACATCCCTGGTCGTCCCTACTGCCTCTGATCTGACTTACTCACTAAACACATGCTTCAATTGTAAATGATGTCTGAGTGTTGGAGTGTGCCCCTGGCTGTCCGTAAATTAATATAAACAAGAAAATGATGACGTCTGGTTTGCTTAAACCTGTCTAGGAC